>NC_138355.1:33200044-33857294 GCF_046562875.1 Panthera onca | reverse complement strand
AAACAGAGCATGACCGGGGGAGGGGCAGAGAGAGAGAGGGAGACACAGAATCTAAAGCAGGCTCCAGACTCCGAGCTGTCAGCACAGAGTCAGATGTGGGGCTCGAACCCACGAACCGTGATATCATGACCTGAGCCGAAGTTGGACCCTTAACCAACTGAGCCATCCAGGTGCCCCAGAACTAAGGACTGTTTTGAAAGTTAAATTAGGGTTAGGTGGGAAAGGATTTTTCTTTTCTCTAATACCTAAAAAAAAATTGAGGACTGGAAATGTCTATTTTAACTCAGAGCCAAAGAAGTTGAAATGTTAACTTTTCTAAATATTTCTAATGTTTGGGAAGATCCAGATGTGACCTATCCCGTCTAAGCATTAGGTAATGCTGAGATAAAATACTGGAGAAGAAAAAATAAATTTAAATCTTTAAGTTAAGAAATGGATTACTGAATGGAGAAGCTATGAAAAACACCAATTTTTCTGTAGAGAAGACTCTTATGAGTTAGGTGCCCAGAAAATGAAACTTCTTTTTGTAACATATTCCTGAATCTACTACTATTTACCAGTCCTAAAAATCATTTGTGTCTTCTAACATGTTAGCCAGAGGCTTCTTTTTTATTCCAACTTTGAAATATATTCACTCAACTTCATGATCATTATCTCGTTTAATCCATTTAAATCACCATCAAGGTAGGTTGTTGATAAAAATGGTCATTACTATAAATTCTTAAGCTTAGACATGATGTAATAATTTATTGATACCACTTTTGATATCCAGCAGAAATTTTGAACTTAATTCTGTAGCCTGTTTTTCAGTGCATAGTCTTTATTCCGCAAATTTAAGAGTTTTTTTCAAGCATCAAATATGTTTGTTGACTTCTTATATACCCTACACTATGATATAAAAGAAAAAGAAAACTTGTTCAGTGAATGATCCTTGCCTTTATGGAATCTGAAATCTTTTGGTGGGTGATAAAAGAAATACTCATTAAATACAGACTTAAACATAATGCATACTCAACTATATGATTGAGACTGAGTACTGTAGATGTTCAGAGAAGGGAGGGATCACTGTGTTCTGACCTACTTACTACCTAAGGGAAATTTTGTGGAGAATGTGAAATTTAATCTTGGAGGGTGAGTGAAACATAGGGGAGGAAATCTGGTAAGGTATATCAGGTAGGGAAGAGTTTGAGCAGACACATGGCCTTTGAGGAACAAGAAAGGCAGTGATTTCATGTTGAGTTGGTAGTGGGAGGAAAAGGAGAATTAGTTAGGGCTGGACCACATAGTGAAATGGGATATTGTATGAGTTTTTGTATTAAAAGGAAAAAATAGCTTAAAAATATTTTAAAAACTCTGTCAGAACTGAGTTAGCTTGTAAAGGTATGACACCTATTTCCCTATATTCCCCATCAGTATAATGGGGAATCTTTATGTATAATCTTTATGTATAATTATACATAAAGATCTAATATATGTTATAATAAAGATATAAAGTGGGGCACCTGGGTGGCTCAGTCGGTTGAGCATCCAACTTCAGCTCAGGTCATGATCTCATAGTTCGTGAGTTTGGGCCCCACGTCGGGCTCTGTGCTGGCATCTCAGAGCCTGGAGCCTGCTTCGGACTCTGTGTCTCCCTCTCTCTCTGCCCTCCCCCAGTTGCGCTCTGTCTCTCTCTGCCTCTCAAAAATAAATAAAAATAATTAAAAAAAAATAAAAACAGATATAAAGTTATACAATGAGGATATAGATATCTTTACAAATAGATAAAGGTATTACTGAGAAACTGAAAAAACGTATGGGGATTTCCTGTACAGTATGAGTTGAGAAGGATTCTTACAGCTCAAATAATCACCCCTTCCCTACTGTATAACACATACCCAATCTAACAAGTTTAGCGTAATTGGGAAGCTCACAAAAAGCAGAGGTATTATTCATCTTCTACTTTTTCAAATTAAGTATATTAAGTAGGTGCATATGAGGTTTTTTTTTTTAATTTAATCCCCCTAATTAAGAAACTTAAATAATTGAGCTAATTGAAGGTCCTTGTTTACAGATGTGAAAGTTCCGAATTGAAATTTTGTTGTTTTTTGAATGTTGGAAACAAAAGGATTTAATACATATGTTAGACTCAAATCAATATAACGTGTCCATAGTTTTGTAAATAAGTGGAAAGTAAAACAAGAAACATTTACTGAATGCCTATTGTGCGCCAGATACTGTGCTAGATATAAGAGGTGGTGGGGTGTGGAGAGAGGGACAGACAGAGATAGAGATAAAAATAACACTTGTTTCCCGTCTTTGGGGGCCTTGGAGTCTAGGAATGTTGTACATGTAAAACATAATTGCCACATAGAACAAAAAATGTTACAGTAGAGATACACACCTAAGATACATTTGGGTAAAAGGGGATTAACCAGTTTAGCTTTAGTGTCCTAGAGTTTCTGAGGGGAATATGCTTCTGCTGAAACTTAATAAATGGGGAGGGTTCCCAGGGTGGGAATGTGGGAAAAGAACATTCCAGGCAAAGGAAATTGTAAAATCTCACAAGTCGAGGGAATATGGTTTAACCACAGGGTTACATGCTGCAAAGTGTTGAGAGTTGATTGTTGACAACAGGCAGCTGAATTTTGTACACAAGTTTGAGTTTCAATTTGTAATTTTTGGAGAATCAGTGAAAAGTATTGAGTGTGATCAGATTGATTTTCTGTTTAGCACAATTTTTAGCTTTTGAGGTAGTTTAGAAGGTAAATCAGGAGTTGTAGTAGTTATGGGACCAGGCAAGAGGAGTAGTTAGGATATCATTGCTGTAATTTAGATGATGGATGATGAGGATAATTAAAATGGCAGTGAGAATGACCAAAAAAAGGGTAGATTCCAGATATGTTAAACAGAATCAATAACATATAATGGTTGATTATGGATAGTAAGAGAGGAAGAAAAGTCCATTGTGGATCCTGGTTTCTGGCATGAATGATGAGATTAGATGGGTGAATTTCTCATGATTTTTTTTTTTTCCTCACTAGATTCTTGAGAGAAGTTTTTTTATTTTATGTGTGTGAATAGCATCTATAAAATTAATAAGCTTATTAAAGGTCATTTCTGAGTAGGTTATTTCTAAGTTTTTCTTTATTTTTATTTATAGATGCCACTTCCAATGAACAACAAGAGCTTTTCTGTCAGAAGTTGCAGCAGTGTTGTATACTGTTTGATTTCATGGACTCTGTTTCAGACTTGAAGAGCAAAGAAATTAAAAGGGCAACACTGAATGAACTGGTTGAGTATGTTTCAACTAATCGTGGTGTAATTGTTGAATCAGCGTATTCTGATATAGTAAAAATGGTAAGCCTTCTAGACTTAAGTTCCTCAGATTTCTATAAATTCAAGTAAGATCTGAGGTGTAATTATGAATTACTGAGACTGATTTTTAATAAATATACAATCAGTGTACTCAATGTTTTTTAAATAGTCCATTTGAAAGATATCCATTCATTCCACTGATGCTGTCTTATAATAGTTCAATGGCTGGTGGCTGTCATATTGCATAGTGCAGATCCAGAGCTTAGGAGAAACATGTAGGCTTAAGATTATACAGATTGATAGGTGATTAATGTCATAGAGCTGAATTGTCACTAAGGGAGAATGTCTAAAGTGCAGAGAGAGAAGACCAATGAAAAACTATGGGACTCCACATTTCAGCAGGGTAGGTAAAGGAGTCAGGTCTTAAAAAATGTATTTATTTAGACTATTTTAATATATTTATAGATTCTATAGCACTTGAATTTTAATAAAAACTCAGGACCTTTAAAAAGGTAAATAACATAAGTTTATGAAGTCTCTGTGAAAAATAGATTACTGCCAACTTTATTAAGGTAAGGTTGTTTAGGATACTAATAATTCAACCTTATTCTCCATCAAACAGTAAAGTTTGTTTAGGATTTGCGATTTTTGTATTTTGGTGCATAGTACCAAAATACAAAAAATTTAGTCGGAGTAATTAGAGAATCACTGAATACATAATTGAAGCTTAGATGTTACCAGGGTATAGAAGGTTATAACAAGTATAATTTGTAGTTGTCTTCATTTCCTTCCCCTTGGCTAATACATGTTCTGGGGGAAGAACAAAATGTGTAGGAAAGTTTAATTTGGCCCCGTTATACTAGTTGAATTTTTTTTCATCGCATTTGCACCAGAAAATTTGGGATGATTTTTTTGTTTTTTTTTCAAAAATGAAAAACCTTAAAGAAGTTTTTTTTTTAATGTTTTTATTTTTTATTTTATTTTTAAAATATAATTTTTTGTCAAATTGGCTTACATCCAACACCCAGTGCTCCTTAAAGAAGTTTTAAAAGATTAGCTATACAAGGAACATTAATCAAAATGCAGTTTGCTTCCTAGACTCTCAGTAGACTGTAAAAATTAAGTGACAGTTTGAAAACAGAAGTATTAAATACTGATAAACTCATTTTGTTTTGTGTTTTGTGTTTATCATTTAAAATATGTTCAGGGGAAAAAACAGTATTTCCATTTTACTGATTGGTAAATCAGATGGTTTGTATTCAGGAATTTTAAAAATCCTGGAAAAAGGTACTTTATTTTAATCTCTGTAAAGTTACTGACTTGGGTGCCTGCTAGGTCAGTTGGTAGAGCATGCAACTTTTGATCTTGGGGTTGTGAGTTTGAGCCCCATGTTGGGTATAAAGATTACCTAAAGTTATTGACTTGAATATTGAAGGTATTCAAATATTTAGATATCAGAATAACTCAAATGTTTGAGTCAGTTTATTCTATACTAACAAATTCTGGGATTTAATTTCTTTCTCCAAGAAAAAAGGTGTGTGTGTTTTTCTTTCTTTCTTTTTTTGTTGTTTTTTTTTTTAACTTCTGGGTACTTAATTTCTAGACAAGCATGACGCCAACTCATGCTGTTGGCCCTATAAAGCTCTTATGTATATTTGTTATATATAGTTAATTTTATTGGTGGCACAACAAAGTTAACTTTTTCTTTTACTGCCAATAATAAGTATGATCTCAAAGGCAAATTATGCCCTCTGAATGGGATATATTTCCTTTTCATGTTTTATTTGTGACTTTATGCCATTCTTTGTGAAATTGATATCTGTCAAACTATTTATTCTGCCCTCATGTACTGGCTTTGAGTTCTAGCAGATCAAATTCTAGGTTATTACTTTCTAAGTCTTATGGTTATAGTAATTGACTCTAAGCAGTTATTTGGCTGACCATAGATGCCACTTCATAAGAATAGTTGGAAATTTGCACCACCTATGACCTCTTGTCTCATCCTTTATTCCCCAGATAGTTTATTTCAGGTGACCAACTTCTTAACGGTATGGCCTTAAGTGTTTGCTAAATAAACCATGTGGTTTCTCAGTTGTTCATCATTCTTCAAAGATTAGCACCACAGTCTAACCTTTGCTAAAGAACAAAGATGTGTTAGTTTACCTTGGTGCTAAGACAGTGTGAATGATGAAATTTTAAATATTGTATTTCATTGAATCTGAAATGAAGAGTCAGCATCCTGATTTTAGAGAGATTAATATGTTTAAAAAAAAAAAAAAGGATCAGGGGCACCTGGGTGGCTAAGTTGGTTAAGTGTACAACTTCAGCTCAGGTCATGATCTCATGGTTTGTGAGTTCGAGCCCCGCATAATGCTCTCTGCTGACAGTGCAGCGCCTGCTTGGGATTCTCTGTTGCTCTCTTTCTGCCCCTCCCCAGCTTGTGCTCTCTCTCTCTCTCTCTCAAAAATAAATAAACATTAAAAAATAAATAAAAATTAAAAAGGCTCAGAATAGATGAAATACATTAAATCACCAGTGGGATATTATAAACTATGTCCCTAATAGCACTGAGGGTATTCTGCCCTCCTACCCCTCTTCCTTAGTGTTGTGTGTATGTATAAGAATGGAGATCTTTTATCAAACTCTTTTGGATTGTAAGGTAAGTAAATGGCTGGATTAGAATATAGAGGGAATTGTAGAAAGATGAAAAGGATCAAGTTAGGGATAGGTAGACTTAGGAACTTCATGGTTTTCTCCCCAGAATTCCCTTCCTCCCTTTTTTTTTTTTTTTTTTTTATTTTTATTTTTTTTTATTTTCCATTTAAGCAAAACTTGGGAAAGAACAACTTGTAATTTAAGAAGGAGGAATCCAGAGGTAATCTGTAATCTTTAGTAGGTTGGCATTTGAAGAAGTCATAGTTATGGGATAGAAAAAAGAGAAACAAATACCTGACTTCTTCATATCTTGATGAGGTTTACAGGTTTTGAACTAGGCTTATAGTCACAACTTTTTTCTTAAAGTTATCTTTAAAATATTTCATTTTACACTGTTTAGTTGTACAACAAAGAGTATAAATCTAAATTCGTTTTCTTTACAGATCAGTGCTAACATCTTCCGTACTCTTCCTCCAAGTGATAATCCAGATTTTGATCCAGAAGAGGATGAACCCACGCTTGAGGCCTCTTGGCCTCACATACAAGTATGAAACATAATTATATATTGACAGTTTTTACATTTATGATATTCTGCTGAAATCATGGTTGTTCTCTTTTAGATCTGAGTGTCTATGTAAAACATTTGACTTTTAGTATGTTTGCTCATCATTTTCTTTTCCCCAAAATACTGTATTTCACTTTTTTTGAGGTAAAATACACTTAACATTTATCATTTAAACCATTTTAAAGTGTACTACTCATGGCATTAACTACATTCATAGTGCTGTGCAGCCATTACCACTGTCTAGTTCTAGAACTTTTTTATCACCCCAAATGGAAACCCCATTCACATTAGCAGTCACTTCCCATTCCCCTATTCTCACAGTTCCTGACAACTCCTAATCTACCTTCTGTCTTTATGGCTTTACCTGTTCTGAATATTTAATATAAATGAAATCGTATCATATATGGCCTTCTGTGTCTGGATTCTTTTATTTAACGTAGTATTTTTAAGGTTCATCAGTGTTGTTGCCTATGTCCATACCTCATTCTTTTTAATGACTGAATGATATTTCATTTTCTGGATATACCATATTTTGTTTATCCATTAATCAGTTGATGGGTGTTTTGGCTTATTGTAATGAGAACTGTTATGAACGTTCACGTACAAATTTTTGTTTTAACATGTTTCCCATAAATTTTGATAAGTTATGTTTTTGTTTTCATTCACCTCAAAATAAATTCTAATTTTCCTGTGATTTCTTCTGTATTACTAAGGAATGTGTTTACTTGTTACATATTTGTGATTGCCATATTTCTTTCTGTTACTGATTTCTAATTATTTCATGGTAGTTGGAGAATATACTTTGAATGTTTTTAATGCTTTTAAGTTTATTGAAACTTGTATTAGAGCCTCACATACAGTATATTCTGGAGAATTAGAGCCTCACATACAGTATATTCTGTATTGAGCCTCACATACAGTATATTCATGTGTGCTTGAGAAGAATGTATTCTGTTGTTGGATAGAGCATTCTGTAGAAATCTGTTAGGTCTAATTGGTTTATAATGTGATTCAAGTCCTCTTTTTCTTTTTTAATCTTTTATTCTACTCATTATTGAAAGTAAGATACAAAGTTTCTAACTTATTGTTGAATTTTATATTTCTCTCTTTAGTTCTGTCAGGTTTTGCTTCATGTATTTCAGGGCCCTATTATTAGCTGCTTATGTTTATAATTGTTATATCTTTTGTATGTATTGTCCTTATTATAACTCTAGATGGTTTCTTAAATTTATTTGTCTGTTATTAGTGTAGGCACTCCAGCTCTCTTTTGGTTACTGTTTGCATGATATATCTTCTCCAGTCCTTTTCCTTTTAATCAGTTCCTTTGAATATACATTTTGTCTTGATAAAGTTGGAACATGTTTTTGTAATCAGTTGTGACGGTCTTTGCCTTTTGACTGGAGTGTTTAATCCATTTACAGTTAATATAATTGCAGATAAGGTAGGATTTACATCTGCCATTTTGCTATTTCTATATGTTGTATGCCTTTTTGTTTCTCTACTCTCCATTACTGCCTTTTATATTAAATAGGTATTTGCTAGGGTACCATTTTAATTCCCTTGTTTTTTTAACTGTATTTTTTATTTTCTTAGTAGTTACCCTGAGGATTACAATTAGCATCTTAAAACAATCTGTTTTGGTTGAATACCACTAAGTTCAGTAGTGTATAAAATTTTGGTCCAATATACCTCCATTCCCTCCCCCATCTCCTTTGTGGTATTATTTGTGGTATTGTCATACAAATTAGATCTTTACACATGCCCACCAATACAATTTTGTAATTATTGCTTTATGTGATTGTCTTGTAGAGCAGTAGAATAAATGAGTTATAAATAAAATTCATTTATGCTTTTATGTATGTATAGTTGACCCTTGAACAACATGAGTTTAAACTGCATGAGTCTGCTTATGTGCAGATTTTTTTGATACCGTACAGTACTGTAAATGTATCTCTTCTTTACGATATTAAAAAAAATTTTAATTCCAGTATACTTAACCTACAGTGTTATATTAGTTTTTGGCATACAGTACAGTGATTCAACAATTCTGTGCCTTACACAGTGCTCACTGTGATAAGTTTACTCTTAATCCCCTTCACCTGTTTCACCCATCCCCCCCCCCATCCACCTCCCCTCTGGCAACCATCAGCTTGTTCTCAATAGTTAAGATCTGTCTTTTGGTTTGTCTCTTATTTTCTTTGTTCTGTTGTTTTGTTTCTTAAATTTCACATGTGAATGAAATTTTATGGTATTTGTCTTTCTCTACTTACTTCATTTAGCATTATACTCTCTAGATCCATTCATGTTGTTGCGAATGGCAAGATTTCATTCTTTTTTATATATTTTGTATATTCCATCGTGTATATATACCACATCTTCTTCATCCATATTCTGTATTCATTTATCAGTGGACACTTGGGCTGCTTCCATAATTTGGCTATTCTAAATAATGCTGCGATAAACATAGGAGTGCCTATATCTTTTCAAATTAGTGTCTTCCTATTCTTTGGGTAAAAATACCCAGTAGTACAATTACCAGATTGTAGGGTAGTTCTATTTTTAATTTTTTGAGGAACTTCCATACTGTTTTCCATAGTGACTGCACCAGTTTGCACTCTCCCTTATGATATTCTTAACATTTTTTCTCCAGCTTACTTAAGTTTTAAGAATACAGTATATAATATTTATAACATACAAAATACATGTTAATCAGTTCTGTTACCAGTAAGGCTTGCTGTCAGCAGTAGGCTATTAGTAGCTAAATTTAGGGGGAGTCCAGAGTTACATGTGGATTTTTGACTGAGTCGGGGTGGGGAGGGTCAGTGCCCTTAACCCCTGCATTCCTCAGGGTTCACCTGTACTTAGCTTTACCTGTGCTGTTTATTTCTTCTTGTGGATATCCTTTCATTTCTTCCTGAGGGGTTCCCTTTAGTATTTCTTGTAGAGCGGGTCTGTTCGTGAATTCTCTCAGTGTTTGTTTATCTGGGAATGTTTTAATTTCCCCTTCATTTTTGAAGGAGAGTTTTGCTGGATATAGAATTCTTGGCTTAACTACCCTTTTCCTTCAACACTTAGAAGATGTCATCCCACGGGTCTTCTGGTGTCCCTTGTTTTCTGATGACAAGTCAGTTGTTATTTAGGACTTCATATGTGTGATGTTATTTTTTTCTTGATGCTTTGAATATTTTCTGTTTTTAATTTCTGTCACTTTTGATTATAATTTGTGTAGATGTGGATCTCTTTGGCTCTATTCTACTTGGAGTTCATTGAGCTCCAGTAAGAGTTTTTGTGTAATTAATATTTTTCATCAAGTTTGAGTTGGTTTTAGCTATTACCTCTTCAGATATTTTTTCTTCCTCTTTCTCCTCTCTGAGACTCCCAATATGTGTGTGTATGTTGGTATGACTGAAGGTGTCCCTCAGATCTCTGAAGCTCTGTTCCTTTTTTGTTCATTCTTTTTTCTTTCTGCCCCTCAAACTGAATAATCTCTACTGATCTACCTTCACATTCACTTATTCTTATGCAGCTCAAATTGTTTTGGGTTGTTTTTATGGGTCAGCAAGTTCACCAAGTTCACTTTGACATTTCAGAAGTCTCTCTCTGGAGCATGTCTTTTTAGTTGAGACTGAGAAAGGGATAGTCTTCTTGACCTAAATGCCATTGTGTGACAGTTCACTCCTCAGAGTCATTGGAAAATTGGTAGTAAAAACTTATTATGTAGGCAGGATCAGTTCTTCCATTAAACCTTCCCTGTTTCTGTCCAGCTCTAACTACGTCATTTAAACATCCCCTCAAATATGTGGCTTTAATATAATGTCATCTAGAGTTCACTCAGTAAAATCACATTGACACTACCTCAGTTGATACTTTAGTACTAGAACTCTTTAGAATAGGATTCAGGGTAGATTATCTTACAATACTTACAAACTGTTAACAAAGATTCCATTATAGCCATAAACTATACTCATATGTGTTTAGTGTTTCTTTTGCACATGTTTTTATATATCTAGTCTTTATGATCATTTATTTTTGTTCCCCCAAATGTCTCATTAAAATATTCTGAGAATATTCAGATGCACTTTCTTACTTTTTAAAATAAGCAAGGCTCTGAGGGAGAAAGTAAAAGTTCAAAGGATTCTTGCCTAATGCCTCAGATAATGTTTATATTTTAAAAATAATATTAATGACCTGAAATCTGCAGGCAAGCACAGTGATGGGTTTTTCTAGAGAATTTAATGTATGTGTCTACATATGATCAATGGTACTCATTTATAAGACTGCTGATCATGATTAGCTAATTAGAGCAATACCAATGACTACTGAGCACTCACCATGTTTCAGAGATAGTGGCAACTGCTTTATATACCCATCTTATCTAATCCTTTTGGTAACACCATAATATTGTTCATTTTATAGATAAGCTTAGATGAAGCTAGAAGAGATTAAGAATCCTGCCCAAGTTTATAAAAATAGTAAGTGGCAGAATTAGGTTTATAACTCAAGTATTACTCCAAAGTACTTGCTCTTAATTTTTAAAAGCTTTACTGCCTCTCCTAAATATAGTCTATGGCCCTAAAATAAATACATACCAATTTTTAATGAGGTTTAATTCATACCTTTTTAGCTTCATTATAACACCAGTAAAACAGATCTTCCAAATAATTCAACTGGCCATTCTTTTTCTTTTTTAGCCCTCATAAGTGAGTTTTTAAAGGTGTAATTATACAGATACGCCTTGGTTAAAGGTAACAAAAGTTTAGATATACAAATTCTAACAAGTAAGAGAATTATTATCATTACAAAGCATGGTAAATCGAAATGATTCTGGTGACAGACCTCTACTTAAATCATAGTTTTGATACTTTTCTACCTACATGACCTTAGTTAGGCTGCTTAACTCTTTTGCCTCCTCCTTTATGAAACTGGGATAAATAAGGATTCTTTAAGGATTGAATGGGATAATGTTTGCACAGAACCTAGCACAGTTTTTTAAACTATATGTTTTTCTTTTCTCTCCCCTTGTTTTCTTAAAAGATAATTACTTTTGGTATGTGGGAAGAAGTATATTTTTGCTCTTATTGTTGCCTTTATGCTGATAACCTTTATATGATACCCTGGGTTCTTTCTCTTGTAGCTAGTTTATTGGTTTCCTAGAATTAACAATACTGAAATTATTAAGTAGTCTCTTCCTTAACTTCCATTCTTCTCTAGCATATAACATAAAGTAATATCCTTTTACTTTCACAGTAAATACTTGCATAACAATTCAAAGCTTCTACTTTCCATACACTCTTCTCCATCCTCTCCCCCAACTTTATATTTTTATTATTGTATAAATACCTATGTGGTTAGAACATGTAACTAATTGTATATTACTATTCTGTCACCTTTATGCCCATTTCTTGTTCTTAGCTCTACAGGTAAAATATTTAATCTTACCATCGATCCTTATGTCAAAGTTCCCCTGATCATTTCTTGATAATTTGGAGCTTGTTTTTTTTTTAAGTACTCTCTACATCCACCGTGGGGCTCAAACTCATGACCTCAAGATCAAGAGTCACGTGCTCTTCTGACTGAGCCAACCAGGCGCCCCTGGAGCTCATTCTTTAGTAGAGGAACTCATGGGAATATTATTCCTTGAGTTTTTGTATGTACAATAGCAGTTTGTAGATTTTCTTTTTAAAGACCAATGTGATTTAAAATCCTTGATTCATCTTCTTTCCCTAGGTACCTTAAATATGTTATTCCATTATCTTCTGATTTTCTTTGCCTTTATAAAGACGTGGTTTTTGGCCTGGATGTCTATAAAGGATGTTGTCCCTTTAATGGCCAAGTGCTTTACTGGTTATACATAAGTGTTTATTTTTCTAGATAAATTTTCTCATTTGAATAGTATTCTTTCACCAATTTCTGAAGTTTCTTCAGTAATGGTTTTTAGTATTTTGTTGTACTGCTTTTTTTTTTTCTTCTCTGGGGATGCCAGCTTTTCATATGTTGGTTCTTCTTATCTTTCTGTGTCTCTTAC
This sequence comes from Panthera onca, assembly GCF_046562875.1. Taxonomy (NCBI): domain Eukaryota; kingdom Metazoa; phylum Chordata; class Mammalia; order Carnivora; family Felidae; genus Panthera; species Panthera onca. The sequence continues at coordinate 33,844,752 of NC_138355.1, read as the reverse complement.
TTTCTCTTAAAATATTGGATTTTTAAAATCTCATTTTTTTATTCTGTTGGATTGTTTTTCATCTTTCTTATTACCATTCTCTTTTTCCTTTACTCTAGTTGAAAGGTGGATGCACAGTGAATATTTAGTTTTGCCAGCTTCAGGATTAGAGACAGACAAGAGGAAGGGAATGGATATTGTATTAGCCAACCAACAATGCTTGCTATAGGCTAGAACCATTGGAGTGAAGAGTGTCTTAAGTAAAAGGAAAAATGATATATATTTAATGACAATAGGATGGATAATCAGCAACATTAGCTATTTTCTGTATAGTTCTTGGAAGGTAGAGAGGAATCTTGCTTTTATATATGGGTGCTAGCTTTTCCGATTACATTGCTTATTTTTATTTTGCCAGGACTTATATTTTTTAGTGGTCATTCCATTTTATTTATTTTTATTTTGTTTGTTTATTTATTTATTTTCTAATGTTTGTTTATTTTTGAAAGAGACAGAGACAGAGCACAAGCAGGGGAGGGGCAGAGAGAGAGGGAGACAGTATCTGAAGCAGACTCCGGGCTCCAAGCTGTCAGCACAGAGCCTGATGTGGGGTTCTAACTCACAAACCGCGAGATCATGACCTGAGCCAAAGTCGGATGCTCACCTGACTGAGCCACTCAGGTGCCCCCATTTTATTTTTATTTTAAAAGAAAAGAGAAAAAAAATTACATTCTACATGATTTGTGACATTTTAAGCAATAGTCTGCTTCATTTATTTATTTTGTCTAGCACACATATATCTAAATAAAATGGAAGAGGAATCCTAGGATTAGCAAACGTTGATTAAAAATTTTAAGATTTATAAGTCAGATTCCCAACCGACTGAGCCAACTAGGTGCCCCTTTAATCATCTTTTTTTAGGGTGGAATATTAAAGCTGCTCTGATAAATGACATTGTAAAAAGTTGTAGTACTGAGGAAATTTGCTCATTGAAAGTTTTTTGTTCATAACATACTTTGAATCAACTCACCAGGAATTTTTTGTTTTATACTAGAAGTTTACATTTTATTTATTATTTTTATTTAGTCAGTTTTTGAGAGAAAGGGAGGGAGCGCAGGCAGAGGGGGAGGGAGAAGATCTCAAGCAGGCTCCATGCCCAGACATGGGGCTTGATTTCACACTGTAAGATCATGCATGACCTGAGCCAAAAATCAAGACTCGGATGCTTAACTGACTGAGCCATCCAGGCGCCCCAGAAGTTTACATCTTACATGTAGCTTATCAGATACTTGATTTCATAAATCAATTTGATAGGATGTAAAATAAGCATTATATTTAGTTAATGAGAAGGAATAATCACAAGTAATTTCAACACCTTTCAAGTTTTTATTTCCCCAACCCTGTTCATGAATTTCCTAAAAATGTGCTAATTTATCATTTTTGTCTTTGTACTCTTTTTCCATACTGTAATGGAAATACTAATGAGCATTGGAATAATGGAATAAATTAAATAAACAAAGAAGAAAGGAACAAAAGAACTGTTTCACTATTGGGGGATTGATCATATCTTTTAATTTATAAAATGTAGTATTATATGGCAACTATTCATTAACAGTTATAAATTATTTTTATTTTCTTTCCTAAGTATTTTGTATTTATTGAGGACCAACAAGATTATAATTTTCTGTGTGCTGACTTCTAGGTACTTAGGGATGCTTCGCTGCTGTAGTAGCCTGGAATACAGGCAGATCATGCAGTATTTTAATTTTCTTGTATCAGTTATTTCTTTAGTGGCACAGATACTTAAGATGTAATTATTGGGGTACTGACTATAACATAGACCTTTTTAGGGATAACCTGTATTTTAGGGACCAGAAGCTCTTCTTTGTGATCTTTATCATTAGAAATTTAAATTAGAAACCTACACATTTTACAGCCTACACCTTCACATCCAAATAGCTCTTGGTCACATTCACTGTTCAGTCACTTAATACGAAATATCTCATTTAGTTCAGTGTATGTTGAGTCTTACATGAATTCTTTCATATATTAAATCCACTTTACAACCCATTTAAATTAGTTTCCTCTTAAGAGAGTTTGGAAAACGTTGGGCCATATTCCTTGAAGACAGTCTTTTGTGTATCTACAGTTTGTGAAAGTCTCTTCTCAGTCTTTTGCCTCTCTGGGCCAAACATTTCCAGTCCTCTTAGCTTTGTGTATAGATCTCATTTTCAGATACTTGAATCATCTCTGCTGTTTTTGCTGTACCTTTGTCTAAAATCTTTTATTGATGAAGATCAGAATTTTATATATTTTAACTAAACCTTAGTAAAGATACGGTCATTATGGAGTAGAATGGTAAGATTACCCTTTTTAGTTAACTGTTTACATTTTTTACTTACTTTTGGGGTATTTTTTGGATCATAGAAGTAGGAACGTATGTGAAGTTTGCCATTTTACTAGAAAAATTAATGCATTGCTCAAGTATCTATTGTTCTTTGCAGCACTATTTCTTAGATTCTTGGAGCAAATTATTTTTTCATATATAAGAACATAGAAAAACTCCAGTATTTATACAAAAATATATTGTCTCTGAACAACTGTGATTTTTATTCATTCAGGAAATATTTTCCAGGCATTGCTCTACATATTGGGGGTAATGTATTGAACCAGTAAGCAAAATCCTTTATAGTCTAGTGGAAAAGATTAAATAATAATACTATGTCAAGGTGTAATAAATACAAGAAAAAAGTAATGCAGGATAAAGGGTTTAGAAAGAGTGACAGTGGGGACAGGGTACAATTTTATAGAAGGATAGTCTTAATGGCCATCTTGAAGATTGTCAGCTCTGTAGATCACTAGCAGTTCTTTTACTTCGGTTTCACATTACTCAACATGTGTTTAGATAACCTTTTGTTATTGTCTCTTCGCTGTTGCTAAGTTGGCTGCATAATAGTTTGCTGCTATCTTAACTGGTCCCTTAATATTCACTGTGTCAGGTAAATGGTGGAGATGAAAACTCTGTAAGAAATGCTAATGTGTATCTGTGATAGGCACAGGTTTCAAATGAATGTGTGATTTAGAGGATTCAGCTGGATGTCATGCAAATCTCCCAAAAGATACATAATTACTTCCAGTAGTATTAAGCCTTAAGCCCTGTATATCTGATGTAGATCTTAAGAGGTGGAGTATATAGGCTAATGCATGCTGTACTTGACTCCTGTTTAACTGGTCTCACCTCACCACAAATCTTAACTTCCACTTAACTGGGGATCTTCATAAAGGTTCTGAGTCTCTGATTCCATACCCATCAACCCATACCCTATATCTCGTGCTCAAGACATGTCCTACCTTTCTATAAAAGCCCTTCTTTTTCTTTTTGGCGTATCCAAAGTCAGATCAAATGTAGGGCCCAAGTTGCATTTTCCTCCTGCTGATTTTATTTTTCCTGCTGACTTTATTCCACAGTGCTATTGCCCTTTTCTAAATGTCTCCTCCACTCATAGTCTGTGCCATATAATTTTTGCATATATACCATTTTATATGTTTAATTTTGTCTCACCTCCCTAACAAGTGAATAAGCTTTTTGGGGCTGTACAGTGCCTAATAACATTCCCACTGTATGTAGCTAAAAGGAAAACTTGTTTCCTCTACCCATAACACTTTTGACACCAAATGTGTGGATTTTCTGCACCAAGAAATTCTCCACTTCTCTGTGGATACCAACTGGGTGTCCTATAATTTATTCATTTCTGACACTGATGACCCAGAGTTACCACAGATACCACAGGTTAAGGGCTCAGTCCCATGGGGCCACACCCCATTTCACATGGCAGTCAGAGGAGTCTGGGCCTCTTGTACTTCTGACCAACTGGCTTTAAGTCTGGGGTTCGTTCCCACAATCCACTCTTCAGGTTTGATAATTTGCCATAACTGCCCACAGAACACAGGAAGCACTTCATTTACTGTTACTGGCTTATTATAAAGGATGCAAGTCAGGAACAGCCAAATGAAAGAGATGCATAGATCACAGTATGGAGAAGGGGCTCCATGGTACTACCCTCCCAGTACCTTGATGTGTTCACCAACCCAGGAGTTCAGGAGTTCTCCAAACCCCTTTGTTGAGGATTTTGATGGTGGTTCCGTGAGGTGAATGTGATCCATTAAATCACTGGTCATCAGTGATTGAACTCAGTCTCCAGTCTCTCTCCCCTCCCTGGAGGATGGGGTTTGGGACTGAAAGTTTCAGTTCTTGGTTGCTGTGATAAGCAGGCTTCATCCTTCTACAGTCATCTCATTAGCCTAAACTCAGGCATGATTGAAAGGGGCTTCTTATAACAAAAGATGCACCTCTTACCCTTATCACTCAGGAAATTCCAAGGGTTTTAGGAGCTCTATGCCAATAACCAGAAGTAGGAACTTAACCACAGTAGGCCAGTATTGGACATGAAAATGGGCACTGGACAGTTGTGCCAGTGAACCTGTGTAGCAGTTCATGAGACTGTATTACTCTTCAGAGGACTCTGATAATTTTTGTAGATTTTTTTTGCATGTGTGTACTCCAAAGCAAAATTATCTACATAGTTAGTTGATTAGAAGATTATTTACAAATAAAACTGATACCAATTTGTTTTCTTGTTACAATATCATACTTAACATGAAAATTAAAAGATAATAATTAGACCAGATAAGCATCATTCCTTTTGCACAGCTGGGCAAAAAAGATGCATCAAACACAAATAATATTTGTTCCTAAAACTGTTGTATAATATTATTGAATAAAATAATTGAATAAAATAATAAAAATTTGTTATTGTGTGGTGAGTGATAAAGCCCCAGATCTGGTAATGCTTTTTTGTGTGTGTTGTAAAGTCTGTAAATTTATTATAGCAATCTTTTTTTTTTTTTATGTTTGTTTATTTTTGAGAATGAGAGAGAGACAGAGAGTCCGGGGGAGGGGCAGAGAGAGAGGAGGACAGAAGTTCTGAAGCAGAGAGCCTGATGTGGGGCTCAAACTCACAAACTGTGAGATCATGATCTGAGCCGAAGTTGGGTGCTGAACCAACTGAGCCATTCAGGTGCCCCTTTTTTCTCCCTTCTATATGTGGCCCCACTATACCTGTTTATTGAATGACTGTTTTTGCTTTAGGATATAATCTTCCTTTTTTATGTTTAGGAGGCTAGATTAATATGTTTCTCAGTAGCTAATAAAGTAAGGCAAATTCCTTACTTTAAATTTCAGGGGCTATACTCCTGTCTTTTATGAGCTGTTAGGTTACAATAAAAAAACTTTAGTGTATTTTCCTCTCTTCTTGAAAGACAGATGTAGGTGTGATGGAAACAAGTTGAACTAAACCTTACTTTATCTAATTCTGATTTGTGGTAGCAAGTGAACATTTTCTGCTACTTTTAAAATGCTTGGCCCTTTTTAAGTAGAAGTCCTGCTGTGACTTCCTAGTTTATTCACCTTGGTTAAAAGACATTCCTTCCTGAACGCTGAATTTACATAATTTGGTTCATTACTCCCCAAGTGTAGATAAGGTATGCTGGTTTTGATTTAATTGTTTGCCCCATTATAGTTTTATAGAAAGACGTGAAGGTTTTCTTTTTATTGTTATTGATGCACCAGCCCTTGCAATCTAGTTTATTCTTACCTGTAAGTTTCTGATCTATATTTAAAGAACTCTAGAAATTAAATTGAAGTGGGTTAGGAGTCCACTGGAAAATGAACATGTTCCCAGTGAGTATGGACTACAAAACAGTCTTTCTTAGTTAAATATTTTGTTAGGCAAAATATTTATTTTCTAGTTCCTGTAATTACAGTTTCAACAAGTGATGTGAAGCAATTAACCCCCAAATTTACCAGCTTAGGAGACCAAATTGTGAATATATATTTAGTTTTTAAAAAAATGTTACCAACTCATCACATTTTCTAATGAGCTCTGAAATCTCCCTCCTAGGTTGGTAGGGGAGGTATGTTTGGTATGAAGTGATTAATAGGGTAAAATTTTATAGGCATCATCTTAGTTTTTATTTGACTTTTTCTCATAGTTGGTGTATGAATTCTTCTTAAGATTTTTGGAGAGCCCTGATTTCCAGCCTAGCATTGCAAAGCGATACATTGACCAGAAATTTGTACAGCAGGTAAGGAATTCTTATGTCTTAAATTTCCTTAGGTTCATCTTAGCAATGATTCATTAATTTGTGATTAAAATAGTCTGTCAAAACTTAGATGGTTTATTTTACTTTAACATTGTTTAATACTCTTGCCAAACAATTAGGGTAAAAGTGAAGGAGCTATTAGAATACGAGAGTATTTTAAACAAGAGTGAGCTTCTAATGACATCAGTGGAATTACATCCAATCCTGAATTCTTAGTTATTTTATAAAGACCAGAAAAGCAAGCCTTTCTGGACAATCTGAGAAAATTTGGTATGACCATTCAATCAAAGGGCAAGAAGCTTTCTTTTAAATTTTTAAGTCTTTGAACTTGAACTTTGGGGTATGTTTTAAGCATTGTAACTTTGAAATGACAGAGAAAAAACAGAAATGGAATCACCATTAGGAGTTTGGGCTTCGGCTCCTTTCCTGTTATCGGTTACAATTACCAATGACCTTTCCTTTTTCCTTCCCCTTCGCACCTTGGGCATTCTAGCCTCCCAGTTCCTAAACCGCAGATAAATGGGATATTTAGGAAGAAAAGGAGATAGAGTGAATGAAACATAATGGGATACCTTCTTTTTTTTTATAAATTAGTTATAAGCTATTATTTTTTGGAAACTACATACTGAAAATTAATTTTTTGGAATGTGTTCATTTTTATTTTAATCTTCAAAGTCTTTTCAACAATGTAAAAGCCTCTCTTTAACTGAGGGGAACTGGCTGGCCCTAGACAGGATTGTGGTGAAGTAGACCAAATCTTTGCAGGTTTATTTTCTCTTTGGAAATACTTATCAGTATGTAAGGTCTCATTAGGAATTTGATGCTCTTCTCTTCTAGAGTTATTTGCACTTTCAAGAAAGGTAGGAGATGAGTGAAAAGGTAGCAATGAACCCAGTGCAGAGGCGAGGACTAAAATCATTACGAGGACCTTTCCTACCCTCTTACCACTGTTGTATAATAAAGATTCTATAAACATGAGTTCCGCATATTTATTTAGAGTTCAGTTTTCATCATTTATAGCAACACCTGACCTCACATAAAGTATTCTGACTAATTGCTGTTAGTGTATTGATTAATGAAGAATATTGTCAGGAATATGTCCTTCAACCATTCAAGCAACTCTTCATAAATTACAAAGAAATATTGGGTGTGTGCTAACAGTAAAATTTACATTTCATTCACAAGTAAAAATCAGATTAAATAGAACTTTGTGATTTTGGTAATTGCAGATGAATGCATATTTATTTCCTTCGGTAGCTCTTGTGTGCTACAGAAGGAATAGAGTATATTAAGGAACTCTAGAAATACCACATTAAATTGTGTTTAACATAAAAGCAGGTTGAGGGGAACAGTTGCCTTAGTGCTTCTTCAGTCTAGAGCTTGAGGTATTTCTGCTGCTGGCTTATTCCATGGGTTTGAAGAGAAACAAGAAGAAAACTTCTACTTTATACTCTAAATACCTGAATTATCCGAGAAACCAAAGCCCAGTAATTTGTTCCTAGCAGTTTATATGACTGTGCTTTCATAGATCACTTCTGTGATGTATTCACATTATGTTATTCTTCATGAATAGTATATGAGAGAATCCTTAGCTTTTGCATTTTGAAATTATTTGATTAGGTGGTAATTTTAAGACTTAAAAGTACAGGAAAAAATTAAGTATAAATTTGGACATTCATATTTCAAGAGAAAAAAAATACTTGGATAATTCCAAGTTATGTTCAAATCATAGGATTTCAGAAGAAAGAAAGAAGCTAAGAATTACCGAGTGCTTTTTATGTGCCTGGCATTGTCCTTATATGCTTTTATATAAAGCATGTGTGTCTAATTTTACACAGCTAGTAGATGGCACAATCAGGATTCAAACTAGACTCTCTCTGACCATAATGTTCCCTACACTTAGAAAACACAAGATTAGTTTCAGCCTTCTTCATTTTATCAGTGACGAAAAAGCTCAGAGGTTATGAATTACCCTTAAAAGCAAAGTTAGAGATAAGCATCACAGCCAGAATAAGAAACAATTTCCTGATGACTAGTTTTATGTATGTTTTATTATATGAATTTATATTTATATTTATAAATAGATTATTTAGATTACAGTATTTCAAAATAGGTTTTTTTTAAGTAGATTTAACAGTTGGCGAACAGGTATTCTCTAGTTTATATTTTTCTCCTGAGGATCAACTCGTACTAAATTCATTTATTCTTGAATTAAACATGTCAACCTTAACAAGTAAGGGCCCCTTTTATTAATTTGCAAGCTTATCTTCTAAGTAAACCCAACATCAGAAACTTGAATATGAGTGTCTCAAGTGAGTAGGTCAGCCATTTTTAATTAGAATAATTTGAACTGAATTTATTAGGTATATTAACACAAATTCTTTTACTCTGGATATTTTTGTTTGGAGCCTCATTCAGGACTTTAATAACCTAGTGAACAAAGAATGCAAACTATAAACAAGACATTTGTTTAAGGGTATGTAAATATGACTAAAGTCATCACAACCCTCAAAAGGCATTCACTCTAATAGAAGAGATGCATATGTAAATAATCACATATAATTCAAGACAGAATGGGAAAAGAACTTTGAGGAGTCCAGAGCTTGCCATCTTGACTGTAATTATCAATATCAAAGTACAGAATGTAAAATTCCTTGATGACTTCATATAGGTAATTATATTCTACATAGAGAAATTACTTTAAAATTTTTCCTAAGAAAATCCAATGTTTTATTTAAAATACAGTAATACCATTTTTTGACAGCAGAAATTCAGTTTCTTTGCCATTTTAAAAATGGGAATTTGAGCTTTGACTTTAAATTTTTCAAAGATCTCTTTATTCTGCCTTTGCTGAAGAGTTGTGTAGAGGTATAGGAAGAAAATGGTGAATTAGCCAGTTTGAACTGGTTTAAACTTTTGCAGCCAGTTGCTAAAGTGACTTTAAATAAAAATCTGTAGTCTCATCTCTATTTCATTATTTCCTGAATGACTTTTACTCTATTAGCATGTATCTGCCAGTACTTTCTCCTACTAAATATTAATTTCTGAGCTGTTGGCATGGTGACTTGATTTTTAGTGTAAAATCACAAAACAATTTTAGTCTGTATAAATCTTTCTAGTAAACAGGAAATACTCATTTGCACATGTGTATTTTCAAACTTCATTTATTTAACGACTTGCAGTTTGCAAGCTTAAGATTTTTGTATGTAGTTTTGAATTACTATCAAAAAGCATTAAAAATCTCTCAGGTTTCAAAACTGTAAAATTATGAGCCATGGTTAGTAGTCAAGAAGAGGACAGAATTTTTAAATGAGTGGCAAAGCAAAAAAAATACAAAACAAAACTGTACACTTTTCAAAGTATTTATATTTTTATGTGTTGTTTTTTGAAATGAAGTGAAAAGAAATACTCCTTAAACTTTTCTTTAGCTTCATTATTTAGCAAGAATAAAATCAACCTGATAAGGCAGAATCATTGAAATTTTTAAAAAAAATTTCATGGGTTATCTTGAAATCAAATTAGAATAAAGTGAAATTTTAGCTCAATTATTTTTAAAAAGTAATTTCTCAGATTTTTTTTAAAGCTCCTGGAGCTTTTTGATAGTGAAGATCCCAGAGAACGTGACTTCCTGAAGACTGTTCTGCACCGAATTTATGGGAAATTTCTTGGATTAAGAGCATTCATCAGAAAACAAATTAACAACATTTTCCTCAGGTAAACTGGTCATATATTCATGTATAACACTTTTCCCCTTCCATGTTTTCTTTTTATTCCAGTTCCTTTAATTTTTATATCTGAACTGTTGATAAGTATTTGAGTCATTTTAAGCCTGTTTTGTGGGTGTCGTGATTGCATGTAACTTTTTCGAAACTTGCAACTTTACTTCTCATCTAAGTGGACAATAGTTATGAAGACTGTTTAGAATAGGTAATACCAATGTTCATGTTTAAGGTTTATTGAGGAGAATTTATGTCTAGTTACCTACTTCTTTGAGCCTTTTGTTTAAAAAATTGTGTATAAATATTTAAATCAATAGCTCTTGAAAGTAGTTTTGATTTTCTGACAAAACTAATTAAATTTATATGGAGTATATATTTTGACTATAAGTGATAATCTGCTAAGTAATTGCTTCTAATTAGGAGATTTTGCTTTAATGTAGCCACATTTCAGGCTTGGTTTATTTGGAAATGTGGCAGAATTAGGCTAGCATTTGTATGATGTAACAGTTCGAGATCAGTAATGGCTGCCTCCTTGAGAGACCGCATCTCCTGAGGTCTCTGTCCTCCTAAGTCTACTCTAGTCATGATACTTCCCTGTCCTGTAGTCATTTGAGTTCATGACTTCTGCTTTAACAGCAAGCCTAATCTTGGAAAGTTAGACAGCCTGTGTAGTTTAGGTTTAGAGAAACTATGAATAAAAGTGGCTTGATTCCATATGGGTCCTTACCTCGTAGATTTTCCTGTGGGTGGAGGTTTCCTATTTTGAAAGTATTTCTTTGAGAAAACCCATCTTTTGTATACATTTTTAAGTAAAATAAAATCTTCCAGGTGAAATAATATTCTGTTATCTCTGCAGCTAGATTATAGCAAAAGTGTATGTGACTTAATAGGAATTAGGCCTTATTTTATTTAAAAAAAAAAAAATTTTTTTAATGTTTGTTTATTTTTGAGACAGAGAGAGACAGAGCATGAACAGGGGAGGGGCAGAGAGAGAGAGGGAGACACAGAATCTGAAACAGGCTCCAGGCTCTTAGCAGTCAGCACAGAGCCTGACGCGGGGCTCGAACTCACGGACCGCGAGATCATGACCCGAGCCGAAGTCGGACGCGTAACCGACTGAGCCACCCAGGCGCCCCAGGCCTTATTTTATAAGATTGCTTAGAGGTAACTAGTTTGGGGCAAGATAGCTTACAAAGAATTCCTGAAGCACACTTGTAGGTTTCTTATAGTTGCCCTTAGGATTGATTTCTCTACTTTCCTGCCTCTTAATTTAGTTTTCTAATGTTTGAGTTTTCATTACACCTGTCTTTATTTTAAATTCAGGTTTATATATGAAACAGAACATTTCAATGGTGTTGCTGAACTCCTTGAAATATTAGGAAGGTAGGTCATTGTTTTTTAAGAGTTAAATAACTTTGAACGTTTTATGTATTAGAATCTTACTGGGGTTGGAGAAATTATTTTATATTTTAGAGTTTAAATATAGAGCACAAGACATAGCTTCTCAACTGAATTCTTTTTATAGCTTTTTAAGCGGTCAGCATATTAAAGTACTTGCCATGCAAGACATCTGTTTTAGAATAGGCTTCTTCCTGCTTTTGAAGCTGTGGCATGTTTTATGCCTGATCTTGCCAGACTGCCTCAGAAATTATAGGATCTGATTGGGAAGAAATGAAATAAACTATAGTGAATCTTTGATGAAGTTATAAGAATTCTTGCTGAGATATTGATAGGCCCTTCCTAATCCGTCTGTTCTTTTTAGAAGAATCTATAGCCTTTTAGTTTATGTGAACATTTTGCTTTCTGTATTCATCACATAGCAATATTAACTTGAGAAGATTAGGCCCCCTCTATTTATAGTTAGAGAGTGATTATGGAGAAAACTACTTCTTAATTTCAGATCTTTTAGCAAAGTAAGAGAAACTTCAGAATGTATTTCAGAAAATACTTCTGCTTCAGAAAATTTTGAAAGTTCTAACATTGTGATACTAACTCTCCTGTGGCTGTAGGTAGGAAAATAAAGGCAATGATGCATAAAGTGATAGGCTTTCTAGAAAATGAAGATAGAAATTACTTCCTGGGACTTTAATTGGCAGTCCCAGTTTTCTTTTTGGCATCATTGAATGACTTAGAAGAACAGAATTCATAAAGTAGTTTGAAGATGACTAAGTCATTCAACACCAGGACTGAAGCAGAGCAGTGTTCCTTAGGTACTTACTCATGGAAATAACTTTTGGAAATAAAGTAGTAACTACTTAACCCTTCCCCCTGCCTTTTTTTCCCTCCAGTATTATCAATGGCTTTGCATTGCCACTGAAAGCAGAACATAAACAATTTCTAATGAAGGTTCTTATTCCTATGCATACTGCAAAAGGATTAGCTTTGTTTCATGCTCAGGTAAGTTTCAGACAACTTTCAAATGAAATGAACATTGTTTCAAAGGCTGATATAAAGGCAGAGAAACTGAGAAATATTAAGGCAGCAGTTTTAGGTATAATTAAGCAATTTGCTTTGTAAATTAAAGCAAACTTTTGTTATAATTTAAACGTATTACAATATTTAGCTTTATTAAATAAGCTCAATGCACTTTTAATGTAGATATAGGAGAGATAATATCCAGTTTTCTTGTTTCCTAGTCTAGGCCCTGACTTTGGAAGGCAGCTATGCTCACCACTATACTACCAGCGCCTAGGCCCTGACTTTGAATGAGTCCCACATATCTGCAGAATGTTCCATCTAGCCCTGATAGTGTAGTTGGACAATGATTTTAGTCTCTAGGAGTATGTAAATAATATCCTATCAGCATAGGTATACATGCAGAAACTTGCTGAGAAACTAAAATGTTAGCTGTAGTCCTTACATTGAGAAGTTACTACTGAAAAAAGAACATTTTTTGACCTGTAAGTTACTTTTCAGGCTTAACAAGTGACACAGTTGTGAATATATTCGTGGTTATATATTGGGTTAGAGTAAAATTTGTTAAAATGAGGTAATCATTTGTGTTAACTAAATATAAAAATCCTGCATCACTGTTATTTCTTTCAGTAATATTTATAAACTGTCCCTTGCATTTTAGCTAGCCTACTGTGTCGTACAGTTCCTGGAGAAAGATACCACACTAACAGAACCAGTAAGTGTCCTATTTATTTTTATGTCTTTAATCTACATTGTAGCATTTCATTGTGGCTTTTTCTTTATATACCTGTGTAGAGCTATCAAACAGTAGTAATATATTTTCAAGTCATTTAGAAGGAATGTTAGGTTAATCTGCATTCAAAGAACAGGGTTGGGAGGGGAAGTTCTTATGAGTTATAGGATGTCTCTTGAATAGCTTAAATATAGATTAATACTAAAATATAGCAGAGATGTGTGATGACAGGATCTAGTGACTGCATGTGAAATTTTACATACATATTGTCTTTACTGACAACATTTCTAATCTTCATTCACCTTTTAAAATTAAAACATACTGTGAGGGTCCCAAAACTATTCCCTGGAGTTTTGTTTTGTTTTTAGAACTAGGATTTTCTCTCTTTAATAATAAACTACATGATAGGGATTGAAAACATGTCCTTGCCTTTGGTGATACAGATGTATTCTTGGAGTAAAGGTTGTTTATGAATCAGCATAGCAATTCAGTCTGAATTCTGTTGACTGTTTGCCCACAGCGATAAGATTCAGGAGAGAATAAAAATGTTACTATGAAAATTGAACATTTAAGAAAAACAAAAGGTAAGGAGAAATAGAAACGTATGAAAGCAGAGAAAACAACCTTTTTACATTGATGAGTATTTTGACAGAATGTTTTCTAGGTATCCTTAATCTAAATATCTAAGAGTTCCTGAAGAAAAGCAAAGCATTTAAAGGATTTAAGTGAGATTTTCTTTATTATGAAGTTACTGAGGCTATCCCTAGGGATGCTTGAAAAGATTATAAACTTAGTAGTCTTCCTCTGATTGAACTTTGTGTAAATGAACAAAAGATATTTTTCCACTCCTAATACTTTGAGTTTTTGAACTTTTACACTTGCAAATCTTTCTGGAAACAGCTAAAAAATAGTTTTTTCAAGACTAATCAGGAGAATTAGGAGCCTGGTATTACATGAAACCACATAAACCTCTAAAGTAGATTAAAACATAATATAAATCCATGGTACCTCTCATCAGACTTCAGACAAAATCCATACCATAGTAAGTCATGGTTCGTAGTTGAATTGTAGACAGATATAATTTAAACAAATTAATATGGGATGGATAGAGAAGAAAGGTTATTTCTTCTTAAAGAGTAGATTAGGGAGGATGATGGCCAGAGATCTTTCTTAGAGGAGCTGAGTTAATGGAAATAGGAACAGGATGAAGAGGTAGAAAGGTAAATGTCCAGGTTGACAAAGGAAAATATTTTTCAGTTCATAATGATCTGTACAGGTATATAGATCTTTCCATTTCTCCCATAGTCCATTCCAGCACCAAAATTATGGCCATGTTACTTGGGTTTGAGCCTTCATATTTATTCTCTAGAAACCTGGTATTCATATCTAAGCTTCTTGCAAATTATAAGTAAGTCAGAACTTTGGCTAGTTTATTACATTATTTAGGTACCCAGATCTTCAATTGAAATTATTTTATTTTCTAAAATGGAAATGACTTTAATGTTACTTCTCTTTGTGAAAGTAATGTGTGTTAATTTGGTTCACACAATACAAAATCGTAAAGCTCAATGTGGAGGAAGTTCCTTAAAATCTTGTCACCTAAAAGAGAACCATTTAAGTTGATGAATATATTTTCTAGAAATTTTTTCTATATATATATATGTGTGTGTGTGTGTGTGTGTGTAGGTTGTTGTAGGACAGTGTTGATCAGGTGTTTTTACTTCTCAGTATAATGTGGCTATCTTTCCATATTAATCTGTTTTATTGCTTTCACTGGTAGCACTGAATTCCACTATATGGATTATCATAACATATTTAATCAGTCTTGAATTTATGGACACATGAGTAGTTGAAACATGTTGCTGGGTGAGGGGATGTTTAGGGTGTTAGAATTGTTCTGTGTCTTGTCTGTGGTGTTGGTAACAAAAGAAAATCTATGTGTGTATAAAAATCCTGAAAACAAACAGTACACACCTACACACACCTACACACACACACACACACGAATTTTACTATATAAATTTTTTTTAAGTAAAATTTTTTTTTTTAAAGCAATCTCTACACCCAATGTGGGGCTTGAACTCATGACCCCAAGATCGAGAACCGCATTCATGCCGTACTGAGTCAACCAGGCACCCCATGTATATAAATGTTTAAAAATCATTAAAATTAAAACCATGTTGCTGAGTCAAAGAGTACTTACTTGGAAATTTTAACATATTCCAAGCTGCCTTCCAAAAAGTCTGAACAATTTAATACAGTCCAGAGTGTGAAGATGCATTTTCCTTCACCATGGCCAATGCTGAATGTTAAGCTTTAAAATATTTGCTAGTCAAAGAGGTAAGAAATCTTACTTTAATAGGTTTTTATTACTACAAGGATTAAGCCATCCTTTTATGTGGTTATTGATCATTTACATTTCTGTGTTCTTTGCCTACTTTTAATCATTTTCCTGATATTTTTTGCAAATAATTTTTATCCATTTGGAGTTTTTAAATTTGAATATAGTTTTGTGTTTAAAGTTTATTTTGAGAGAACGAAAGAGAGTGCAAGCGGTAGAGGGGCAGAGAGAGGGAGAGACACACCCCAAGCAGGCGCCGCGAGCTGTCAGCATGGAGCCCGACATGGGGCTCGAACCCATGAACCACGAGATCGTGACATGAGCCGAAATCAAGAGTCAGACACTTAACCGACTGAGCCACCCAGTGGTCCCTGAATATAGTTTTCAATCTTTCCTTAAAGAACTGAAGAAAAATGTTATGTAGTGGAATCTATTCATCATTATGGTTTCTGGCCTTGATGTCGTACTAAGAAAAATCCTTCTACCCTTTAAGATTATAAAAATATTCTCCAGTATCCTATTCTAGTTATTTTATGGATTTCGTCTTTACCTATAAAATGTTTATTCCATCAGTAATAGTTTCCTAGGGCTGCTGTGAATTACTACAAACTTGGTAGCTTAAAATAACAAAGTTATTCTCCCAGAGTTCTGAAGGTCAGAAGTCCAAACTGAAGTTGTCAGCAGGGGTACACTCCCTCCAGTTGCTCTAGGGGAGATTCCATTCCTGCCTCTTCCAGCTTCCCGTGTCTCCAGGCGCTCCTTGGCTTGTGGCATTGCTCCACACTCACACTGCTGCCTCTTCTGTCTGTCCTCTGGGTCTTTTACAAGGACACATCGCTGGATTTAGGGCCCGTGCAGATGATGATCTAATCTTGAGACCTTAACTAATTTTAGTTGTAAAGACCCATTATCCAAATAAGTCACATTCATAGATTCTAGACATTAGGACACAGATTTTTTGAAGGGCCATCATTTAACCTGCTACACCATTTGAAATTGAAATTTGTGTGTGACGAGGGTGAAGAACTGGTCTTCTTTTTTGTTGCTTTTTATTAGTTTTCTGTTGCTATGTAACAAGTTATCACAAAATTTAGTGGCTTAAAACAATCATTTATTAGCTCATAGTTTCTGTGAGACAAGAATCCAGGCATTACTTACCTGGGTCTTCTGCTTCAGGGTCTCCAACTAGGCTGCAGTCGAGGTATTGGCCCTGGCTGGGCTCTCACAGAAAGGATCACATGAGGAAGGATCTGCTTCTGAGTTCATGTGGTTGTTGGCAGAATTCAGTTCCTCAAGTGCTGTTGGACTGAGGGCCTCAAGTTCCTAGCTGGCTCTTGGCTAGAGACTACCCTCAGTGCCTAGTCAGTTCCTGACTAGGAACTGCTCCAACAGAGAGCAGCTTGCTTGATCAAAGCTTGCAAGATGAGAAGGCTGTAGACAATCTCCTAGTAAGATGGAAGTCACAATCTTCTATAACCTACTCATGGAGGAGATATTCTGTCCCTTTCGCCACATTCTGTTGGTTAGAAGCAAGTCACCAGGCCAGCCCAATTTGAGGGGATGGGATTATCCAAGTATGTGAATTTAGGAAGTAAGGATCATGGAAGATCATTTTAGGAGTCTGGCTACCAACACAGCTACATTTTTTCTTTCTAAACGGGGAGACAGCAGTCCAAGTACCACCACTTAATTGGCTAATTCATCTATTTTCCATGGAACTGAAATGCCACCTTTGTCATACATATATACATATATGTACATGACTGTAGATAGTCTTGTTTCCTATCCCTGCCTGCTTCTTTAAATAAACTCTACACCCTACACCCAACATGGAGCTTGAACTCATGACTCCCGAGATCAAGAGTTGCATGTTCTACTGACTGAGCTAGCTACACGTCCCTATTTCATATCTTTTTGTCCGTCTCTGTGCTGATATCATCTCATTTTAGTTGCTAATATCAGTAATATGGGTTCCATTCCGTTAATTCTCCCCCTCCCACCCAGAAAAGTTCTTGGTTATTTGCTTACACTTACAGATTATAGAATAAATGTTTCTAGTTTCAGAAAGTAATTCAGTTGGTATTTGATTGAAATTACATTAAATATAGGAAAAATGTATGATATTGAATCATCTCATCTATTTGTAGTCTCTCACGATCAGTAAACATTTCTTGCAAATTTTTTTCTTTATGTACATTAGTTTTTATTAGGAAATGCACCTTTTTTTATTACTGATACTTTGTTTTACAAAGGTATTGATTTTTATATATTTATCTGGCCACATTGAATTTGGCTATTCATTTTAGAAATTTTGTTGGTTTTTAATTTTTTTAATGTTTATGTATTTCTGAGAGAGCATGCACGTGTTGGCAGGGGAGGGGCAGAGAAAGAGGGGGACACAGAATCCAAAGCAGACTCCAGGCTCTGAGCTGTTAGCACAGAGCCTGACGTGGGGCTCGAACTCACAGAACTGCAAGATCATGACCTGAGCTGAAGTCAGATGCTTAACTAACTGAGCCACTCAGGCGCCCCAGTAATTTTTGTTTTTTAAATTAGGGAGTATATAATTATATACTTAGACGAATAAGTATAATTTTGGTATTCCTGTCCAAGAATATTCATTGGATCCTTTTTATCTTATTGGACTGTCTCCTGAACAGTGTTCTTCCTAATTTGAGTAAGTGTTTATTACAGGACCAGGCTACTGAATATAACTGTAACTGGATTATAACTATAAAATAACCTAAAAGGCTATCAGATACATTTCCACGAGAGTACCAGGCCCTGATGGTTTTACCGCCTGTCTCCAAGAAATCACTATATAAGATGATTGCTGATGGTTTCTAATAAATTCTCTTCATTCTAGCTTACTAAACTAAATTCTTACCAGAATATATAGGCAGTCAGACATTTTGAACAACTGTTCAAAATCTTGAGATGATCATACAGTTTTTTTCCCTTTTAACTTAGAACTGTTAATGAGTTGAACTATCCTGGAATTTCTGGAATAAGGCATAATGGGGCAAATATTGTCCTGTTAATGTTCAGTTTAGTACAAATCTTTGCAATTATGTTCACTTAAATCCACGATCCCTTCCATGTATCTTGGTGATCAAGATGGTGCTAGCTATCAAATAAATTGGGAAGCTTCCTGGCTTTCTTGGTGCTTCAAATGGTTTTAAGTAATAGAAATTCTTTGTTCCTTATTTTCTCCCTAAAATAACTTTCCTCACTCATGCCACCAAGTCATTATCATACTTTCCTTTATTTTCTTCCTAGTAAGTAGCACTTAACTATTAAAATTACTTACATGTTTCATGAATAACTTCCATTGGTCTCCCTGCTTTTTGAAAATCCGGGTCACCTGTCTTGTTCATCACTGTCTTCCTAGCATCTAGAACAGTATCTGGTACAGACACACTCAGCAAATACTTATTAATAGAAGTGTAAAGCTGAGCAGAAAGTCGGGGGATACACTTAAATATTGATCTACTTCAGAATGAATGTTATGTAATCACAATTACTAAAAATTTCCTGGGATTGACCAACTTCATGGCTTAATTTGTGCTAAACTTCTTTTTTGCAGGTGATCAGAGGACTGCTGAAATTTTGGCCAAAAACATGCAGTCAGAAAGAAGTAGGTTTTGTTAAACAAAAATAGTACAATCTCACTAAAACTTCTTAATCTTAGGGCTTCAGTATATAAACCACGCAGCTTTGGGCTTGGCCGTATTGTTACTGCTACCTAGCAGGAGCTGGTTTTCTGGGGATTGAAGAGACTTGGTGGGATAGCTGAGCATTATAGTAAATTGCATATACTATCAAGACCTTTTTTGTCCCCTGTGTAATTTGTAGATTAGCCTTCTCATTTGTAGTTTTGTATGTTCATAAAATTTGTCATATTTATTAAAAGAAAAATTTTTTTAACCTAGGTGATGTTTTTAGGAGAAATTGAAGAAATCTTAGATGTCATTGAACCCACACAGTTCAAAAAAATTGAAGAGCCCCTTTTTAAGCAAATATCCAAGTGTGTCTCCAGTTCTCATTTTCAGGTATGATGTTTTCAGCGAAGCCATTTTTTTATACTAGCCTTTCCTTTATCTTTTAGTTTTGACATTTCTAAATGTTTTTTTAGGTTGCAGAAAGGGCATTGTACTTCTGGAATAATGAATATATTCTTAGTTTGATTGAGGAGAATATTGATAAAATTCTGCCAATTATGTTTGGCAGTTTATACAAAATCTCCAAAGAACACTGGAATCCGTAAGTGTCTTTTATGTTGATCGCGGTATTCTGATATTTGTGCTTTTTGTCTTTGAATCTCCTAACTCATACATGAAACCTATACAGATTTGGAACTTATTCTAAGGTTAACCTCAGTTTCATTCCATTGTGCACTTGATATACATATAGTTTCACAGAGCTGTAAATACATGTATGTTGTTAACTTCAGTTTAAAATTGCAAACCCCCCTGAAGGTAGGACGACCTGGTGTGACATTCTGCACCAGTGTGTGGTCAAACCCAGTGGGGGAGACCGACCGAACATCCGCCAAGGATGCACAGACCTCGAAGGTCGGTGCTATCCCAGGGAGAAGCAGGGGTGCTTAAGGTGTAGATGTTTAGACTACATATATTCCAACCTCTGTAACACCCTTATCCTCCTTTGTGGGTTTTTTGTTTTGTTTACAAGTTATGGTAGGTGATTTTCTTCATCTTTTAATACTGTTAGCTTGAGACTGGAGAGCAGCCATGAAGATAACCATAACGCTTTAAGAGTTTAAGCATGATAAGAAAGACGTGAATTTTGGAATCAGACCATCTCTATCACCACTGGCTGTGTGACCTTGAGCAAATTCCTAAACCTCTTGCACCTTTGTCTGTTGTCTCTAAAATGGATTAAGTGAATCAGCCACTATTTAGATATGATAGTCATGTTGTATTTCCTATAACCCAGCACTGCTTACTTTCATTTTAGGACCATTGTAGCACTGGTATACAACGTGCTGAAAACCCTAATGGAAATGAATGGCAAGCTTTTTGACGACCTTACTAGCTCCTACAAAGCTGAAAGACAAAGGTATTTGGTATTTTTAATTACCAAGTTATTCATACACTTTAGGTTGGTTGAAGGTGATTTCAGTTCAATAAGGTATCTTGCCTAAGTTAAAATTAGTATTTAAGTCCGTCACATTAGAGAATTTCAAACTATATGCTTAAAACTCTTTTAAGTCATTTCCAGATAAAAAACTTCCCCTACTGGTTAGATTATGATTTTAATGTGGATTATAAATCCTCTCTTTATCTCACTCTGAGGCTTAGACTTTATCAGTCTAGCAGCATCTGCATTGTGAAATACACTTTCTGCCAAATTTATAAAATTTGATTTCTTATGTATCTATGAAAATCGTCTTTGTCTGCTTTACTCTGCAGCTGCTCTTTGCACAAGTTTGGTAGTTTTAAGCCGCACATTTTAACGAAGTGGTATCTTAAAGTCGGTGTTTTGGGTTTTGGTTTTGTTTTTGTTTTTTGTTTTTCAGTCAGAGGGAGCTCACATAGGTCTCTGTCAGTACTATTAATATTTTGTTCCTTGCAACAATACATAGGGATGATAGCACATACCAGCATTTACACACCTGCCTTAGTGATCACCTCTTTTCAAGAACTTCATATATAAAATGATCTTGTAAAAATCACTTCTCATTCATTTCAGACATCAGATGGGTAGTAACCAGTCAGTATACCTGCACCCACGCATCATTTGAGAATATAGCTACCATTTACTTTTAAGAAGTTTATTACCTATTGTTTGTTTGGAAAAGCTGATCTCTTTTGACTAAAAAGTTCCTAATCGGGGTTTTCCTGTGGCAAGGGCTCCTCTTCAAGGGTATCCTAGTCCATCAGTAACTTTTTAAAAAAACCACGCCTTTCAGGCAGAAATTAAACATTGGGCAGCAGTGGGAAGAAAAAGATGATTTTTATAACAAAAAGATAACTTGTATATTTCATACGCCTAATCGTTATCTGCAAAATGATAATGGCATATAACTGTGGAACTGTAAGTCCATGGGGTGTTTTGTTTTTTTAGAGAAAGAGAATCTTAAAAAGGCTCCATGCTCAGCGCAAAGCCTGATGCTGGGCTTGATCTCACGACCCCGGGATCATGACCTGAGCTGGTATCGAGAGTCCGACGGGACACTCAACCAACTCAGCCACCCAGGCGCCCCAGCCTATGGTTTTTTCACATGTTCCTATAGTCCTTCAGAACAGTTTGGTCTCGGTTATTCACAGTTGTTTCCCTTCGAACTGAAATCAAATAGTTGAAACACATAAAATATTTTGAGTTTTGTTTTTCCAGAGATTATTCAGACTTTAAAGTTCTCATGACATGTAAGAGGTGAGAGAGTAAGAGACTGGTTAGTGGCTAGAGAGGTGATTCTGCCTGGAAGTGGCTCCAGCCTGAGAGCCAGCCCTTCTGTCTCTGTAAAAGGGTGACTGTGCCAACCAGGGTGACTGCAAGAGGTTTAGGTGAGAAAGGGAACGTAATAAAGCATGAATGACAAAGTGGTCATGGAAGTGACAACATGGAGCAGGCAGAAAGCAAAGGGTCACTCTGCGTTGGTACAGGAGAGTGACAAGAGCAACCAGGTGCTCCAAGTAATTGGAGCTCAGATGCTTTAGGAGAGGGAGTTAAATGAAATGGGGGTGAACAATGTGTTCTCCAGCAGACTGCCAAACAGCAACTTTCTTCAGGCCCTAAATTAAAGGTTTCTGACTACAAAAATTTTGGTTTCTCTACAGAGAGAAAAAGAAGGAATTGGAACGTGAAGAGTTATGGAAAAAATTAGAGGAGCTAAAGCTAAAGAAAGCTTTGGAAAAGCAGAACAGTGCTTACAACATGCACAGTATTCTCAGCAATACAAGTGATGAATAAAAAAAGCCACCACCTCTGTTGGATAGGCAGTTTTGTACACTTTTTTGAAATATGTAAAAATTATGAGACAAACCTCTCAGTATAATATAATTAAAAGGCCAACTTTTTTTCTGGCAACTGTAAATGAAAAATATGGACTAAACATAGCCCTGTGCTGTATCATGGCCACAGTATATTGTAACCTTGTCTAATCATGGATTTATTGTGTCACTTCTACAGTTTCACAGAAATGAATGAACTTCATCATCTATGATATGAGTGAGCTAATTATGGGAGTGGTAAGAATTATGACTTGAATTCTTTTTTTGATTGTGTTGCACATAGATACAGTAGTCTGCTCTGTATATTTTTCCCTTTTATAATGTGCTTTTCACATTGCTGCAGACCTTAGTTACATCCTAGGAAAAAGAACTATGATGGGGGGGGGAGTTACCTGCCCTAAGCCTTCCTTCACTAGAGTTGCTGCACTCTGGAATTTGAGCAGAAACTTAAATCTCCAGGCTTTTTAAAGCACAAAATATAAATAAAAGCTGGGAAAGTAAACCAAATTCTTTAGATTGTTCCTCAAGAATATCCCTCTTCATCTGCAACTCCCCACAGTAATGAGCCCAGATTTGTGGAGGCAGCACAGGTAAACGCTGAGCCTGCCTCTCAGTTCATTCCTCCTCTTCCTCCCAAAGGCTGAAGGCAGGGCCTTTCCAGTCCTCAGAACCTGCCCTTCCTTCCAGCCCCTGCTGACCCAGGGAAGGAGGCTTTGAGTCCCCCAGTGTGGTGACACAGAGCACTCACGGTCACTGGCTGGCTTTATTTAAAGGAAACGCACTAGGCTGCCCCTGTAGAGTTCTGAGCAAGCTGACTAGAGAGAGGTCTTGTATGTTTTCACTTGGTCAAGTATTTCTCACCTCTTTTGTTATGAGTACCATTCCAATCTCTTTACTTGCAGTTGTGTGGAAAACTGTTTTGTAATGAAAGATCTTCATTGGGGGATTGAGCAGCATTTAATAAAGTCTATGTTTGTATTTTGCCGATGTGGTCTTTGCTTTTTCCAGCTCTGAGACATCCAGAAGCAGTCTGCTGCCTCTTTATACAATGTCTGCCTCAAATTCTAAGTTCTAGGCTAGCCTTTCATCTTCATGTCCTTCTATGTTCAGAGAACAGGCTCAAATTACCTTAAATGTCAGTTTTAATTAAAAATCTCAAAGTTTATAATAAATTCTACTTCTTTGGGTGAGGAGTGGTTCAGGGAAACGGTGGCAGAGTCAGACATCAGACATTATAAACTCTCCACTCTTTGCATTCATGAAGAAGTCTAGCGTTTTGCATGCTATTCCTAGGTCACTGTACAAGCATCCCTTTTCACTCACTGTGGCCCCAGGAGAAACTCTTCCTTTGGGTGCATGGCTCACAGTTTATGATCTCCAGTAGCCACCTTCCCCCAGCCATCCAGGTCCAGGGGCTCTGGCCGAATTGGCCACACTAACCCAAGGCCAGCCAGTGTTACAGCTGGGGGCAGCCCTGGAAGACCAGGGTGAGCCTACTACAGGACACAGAGTCAAAGGGAAGCCCCTGCCTTTTCCAGAAAGGGAAGGCTAGGTCTAAATGTCTACACAGTGGAAGACTTACACGTTTCTTTCACCGAAGAGCAGCCACAGTGGATTCTGACAGGCTGCAGCTGTAGTTATGAAAGTTTTTTTCTTTGGCAAGCTAAAAATACTTCCTAATTATCTACTTATCCTAAAGCGCATTTAAGAGGTCTCTCAACTTTCCACAATACAGGAAATGCAGTTTTAGTGTGTTTATTTGAGCTAATTTTATTAGACATTGAAGTATTACTAAAGTGGTGTCATCTTTAGAGACAGAACACACACACGTTTTCCAACGTTGTTAACGTAAGCTTCTCTGCCTGGCTTCGCATTTGCCTCACAAAAAGACTGCACAGAGACGAGATCTAGGCTAGCATGAATGTGCATGCTTCTCTGGCATCGCAAAGTACCAGGGAATATTTCTTGGCACAAGTTTACCTTTAATAATGCCTCTTTAAACTACCTAAAGCCAGGTTATGAAATCCAGTGTTACCAAGTCCTCTTTGGAGCAAAGGGGCATGTAAGTAATTTGAAACTCTGCAGACAATTCTCAAAACCTTAAATCGGCCGATGTGAAAAACACTTCAGTACTCATCTTTGTCAAAAGCTAAGCTGAAGGCTTTGGGGGTCACACTGAGTACCCCTTTCTCAGCTGCTTTTACAGGACAGGACGAGCTAGCTCTGTCACTCTTCCTGACTGCCTGCCTGCCATCCATCGCCACACCCCACCCCGACCCTTCCTTGGACGCATTCATGACCTACCTCGGGAGTCCAGATCCCTCCATCTTGGGAGTCCGAGCTCACGCTGCCATTTGGTCACAGAATGAAAGTGTACCGGTGCCTACTGATTTAGCAGGTATTCATACTGGCACAATGACTCCTTTTGCATTAACCTAACTTTTATTTACCTGTTAATAAAATCATCAAGATACATTGAGTAGGCACCTATGTACATATGTCCCAGTGCTTTTGCATGTTAATGACTCTGCACTCTTACACCTCCATCAACAAATATTCTAGCCAGACAGGTAGGTGGCTAGTCAGTCCACAAGAAATCGTATTCCTGGTTTCTAGTAGCTTTACAAAAAAGTCCCATTTCTTATTTAACAAATGAGAAAGCGTGCCAAGAGGCCAGATGATGTAACTGGCAGATGACGTCAGAGACGACGGGGTTCTCGCCTTTGGGTACAGGGTGCAGAGGTTTCAAAGCATCACCTGTACATCTGCAGAGTCAGGATTTGGGGAAAAAAGAAAATCACACTCTTCTGTCCACTTTAGAAAACTAGGGCAGAAGGGGAAGCTAGAGTAAAAAGTAGAGCCTTCATTACCCCATTAGAGCTTAACTGTGCACCAAACCAAGTAAGAAGAAAGGCAACTTCCACAAACCTTCAGAAAACTTGATACAGATCTAATTCCATCTTCCACAATCCCTCGTCATCTGTTCATTAATAATTTAAATACTTAAATAAGTTTTAGGTTACCCACTGGATCTGTTCCATCAGGCTTTAAACATCCTCTTTTGGGGCCAGGTTAGAAGCTGCAGGCTGGCAGGCTGTTCCTCCCAGCAAGGCCCGTTTCAAGTGAGCACAGGATTGCCGGCGGCTCGTTTCTCCGCGCGGAAGTGACCAGAACTTCCGTTGCTGTGAGCAGTTCTGCGAACACAAGGCCACTTCAGCTTATGTGGTTCGCCGCCTGACCTCTTTTTTTAAGGTACCTCTTTCTGATCTTGATCATCCATTTCACACTCAGCTTGGCAAACTCCGCTGCTTTAAATAACGCCAAGAAGGCCCCACAGAGCAGGGCGATTGTGTTCCAAGGATTGGCGGTGATTATCTGGAAAACAAACGAACACAAGTGTATCAGTTTGCCTCAACTTGGATTCCTAGGTCACGTGAGTGTTACTGTCAAGATCCTCCTGCCTCAGATTATTGGAGCGACAAGAAAAACACTTGGGGTTCTAAAACGGCCATGACTCTGTACTTCATTCTGACTAGACCTTTAATGTGCACAGCTCAAGTCTGAGAAGAAAAATACTAATCCCTTCCTACTATAAAGTGATCCTGAAAAAAATAAACTTTCTCAAAAAAGTTCTGCACAAATCAGATACTCAGGACTGAGGTTTAGATTTCTAGACTAATCCCCAGAAGTGGCTTGGAGACAAATTTCCCCAGAACTACCTACTCCAGAAGGTCAGTTACTCGTTTTCTTCCCGTCTCACACTTACTCACACTTGCCCTCCACGCAGTCCAGTGACAGTCTCACCCGCCGGACGTCTGCCTTCAGGCCATGCCCTGAGCCCCCCAGCCTGCGATGCTTTCCTCTTACTCGAGTTCACTGATCCTTCACGGCTCCGTGGAGCCCTCTCTGACCACTAAGCCGAGAAACCCTCTGGCAGAAACATTTATCCCACAAAGCCCTTTGGCAGCTACTTACCGTCTGGAATGAGTCACTTCACAGCTATCGACTACACTCACTAAATGTTAAACGCTTCTAGGTCAAGGTCACAGCTTGGATTTCTTTCTGAGTCCCCAGCATGGTACCCACAGCACTTTCAAGTCTGTTCAGCAGGGTGACCTTGGACAATCTGAGCCTCAGGGTCCACAGATACAAAATGGTTACACCGGCACCACTGTTCAGGACCATGATGAAGCAGAGTGATGATGAGAAAAGCAGGCCTCGAGCGTGGGCTTTACTCGTCTCAATGGGCACTTCCTACTGAATGGCGTAAGTGAAAAACGTGTGCTCACACACTTCACGTGTAGAACTGAAGACGTTCACTCTTCCACCCAGATCCGGATTCAGCGAGCCGCACGCGCCCCTGCCTAAGTGGCCCTTCCCGTCCCCGGTTCGTGGTGGAGGTGCGTGATCAGGGAGCACTACAGGTCACACAGACCCTCCACCACATGGGCCTCAGCCGTGCAAGGCGCTTCCCCTGAGCTCCGACCACATCACGTTCTGGGATTACCTAAACGCCAATCAGTATCAGATCTGGGACTGCCTCCGGGGGATGGTGTCTCCCCAGAACGTTCCTCTAGCAAAGCTGTCTTATCATCCCTCCTCTTCCGAGACTGCGTCTGGGAATCTGGCATTAATTGAGGCAGTGTTCATTTTTACTTGTACGTTTCTGCTCTGACAAATAATGATTATTATCCAACAGAGACCTATGAAAAAAGAATGGCTTCCAAAAAAAAAAAAAAAAAAAGAATGGCTTCCAGTAGCAATAATCTAGACATTAGCTTAATGCAATCCAGGTTTTCTACTCACTCCACTCAATACTACTAAGCAAGTACTCTGTACTAAGCACTCTGCCAGGCAGCACATAAATAATGGTGGACAAAAGAGGAAGCCCCCACGTTCACGGGGACAACTGTCTAGTGATGATAAGATCAATTAAACACAAATACAGGACATGAATGTCATAAATGAAAAAATGATTTGCGCCATGAGAGAAGAGGAGGACAGCCTGGAAGGATGAGCCAAAATACCTCAGCACAGGGTGTTTGCTCTTGTAACCTTAAGTAATACTCACATCTTGGACTTTCTGGATGAAAGGATCTTTCCATTCAAAGACCACAAAAAACAACTGAGCGCTTTTTTCAGCGGCCGGCCTCTGGTCAATGTAGTTAACCACACTCGTCTAGGTAGAGAGGAGAAAACGTTACCACCTCTGCGCCCCTGCCTCACCTGGGTTGCAGGAAAGGAGAAGGAAGTTAGGGGATCTTGGTCCTTGGTTCTCTTCACATCATCTTCTGGAGGGAGAAAGCCAAAAATCTCATACACAAATCCTGAAACTGGAACCAGGGCCAAGACTTCGGTTTCCAGTTCTCTGGGAAAACAGCATCTGGGATGTACAATGGGTGTCCTGGATTGTCACCAAAATCTGTCCTCAGATATCTGGACTCATGATTAAAACGCATCCAAAGCATCATGTGAAGACCCAATTATAAGTCATAAAAGTCTCGAATTTCAAAATACTTGATCTTAAAAGCTAAGTCTTTCAACCCTTCAGGTCTTACACAGACAAAGCACAACCTCACAGATCGCCCGGCTGAGCACTCACTCCCTGTTAAGTATTTAGTAGGCGTGTCTGGTAAGATCTGGTCATCGATTACCAGAAGCTGCTAATCTGCGTGGTGTAACGGGGAGCGGCGGTGCCAGAGGCAGAGCCCAGCCCGGGCCACAGGGCCGGCTCCACCACCGAGCTGAGCCTCCCGCTTCGCCACTTGCAGAGTGGCGGACAAAATGCCGGCATCACCGAGGTGTGGTCAGGATCAAATGAGATAAGACATGGGTATTTTAAACTTTAAAACACTACATAAAAAACATTTTTCAACTTTGTTCAAAAGGGTTCATGTCACCCACCGAAACACTTCCAACTTAGACAATCACGAACGGCACAAACATGGTAAAATGGACATGTTCGCTGGGACTTAGGTCCCTTTGGGTTCTGAACCGTGGGGCGAGCCGGGCAGACCCAGGCTGCACCTGACTACGGTGAACACATCGAGGCTCCTTTCCTCGGCTGCCGTGGGGCCAGAGGAGGAAGATCTCGGGAGTTCTCGGAGAAAAGTGTGGAGCAAAAATCCAGGACGTGACAGTTACCTCACAAACAGGGAACACTTTAGGGACCCACTGCCGGGGGGCTAGGGGGGTAGGTTCCACCTCCTGAGGCAGGAACAAAGCCTGTCCTCTTGAAGAAAACCGGCCCGAAGCCCTTCCCAAACCCTCCTCCTCTCCAGTCTGAGAGGCCAGGGCACAGGGAAGGGGTGGGCCCGGACGAGCGCATGGCTTCTGCCCAACGACAGCCCCGTGTCACTGGGAGTAGGTCCTTCTACTCCAACCCAGGCCTTTCCCAGTGCTGCCCCTCAGGGTCCAGCCTGCTGAAACACCTCCAAGGAGGAGCCAAGTTTTCAGAACAGACTCCCTCGCTACCTCTGTAGGCACTCGACCACTGATACACAGGACGGTGGCCTCAGGGTGTAGGTGTGGGTAAGGGGGCTGCCACCGCGGAGGTGAAAGTTCCAAAGGTAGGGGTGCAGCCTCGCTTTCAGTGATGACTGGCAAACAGCCCTGCCACGGCAACCAAAATGTCCCCTGCCCCCATCCCCACTGCCAGGCCCGTTCCCAAGGTCCTCCCCCATCCGCTGCCGAGACCGTGGCTAGAAACCTCGGGCACATCTCCTGGTTCCAGGCTAGTGGGCTGAAAGCTTTCAATCACACTTCCCATTAGTAACACATTCTTGAGTACATACCCCACATACATGACTTCCTCAGAAGTGACGTAAACATTACTCTTCTTCTAATGTTCAAAATACTCAAAAACGGAAAAAGGATGAGGTCAAGAAATTAGTACAAAAAGCAAGCTAATATTTTCCTCATGCATCTCAATGGACCCTCACGTGCACCACACTTCGGAGGCCACTGTATCTAGTCTGTCTTCCCTGCAAGTCCTCTATCTTCCACGAGGCCAGCGGCCTCCGACGGCCAAGAACACGGACTGTGCTGGGCGCGCCACCTGCTCTGTGAAATGCAGGCGTCCCTGCTTGGCCCACGTGTCTGGGGAGGACCGGCTGCAGCCCAGGCAAAGGCCTAGAGCGTGCCCAGCCTGCGGGACATGGCCGCTCCCTGGCACGGGGTCCCTTCTCACCATACGACTTCCCCAAGGTCCTCTCTCCTGCGAAGCTTCTGTCCACCCCGGACTCCAGGGTGGAAGCGGCCAACGGTGCGAAGCACACCCGGCGCCACCTACCTCCTGCCGGAACTCCACTGCTTCCCGCCCATCCTCCTCCTTGGTCTTCACCAGGGACATCTTGACCCAGGTGCGGAAGCCGCCAGAGAACTTCCAGCTGGAATAGGCGCTCTCGCAGGACTGCATGAAGCCCACCCTGTCTGGGCTGGGAGGACAGAGAAAAAGGGGCCAAGTTAGGCCCAACAGCAGGATTCAAAGTCGGCTGGACTCAAACTCCAGCCCCTACTCCAAGCCAGTTTTCTCGGCTACTGCCAAGAGGACAGGGCCCACTTCCTGCTTCCTTTCCAAGCTCTGCTTCTAGGCTTCCGAACAGAGGGAGAGTTGTCACCCGCCATGAGGCAGGTCCCCCCAACCCCTGCTCCCAGAGCACTGGCCCTGAGCGGGCAGGTGCGCCCACCAGCATGACAACTCTGGCCCTCGGTGGCCCTGGGGAGCCCTCGCTGGGCTGCCAGCCTCCCTCTGGGAGGCCCAGTGAGGGGAGGACAGCTCCTCGGCTCCACGCAGGGAGGGCAGAGGGAATGCTGGGGGGCAGACAGGGTGGCAGACGCCACAGCAGAGGCTCCAAGCTCCAGATCAGGAAGGACGGAGCAGTGGTACATGAGTAGGGGAGGTGGCCCATGGCCTCATCACCCCGGGGGAGCCGCCTCTCCTCCGGGGTGGCTACCGCCCCCAGTGGGCACTCTGGGTCCCAGTGTGTCCCCCACGCAGACAAGAAGCTTCATCCCCGTATTAAAAACGTGTGGCAAACACACACCGCGCGTTGGACATGCTGCCCACGACACAGCAGGGGAGACCCGGCAGAGGCAGGGACTGCCCTCAGGGGGCTCACACGGTCCAAGGCAGCTCCTCTCGCCTTAGCCCCCCGAACGGGCAGGACCAAGCCTCTGCCTCTAAGTCCGAACACTCGCCACACCAGACCCGCTTCCTTAGTGAAGCCAGGTTTCCTGGACAGCTAGGCTCCAGGTCAGTCCCTGGAGTCGGGCCCCATCACTGCCCCACTTGCCCACCCCGGCCCGGGATGAGCAAGCGGACAGGAGACGGCATGCGGCAAGCCCGGCACGGACTGGAAACGCCACCTTTGCAGGAACTCCTGGAAAGACGAGAAGAGGAGGTAATCGATGGCACTGAAGTCCTCGCTACTCTCATTCAGGCGGAACTGGAGGAAGACCAGCTCCCGCTTCTTCACTTCCCGGGGCCCCTGCACGATCAGGGCGGATTTCTGCAGAGAGACAAGGGCCGGAATCAGCCCTGTGGGAGCCCCGCCTGTGGCCCCAGAGACACTGAAGGTGACCAGCAAACTCCTCGCCCAGCGCCCCCCAGCTGACCACAGGCCACCCCTCCTGCTGCCCACGGCTGGCTCCCGCTCAGCCCCACAGCGCGACTCTGCGGCTAGCGCCTGGCCCAGCGCTGGGAGCAACGGTCCTCCGTCCATTTTCCTCACTGGCTGCCTGTGCTACGGACGCCCTCGGAAGGGACGCTAACGTATGTCCAGTATGCGGACAAATGTCTTCTTCCGGTCTGTCGCTTTGCCATTAACTTTGTTTCTAATGTCACTTGTTAGATGAAGCTTTAAATTTGATACGGTGATATCTGTAAATCTTTTTCTCTATGGCTTCCAGGTTTTGCTTGCAGAGGAAAACCAAAATTACATCGATGTTCTCTTATAGCGCTTTTTAAACTTTTTTACATTCAGACGTTTTATGTGCGTGGCTTTCAGTTTTGCATCTGGTGTGAAAGAGGGACCTACCTCCCGCTCCCCAGACGAGGGACAGATGCGGAGTTCATCCCTGCGGGTCTACACTGTTCTGCCATCTGACCGGGCAGGTCCCCTCCGCGACACGCCTCCTACCACCACCCCCAGCGGGTGACTGCCATACACGTGTTCTTCTCCATGTACTTTAAAACTGGACTGTTAAATTCCATGAAAAAACCAACTGGGACTTTTAACTGTGATGACGCTGGATTTACAGATTAATTACCGTAACTGACTTACAGATTAATGAATTACAGATAAACATCTGTACCGCAGTAACCTCCATAAATGCTCTCCAGATGTGGAAGAGCGGGCACCATCAGGCACAGGTGCTACACGCACACTCACTGCACATTAACAAATTGTGCCGCTCAATCCTTATCCCACTTTGTGTCTATTCGATCCGCGAATGCGAAAGAGAAACGTGTGCATTTAGTCACACTTCAAGGCAATGGAATTTTTTGTTCCTAATAGGTTTTGCCCAAAACATACAAAAGGAATGCTATTTTGCAAAGATCTGTAACTCTTAATTCTTAGTGGAGAATAGTATAGTTTTTTATCTAAATTAAACATCTCTTGTAACCCTTGGCACCCGGTACAGCAGTGTGACTGATGTTCACGTGCCCACTCACTTGTTCTGCCTCTTGTTGCATTTTTCCCAGGAAACCTCCGTCCATCTATTTATTTTCAACCTTTCCATGACACGTTGAGTGGCAGCAGAGAATGCACACTGTTCCCACTACCCGCTTCCTCCTGGAGAACTAGAACCGCTTCCCCAATCCCACATTTTAGCAGCACGGTCACCCTGCTGGAGCCTCATTTCTGGCCTCGGCCGTGGCCATGTGATGACGTTCCTGGAATGTGCACCAAAGTGACTCATGAGACTCCACACTGTGCCCCGAAACAGGGCACCGCTTGTCCTCCACGTCGCACCCTCCCAGAGCGGAAAACGCATACACGTGCTGGCAAGCCATGGCTGACCACGAGGACCAAGACTGCGCCACGGGGAGGTGGAGTGGCAGACAGAAGCCATCGCTGCCTGCCCTGCGAGGCGGCATGGCCCAACGTGCCCACCACCTGCACACCCGACCGGCTCCAAAGAAACAGACTTCTCTCTGGTCTCAGCCACTGGGTCTGTTTGAGGTGTTTGCTTTTGCACAGCAGCTTAGTCTATTCTCTGCCCGATGCACAAAGTTATTTTCTGGAACTGGAGTGCTGTGGGAACCATCTAAAAGAGACAAGGACTTAACATCCGGACAGTGGGAATACGGCAGGCAGTCCTACAAGCTGGAAAGACGGTGGCCCTAATTGTGGCAGAGCAAAGTGTGCAGTAAAAGTTAGCTAAACCAGGGGTGCCTGGGTGGCTCGGTCAGTTAAGCCTCCAACCTTGGCTCAGGTCATGATCTCACAGCCCTGCGTCCGGCTCTATGCTGACAGCTCAGAGCCTGGACGCTGCTTTGGATTCTGTGTCTCCCTCTCTCTCTGCCCCTCCCCCACTCACACTCTTTCTCTATCAAAAATAAATAAATGTTAAAAAAAAAAAAAAGTTAGCTAAACCGAGGGCACAAGAGACACTAGAAAACAATGAGAATCTGAAATCTGACAAAGCAGGTCATATGAGCACCAACCCCCGCCCTCGCCTGTCACTTTCACACAGACTAGCCAGGAGGCAGACAGCCAGCAGCCTACAGGGTTCTGAGACCTCCTACTACAAACAAAGGAGGCGGAGCTGGAGCAGAGTAAAGGACAAGCCCACAAGCCAAGCACCAAGTCTGCAAGGTGTCAGCCTACACAGCAGGAAGCGGGTGCACCAGAGGGCATATTTTCTAAAGTCCACCCCAGGCATGGCGCCGGAGGATCTCTACCCAGGCAAAGTCTCCCAGTGGCGATCAATGACACATCTAACCAAGGTGCTCCTCGGGTGCGAGATGGGATGAGCCACACCTCCCCCCTACTCAGGGAATGTCCTTGCTGCCACTTGCCAGGCCCTACTTCCCAGCGTAAGTGCACGTGTGTGTGTGGGGGGGGGGGGGGGGGGGGAACCTCTCCTACTCTCCCCTGCGCTCCCCCATCCCTCCTCCTCCTCCACCACTGTGGGGCCTGAGGGCAGAACTCCTCTCCAAAGGAACCACATCTAGAACTGCTGGAGAATACTGACCTTCACCCAGAGCTGGCCGCAGTAACTGCCTTCACTGCAGTTTCCATACAAACAACTCTCCCTGGGGCGCCTGACTGGCTCAGTCAGTTAAGCCAGGATTCTTGGTTTCAGCTCAGGTCATGATCTCACGGTTCCTGAGTTCGAGCCCTGCACTGGACTCTGAGGCTGGACAGTGTGGAGCCTGCCTGCGATTCCCTCTCCTTCTCTCCCTGTCCCTACCTCCCCACGTGCACTCTCTCTCAAAATAAATGAATAAACTGAAAATAATTATATATATTAAAAAATAACTTTTGTGCTCTTATTTCATGGATGTTTATAATATTTAAATTACGTAATTACCGCAGTAAGCACCACCAGCACACACAGGTTTGGGAATGAAGGCAACGGGCTCCTGGGAAGTGTCCGCTCAGGGGGCACCGACAGGAAGGACACCCACAGACCCGTATGTGCACTGCCCGGCCCTCCGACTGGTATGTTTCCCAGAGCGGCCACCAAGAAGCAGCCGGCAAGAAGCGGCTGGGAATCCGCATGGTGTTTCTATGGCACATCCAGCTCTTCCTTAAAATGTTTACAAATTATTCTCCCTTTCCTTTAAATTAGCATCCATTGCCCTGTTCTGGAGTCCATTCTCTTTTATTCCTCTTGGTCCTCTCCTAGGCTGTCGGTTTCCCGTAAATGTCTAGCAAGCCTTCACTGTCCGTTCCCACTCCCGAGAGAAGGACCAGGGTGACTAGCTTAGGGCTGGGGGTGTGGCTGTCCTCACCGGTTCTCCCACGGCGCCCCTGCCTGGGGCTGACGCTCTGTGGCAGCAGGCAGGCAATGCCAGGCCAGGTATTTGGCGTGTCTCTTGTGTGAAGATTCCTTCCCGGTACTTGTCCCCTCCCCTGCACCGTGGAGGCCCAGTCTCCAGTTCTGCTCTGTTTCTCTCTGCTGCCCCAGTGCCCAAGCAGGGAACCTCCCCAGAGCTTGCGTACATACGAATGGCCCCTGGGCCTCGTACCCGGAAGGAAACGCCGTCCCCAGCAGCTCTGCGCGCCCTGGGAGGGTAGGAGAGCAGCCACCCGGTCCCATGATGACTGGTCCCATGATGACTGTCCCGTGATGACTGTCCTGACCGCTGCCCTGCCCTTTGGGCGAGCTGACTCGGGAGCTGGGAGCCAGAAGGAAGGCTTTCACCTCTCCTGAAGCCTCTCCTGCGCCCGCTGTAGGGCGCAGCCTTTCTCTGGTTTGTTTGCTCCACCCACCTGCCCCAACTTCTATTTTACACCGGTTCAAAACGCCTAGTCCGCTGGTGATACCGCTCCTGGGTTTGTGGGACTTTTATGGATACTTTATTTTGTTCCAGTTTTTGCAGGCGAGGGAACCATTTGAGCAGGATCTCAGGAGGAGGCCTGGAACAAAGGTCATCAGAACCACCTCAGTGTGACTCTTCTACCTTAGACCCAGGGGGGCAAGTCAGGCTCCAGGGCAGACCACTCACTCTCTCCTCACCTGGCCATTACTTCTATCCGAAGCTTCGCCTCCCGCTGCTCGCCGCTCCCGGGGGCACCTGACCCTCCACACACACCCAACTACTGTAACAGTGCAGACACAAATGCAACCTGCTATTTCCTCTACCTTGAAAACCCTTCCTTCCTCACTTTGATCTAGAAAGCTTTTACTCAGTCCCATTCAATCCTTTCCGAAACGAGGATACGGGATGCAAAAAGATGTACATAAACGTAAAATTCCTTCCCTGCCTTCGACACCCTGTGCAGGTGCCACTGACCCTCACCTCCCCCCAACCCTGCTGGGCTGAGCTGTTAGTGATGCCAGTGCTGGGGTCCTTGTTCCCAGACCAGCTTCTTTACATATTTATTTCAAAACATGGATTCCCAGGCCCTGTCCCTAGGATTGACTGGCCCCACGTGGAACCTAGGAATCTTTATTTTCAAAATGCACCCTGGCAGTTGTGTTGGGCAGTCAGGTAATGGGACTCACTTGACTACGTCCCACCGGCTTCGCCCTGCATCCTTCCAGCAAGGAGAGGATCTGATCGCACTGTCAGGAATCCCTGAGGATCAGAGAATGCTGACGCCCTCACAGCCCTGCCTGATGCAGCCAGCCAGCCATGGCCATGACCCGATTTGGGACAGCCTCGTGGTCGCTGGGGGCCAAGGGCCTGCACGAGGGGAGTGTGAGTGGCCTCGTGGCAGGAAGAAGACTGGGGGCTGCGGGGTGGGGGGTGGACAGCGTGTGCTGCCCAGGCCTGGCGTGGGGAGACAGGAGTTACCAGAGTCTGGTTGGAGAAAGGGTCTGTGTAGTTGATCCTCTGGGTGGTGCAGTTCATGTCCCCAGGCTGGCCGGGGCTCCTCAGGGGCGGGATGACCTCGTAGTGGTGCTTACAGCTGAGCAACTGGGCCTGACCGGGGTACAGAGCAATACCTAGGGGAGCACGAACAGGAAAATGGGAGTGTCAGAAGTCACGGTCCCCCACCGTATCCCTACAGTCACATCACACACAGTTTTTCACACCCACCAACAACCCAAGTTTAAGACTCTCTGGGTGACGGCAGAGGAGGGAGAAGAAGAGGGTTATGGAGGGTGGAGAGCCACGGCTGCTGCCCTCAGAAAGCCCCTCTCCTGGCCTGGGGCATGGCCTCCCTGGCACCTGCACCGAAACCCACCCTACATCCCCGCCCTGCTCGGCACACCCCGCGGGGGCTCCGCGGCCGGGCCCGGCAGCGCCGCCATCCGCAGGCGGATTCACTGCAAGGCCCTCGGCTCGGCTGCGGGACTCCCCACCTGTCACCGTGCCTCTCACCTCCTGCTCTGGCCGGGGCCTCCAGGTGTGCAACTCACACCCCAAAGGTCCCTCCCCCGCCCCAACCCCAGCACCTCACCGTGGGGCTCCACTGACGGAGAGAAAACAGAGCAGCATGAGAGCAGCATGTGGCACCAGACCCGGGCAGAGCTCAGAGAGACCCAGAGATCAGCAACAGAAAGTACAGCCCACAGATACAGGGACCAAAACAGACACACAAAGAGGGACGAACACGAGACAGGCAAAGATGGGTGAAGAAGCTACAAGCAGCACACTTTCAAGAAGCCCAGGTGGAAGGCACCAGAGACCGGCTGTGCCCCGTGGGCAGGCCATCCAGAGGGGGACTCTGGCATCCTGCGAGCACAGCACGTGCGCACACCAGCGGGGCACAGCCGAGGCCACGGAGCTCACGCCTCCCGGTTCACTCCCACGATTCCAGAGCCCAGAGCCAGCCCTGCTTGCCCTGAAGGAGACACTACTTTCTATAGCAGAGACGACGGCCTCCTCAGGGCCCAGCCTCCCACCGGAACAGGAACAGCAGTGAGCCCCCTCCCCAGGCAGGGCCCTAACCACTTCCGAATGGCTTCACCTCCCCTGCCCCTCATCACTGGCCTCCGGCTCCAGCCGGGCTATACACATCCTCTCCAGAGGAGCCCTCTGCCTCCCTACACTTACTTTTGCTCCTGCTAATCCCCCTTCCAGAAAAACTCTCTTCTTGTCTATCAAAGCCCAGCTCAAATACTATCTCCGTGCAAAGCATTCCGTGCCCACCCCAGTTACGCAGTGACCACTCCAGGCTCCGTGCACCCCTCTCCCTGGCACACGACATGCTCCTCTGGGTACTGACAGCAGCTCTCTGGGTGTGTACTCTTCACCTTGACTGTGCTCGGCTCCTCTGCCTACCCGCAGTGCCCAGCCCGGTGTGGGAGTGCAACGGTGGCTCCTTTGCAAGCCAATGCCCCAGACCTGGGCCCTGATGCCCCTCCGGGACAGGCTCTACCTGGGGCGTCATAGCGATCCACCTCCTTGTAAGACACCGACATGACAGGGTGCTTGAGTTTCTCGCGGAAGTCTGTGATGGTCTGGTAGACCAGGAAGACAGCCACTGCCATGAGCAGCAGGTAGATGAAGATGAGCAGGACGGAGAAGACGTTCTTCAGGCAGGCCTTGCTGAAGCGGATGCTGCTAGAGGCAGACTCGCTGTCCAGGGCTGAAAAACACCACCACACATGTGACCCGGAGCCCTGGGGCAGGTGAGGTCAGAGGCAGCTGGCAATCTCCAGGCCCTTGACCTGCTTTACCAAGGAGGCAAGGTCACCCACACACCCCTAAATCATAACACGTGGCACCTATTGACATTCGCTATGCACTTCCTGTGCCAGAAAGGGGACTCCAAGAGGAAGGAGACACAGCTATTCTCTTTAAGAATCTCCCATCTGGAGGGACAAAGTTAAGATTCAACAAGGAAGCTGGCCCCAACCTATTTTTCTGGGCTTCTCCCTGACCACCCGGCTCCCACAGGGTCCCCAGCTCCAGCTGTGCTAAATGACTTTCTGTTTGTCCAGCATGCACACCCCCCCTCAACCCTAAGGCCCCTCACATTTGCCAATCCCTGTGCCTGGCCTGGAGCACTTTTCTTCCACAGCTGATTCCTGACTCATACTTCAGGTTTCAGTTTAGAAAGGCATTTTCTCAAGGAAGCCTTCCCTGACCCATAGCTTTATTTGAGGACCCCTTCCTCAACTCTCCCAAGGCACCCTGTACGTCCTCTGTCGTCACTGCAATATCACAGTCTGTCTACACGTCTTTTTATCCTCCTCGGCTGTGAGCTCCGGAGAACAGGGCCAGGGCCAGTCGTGTCCATCCATACTGAACCATTAGCCCTTCACTATGTGCCTGGAACACAGCAGCATTCCGCATTTATATGGTGAATGACTTAATGACTGATTAAAGGTATTCTGATTCCTTCCATCCAACACAGCTCTGTCTCTCCTGCCTGCTCTCAGACCATGCCCAGCCTTGATTTTGCTCTGCTATGGACTAAGTTACGTGTACCCCGCCCCCTGACAAATTTACACTGAAGCCCTAATCTCCAGTGTGACTGTACTTGGAAATGGGGAATTTAAGGAGGTAATCAAGGTTAAATGAGGGCATAATAATGGGTCCTGACCCAACAAGACTAGTGTCCTTATAAGACAGAGAAGGAGACACCAGGGATGTAGACACACAAAAAGCCACATGAGGGCACAGGGAGAAGGTGGCCATGTGCAAGCCAAGGCAGGGGGCCTCAAGAGAAGCCAAACTTGCCAACTCTTTGATCTTTGATTTCCAGTCTAGAGCTGAGAAAAAAATTTCTGTTGTTTAAGCAACCCCACCTGGGGTACTTTGGTACGGCAACCCAAGCTGACTGAGACACTCCTATGGTGCTCTGTGCCCTCTCTACCCCTTGTCTGAAACTGTCGCTCCCTGAAGAAAAAGCCCTGTTCCCTCCACAGTGGATCAGCCCAAGGCTGAGGAAGAGTATGAATGCAAGTCTTAAAGGGTATGTGCGGCTTCTGGCTCCCAACTGTGACAAAATAGCTTAGTCACATCACCCTTCTATATACAATTACAAAATGTGGACAAAATACTTAAAAATTATGTGAAGGCAAAAGCAGGCAGAAACTAGAAGAGTAGGCCTTTGAAGGAAAGACTCTGCACTTGGTTAGATTTAATAATTTGCATGTTTTGCCCAAGAGCACTCACCAACCTCTATGAGGTATGGTTCAGGGTGGCCGTAGACAGGGTTCAGGGCTGGCAAACACCCAAATCTGCAAATAAAATCTGTTCAAATTCTTGGCTGGAGACATTGGGTGGGGGGGGAGAGGGTGGCCAAGATAAAAAGCAGCAGCTGCAAAACTAAAAGAACTGAATGGAGATTTTTAGCCACTGCTAATTCGGAACTTGAGTCTCCTCACATTCACTACCTGCTAACACAAAAATCCTTCAGGAGGACTGTAGCATAATCTATAACCTCTATAACGCACCATTACAATGTTTAGTGTTGAATCAAAAATCACTAGACATGTGAAGAAACAATAAAATGTGACCCACGCTCAAAGGAAAAAACAGTCTATAGAAACCAAAGCCAAGATGACCTGATGTTGCAATCAGCAGACAGGAACTTTACAGCATGTGGAGGAGCTAAAGGAAAATATATAGATAAGGAATGGACAAAGGGGAAATAGAGAAAAAGAAACTACGGGGAAACAGAAAAATAGAAACTATAAAGAAGAACCAAATGGAAACTCTAAAGCTGGAAAGAAAAGTAAATGAAATGAAAAATTCACTGTGCTTTCTTAAGAGCGAAGGAAGGCAAAGTAAGTAAATAAATAAAAAGTCGGTGTAGCTGAAGTTAAATAAAAAGAAATTAACCAATTTGGGGGGGGGGGAGAAGAAAAAAATAAACAGAACCTACCTACCTAGATAACTATGGGACAGTATCCAACAGTCTAACCATACGTAACTGAAAAGAGACAACAGATCACAAAGAATATTTGAAAAAATAATGGCCCAAACTTCCCAAAACTAGAGAAAAAACACATCAATTTGCATTGATTGTGCAATATTGGAAACTGGAAACTCAATAATGCAAAGCAGAATAATAAGAACCCACTCCTAGGCAAATCATAGTCAAACTGCAAATGCAAAGATAAGAGAAAAAAATCTTGAAAGCAGCCAGAAAAAAAAAATATCACATACAGGATTTATATCTAATGATAGGTAACTTTTGATCAGAAATAATAGACTCCCCAAAAAAATTAATATAAAAAAAAAATAATAGACACCAAAAGACACTTCTTTAAAGTGCTGAAATAAAAAAATTCTATCAATCTTGAATTAAATTCCAGCAAAACTAACTTTCAAAAATGAAGGTGAAATAAAGATATTTTCAAACATAAAGCTAAGAGAATTCATCACCAACAGACCCACACCTCAATGCATGAGGAAGAAATTCTGAAAGTTAAAGGGAAATAACACCAGATGATAATTTTCAAATGTACAGGAAGGAACAAAGATCACTGAAATGTGAAACCGGTAGGTAAATATAAAAAGCTATTTCTAGATTTTTAAAATGTAAGACTAAAGCAAACAATATCATAAGGTTTATAACTTTCAGGAGAGAATGGGAAAATGAAAACTACATGAGACAAACAGAAAACAGCAGAAAGGTAGAACCAAATCCAACCAAATCAATAATTACACTAAATGTGAACAGACTAGGGGAGAGTCCAAGATGGCAACATAGGAAGACATTCAACTCAAATCCTCCCATGTCACACCAATTCTACACCTACATAGAAAGCAAATCCTCCTGAAGAACTGGTGCTGATCAAACAGCTTCTGCACAACAAAAGATAAAGGGACCACATAAAGAATGGCAAAAGAGATGGAAACATAGTGACAACAGGCACCCCACCTCTGACACTGTGGACTGTAGCAGAAAGGGACTGCACTGAGGGACTCCTGTGCAGATTCACCTGCCCTGGCACACAGAAAAAAAGCTACGGTTTAAAAGGTAATGAGATTAAAGGTGAAGGAAACCCATTCACTAACTCCCGAGTGTCTGACAAATGGTGGGGGATTGCTAGAATTCTCTCTGGGGTCAGAAGTGCTGGTGAGCCCCTCCACGTTGGTAGCACAGATGGGAACAGAGGCTAGATGCTCTAGCTGGCCTACTGCCTCAGTGGGCTCTGGGACCCTAGCTCACACCAGCTCTAGCCATATTCCCAAGGTGTTCCCCCACAATCCACCCACCCAAGTACCAGCTGACCTACCAAGGTGGCCCCAGACGCCCATCCCACCCTCATCTGTACCAGCTTCAGTTTTTCCTGCCAGGGTGCTCCCTGCAGAGAACACCCCGGGACCCCTAGCTGGCACCCACTAATGCTCCAGTCAGCCAGCCAAAGCTACCAGGCACACACAGTCTATGCAGGGACGTTCCTACACCAGGCAGAGGTGGCTGTTTCATCTACTTCATAAAAACAAACACAGAACGTCAGACAAAATGAGACAAACATGCTCCAAACAAAAGAATGAGACAAAACTTCAGAAAAAGAACTAAACACAACAGAGATAAGCAATCTATCTGATAACAGTCATAAAGATGCTCACCAGACTTGAGAGAAGAGTGGATGAACTCAGAACTTCAACAATGAAACAGAAAGTATAAAAAAGAACCAATCAGAGTTAAAGAATATAACTGAGGGGCGCCTGGGTGGCTCAGTCGGTTAAGCGTCCGACTTCGGCTCAGGTCACAATCTCGCGGTCCGGTCCGTGAGTTCGAGCCCCGCATCGGGCTCTGTGCTGACTGCTCAGAGCCTGGAGCCTGTTTCAGATTCTGTGTCTCCCTCTCTCTCTGCCCCTCCCCCGTTCATGCTCTGTCTCTCTCTGTCTCAAAAATAAATAAACGTTAAAAAAAAAATTAAAAAAATAAAAATTAAAAAAAAAAGAATATAACTGAAATGAAAAATACAGGAGAAGAAATCAACAGATTAGCAGATGCAGAACAGATCAGCAATCTGAAAGACAGGATAATGGAAGGTATCTATTGAACAGCAAAAAGAAAAAAGAATTTTAAAAAATGAGGGTAGATTATGGGGTCTCTGAGACAACATCAAGTGTACTAACATTTGCGTTATAGGCATCCCAGAAGAAGAGAGAAAAAGGGGCAGAAAACTTGTTTGAAGATATAATAGCTAAAACGTTCTTTAACATAGGGAAAGAAAGAGATATCCAAAGAGCCCCAAAGAAGACGAACCCAAGGAGGTCCACACCAAGACATACTAATTAAAATATCAAAAATTAAAGATAAAGGCAGAATCTTAAAAACAGCAAGAAAAAAGCAAACAGTTACGAACAAGGGAAAGTCCATTAGACTAGCAGCTGATTTTACAGCAGAAACACTGCAGACCAAAAGGGAGTGGCATAACATATTAAAAGTGCCAAAACCTACAGCCAAGAATACTCCACCCAGCAAGGTTATTCAGAGAGAGTTTCCCAGACAAACAAAAGTTAGAGGAGTTCATCACTAAACTGGCCATTAAAGGGACTTCTTTAAGCAGAAAAAGAAAAGAACATTAACTAGAAGAAAATCATGAAAGGAAAAAATTTCATGGGTGAAAGCAAACACAGAGTAAAGGTAAGTAGATCAATCACTTATAAAGCTAGTATAAAGGTTAAAAGCCAAAAGTAGGGGGTGCCTGCGTGGCTTGGTTAAGCCTCTGACTCTTGATCTTGGCTCAGGTCACGATCTCACAGTTTGAGTTCGAGCTCCACGTCCAGCTCTGAGCTGACACCGCAGAGCCTGCTTGGGATTCTGTCTGTCTCTCCCTCTCTCTACCCCTCCCCTGCTGGTGCACACACAGTCACTCTCTCTCTCTCTCTCTCTCTCAAAAAAAAAAAAAAAGGTAGTAAAATCAATCATTTTTAAAGCATTCGTGAAGGGATTCACAAAATAGAGAGATGTAAACTATGACATCATATACATAAAAATGGGGGGAGTAAAAATTCAGTGCTTTTAGTATATGTTCAAACCTCAACATAACAGACGCTATGTATGACAAGCCTACAACTAACATCATACTCGATGGCAGAAAAACAGAAAGACTTTCCCCTAAGTTAAGGAACAAGACAAGATGTCCTTTTTTGCCATTTTTAGTCAATATGGAACTGGAAGTCCTAGCCACAGCAATCAGACAAGAAATAAAAAGCATCCAAATTGGTAAGGAAGAAGTGAAACTGGCACTATTTGCAAATGACATACTATATATAGAAAACCCTAAAGACTCCACTGAAACAATTAGAACTAATGAATGAATTTGGTAAAGTTTTAGGATACAAAGTTAACATATAGAAACGTGTTGCACTTCTATACACTGATAACAAGGTAGCAGAAAGTGAAATTAAGAAAACAATTCTATTTATGATTGCATCAAAAAGAATAAAGTACCTAGGAATAAATTTAGCCAAGAAAGTGAAAGACTTTTACTCTGAAAACTACAAGACACTGTTAAAAGAAACTGAAGATGACACAAGAAAATGAAAAGATACCACACTCATGGATTGGAAGAATTAATCTTGTTAAGACGTCTACACTACCCGAAGCAATCTACAGATCCAATGCAACCCCTTTCAAAATACGAACAGTATTTTTCACAGAGCTAGAACAAGTAATACTAAAATCTGTAAGGAACCAAGACTGTGAACAGCAAAAGCAATCTTGAGAAAGGAAAAAGCTGGAGGTATCACAATCCCAGATTTCAAGCTATACTATAAAACTATAGTATTCAAAACAGTATGGTACTGCCACACATAAGTCAACAGAACAGAATAGGTAGTCCAGAAATAAACCCATGCTTACTTATGATCAATTAATCTAAGACAAAGGAGGCAAGAATATACAATGGGGAGAAGACAGTTTCTTCATTTAATAGTGTTGAGAAAACTGGACAGCTACATGCAAAAAATTAAAAGCAGACCACCTGCTTCCACCATACACCTTACATCATGCACAAAAGTACACTGAACATGGTATAAAGAACTAAATGTAAGACTGGAGACCATAAAACTCCTAAAGGAAAACATACTCTGTAATCTCTTGGACACTGGCTTTAGCAACATTTTTCTGGATCTATCTCCTCATGCAAGGGAAACAAAAGCAAAAACAAACTATTGGGATTACATCAAACTAAAAAGCCTTCGCACGGCAAGGGAAACCATGAACAAAAAGGCAACCTACTAAATGGGAGGAGACACTTGCAAATGATATATCCAATAAGGGGTTAAAATCCAAAATATATAAAGAACTCCTACAACACCCTCAAAAAATCTTATCAAAAAATGGCAAAGGATGTGCATAGACATTTTTCTAAAGAAGATACCCAGATGGC
The DNA here is from genome assembly GCF_046562875.1 of Panthera onca. NCBI lineage: Eukaryota > Metazoa > Chordata > Mammalia > Carnivora > Felidae > Panthera > Panthera onca. The sequence continues at coordinate 33,800,496 of NC_138355.1, read as the reverse complement.
CAACAGACATATGAGAAGATGCTCAACGTCACTAGTCATCAGGGAAATGCCAATCAAACCCACAATGCAATACTCCCTCACCCCCGTCAGAATGGCTAGTACCAAATACACAACGGGGTGCTCAGTCGGTTGAGTGTCTGACTCGTGGTCTCGGCTAAGGGCACGATCTTACCATTCATGGGTTCAAGCCCCACACTGGACTCTGTGCTGACAGCACAGAGCTTGCTTGGGATTCTGTCTCTCCCCCTCTATTCCCCTCTCCCACTCATGTGCTTGTGCTGTCTCTCTCTCTCAAAAATAAGTACATAAACTTAAAAAAAAAACTAACAACACAAGAAATAAGTGTTGGCAAAGATGTGGAGAAAAGGGAACTCTAATGAACTGTTGACAGGAGAGTAAGTTGGTGCAGCCACTGTGGAAAACAGTATGGAGGTTCCTCAAAAAATGAAAAATAGAAATAGCATTCCACTACTGGGTATTCACTCAAAGAAAACAAAAACACTGATTCAAAAAGATACATGCACTCCTATGTTTACTGCAGCATTACTTACAATAGCCAAGCTATGGAAGCTACCCAAGTGCTCAGCAATGGATGGATAAAGAAGATATGGAACATAACTCAACCATAAAAAAAGGAGTGAAATCTTGCCATTCACAACAACATGGATGGACCCAGAGGGTATCATGCTAAGTGAAATAAGTCACACGGAAAAAGACAAATACTATGTGATTTCACTTATATTTAGAAACTAAAAAACAAAACAAATAGAAACAGAGAACAAATGAGAGGCTGCCAGAGGGGAGGAGAGTGGAGGTGACGGGCGAAATAGGTGAAAGGAACGAAGAGATGCAAACTTCAAGCTTTTTCGGCGGTGACAACCTCCCCTCGAGAACATGCCCCTTGCAAAGGACCTCCTCAATCCCTTCCTGCAAGAACGGAGGAAGCGTAAGAAGCAGTGAGACGTCCAGTGCTGCAAAATCACCACCATCTTTGGCCACGCACAAAACAGTAGTGTTCTGAGTTGGCTGTCCTCTGCCAACCTACAAGGAAGAAAGGCAAAGCTTACAGAGGGTGCTTCTTCAGACGGAAGCAGCACCGAAAGCAATGTGAATCCAAATGAGTGGAAAACCATCCCAATAAACACATTTTAAATTTAAAAAAAAATAGTAATAAGGTAAGAACTTCCAGGTATAAAGTGAGTTATGGGGATGAAAAGTATAGCACAGAGAATACAGTCAGTAGCTCTGTAGTAACTTTGTATGGTGACAAATGGCAATTTATTGTGGTGAGTCCTGCATAGTGTATAGAACCGTCGGACAACGACGTTGTGCACCTGGAACTAATATAATTATATCAGTCTATAACTAGGTCAACTATACTTCAACTTAAAAAATGTCAGTGGACTAAACATTCCAATTAAAAGGCAGATTAGACCTTTCAATCTGGATTCAAAACAAGACCCACAACACACTCCCTACAAAAAATGGACTTCAAATCCAAAGATATAAGAGTATTTGCTCATGATTATTTCACTTTCTTTTTATTTATTTTTTAATTTTTTTTTTAAACGTTTATTTATTTTTGAGACAGAGAGAGACAGAGCATGAACGGGGGAGGGTCAGAGAGAGGGAGACACAGAATCCAAAACAGGCTCCAGGCTCTGAGCTGTCAGCACAGAGCCCGACGCAGGGCTCGAACTCACGGACCACGAGATCGTGACCTGAGCCAAAGTCGGCCGCTTAACCGACTGAGCCACCCAGGCGCCCCTCTTTCTTTTTATTTAAAAGCACAAAAGCACAGAGCTTTGTGTCAGCACAGAGCTATCAAAGGGTCTTAGGTGAGAGGAAAATAAGTCATTCATTCTACGCTTCCACAAACACACATCAAGCATCAACTCTGTGCGCAAGACTTGGTGCTAGGCGCTTCAGGGAGACCCCGAGAGAGGAGGACTAATGGTCTGTGCTACAAGTGCTACAGGACTCAGAAGCACGAGAGGATGTAAATGGTGAGATTTTCTTTGTTGGGGTGATGTATGGGTGTGAGGAGAAGGACAGACATGAGCAAAAGGCTTCGTGGAGGTCATCTAGCCTTGTGCCCAAAGCACCGGGAGAATTTTGATGAAGGGAGTAATTTGGTGTTCATTATTCATTTATTTTCTGAACTGAAAGTCCGGATATCCAGCCTAGTGGTTAAGAGCATGAGCTTTAAGTCAGAGAGGTTGGGGCGGCCAGCTCTCCTATGACTACTCTGAGACCCAGGGCAAGTTACTTACTGCTCCTAAGCCTCACTTTCTTCATGTGAAAAGGAAATGATCACTTCAATTTTACTGGATATATAAAAGAAAGGAGAGAATGTTGCAAAATGCATTACAGATTGCCTGCTTAATGAATTAACGTTACTAGAGAAATGGAACGTACCCTCTACTTTTCAAAACACAAAGCCTTTTGGGGGGGTGGGGGAGAGGAAAAATGGGTGATGGGCACTGAGGAGGGCACTTGTGGGATGAGCACTGGGTGTTGTACGTAAGCCAATTTGACAATTACATTCATAAAAAAAAAAAAAGCCTTCAATAAAAACAGCAAAAATGAAGACCATGGCACTACAATCTCTTACAATGATAAACTAGAAAAAAACATGCCAGAAATAACATGGAGGCAAGGCATAAAACAGTATCTTTCACACAGTAGGCATGTGATGTTTGCATGCCTATGAAATGACCAAATGACCCAAATAATAGAAGAGCTACGTCTCACAGCGCCAACTAGCTACCTTCCGTCTGTAGGACAACAGCAGTGCATTTGAGCCTGTAAAACTGTAAACCAACTGATACACCTTACTATTCATGGCAAGATACTTTACAACGTTTCTACATCACACAGATGTGCGAGTTCCCAGAAATGTCTATGAGGTTCCTTCAGACAGTAAAGAGCAGGTCATGGGAGGCAATGGACATTCACAGCTACAAAGAGAAGTGAGGAACCAGGAGCCAGGAACCCCCAAGGAAGCCCGCCCACGGCTGAGCACGAGCCACACGGAAGGCAGCAGCTCTAGCTCTCCAAGAGGAATTAAAGCAAGTCTCTTTTTCAACTTTTGTCTCTGATCCTACTGCTACTGCTTCTTATTGTTATTAGGGACAGTGTCCATTCCTGCTCCCTGGTGGCTTTGCTATCCGCCTTCTCCCCGGGTTTCTCTGTGACTCTGCTCCGCTGTCCTGGCCAAGTCCCTCTCCCAGCCTGCATCCTGTATAGGGTGCTCTGTCACACACACCACAGGACACTGCTCTCCTTCACACCCAGCCTGTAGGTGGCTCCCCTTACCTCAGGCGCTGATCCCTGATCAGTCACGTGTAGCCGGTCTGCAGAGTCACAGGACCCAAAGTGCAGTAGTCCGTGTACAAGTGGACCCCCTCACAGCTGTTCTGCCTGGAAGGCACTCCCCCCTCCTATGGCCCATGTAAGATCACAGGTTTGCGTCAAGATTTTTTTAAAGTAATCTCTACATGTAACATGGGGCTCGAACTCAAAACCCCAAGATCAAGAGTGACCCGCTCTTCCAACTGAGCCAGCCAGGCACCTCCCCACAGGTTCACTCAAAAACATAGCAGGTAAAAACACATTCCCTGTCACAAGGGGCTCATAATTGCTGTAGCAACAAGGGACCAGGTTTCAACATCTGAATGAGGTTTGGAAAAATCACAAGACAAAACTGAAGGAACTCTGCAGTGACTAATTGGGTATATAACATCTGAACAGAATTGTTAAGAGTTAGCAGGGACCCAAAAGGCCTTCTGGTCCAAAGCCATATTTGCGCAGTGATCCAGGTCCCAGAGAGCCTAAGACTGGCACAGAATGAGAGCCCTGGGGTCCCGACTCCTCGTCAACGTTCTTTCCCTACGCAACAGTGAATGGTAGTGCTTAAGGATCCAGTCCCTAACAACGACAAAAGATCTGATTGGAAGAATATAACTTCATGACAAGTAGAAGCTTGGGACATTTTTAAGTAAACTGCATATTTCAGCCTGGCTAAACCATGCAATGAAGAGGAACAGTAATGGGCCTTTGTGGGCAGGTATTCACTCTATCATAAGTCACACATACATGATTGGAAATGTTCTGCCTTCATGAAACCTTTGGTTAGGGAAAGAGAGGAATTTGCATCTTCTTGAAAATTCTAAAAAAGCTGACTTAAGGCACAAAAAGGTCAGATGACAATTGCATCATCTGGATTTGTTTGGCAGAGGTACTTGGACAAATTACTCTCATGGGGTCCCCTCCGTTTCGCTCACAGAAGCCAAGCTGAACTTCTTTACCGGCCTTTTCTTGATCCATAAATTGGCGCGTGAGTTAAACAAAAACTGTAAAACTAGGGGCGCCTGGGTGGCTCAGTCGGTTGGGCGTCCGATTTCGGCACGGGTCATGATCTCATCATCTGTGGGTTTGAGCTCCGCATTGGGCTCTGTGCTGACAGCTCAGAGCCTGGAGCCTGCTACAGATTCTGTGTCTCCTCCTCTCTCTGCCCCTCCCATGCTCATGCTCATGCTCTGTCTCTCAATAATAAATAAACGTTAAAAAACTTTTTAAAAAAATGGTAAAACTATTTATCATCCACACATGCTATAAGTGACACTCCAGTTCTGAAAGAAGACACCAATACATTTTGCCATTAAAAAAACAGGTGCTGGATATTTTGGCAAAATGTCCCGTGTACTCTGCAGTCAGAAAAACCAAACACCTGCTTTTTTGTGGCAAGCTGGATGAATGTGTTTTAAAAGTATACATTCTTTACATGAATGCAAACTCATGATGAATGTGTCCTGTACAGACACATTCTGTAGAAAGACAGAAATAATGCACAAGATTTTCTTAGGAAAGGTAATCTAAGAAAAATCCAAGACAACCAACACTGCTTCAAAAACCCAGACTTGCCCCGGAATAGAAGTCAGCCCATTAAGGGATGTGTGATGAGTAATTCAACTTCTGAAAACACAGTGGGACCTTTATTCACAGGAAGGGGGAACCGGTCATCTACTCTACCCCTCCAAAACTCTACCTTGCAAACAACAAGGGGCTAAGACGCATCCTGAATGCAAAGAAGGAATGAACTATCCTTTTGGGTTTTTTTCCTTTTTAGTGATGCGATGGGTTTGTTGTTTTCGTGGGGTTTTTGAAATATAATTTACATACCATAAAATTTACCCTTTTAAATAAGTGAATATATTTGGTTTTTACTACATTCACAAGGTGTGCAACCATCACCACTATGTAATTACAGGACATTTTCATTACCTAAAAACAAACTCCATACCCATTAGGAGTCACTCCTTCCTCCTAGTCCCTGGCAACCAATAATCGGCTTCCTGTCTTGATGGATTTGCCCGTTCTAGACAGTTCACATAAATGGAATCCCACAACATAGAAGCTTTTGTGTCAGACTTCTTTCACCTAACATATTTTCAAGATTCATCCATGATGTAGATGCAACAGTTCTTCATTCCCTCTGACTGCCAAATACTACCCCGCTGGGTGAATATACCGTTTATTTATCCACTCATCAATTGATGGACCTTTGAGCGGCTTCCGCTTTCTGGCTATTATGAATCGTGCTGCTATGAACATTCATGTACAAGCTGTTGTGCAGACGTAAGTTTTCATTTCTCTTGGGTATGTACATAGGAATGGGATTGCTGAGTCATATGGTGACTCTCTATATTTGAACTTCTAGGAACTGCCAGACTTTTCCACGGTAGCTGCACCATTTTACGTTCCCCCCAACCATCTGTGGGGGTCCTAATTTCTCTACATCTTCACCAAAACTTGTACATCTTATTGACCACAGCCATTCTTGTAGGTGTGAAGGCGACACAACGATACAAATCTCACTGTGGTTTAGATTTGCCCTTCCCTGATGATCATGATGTTGAGCAGCCTTTCATGTGCTTATCAGTCATCTGCACTACAGAAACATTATTCAGATTCTTACTTGGGTTGCCCTTTTATTATTGGAGTATAAAAGTTCTTTTATATGGTCTAAATACAAGTCCCCAGATCCATGATTTGAACAGGTCTCTCATCCTGTGGGCTGTCTGTTCACTTTCTTAGTAGTATCCTTTAGTAAACCCAAATTTTTCATTTTGATGAGATTCAATTAATTTTTTTCTTTGGTTGCTGATCTTTTTCAATTCTATTAATACACAGTTGTTTCCATGGAGAATGCACTGTAATGACTAATCAGCCAAGTATCTTCCTCAATTTTGTTACAAGAGTGATATAGTAAGCTGCTTATTCAGTTAGCGTGTCTGGTCTCATTTCTCCCTTAGAAAAGAATAAGTGGTTGTAATTCCCTTCATAGAAAGGAAACAGATCGAGGCTTTCAGATTATGGACTGTAACTCTTTATCTCAGAGAGTACAACTGGGAATATAATCCTGAATGTCTGGGTGCTTAACTGGAACCTCTGCTGCCCAACAGCCCCCACCTCCAGGCCTCCATGGGGCTCCAGCTCCACCTCCTCTTCTGGTCCCCGAATGTGGCCACCCCTCGAGGCTCAGTCTCCACAGCTCACTCTACAGGCCGCCCAGGCCTTCTCAAAGCTCGCACTTTAGCTACATCAGTCGTTATCTCGCTCCGCCTCTGGGCCTCTCCGCCCAGACATCACACCTTTGAAGCTTCGTATGTCTGCGGCAGAGAAGCACCTTCTCTTCCAGCCGCTCACCCCGGACTGTACGTCTATATTCTCCGACTCACCCTGCTTCAAACCTCAGAGTCTCCTTTGACTCTTCCTTCTCCCGCTCCCCCACGTCGAAGCGGCCCACCCTGCCAGCCTCTGACCCAGCACGGTCCTCCCTCCACTAATCCAGCCCTACGGCACTGCCACACTGCTCCTCCCTGCGTGCCCGTTTCACCCCCTTACTGCTCTGCTCCAATCCCATTAAATGCTCCCTGTTCCCTAACGGCTAAACCCTGACACTCAAAGCCCTCCATAATCTGACCCAATCTGTCCTTCCTACCTCATCTCCTACTTCTCTCACCAACCCTCCGCTCCAACTGTACCATGCTAACCCACTGCTTCCGACACGTCCTGTGTTATCCCCACCTCTACACGGTTGCACATCCCGTCCCTCCTCCCTGGCCCGCCCCGTCTCTTTCACCTACCAGTCACCCTTCCTTCAGGTTAATCCCACTCCCTTCACTAACTGGCCCCCCCTTCATTCATTTCTGAAGCACCTGTCTCTACCATTTCCTTGACCCTCTATCATTGATCCCAGTTGCTCACATGAGATACATTCCTGTTCCCAATCCCCATGTCCCCCCTCCAAACGTATAAATACTGAGCACCCACAGTGGGCCAGACACTCTGCTAAGCATCAGTTGCAATGAAGTGGGAGGGGAGACAAAAGTTCTGGGAGTGCCTCACGGGACTCAGGGGCAGGCCTAAGGGGTTAGTAATGATTAAAGAATTATATTCAACAAATGTGCCCTTTAGACCGTGCTACATTCTATAAAGGAAAATACTGAGTGCTAGGAAAGCACATAACAGGGAGAAAAGGCCCTCAGTAAGTTGTTCAGGGAAGGCTCTGGAGAAGGAGAGAGAAGTTCTTCTTTGGGTATCCTGCCTTCTCTCTCTACATGTCCCAAGTTCCTGGACACAGGCCCTGCCTCATTTGCCCTCTTTTTAGTTTTAGCACATTGCATAACAGGTGAAGGAGCCCATGAGTGACTCTGGTAGAGGAAGGGGAGGATTCTGGAGCAGAAAAGCACCTCATCTAGAAACTGAGCCAGAGTTGGAACACGCTGGGAGACAGCCCTGGGTTCAAATCCCAGCCCTGCCACTCATAAGCTCTGAGCACATTACTTGGACCTCTCTGTTCCTCATCTAGGAACCAGGACTACCCATCTCCCTCACGAATGGCCATGAAGGCTACGTGTGAGTATACACAGAAAGCCCTACGCAGGCCTAGTGCATGGAAGCACCCAATAAACGGCTGCCGCCATCGTTACCGTTATTTATGTTACTATTACAGGACTCAAAGGCAGGAAGCGAGCTTTGCCAATTGTGTGTCAGGTCACCAAATACGGGCCAACTCCCTACTAAGACTTCTGAGTCTGCATCTTCTATGGTCTACAGCAGAGATGAGCCCAGAAGGGTTTCCCCTGAAAGCACGAAGGCTCTTGCCAGTCTGTGGAACTATCCCAATTTGCTCTGCTTGAGGTCTGGTTTCTTGCTCTGACTGACCTTAGGCTGTAAGGCCCCAGGAATCTGAGGCAAAAGAGAGGTTAAGGCCAAAGGTCATCATGGCCACTTCCTAGTTTGGCTGGCACTTATCTATAAGTGGAAACACAAAAGAAAGCTTCATCTTTCCAAGTCTGGCATCCCTCCTCTCCTTCCGTCTCCATCTATCCTCTTCAGACGGGGGGCAAGAGGGCAGTACAGGGCGCACCAGGCAGAAGAGTAGCCCGCCAAACATGTCCAAGTCCTAATTCTCGGAACCTATGAATGTCAAGTTAATAGCAAAGAGAAATTAAGGCAGCAGATAGGATTAAAGCTGCCGTTCACCTGACTGTAAAACAAGGGGATTTTTCCTGGGTTATCTAGGTGAGCCCTGCGATTACATGTAAACATGGAAGAGGGGGCAGAAGTCTATGTGACAATGAGAAGATAGGAGAAAGACTCAACAGGCCACCGGTGGCTTCAAAGATGGAAAAAGGGCCACGAGCCAAGAAATGTGAGCACCCCCTAGAAGCTGGAAAAGGCACTAAGATGGAATTTCCCCTAGAGCTTCCAGAAAGGAATTCAGTCCTGCTGAAATCTTAATTTCAGCACAACGAGACCCATTTTGGACTTTTGCCCTCCAGAACTGTAAGATAATAAATCTGTTGTTTTAAGCCACTAAGTTTGTGGTCATTTGTTACAGAAACAATAGGAACCCATATACAGAGCTAATGCAAATAAATATAAATATACTGTTCTCTCCCTGGGGCTTCAGGACTTCAGACGTAGTGCCCAGAATCAGCGTGGGGGCAGCCATGCTACCACCTTTTACACAATAAGCTTTAATAAAAGGATGCTTAAAATACTTTTTAAAAACCACTGGTGCAGTAGAAAGCCTGGGGTCAGACAGAGCTTGATCCTGTTCACCAGCAAAGTGATCCTTCCATATTCTCCTTAACCCCCTGGGGCTCAGGTCCTCATCCATCAAAATCAGGATGCCTACCTCACAGGGTTGTCATGAAAATTAAATGGGGCAACGGGAATGACAGAGCTCGGCCCAGAGGAAGCAGTCAGTAAACAGCTACTCTTCCAGCCTCCGTCCTTCTACAAAGTCTTCCCTATGGGGCGCCTGGGTGGCTCAGTTGGTTGAGCATCAGACTTCAGCTGAGGTCATGATCTCACAACTCTTGAGTTCGAGCCCCACAGTGGGCTCTGTGCTGACAGCCTGGAGCCTGGAGCCTGGGGCCTGGGGCCTGGAGCCTGCTTCGGATTCTGTGTCTCCCTCTCTCTCTGCCCCTCCCCCGCTCATTCTCTGTCTCACTCTGTTTCTTGAAAATAAACATTTAAAAAAAACTTTTTTTTTTTTTTTAAATAATTAGGCACAATCACAGAATATCCTATGTCATTCCTCTCCCCTTAAAGGGATCAAGAGGAGCACAATCCCACCTCCCTCAATCCACCCAAGCAGGCAGACTCAGGTTGGGGTTCCATTCACTCATTCAGCAAATCTTTACCATATGGACAGGTCTGAGACAGTGAGCAGAACGGACTGGTCTCCACCTTCATGGAGCTTACATGCTAGCAGAAGAGATGTTCATCAAATGCCAAGCAAATACACTGCCCCATCAGGGAGAGCTACGAGGGAGAGATGCATGGACTGCAAGTGACAGGTTGGAGGGTGGAAGTGATCTAGCCAGGAGGTCAGAGGCTTTGTAGAAAACAAGTGAGCTGAAGAACGATTAAGCATTGACATTAAACATTAATCGGAAGAACGATTAAACATTAACTTGATGACAGAGGGAAGAGAATTCCAAACAGAGATATAACAACAGAAAGGCCTGATGGTGGAAGGGAGGGAGGCCCAAATAAAAGAAGGCCAGCATGGCTGAGGAGCAGAGAAAATGGGGAAGCAAGGAAAGCAGGGGTGGGGGGTGGGGATGACTCTCCGATTCAACTGGATGGGTAATACATGCTATTCGCCAAAACAGGAAGCACTGGAAGAGGGCCACACCAGGAATGGGGAGGTCACGAGGTCAATTTTGGACATGTGGGGTTTAGGGTACCTTTGGGGCATCCAAGCAGAGCCATGACCTGGGCATTTGGATATACAGGATATGTTAAGTCTGGAGTTTATAGGTAACCTCTGCACTAGAGGTGTAAACATGGCGGTCACGTGTGAACAAGAAGTAACTGAAGCAGGGATGGGGCCTGGGTGAGACCACCCACTAGAGAGAGAGAGAGAGAGAGAGAGAGAGAGAGAGAGAGAGAGAAAAGGGGCCTCTGACAAACACTTAACACCCAAGAGCTGGAAGGTGACTATAAAGGCGGTTGGAAGGAGCACTCCGAGAAGTAAGGAGTTACGTTATCTAAGGGTGCAGAGAGTACCCAGGAGGAAGAAGCGGTCAACATCATCTAACATAAGACTCCTTAAGATGCCACCTGACTGATGGGACCCTGCCTGCCCAGCTGGGTGACCATACTGGCAAGGCCTGATGTCCAGGAGGTGAGGCCTATTAGATATTCTCCTTGAGGGCCCTGGGAAGTGACCCAGATATTAGAGGCTCAACTACTAACGGCTTCCTAGGAAAAAACAAACAGAAGAGCAGAGACCCATTACCTCCAATGTCATGGCCTCAGGAACTGGCTCAAACCGGAGTACAGAAAAGAGCGGATACTGGCCTGGACACCTCCTCTGTCCCAAGGCTGGTTAAATATGTATAGCTTTAGAACTAGGGCAATACCTGAGACCTGACACTGGGGTGCAGGACAGAGGGGCTCCTCCTCTCCTGCAGGTCCCCAGGTGGCCAGGCGCCTGGACTGGGGCCTCCAGCTATAGCAGAGCACCATTTTCCAGCCCTTCTGCCCCCAGTACTGAACCCACTCACCTGGTAAGATTCCTGGACCTTGTACTCCGTCTGCCTCCTTTTCTTGCTCGTCTGCCCGCTCTGAGTTCTCAACCACCTGATCCAACTCCTCACTCAGCTAAAGGGGGGAGACAAAGAGAGCAAACCAGTCAGCCACATCAGCCTTGCTGAGGAGGGCTAGAATGAGAAAGCAGAAGCTTCCTCTCACTTAACTGTCTCTCTCTCTTTCTCTCTCACACACACACAATCACATGATGGAGGGGGTGTTATACCAATTCTACAGATTAGGACACTGAAGCTCGGAAAACTCACGTTAACTTCCCGTATGTTCGTTTCCTAGGGCTGCCCTATCAAAGCACCACAAACTGGGTGCCTTAAGAATTAACAGAAGTTTATCCCCGCACAGTTCTGGAAACTAGAAATCTGAAATCAAGGTGTTGGCAAGGTTGGTTCCTTCTGAGGGCTGTGAGGAAGAATCTTTTCCATGGTCTCCTAGCTTCTGGTAATGGCCAAGCCTTGGTGTTCCTTGGCCTATAGAGGCCTCTCCTCTCCAAGCTCTGCCTCCATCTTCATATAGAGTTTGGGAAGTGCATCTCTGTGCTGTCTCCACAAGGTCAGCTACTTATAAGGACACCATATTGGATTAGGGCCCACCCTACTCCAGTATGACCTCATCTTCACTAATTACATCTGCAATGACCCTACTTCCAAATAAGGACACTCTCTGAGGTACTAGGGGTTAGCACTCCCCACACATCTTTTTGGAGGGACACAATTCAACCACAACACTTTCCTTGGCCATAGAGCCAGAAGTCAAATCCAAGTTGGTCTAGTTCCAAAACCGATGATCTTAACAGCTTCCCAGAGGAGGAAGAAACACAGCTAAGAGTCTGCTGACAGAAGGAAACAGTGAAGTTGGTGTCAGAGCTCTCCAGGACACTGGCTCAAGTCCACCGACTCAGGCTGCGAATGGCAGGAAAAAAAATGGGGAAGGTGGTCCATCCCAGAAACAGATATTGATCAGCAGCCTGACAACAGGCAGCTTCAACCTCACCTCATCAGTGCTCTCACCTGTCAAATGGGGGAAATGAGCCACCGAGAAGGGCAGGCAGAGGATACAGTAACAAACAATTCTTCATAGGACTGAGGAGGAGGGGAAGAGAGATGAAGACCAGAGTTTAAAGGACCTAACATTGAATTGGGAGGGAAGGGAAAGGGATTGCTTTCCTAAATATTTTCTTAGGCTCACAGTGTCAACACTTAAGGTCTCAAACGTTTTAATTAAAAATTAATATCCAAGAAACTTGGGTTAAAATAAAACTCTTATGTATCTATTGTTCTTCCATCTCCTCCCCTCTTTTTAAAAATTTTTTCTGATGGGGGGTGAGGGGCAGAGATAGAGAGGGAGAGAGAGAATCACAAACAGACTCCACACTGTCAGTGCACAGCCCAACACGGGGCTCAAACCCGTGAACCATGAGATCATGACCCAAGCCAAAGTTGGACACCTAACCAACCGAGCCACCCAGGTGCCCCTAATTTTATTAAGTGATCTCTATCCCCAAGGAGGAGCATGAACTCACAAGCCTGATATTGAAAATCGCATGATCTACCAACTAAGCCAGCCATGGACCTTCATCTCCTTTTTCATGCCTCCACTCCTGCCCATTAGAATCAGGTAAAATCTCCAGTGTAAAGTCCTCCAAGCCCACAAGAAAAGAAAACCAGCAAGTAGGAGAGGGCTGGGAGGCTGGAGAAGACACCATGACATACAGGTAGTGGGGACACATATCAAGAGATCACCAGAGCCCTCGCTGGCCAAAGAGAAAGAAGGATGTTAGTCTGAGAAGGCCCAAAGTTCTTTGATCCAAGCCTCACCCAGGTTCAGCCTAACCCAGATAGCAACACGCTCCCAACCCAGCTCCCTTCCGGACTACCTGCAGCCCCATCCCCAAAGCCAAAATCTCCCTTCAGCAAAGAAACCCAACTCAGAGCTAGTTAGACTCCTAACTCAAAGGTCCACTCCCAGAACGACCCAGGCAAGAGAGTTGGACCACCCTCCGGGAGGCCTCCTTCCAAAGAAGGCAAGAGACAGGGACTTCAAAACGAGCCACTGAAGAAGGTAAAGGGAAGGGCCCTTCCAGTGTCTTCCATCTTGGGGGTGCCCTCAAATAGAAAGTGACTTTACCTTTGGCCTTGCCAAGTAACTGTCTGCATTTTAATAAACGTTTCAGGAGCCCTACTAGGAAAGGCGATACTGCAGGTTACATATGGATGGTGAGGGACATGGTCCTACAAATCAGGACCCCAAAGTTCCCTAGAAGCAGGAGCCACCCACGTCCTGTGAACAAGAACTATCATCCACTGAGAGGTCCCTCCCTGCCAAGCACTGACCTAAGCACCTTCCATATACCAACTCATTGAACCCTCACAACCCTGTGAAATAGGAACTATCATTACCTTCCTTTGCAGAGGAAGAAACCTGAGGCTCAGAGAAGTGACTTGACAAATGGCCAGAAGCAGAGCAGGAGAGGAACATGGGCTCCCCAACTTCAAAACAGTATTTACGCACTATGCTCTACTCCCTGTGAATCTGAAAGCTTTCAGAGGAAAGACACAACTCATTCCTCTGGATTCCTTCACAGGCTAGGGCATGGAATCTAGGGGCCACAGAATCCCAACACAGGTTAAAATCCATCTGGCTCCTTTGGATAAAGGAGATTGTGGGGAGAAAGATAGAAATGTGTCCCAAAGTCAGATTCCAGACCAGGTCCTACACTAAAAAAATAGCAAGCCTTAGGCAAATCTCATCTGCCTCCAACTCAGGTGGAGGTTCCCCTTCCACTGTAGGGCTAAGCCATCTGCTTTTATATTATTTATATAATCCACACAGTATCATTTACAAAGAGAGGAATGTACACCAATGTTGGTCAGTATTGATCAAAACAGCAGGAAGTACATATGAGAAGGACAGGCAGAATGCTAGACTGATCTGGGAAGTCAGTCTCCATGGAACATGAGGGACTTAAGATCCCTCCTTGAATAAGGGAGGGGATTTTGACCAATGGGGACTGAGAAGAAGTTAAAGAAAAAGAAATGGTGTGAGAATGCGCATAGGGACAGGAAAGTCGGAGCACATTTTTAAAGAGTGAATTTCCAGTGTGATCAGAACACAGATAGGTGAGATGAGAAGTCAGGGATGCTGAGCTGTGCAGCGCTTCCGAAGCTTGCTAAGAAATTTGTGGACTGTTCAGGGTAGATCAAGGGCAGCACCAGGTGTTTGTAAAAAGGAAAGTTCTGGGATCAAGGCAGGGCCTCAAAGCAAATCTGCACAGCCTAGGGGACACCAAAGGGAGAGATGGTAACACAGCATCTCACTCAGGTGGTCAGAGCAGACACAGAACACAAACCTGAGGACTGAAGATGTGTAACTGAACCTACAAATGAGGGGACGACCGTGCGGGGTGGGGGAAGGGGGGATGATCACCAGAGATGACCAGAGTGTAAGACCTAAGAGGAGGAGGAGGAGGAGGAGGAGGAGGAGGAGGAGAGCAGTTTACTAGTTCGAGTAAGTCAGGAGGACTCAGGAAGCCTGAGGAAAAGCTGAAACCGCCTGTAGCTCGGACAAACAAGAAAGAGACAAAGAGCTGGAAAAGTGATAGTTAAAGTAGTGGGAGGAGGTGAGAGTGAAAGGAAAACGGAGCGCGGCGAGCAACAGCTAGATAGGCGAAAGCACCTTTTCAAAGTTAGGCGGCCACCGAACAAGCTGTAATTATCCCTGTCATGTACCACGAAGCCCTGGGCTTGCAGAGGGGCTAATGCTCCCAGCGCATCTGTTCCAGCCGGGAGGAGGGCGCCGTGCCTCCACTCGCAAAGAACAGCCGAGGTCAAGTGCGGCCGGCGCGCTGCTGCCTGGGTCGGACGCCGTTTCAATCATTCACCTGCTGGTTACGGCTCACGGCTCGGGGGCCCCGGCTCCATACCGCGCCGGCAGCATCCGGAGGAGGCTCTGCGCCCCGCTTCCTTCCTGCTCCGAGGCTCCTCCGCACGCGGGGACCCCTCCCCCGCCGCACTCCTCGGAAAGCTCACTCGACCTGCCCGGACGCCCCCCCCTCCGCCGCCCAGACCGCGGGACCCCGCTCCTGCGCCCCGCGGGAAACTTTACTTCCGCCCCCACTGCTTTGTACCTCCTGGTAGGATGTGGAGAGCTCCTGCCGGATCATGGCACTGACCCGAGCTAAGCCACACCTGGCACCGCCACAGCGCGGGAGAAGCCGCGAGGCGAGCACCGCGTCCAGGGCGCCTGAAGCAGCCGGCTCTGCCAGGCGAAACCAGTTCGGAGGTGCGGCCCCGAGACCAGGCGGGGCGGAACTTGGCGCATGCGCCTCCCCCCCACCCCGCCCGCCTCTGGAGACCCCGAAAGGTTGCTGGGAAATGTAGTTCTGGGCGGGGGGCCCCCCTCTCAGCAACTTTGGAGCTGAGAAGCCTGCGCGTTACCCAGACCAGGCGTTAGACGCACGTGCTCGCTTCCTGTCTCACTTCCTCTGTTTGTGGGAGGAGGAGGGACGGAGAAAAGGAGTAGAAAGTGGAATGAGGGGTAATTAAGTCCAACGAGTGAGGGAGCCTAATCTATAACTCCAAGAGGCAGTCTGGTGGTTTATAACCATTAATAAATGTCTGCAGAGCACTTTGTATGTTACAAAGCGCTTTCACTCATATAATGCCATGATCCTGCAAGGAACCCTGTAAGCAGGACATTTTTCTTCCTGTTTTACGGATGAAGAAACAGGTACCTTGTTTCGGACAGGATTTGGGGACGGGAGTAATGAAGTGAAGATTATTTGATCCAGGATCAGACTACAGAATCCAAGTGCTTTCCATTATTCCTAGGGTAGACACTTGGGAGTCGAGACTTCTCGGTTCTTGTCCTGGCTCTGCCCTTCTCCGACAGGTCTTGTAATACAAACCTCTTCTCTTTGCCTTAGAATGCAACGCCTAAACCCTGCCCTGCTAACAGTGCCTTAATGAGAGCCTAAATAGATTATGTAGCAAAACCCAAAGGTGCTGTTCACCACAGCAGAAGCCTCTTTGTCCTGAGTGTGGTGGAGAATACGGCGTTTGCCCTGTAGCAGGGTGGATCTGAGGACCACATCTTCCCCTCCTCCTACTGCCTGAACTGCTATTCTGTGTGGCCGCCCTGGGCTGATTGGTGGTGAGGCAAATAGAGGTTGCTTATGCTGCCGTGAATGCTGCTCTGTGTCCCGGGCAGCTGCAGATCTGCAACCGCCTGCACGCAGGCCACTCAATGCCTCTTCCTTCTTCAGTGTCAACCACAGTAGCACCAACCACATCAAAGTACCCTGGACCTCCAGAGTGTTAGTAGTGGGAGGAGGCCCTCTCACCTCTTCTGACCACCCTCCCCTATCCTGGGTTCCCTGATCTTGCATCTTCAAATGGGACGATATATGTAATACCTTACACATGGTAGGTACTCAACAATGTTCAATTTATGAATGGAACACTTATTCCAGCTATTTCATTTAACAGTTGTTTGCAAATGCAAATAACTACAAACAACTTGTTAAATTCCTAACTGTATTAATGCAAGTGTGGCTGATAGAACAAGTCATACCATCATAGAATTTTAGAGCTGGAAGGAACCAGAAAAATCTAGTCCAGACCTATCATCCCTCTCTACTCTTTGTTGCTATGACCAAACCGGAAAATTACAGATTCCCACATTTGAAGGAGATGCTAATATAATATTTAACACGGTTTAACAAATACAGTGCTGGGCACTGGAATACAGAAATAAATGGGGTACTCCAAGAACCTTGCCCTTCTGGCTCCTTCTGCTAGAATGGAGAAGCCATGAATGCATAGATAGAATTTTCCAGACTAGTAGTCCCCAAGTCCTCTCCTCCCATTCTCTCATGAGCACACACAGATCAGACTTTCATCGTCTCCACTCCACTGAAATATGCTTGTCAAGGTCACAATTGACCTCAGAGGTGTCAAATAAGATGACCATTTCTTCATCCTCCTCTTTTTTCCTCTTATTTTTTTTTTTCTGGTGAGGTTTTGTTTGTTTGTTTTTGTATAGTTGTAACACAGTGTTACATTATTTTTTAGCTGTTCACCATAGTGATTCAAGAAGTTTATAGGTCATGCCATGCTCATCACAAATGTAGCTACCTTCTGTCACCATACAATGCTATTACAGTGTCATTGACTATATTCCCTTTGCTGTACCTTATTCCTGTGACTTATTCATTCTGGAACTGTATCTCCCATTCACCTTTCCCCATTTTGTCCATCTCCTCTAGCAACCATCAGTTTCTTCTCTGTATATACAGGTCTGGTTCCGCCATTTGTTTTTTTTATTCCTTTGTTTTGTCAGCTTCATCCTCAGCCTTAGCTGACCCTTTCCTCCCTATCTACTTTCCTCCCCTGGCTTCCAGCACCCCACCTGTTCCCACTCTGCCTCCCACTTCACTCTCTGCTCCTTCTCAGCCTCCTTTGCTTATTTCTCCTCATCCCCTCAACTCTCCAGGATGGCATTCCCAAGCTAGGTCTCTGATCTCCCTTCAACTCACTCCCCAGGGGGCTAGAGAAGTGGGCTCCTCTCCAGTCTCATGCTCTGAATTACCATCTATATCCTAAGGATTTCTGTTTGAGTTGAACTGTGTCCTTCAAAAAGATACGTTGAAGTCCTAACCCCTGGTACCTCAGAATGGGACCTCATCTGGAAATAGGTTGTTGCAGATGTATTAGTTAAGATGAGGTCATACGAAGTAAGGTGATGCCTCATCTATTACGACTTGTGTCCTTGCAAAAAAATGGAAGACGGTGTGAAGATAGACACACAGGGAGGATGCCCTGTTGTGGCAGAAACGGAGATCACAGTGACGTAGCTGCCAACCAAGGTGGCTTTAATCATTTGCCTGTAAGCAGCAGGTGAAAAAAATTTCACATAAGGCAGAGACTGCCTCTTGGCTGGGTTTCCAGTGGATTTAGTCAAGAGGAGGTACCTCTGGGAGCTTGGAGAGGGTCAGGGCAAGGGAGAAGCCAGAGTTTTTCTTTCCCTTGTTCGCTGCTCCTGGCAGCTTCCCTTCCATGGTTCCAGCCCCTGATGCAAAGGCTTCTTGTGTTTCTAGCTTCAGCCAGGTGACCCAGGCCCCCAGACTCTAATACCACCACCTCTTCCCTTCTAAGGGTAGGTTGTTGTTAATCTCCTGCTGTTTCTAATCTTCAGATCACCTCAGGGTTTCTTCCCAGCCTCTTCCATCCCCTGTGTAACCAGCTTTCTTATTACAGTCATTCTGTTTCATTTAGAATAATTTGTATTCTCCTTGAAGGTGACTGATTCATTTGGGAAAAAAGAATCTGGGTTCAAGTAGGGAAAGGCAATCAGAGGAATATCTGGAAAAATCCAAGGATATATGAGCATGCTATGAAATCATACAATTATACACAGCGGTCTCAGGGAGGGGAAGCTAGATTGGATCAGTAGAAGTTACATGGAGTATCTTTTGGCTCAAAAAAGTCACTAACAAATAGAACTGTAGAGAGAGAAAGGGCCCAAGCAGAGAAGCAGCACACTCTATGCCAGAGATGTTATTAAGGAACATGATGCACCAGGAAGGGGATGATACTCTATTCAAGGGCTTAAAAGGGCCTCTTCTAACCTGGAGATCCTGTGACAGTGTAACAGATACTGAGCGCTGCAACTTACACAGACTTTCACATCCATTCTCATTTTTAGTTTCAACACTATTCTATCAAGGAAGCAGGCTGGTATATTACATGCATAAATTGAGATTCAGAGGGTTTGTGATGGATCCTGTTCAGGTCACTCTATACTAGAAGCTCCTGTTGAATAAGTAAATGTATGAAAACTTGGTGCCGTCCCTGAGGGAAGGTGCAGCCTGATGGTCAAGGGGAAGACTCTGGGAGGGGGCCTGGGTTTGAATCTTGGCTCAGCCACCCATCTGTGACCTTGGGCAAGGTATTTAAGGTCTCTGCACTTCAGTTTCATCGTCTGTAAAATGGGTGACAGTTCTTACTTCATAGAGTGAGGATTAAATGAGCAAACACTAGTAAAAGTGCTGAGTCAGCACTTGGCACACTAAGCCCTTCTTTGGTTTCCTTTGCTAGTTCTCCCACCCACAAAATGTTGGTGGGGCCCAAAAACTCAGTCCTTGGTCCTCTCCACCTTCCTATCCACCTGCATGTCTTTGATGATCCAACCCATTCTGTGGCTTTATTTTTTTTTTTTAAGCTCATTTATTTTAGGGGGAGAGAGAGAGAGAGAGAGAGAGAGGGAAGGAGAGCGCAAGCAGGGAAGGGGCAGCAAGAGAGACAGGAAGAGAGAGAGAATCCCAGGCAGGCTCTACCATGTCAGTGCAGAGCCTGACATTGGCCTCCGTCTCATGAACCGTGAGATCATGACCTGAGCCAAAATCAAGAGTCTGACGTATAACTGACCGAACCACCCAGGCGCCCCTTCTGTGGCTTTAAATACAACCTATATATATGCCAGTGATTCCATGATTTATATCTTTAGCCTGGAGCACTTTCTTAAAATCCAGACTTATGGCCGACTGTCAATTTGCTACTTCTACTTAGATGTCTGTGTGTCCTCAGACTGAACAAGCCTGATCTTGAGCTTCTCTCCCTGCACCCGCTCTTCTCACCATCTCTCCTTATCCCTGAAAGTGCCAGCTGCATCCTTCCAGTTACCAAGGCCAGAACCCGCGGGGTCATCCTTGACTCTGTTCTGTCTCTCAGACCCCTTGTCTCCTCTCATATGTCAGCAAATCCTGTCAGCCTCACCTTCAAACCACATCTGCGACCCACTCACTTCTCACCACCTCCCCTGCCAGCACTCTGGCGCAAGCCGCTGTCACCTCTGGCCCGGTCACCGGATTACTGCGGCGGCTTCCTGTTCTCAACACAACAGCAGTCATTCCACTAACATCCTAACTCATCCCTGTGCTCCATGCACTCAGCATGGAAGCCAACATCCTTTAAAAATAAGCTGGGGGTGCTTGGGTGGCTCAGTCGGTTAAGCATTCCGACTTCGCCTCAGGTCACGATCTCGCAGTTTGTGGGTTTGAGCCCGCGTCAGGCTCTGTGCTGACAGCTCAGAGACTGGAGCCTGCTTCTGATTCTGTGTCTCCCTCTCGCTCTGTGCCCCTCCTCCACTCGAGCTCTGTCTCTCTGTCTCTCTCAAAGTAAACAAATAAGCTGTAAGGCCCCACAAAACGTGCCCCCCACCTCCATCCCCTTTACTCTTTGACCTCCCAGACCTTATCTCCTTCACCTCTTCCATCCCACTGTTTCTCCAACAAGCAGGGCACTCTCCTTCCTCAACATTTATGCACCTGCCTTTCCCTCTGCAGGGAAGGCCCTCCCCCCTTAGCTACCTCCCTCACTTCCTATAGATGTTTATACAAATACCACCTTCTCAGTGGGGCCTTCCCTGGTCAGCCTATTTAAAATTGTAGTCCCCAGGGCAACCTGGGTGGCACAGTCAGTTAAGCAGCCGACTTTGGCTCAGGTCACCCATCTCGTGGTCGCTGAGTTCAAGCCCTGCATCAGGCTCTGTGCTGACAGTGTGGCACCTGCTTACGATTCTTTCTCTCTCTCTCTCTCTCTCTCTCTCTCTCTCTCTCTGCCCTTCCTCCCTGCTTGTGCTCTCTCAAAATAAATAAACTTAAAACTAAATAAATACAATACAATTGCATCCCCCAATGCTCCCCATCCCTTTGCCCTGCTTTACTTTCCTCCCTAGTATTCACCATCTAATATACAACGTATGTATTTTATTCTTGTCTATTTTGCCTACAGAATGTAAGTTCCACGTGGGTTGTGGATCTCTCCTGTTCAGCAGTGTGTTCCCAGTGAGCTGGTACGTGGAGGCCCTCAGTAAGGATTTGATGAATAAATTAATGAAGGAATCTTTGCACAAATGTTAGCTATTGTTATTTCAGGGCGGATCTGTGCCATGCCCCACCCTCCCTTTGCAAAAACCCCCTTGCGGACTCGAAATTTAAACACAACTGGGAAGGAAAAGAAATTGGCCAGAAGTAAAAGGGATTCTTTTCAAAGATATTTATTTTTAAGTAATCTCCACCCCCACAGTCCACACACGAGCTCACAAGCCTGAGATCAAGAGTCACAGGCCCCACCGACTGATCCAGGCGGGCATCCGGTCCCGGTTTATACATACACCTTTCTACGTGTCGGAATTTGGGGCTGTGTCATCCACGTACCCACTCAAGGAGCTACTACTGTAGCTCAGCTTGCAGGCCGGGCTGGGGAGTCAGGAGCCTCGGGTTACACCCGGGGCTCCCCGCCTCCAGCGGCGCCGTCCCGAGGGCGCGGGGCGGGGCAGGGCGGGCGCGCGCGGGGCGGGGCGGGGTTCCGGGGCCGAGGCGCGGGAGCGCGCGGGTCCCGGCCGCCCAGGCCGCCCCAGCCCAGCTCCGCGCGCGCACCATGGCGGGCCCCGCGCCCGGGCGGCGGCTGCGGCTGCGGCCGCTGGCAGCGCTGGCCCTGCTCCTGGCGCTGGCCCCGGGGCTGCCCGCAGCCCGGGCCGGGCAGGCGCCGCGCCCCGCCGAGCGGGGGCCCCCGGTGCGGCTCTTCACGGAGGAGGAGCTGGCCCGCTACGGCGGGGAGGAGGTGAGCGGACGGGAGGCCTCGGGGGAGGCGCGGGCCCCCGAGCCGGGCGCGAGGCCTGCGAGCTTCCTGGCCCCGGGCCGACGGCGGCGCAGCGACACGGGGAGTCCTCCCCCGTCGGGGCGCCCCGCTTAGCCCCTGCGTCGAGCCCGCACATCCCGCCCCGCGCTGCCCCCTCCCTGCCGGCCAACGGCCCCGTTGGGACGTGTTGCGGCCTGTGGTCCATCCATGAACCTCGGAACTTTTGGGATTTTTGTGTTAGCGTCAGCTGGGGGCAAGATACTTATGCCGATTCTTTGGGGCGAGTGGCGAGGGAGGGAGGGAAGTAAAACATGCTTGCTGGGTTAGGTGGGAACAGGGGCTGGCCCAGGGATGAGCCAGGCTTCCCTACACTGTTTTCCTGCCCCGACTCCTCAAACCCACTTGTAGTGCCTGTGCCCTTGGGGCTGAGCAGAAGCTGGGTGAGAGGACCGAGCGGGAGATCGGAGGTTAGAGACAAAGACCGCCCCCACCCCAACACACCCACTTCAGTTAGTAGTCTGGAGATGTCCAGGAAACTCTTCACAGTCACCCGTCTGTTTGGGCTGCTGGGGCCCAGTGTAATGCCTGCGGAGAGTGAGAATAATACTGCACAGAAGGGCCACAGCGGGGCCGATCTGGCAGTGAGGGGAACAGTTTGGTGGGGAGATCACTGTGCCATAACATGTCAGCGTTGATCGGAACCGACCTCCTGCTTTTACGCGTGAGGAAACCGAGGCGTGCCACTAGTTAGTGATAGAACAAGGAAGGGACCCAGTGTCCTCTTGTTAAAACCCTCCAGCCTGGGCTCCCTAACTCTGTTAGCTAGCCTTAGACTAGGTTCGCAAGGGAGTCAGAAACCTGGCCCTCAGGAGGTGATGCTAGTTTGAATATCACTGTAAAGAGATGTTGGTTTCAAGCCTGAGTGGAAGAGAACACAGAGGGATGTGACTAGATGCTAAGGGAAGCATCTTTCAGGGCGCCAGGGAACCGGATGATACAGGATCCAGGAACCCGTGCAGAAAAAAAGTGAACAGGCCTGCTCTCCTTAGAAAGGCCTGCTGGCAAGAGTGGCTCTTGGCTGGTGTCTGGAATTTCAGGGTGTTCCACACTTCCCTAACAGTTAAGGGTGGCTCAATCTGCGCTTTTTATACAGTGTATTTATGTGGAACACACTAGGCAGAGAGGGCCTACATGGCTAGCTGCCAGTAAAAACCTTGGGCTCTAAGTGTCTAATGGGTTTCCCTGGGCAGAAACATCACAAGCGTATTGCTGTGTTGTATTGCGGGAGGAAGAGTGCATTGTGTGTTACCCTTCATGGGGAAGGGAGAACATAAGGAAGTCTGCACATGGATTCCTCTAGACTCTACCTCTGTCCTTTTCTCTTATGATCTGGCTGTGTATCCTTTTATATGGCTTTAATAAATCTGAGCTCTGAGTACAACTTGTGTGCTGAGTTCTGAGTCCTTCTAGTGAATCTTGAAACATGGCGGCAAGCTTGGGGACCCCCAGCACAGAACCCAAGAGAAGAGAGAGTTCACAGTTGAGGGTACTTGAAACAATAGCTCCAGGGGCTGCAAGATGAGGATGGAGAAAAGACCCTTGGTGTTTTATGCTGACATTATTGATTCATAACTAGGGGAAGGAGAGAGGGAAGCTTGAGATGGAAAACGGTTAAGGAGAGAGTTGTTTTGGGGTCTGTAAGCAGAGAAAGGAAGAGAGGGAGGAGAGGGGCTGTTGAGTGCAGCTGAGCAGAGCCTTGCTGTGCTCTGATCTGCCCTAGATGGTTCTGGTTTATGCCTGTTGTCTGGGGATAATTACTAATAGCACCCCCACACACACACACTTCACTCTCAGAAGTGTCATTGTTTGTATAATACATTTTACAGTATCCTAGTTCAAGCCTTATACCTTTGAATCATACCTGGCTATGAGTCCCTGTTCTACTGTGTGACTTTGGGCAAATTACTAAAGCTCGTGGAGTTTCTCTCTCTCTCTCCTTTTTTTTTCCATCTATAAGATGCTTTTCTCAGTCAGAAGTCCACCAGAAACAGAACCAGTAGCAGATAATATATTTGGTTTATTGTAGGAATTGGTTTATGTTATCATGGTTGCTGGCTAGGCAAGTCTGAAATCCACAAAGCAGGCTTGAAACCCCTGGGCAGTAGCTGATGTCCCAGCCCACCAGTAGAATTTCTTCTTCATCAGGGAAACCTCAATTCTGTTCTTGAGGCCCTTCAACTAATACAGGTAGGCCCACCTGGATTATTCAGGATAGTCTCCTTTATGTAACAAAGTCAACTGATTGTAGATGTTAATCACATCTACAGAATATCTTCATAGCAACACCTAGATACTGTAGTTGATCAAAGTTGTCACATAAAATTGACCGTCATAATGGCTATAACAAGAGTTCCTACTCTATACAGGTTTGAGGATTAAATGAGACAGTGATATGCAAAGTGCACTGGATAGGCCTGCAGTAATCTTAGCATAGTAAGCCTTAATAAATCTTAGCTGCTATTTTTATTAGCTTGTGATTAAAGATCTAAGCAAGAGGCAGTAAAACAGGTCCCATAATCCTCTTTTGCAATTCAAAAATCAAATAAACTCTGAAAACTAGAAGGTTGTTTTTTTTTTAAGATTTTATTTTGGGGGGGCACCTGGGTGGCTCAGTCCGTTAGTCATCCAACTTCAGCTCAGGTCATGACCTCATGGTTGGTGAGTTCGAGCCCCATGTTGGGCTCTGTGCTGACAGCTCAGAGCCTGGAGCCTGCTTCGGATTCTATGTCTCCCTCTCTCTGTCCCTCTTCCCCCTCTCAAAAATAAATAAACATAAAAAAAAAAAAAAAAGACTATTTTTTACAGGGAGCGCCTGGGTGACTCAGTTGGTTAAACATCTGACTTCGGCCCAGGTCATGATCTCACAGTTTGTGGGTTTGAGCCCCACATCTAGCTCACTGCCATCAGCACAGAGCCCACTTCAGATCCTCTGTTTCCCTCTCTCTGCCCCTCCCCTACTAGCTCACTCTCGCTCTCTCTCTCAAAATACACTTAAAAAATTTAAAGATTTTATTTTTAAGTAACTTCTACACTCAGCGTGGGGCTTGAACTTAGAACCCTGAGATAAAGAGTTGCATGCTCTACCGACTGAGCCAGCCAGGTGCCCCAGAAGGTTGTGTTTTTGTTTTTATACAGGTCATTTAACGGCAAAACCCAACCCAATCTGAACTCCTTTGGTGATAGAGCCTTGCTGGAACTGACACGAATCTATTTATAGTCCTTATGTATCCTATTTAGTGTGAATATTCATGTTCACGCTTCACTGTGGAAATGTTAATATAGTTGATTATGGGGTGCTGCCTCGGACCTCCGTAGGGAAGATGAGGTGACTCTGAGGGTTCTCTTCGGTCCAGAGGGAATGCCATCCTCAGAAGATATGTTTTCTGCCTTAATTGCTTTGTAGGACCAAGTGCAGAGCGGGTCACCCTGCCTGCCCCCACACCCACCTGACTTCTGGGCCTGGGACCAGATATTATGTATTTTACTCTTATGTAGAGCTAACTCTATCAGGCACTATCCTAAGCTTTAAAGCATTAACTCATATAATGATGACCACAACCCCATGAGGTAGGTGCTGTTGTTCTTTCATTTTTCAGATGAGGAAGGAAGCATGGAGACGAAGTAACTTGCCCAGGTTTACACAGCTAGAGAGTTATAGTGACGAATCAGGCTCTGCCCACCCTGGCTCGTGCAAGGAAAACAAACTACCAAAAGCCTCCCTCTTTGCTGCTCCAGGCAGTGGCCGCTCCAAGGCTATATTGGTTCTAAGAAGAAGATATCAGAGTAGAAGTATGACCAGAAATGCAGTTTAGGGGCCCCTAGGTGGGTCTGTCTGTTAAGTGTCCCACCCTTGATTTCGGTTCAGGTCATGATCTCCCGGTTCGTGAGTTCGAGCCCCCACGTCGGGCTCTGTGCTGACAGCTCAGAGCCTGGAGCCTGCTTCGGATTCTGTGTCTCCCTCCGTCTGCCCCTCCCCCTTCATGCTCTCTCTCTCTCTCTCTCTCTCTCTCTCTTTCAAAAATAAATAAAAATAAAAAGAATATACAGACAGTGAAGGCTATGGGATAGAGGTAGGTAAATAAAGAGGTAAAACCACCCTCTCTAATTATACAATAGAGTGATGTCTTGTAGATATTTGGCCCATGTTAAGGAATACAATTTTGCATTCTACCTCGGTATACACCCACACAACAGAAGTTCCATGAAACAAGGCTTATTACTACGTGTGATGCACTTCAATGTTTTCTATTTTCTGTTCTATTTTAAACTTTTTTTTTTTAAACTTAATTTAAAAAAAAATCTGTTTGTAAATCACTAAATTAACTCCATGAGCCACTAATACTTACTAATGCCAATTTCAGTCAGAAAAACATGGCCTTAGACCCTTGGAGGGCCCTGTTATTTCTGCAGAAGCAAACATCCGCAACAGTTTTCCCTCTTTTCCAAGGAGAAGAGTCACCAGAGAGGAACTTCTACTCTGTCCCCAGGCCCTGGTGTAGGGTCTGAGGGTTGAAGGCTCAGGGGCAGCTGGCTGACTGCTGGGCCTGCCTTCCTGCCTGCCTGAGCCCAGGCTCCAGGCCTCTCCCTCCCTGCTATGGAAAAGGCCCTCCCTCCTCTGCCCTGCTGCTTATGCATCTGCTTCCCTGGTAACTCTCATGGTGCTCTACTGGCCCTGCCTGACAGTAGGCAGGGAGGAAGGCCAGATGGTAAAGCAAGCCCAAGGCCCGGAGGAAAAAGGCCGGGTCTCAGTTATGCAGAGGGAGTTACCCTGATTCAGTTACCCTGATTCCCTTCCACTGAGTACCTCTGACCTATCCCGTGTCTTACCCGTTGGTTCTGAGTCTTGTGGATGGTTGAATTTCCCAGGCCACTCTCACCCTCTCCTGGTCCCAGGCGAGCACATGGTCTTCCTGCTGTGTGCCCTCTGGGGGGACAAGCCAGAGAGTGGAATGATTTGGGTTCCAAGGCTCTAGGTTCCAGAAACTGCTCTAATTTCTTTGTGACTCTGGGCAGGTCTCATAATTCCCCAGCCTGGATAGCTGCATCTGTAAAATGACGGTGTTAGATTATCTTCAAGGCCCCTTCCAGTTTTAACTTACATTTCTTCCAGAATCCTTATCTGTGACTTGGGAATTACATTTTTTCCCCCTATCTTTCCTTTAGGAAGACAGAATCTTCTTGCACTTGAGTATCTGATTCCTCTCAGATCTTATAACTTTCAAAATCTAGGGAAGGATAAGGGAAACTAACATTTATTTCCCTAAACTGCTAAGTGCTTCCTATCTCTTGTCTTGGTTAATCATCACAATAGCCCAGCAAGTGGACACTTTTAGTATCTTCCTATTACAGAGGAGAAGACTGAGGCCCAGACAAGTTAAGTAATTTGCCCAAGACAGCACAGCGTATAAGTGGTGGCTCAAACCCAGGCCTGTTTGACTTGAAAACTTGTGCTAGGAACACCCCACCATGGTGACCCCTCCTTTGGTCTCAGAAAAAGGCAGACCTGCTGTTATTTCAGGCCTGCTGTGCGGATAAGAATGATGCATGTCCTTCCAGGCGGACTTGAGGGTGGGGGACCACGGTGTGAAGCTGACGATAAGCGTGTGTGTCTTTACAGTGTCTCTGAGGACATGTCTATTCCAGAGCCTGCGTTTATGCTCCCGAGGCTTCCATTCACCCTCTGTCCTCTCAGCTGCCACCTCCGGGGCCTGAAAACCACGCCTGCTGTCAGGGGACATCAGCTCCACGGGATAGGAACAACCCCCCACCCCCAGCACACTTGACAATTAACTGACAAGGCCGTTCCTCTCCGTGAAATGTCTGTGTAACAGGAAAGCCTCAGAGGCGTTCACAGTTCCTTCTACCCCTTGGCTGAGACCTCCTATTAGCACTTACACCTTAATGTATAGTGTTGTGAGGGGAGAAATATTTAACTATTGAAGAGGGGCATCTGGGTGGCTCAGTCGGTTAAGTGTCCGACTCTTGATTTAGGCTCAGGTCATGATCTCATGGTTCGTGAGTTTGAGCTCTGTGTCAGGCTCTGTGCTGATAGTGTGGAGCCTGCTGGGGATTCTCTCTCTCTGCCCCTCCCACGTGCTCTCTTTCTCTCCCTCTGAAAATAAATAAACTTATTTCTTTTAATTTTTTTAATGTTTATGTTTGAGAGAGAGAGAGAGAGAGAGAGAGCGTGAGCGAGCATGAGTGGGGATGGGGCAGAGAGAGCGGGACCAGACTCCAAAGCAGGCTCCGGGCTCTGAGCTCTCAGCACAGAGCCTGATGCGGGGCTCAAACTCATGAACTGTGAGATCATGGCTTGAGCCGAAGTCGGACACTTAACCAACTGAGCTACCCAGGGACCCCAGTAAATAAATAAACTATAAACTTTTAAAAAATTTATCTGTTGAAGAAATTGAAGGTGTTAGTGATGAGATGCATATTTTTATATTTTATGTATGTGAATGTCACGTTTCTATGACTCTTTGCACACAAAAAAGTAACAAAATAGCAAAGGAAAAGCAACAGAATGGAAAATATGACAAAATGCTATAGGTAAAATTATAACTGTTCATATATTTTTTAAGTTCGAATAAAACATAACCCCAGTTGAGCCATTGATGTCAAGAAACAAATAATCACAGTGAAAGAAAGGCTGTAAAGAAGAATGCAGGCTGCTGGCTGGTTACGCCATGGCATTTAAAATAACCCTTACCTCGGGCACCTGGCTGGCTTGGCTGGTAGAGCGTGCTACTCTTGGTCTCGGGGTTGTGAGTTCGAGCCCCACATTGAGGGTAGGGATTACTTAAAGATAAAATTTTAAAAACATATAAAATAATTCTTATTAGTTGAGGTGGAACAAGTATCCACTGAGTCAACAGAAGTTCTAGGGAGCATCTGTGGGAGCTAATAGGGACTCTAATAACCAACCATTTACTGAGCTCCTATGCTGGACTTACCATGTGCTCACGTACAGCATTCCTGCAAGGTCAGTGGGTGTTACCTGTATATAACAGAGAAACGGAGGCCTGTGAAGTTATGTGACAGTGAGATATATTTGCTTGGCCAAGTTGCTTAACTTCTCTCCTCCTCTCTCTGTTGAATGTAGTCATGAAAACACTTGACCTTAAGCTCAACAAAGGCAAGAACCTTAAGACCCAACCCTACAGAAGACCAAGCAGTGTGTTCCTGGAGATCCAGAGATTCCCATACACCCAGCTGCAATGCATCCCTTCACCCCAGCCTGTGGGCCGACTGGTTGGTGTCCCTGTACCCACAATAGGGCTAAGACCCGGCCCTGCATGTCCAAGAGCTGTGTCAACTGCCCCAGCCCGAGTCCACCTTGATGGAAGTTGGAAAATTCATGCCATCTGTTTTTGAATTATTCTCTTTGGTCGGGGGCGGAGGGGTAAGAATTCAAAGGTAACATTTTGTACCCGCGAATATAGCAAAAAATAAAGTATAAGACTCATTGTTAGTACTGTCCGGGAGACAGCATTGCTTATGTATTTCTAGCACTGTCAGTGGGCCTTTTGAAGGACACGCTGGTTAAATTTTTAATAAAACTGATTACACTGTTCGTATGCTTTGGTCCAGGATTATTCCTGGACCATGTATTGCACGCCTCAAGGAAATAACTCACCAAATTATAAAGTAGCTTGTAGAAAGATACTCATAATCCCGCCATTTATAGTTTTAAGGAATTGGAAAGAACCCAAATACCCAAAACAGAACAGCTGAACAAACAGGAATGCAGTAGCACTACCATAAGATAGAGCTGTTAGAGTGACAGCCGTTTGGGGGATTTCGATACATGGGAACGTTTGTACGAAACCGCATTACCTATGAGAGGCAAAATGTAAAATGGATCATTCGGACTGATTCCATTGCCAAAGATGAAAGGAAATTTGGGCTGATGTAAATAATTCATCATTTAACATCCTTTGGATTTTTATCCGTGCAGAGCTGCTTCAGTCCCTGGTTTGCTTGTGTTTGTTTACAGAAAAGTGTTGCCATAAGCTTGTCATGATACTTTGTGTCACCTTCCCAAAGTCTGTTAGGGGATGTGACATCGGGCAGGGGCGGGCAAGCTCCTGATGGCGACGAACTCGCCAAGGACCGGCTCAGGAGAGGCTGCTTTGTACCTCCACCCACTGCTGTCTGCACAGCCCGGAGCGATGTCACTCACTTGGGCTGGAGGAGCTGGGCTCTTGGGCTCCTCCTCACAGCTTCTCTCCTGCTTTCTAGGAAGATCAGCCCATCTACATGGCAGTGAAAGGAGTGGTGTTTGATGTCACTTCTGGAAAGGGTAAGTGGCTCGGCTTTATGAATCCTTACTTTTGGGGAGCTTGGCAGCCAGAGTGGGCGCTGGGTATGCAAAAGAAGGGAAGGAAAGCTGGCCAGGTCCCTTTCCCTCAGACTGAATTAACAATCTTTGCCGGTGTTGTATTGCCACAGTGTTTTTCTAATAATGTCACACTCCTGCTCAAAGACCTTCTGTGGCTCCCTGCTGCCTGTGCAATCAAATTCAAACTTGGCAACTTACCGTAGTTGAAGCAGCAATAGGCAAAGCGTTGCTTTGCAAGGCATTGGGATCATAGAACACGATCCAACATTTTAATGCCATTTCATGGTTTCTCTAGTGGTTAACTACAGATGGTATCAGGGAGGTAGTTTTGTTGTGGCTCATTGTTTACCAAACAAAAGCTGTTGAACGGAAGCAGACTTGGCTTCCACCGACATTTAAGAAGACTGGACATTTTTCCTGTTTGCATTTTAAATATTTTTAAGGGATTATTTCCATTCCGTATTTTTTAAAAAACCACCCCTCAGCCCGGCGTGTGTAACTTATTCCATATTCTGAATCAGTGGAATCCAAACTGACGGCAGGGGGGCTTCTCGTCTTCACTGCTTCCCCTCTCCTTCGGCCTGGAGCCAGGTTTAGCGTTGGATTGGGTCTCAGAAGCCCCGTACAGTCTCCTGGCTGTTCTGCGTGCATGTCCACAATCACATCCTCTCCCCTTTTCCCCACTACAGAGTTTTATGGACGAGGAGCCCCCTACAATGCCTTGACCGGGAAGGACTCCACCAGAGGGGTGGCCAAGATGTCCCTCGATCCTGCAGACCTCACCCATGACACTGTGAGCCAGGTTATGGGCCTTTGTCAAAATGTCCCATCCCCTTGGCCATGGCCTTTTTTACCCTTGGGAAATAGCCAAGCTTCCTACTTAGCCCGTTGATATTCCAGTCCACTCTCAGTGTAGCCAACTGTTCCCTTGAAGTAAGTATCTTCCTATGCCGCTCCTACTCAGAAACCTTCCAGGACTCCCCATTGCCTACAGAGTCAAGTCCGGACTCTTGTGAACTTGTGATCGACTCTGTGATCTTCACAGTGCCTTGGCAGCCCCCTCCCCCTTGCGGTCTGCACCTGCCACCCCCAGTCTCTTCCAGATTCGCTGTGGTCTCTGACACCCACTCGCCAGGCCGCTCAGGGCATGAACAGGGTGAGAAGCAGAGTGTCCCCTGTGTTCGTATTTCTGTGAAGGAGAAAATAGCATCGGCAAAAGCCATTTCAGGGTCTCAGTAATCCCACTGGAGGGACTGGCATTCACCCCAGTTGTGCTCAGATGAGTCAAACTCATTAAAGTCAAACGTTAAAGATTGATTACACTCAGGAATCAAGGAGGGGGGAGGGTTATGAATCTATAATGGGAAGAGTGTGTAGAGAGCAGTGGAAAGGAGGTGGGTACAGAGCATACCCCATCCTGCCTGAGGCTGGGTGTTCGCTGGAGGTTTTTTTTCTTTTTTTCTTTTTTTGTAGTTTATTTATTTTTGAGAGAGACAGAGACAGCACCAGTGGGGGGGGGGGGGGTGTGTGTGGAAGGGGCAGAGAGGGGTGGGGGGAGGGGAGAGAGAGAATCCCACGCAGGCTCCACGCTGTCAGCACAGAGCCCAACGCAGGGCTCAAACTCACAAACCGTGAGATGGTGACCTGAGCCGAAACCAAGAGTCGGACGCTTAACCGACTGAGCCAAGGAGGTGCCCCTCACTGGCGTCTTTAATTCCCACGTTGGTCAAATGGCAAGACATGATGAAGCCATGACTCCCGCACCACTCCCGCCTGCACAGGATTGTGTCTTAAAAAGTCAGTTGGCGAGTTGAGAGACTTTTCCTCTGGCATCAAGGGTGTGGGAGGAGTAGGGCTGGGTGGTGAGAGTCCAGTTTGAGGCACAACTCACTCATCTCGCCTCCTCCCCCTCCCCTCGCCCCTGCCTTTCCTGTTGCTTTGGGCCTTTTCCCCCAAGACCGGCCTCACTGCCGAGGAGCTGCAGTCCCTGGACGACGTCTTCACCACAGTGTACAAAGCCAAATACCCCATCGTCGGCTACACGGCCCGGAGGATACTCAACGAGGACGGCAGCCCCAACCTGGACTTCAAGCCCGAAGACCAGCCCCATTTTGACATAAAAGACGAGTTTTGATGCTCCATCTGCGGGAGCGCGTTCTTGATGGGGCGGGGTGGGGGCGGGGCACGGAGAGCCCTTCAGGTGCCAAATCTCCTGCAAAATAGGCTGCCTGAGCCTCTGGTCCCCGGACCCGAATAAAGCCGACGTTGAACCCGGAACGCCGGATGCTTGTTATTGTTCCCGGTCAAGTGTTCTGTCCACGTGCCATCCTGCCCGCACACCAGCCAGGGTGGGAAGAACGGCCGAAGGGGGCGCCCTCTCGGCGTCCGTGTTGGCTGTCCGGGCAGTGGAATCACGGGTGACTTATTTCTTCTCTATCTGTATATTTTCCTGTGCTTGCCACGTTTCCTAGCATGACCACGTTTGCTTTAGAATAAGCACAGAAATAAACTTCGTGTTTTCACAAGAGCAGCCTTCTTCCCCACATGCCCTTTCCTTGACGCCTCACCTGCACCACTGGAAGGGGCAGCCTGTGCCGTCCTTTCACGGTCCTGCCACCTGTGTCCCCTGCCTGTGAGGCAGGGGGAATGGCATGAACGGGGAAGACTGGCAGGAGCGGTAGGAATGGTAAAGAGAGACGTTAAAGGTCTGGCTTTGCACCACGACCAGGAGAGAGTGACCGTGTGAGTCTCACATGGGACCATGGGGCCTCAGCCCCATCTGCAGCTGGAAGGCAGTGAGGAGGGCGGAGGGCCTTGTGGCCAGAGCCTGGCCTGGAGGGCGTCCCAAGCACGGGGAAGCATACAACATGCTGGACCCAGGTCAGATTTCCTAAGGATGTCATCCCTTCTGGCGGGGGGGGGGGGGGAGCTTTTCCCTTTAAGGGACATTGGCAATGTCGGAAGATATTTTTATAGTTTTGGTTGTCACAACTGTAGGATTCTACCGGTATCTAGCGTCCAGAGATGTTAAACATCCTACAGTGCACGGGAAAGCCCTTGCTCCCCAGAAAAAGAATGATCCGATCCAAAAGGTCAAATGTGCCGAGGCTGAGAAACCCTGTGTTAGATTCATCCTGGAAATCTTACATTAGAGATTAATTTCTTTGATGTAAAATAAATAGCAACTACTCCCAAGAGAGAATTTTTACACTAAGCCGAAGAATCTCCTAAGGTGACTGTTCAAAATGCTGATTCTGGGTCCCACCGCCAGGGTTCATGATTCTGTATTTCTAGAACATGGCCTGGGTGCTGAATTTTTTTTTTATGTTTATTTATTTTTGAGAGAGAGACAGAGCACAAGTGGGCGAGGGCAGAGAGAGAGAGAGAGAGAGAGAGAGACAGAATTGGAAGCAGGCTCCAGGCTCCGAGCTGTCAGCACAGAGCCTGACATGGGGCTCAAACTCATGAACCATGAGATCATGACCTGAGCAGAAGTCAGATACTTAACTGACTGAGCCACCCAGGAGCCACCTGGGCACTGAATTTTTTTTTTTAATTAATTAGGTGTTTTTTTTAATATGAAATTTATTGTCAAATTGGTTTCCATATAACACCCAGTGCTCATCCCAAAAGGTGGGCACTGAATTTTTAATGAGCCTCCCCAGAAGACTGTGGTACACATGGGCCCAGATGTACTTTGAGAAACGTTACCTTTTGCCTCACGTGTCACCTCAGGGAGAACCCAGCCACAGCCTTTCTGAGGACCAGGTTAGACCTTTGCTTTATTCTTTTGTGTGTCCGGACTCAAGATATTCCTGGTGAACTCCTGGGTCTCCCACTCAGAAGCTGGGAGCTTGGTGGCCACCCACCCAAGAATAACGGGCCTGGAACTTATCAGACAGGACTCTTCGGCCTGGAGTTGAGAAAGTCCTTCATGTGGCCAAGGTAGTCTGTACAGGGACATGTGGCCTCCAAACAAATGATGTATGAATGCAGACAAATGGTTACAGGTCCTTGGAAACACCTGAGAGATGACTTCTTTTCCTTACGTGTCACCTACTTCCCACATCATCAGGGGTGGGATTCCATTCCTTACAGCCTTGTCTGCAGGGTGGGCAAGGGCTCCAAATTCAGTTTGCTGGGAACTTTCCAGGACCCCCACTCCCCTACCCTCTCCCAGCCCCCATTAAAGAGCAGTTTTCCCTTAGGGCCCCAGGCTCCTCTATGCTGGGGCAGTTCTGCCCAGTTCACGGCCCTTCACCCCCAGCAAGGGTCTTCTCTGAATCAGAGTGCCTTTCATTTAGAGATTCCAGGACAGAGCACACAGAAACCTGGGCAGCCCCCAGAGGCTCCACGCAGGGTGGGTGCAGCTCAGGGGATGGAAACACAGGCTGGCCTGGCGATCAGCATCATCACGTCTGCTGTCCTGTTTACCCCTACTGCCACATTGGTTTGTCATGTTTTCTTTGCTTTATCTTTTTTTATTTTTTTATTTTTTTTTGAGAGAGAGAGAGAGAGAGAGAGCACGCGCGCAGGGGAGGCACAGAGAGGGAGGGGCAGAGAGAGAGGAAGAGAGAGAATCCCAAGCAGGCTCCATCCATACTGTCAGCACAGAGCCCAATGCAGGCCGTGAACTCACAAACCTTGAAATCATGACCTGAGCCGAAACTAAGAGTCAGATGCTTAACCAACTGAGCCACCCAGGCACCCCTGTTTTCTTTGCTTTCAAGGCTTATGTCCTTACAAGACTTGGTCTAGGCACACTTCCTCTGGGGTCTCCTAGAGCTTAGCACTCACCTACGTGGCTATAATTGCATACGTATGAGCCCGTCTCCCCCAAACAGGAGAGCCTTGAGGTGGCCAACCTTCCTGGACTTTGCAGTTTGCATGGAAAGCCCCAGATCCCAGGAAGCTCCTCAGTCCTGAGGAGGAAACCTGAGGGACCAAACTGTACTTAGCGGCTGAGGCCAGACCTTCTCCCAGCTGACTTGGGATAAAGAAGGAAGAAAGGGGCTACGATTCTTGACCCAGGAGAAGAGAAAGCTGAAGGAAAGGCAACGGGAGAGTGGAAAGGGGTTGGGTTCTCAGCCAGTCCCCGTACAAGTTCAAGTTCAGCCTCTCAGAGGGGAAGCTCGATGCCTGGTCTAAGGTAGGTGCCCTGCATCAGAGCATTGTTGATAGTGACATAATTGGTGAATTCCTTTCCTAAATCCAAGTTCCTTCCCCGCCCCCAGGCTCAGCCCCTCCACAGCCTCTCCTAGGGGAAACGGAGCTCCTCCTCCTGCTGGCTCCTCCCGGCACCCAGAGTGCTAATTCCTTCCCTCCCTCTCTGTGCTCCAGGGTCTGCAGCTGCTTGGGACCTTCCTCCCTGGAAGGTGGCACAAGCCAGCTCCCTTGCATAACAGGGAAGAAGTGGCTTAAAGGCAGGAAACAAAGCCCTGAAGCAAGGAGCCCTGTTCTCCATTTGGAAAATAAGACCACTAAGTATTGAATGTTCCAGAACATGAGCACTGGAGCTGACCAGCAACCCAGGTCCTAGAGGTGAGGTCATGCAGAGCACTTCTCGCCCCAGGTCCCAGCCTGACCCTGGACAGAAGGCCTTCTTTACACACCTGCTCAGGGGTCTCCTCACCACATCATTAGCTTCTAGGAGCAAAAAAGCTAAGGGTCTGAATAAAGCAACTTCACCCTCTGCACTGGCTTCCTTCAAAAGGCTGCTTCTCAAAGCCTCAGTCTCCAAAAAGCATGGCCTTCTGGGGCACTGTCAGTTCCTGAGATGCTTCTGCAAGGGGCTGAAGCTGGAAATCCATGCCCAGAGCCTGGTCTCCCCGGGGCAGTAAATGCCCTGACCCCGGCCTCTCCCTAGGGATCTCTATGATTGGGATCACCTACAGGGCCTGGTGCTGAAGGATGGTGGCTTTGAGGACACAAAGGCCTGGTTCACACAGGCCTGAAACTGCACAGGCCCTTCCAGAGAGGTGAGGCAGGCTGTCTCCCGGTGGTGGGGAAACTGACCAGGCAGAGGTTGGCCCTGCAGGCCTCCGTCCAGGACATGATGTGAAAGGAAGTACTGACCGGCGGACTACTGAATACCGGGACGTGTGGCTCACCTCTTACGCTCCAGTTCGCAGCCTGTCAGCCCAGCGCACGTGGTGTAATCTCTCAGCGCCAGGTTCGGCATCCTCCCTGGGCTCCTTTGCCAAGCGAGCTGTCTAAGCCATTCTAGGGCATTCCATCTGGCAAGCGCCAGGGGTGAGAGCATCCCCCTCTGAAAAACCTCCACCAATAGGGGCTGGAGTCAGCAGGCCCCTCCCACACGCCACGGCTCATCTGTCCTTGGGTTCCTGAGAGGCTCTCAGGTGGTGCTGAGCCCCAGCTGCACACAGTGGCCAATCAGCTCAACAACACTCCCCAGAGCTGGCCGAGCTTCCTTCCCTGTGCCACTCCCCCTGCCCCGGTCCCCTGACCCTGATCCCATGGATCATTTCCCAAATGTGTGCCCCTGCACACAAGCCCCCACCCAGGAGGGGTAGAACCCAGGGTAAGACCCAAGTTGACTTGCTCAGACACCGACACTATCGCCTTATGTCAATCTCAGGTTTACTGGTAACATCTTACACACGAAAGCACTTTACGGAGTCTCGTTCCGTGACTATAGCTGTGTAAATAATTACCCCCAGAGCTTACTGGTGTGAAACGGCTATTCCTTGTGCTCAGAGATTCTGTGGGTCAGTAACTCTGAGAGGGAGCAGTGGGAATGTGTGTCCAACGATGAAGGCTGGCTTGCTCACATTTCCAGCGGGTGGAGCCCTCTGTTGGCAGGGAGCTCCATTCCTCTCCACACGTGACTTCTCGTGGCCCCCGTGGCTGGCCTCCGCCACAAAGTCCGCCCCCAGAGTCAAGGGGCACCAGGCCAATTTGGGAAAATACAATCTGCCACAGGTCCTTTGCACATGATCTCACCCAATTCTTACAAAAGAGACTGCATCTTGTCTTTGGGTTTCCAGTGCTTAGCTTAGTGCCTGGCACACGGCAGGTATGCATTGCATTGCATTTGTCTTGTGGAAAGAGACAGGTTTTAGGGTCAGACTGACTTGGGTGTGACTCCTGCTTTCATTGCTTACCACCTCTATAATCCTGGGCAAGTTATTTAGCTTCTCAGAGCCTCTGTTTCCTAACCTTTAAAATGAGAACCAAAATGCCCATTTCACAAGGCTGGGGCTAGCCCTGGATGTGTCCTGTTGTGATGCGCTGGGCAGATTCATCATACTGGTGGGTGCTCAGGTTTTCTTGGTTTCTTATCCTTCCATTCCGTCCCACCCCAGCACAAGGACTGATGGCTTCTTGGACTTCCCAGCAGGTTCATGGACCGACACGAGAAGAAACCTTCAGTCATGCATCCGGGGCCTTGGCAACAGGCCGGGTCGGAAGAAGTCAGGGTGACCAGCTTCAGCAGGCTCTCTGGACACTTGCTGCTCAGCCCAGAACTTCAAGCAGTAACCCAGCTCCCCTGATGGAATCTCCCTCCCGCAGTTCAGACTCTTCGGTTTCTCAGATGCCCTGGAGATTCTCCCAAAGTCTCGTGGGCAGTGGGAAAACCTGCCCACCTGTCCCCAGAGTACTGCCTGGACTGCAGTCGTGCTTCCAGAAGCCTGATGTCAGGTGCGCCTGGGCACACCCACTGAGGTGCAGCTTGCCTCACCCCTCACCCTACCTGATGGGTGGGGGCCCTGCCTCACTTTCACCCTACCTGATGGGTGGGGGCCCTCCCTTGCACTCTAGAGCTCAGGTGACGTCAGTTCCAGAAGATGTCTTACTCACAATGTCCCCTGTGCCCTTGTACATGCTGTTCCCTCTGCTTGGAATGCCCTTCCAACTAACTGCCTACTCTGTCAATTCCCTCTTGCCCGTATCGCCTACGAAACCTTCTCTTGGCTTAGATACAAGGAGGCTTTCCTGGGTCCTTCCCGCCAAGACGGCAGTCTGCTGCTCCATAACCATTTTAATTTGTCTGTCTGTCCACCAGGCTGAGAGGATTTGTCCCATTCTCAGCTATCTCTCCACCGACTAGCACAATGAATGGCCAGCACTTTTTGGTGTTTGACGAGTCAATGGCTTGGTTCCCCTGCACATGGGGTACCCCTCTCCTTGGTGGCTGCCCTCCCCCTACACTCAGGGATGTAGTTGGAATTCTGGGCCCCATCCTGGGGTCCCACAGCAACTCCCACCCTCTGACCGAGGTCTCCAGTTGGAGCCCACTGGGCATCACCTCCAGGATTAGTCCTGGACTGACCATGCCTGAGCCTTTCCAAAGCCTGGTCATGTGGGCAACGTACAAAAATAGTAAGTGGTTCCCCTGGCAACCACCACAGCAGATGGTAACCAGCACGGACAGTCTTGGAAAGCCTTGAGACCGGGAGGAAAAGAAAGCCCGTTCTGACTGGCAGCTATTCTGCCCCGAGCCGGGCCACGGGCCCATCTGAGCTGCCTCTCCTCCTCTCCGGGCTTCCTGGGGATCACCTGCTCTGAAGCCCAAAGGGAAAAAAATGAGCTAGAAGGAGTCACCCATCTGCCCATACGATGCACCGCTCTCAGTCCCTGTGTTGCCGCCTCCGTCCCCTCCCAGGGGGCCAGTGAGGACCTCCACTGGCTGCCCTGCCCCAACCAGATGAGGCCTCCGGCACGAGACTCAGTCTTGCTGCCGGAGGCCTCATATCAGGTGTGTCCGCTGTGCCAAGCTTGTCCCAGGCCTCCCCTGGACTGTCTGGGTCTCTGCCCAAGTCCTCAGGCCCCTGGCTCTGGGCCCTCCCCCACCCTCCAGCCAGGCCCACAACCTTGTTCTCACCAGCCCTCCCCCCACTGCTCAGTCTCAGCCCCGCCTGAGCCCCTGCTCTTGTCTGCACCAGCTCCGCTCTAGGACATGCACAGGGCTTGGGGCTCCACAGGCTGAGCTTCTGGAGGCCCCTGGGGTGTGGGAGTCAGGGGGCAGGAGCTGCCGAGGGTGGCAGGAGAAGAGACCAGAAAAGCACTGCCAGAGGGTGACACCAGAGTGAGCTGCAGACTGTCCTCGGAAGCCGGGTTCTAGTAGAAGCCCTGAGAGGGAAAAACCAGCAGCTGAGAGGGGAAGGTCAGAAGCAGGACCTGGAGTGAGACCCCGAGGCGTCTGGAAGGGGAAGCCCAAGGTGTCCAGGGATGCTTGGTGGGCATGGCCCTATTTGGGGCCGGCCTGGCCAATCCTGCTGCAGCTGTCTCTTCCCTGTTCGGGAGCCAGACTTTGACTCCCCTCTCATTCCCCCTCGTCCCTGCGATACTGACTTTGCCGCATCCTCCTGGCCGTGGTCACCTCCACTCGGGCAAGCGCACCCCCGTACTCGCCCCTCACGGCTGCCCCTGCTTCCTGCCTCCTCTGCCCACTCACCCCGCTCCTTAGTGTTGCTGCGGACCTCTTGCCTGCGTCTCCTGCTGTGTCGATAACATCACAAACGCGGCACCTCCCTGGCGAGGCATGGGCCGTGTGTCGCCACTGGGTATCTGCTACTTCATTTGATCCCCTGCGAGGAGGTACGAACATCCTGCAGATGACAGACCGGGTCTCAGCAAGAATGAGTAACTTGCCAGGGAAACCACACCTCTGCTGCTGACTAGGTCCTAGATTCCTGGGATTCCAACCCAGGTCTTCCTTCCATCCTGTGTTCTTCTCACCCTGTCTCCTTCCACCTGGGCATTGGCTCGGCTAGGGGAGGCCCATCCCAGGGCAGGTGGAACTGGGATGCAGCAGGCTGGTCTGGTGGCAGACACTCTGAGGTTCTCTTGAATGAGACTCCTTTGCGCTAAGGACGTGCGACACCCGGTCAGGGTGCTGAGCCCCATGGCATCACCCAGAGGGAGGCGGTGTGATCCAGGCCCACCTGTGGGAGCTCATAGCCCGATGGTGGCAGCCACAGCCTACCTCAGGGACAGGTGAGGCCATGGGACCAGCGATAACCACATGGAGGGCAGCTGAGCCACGGCTGGGGGCCGCTTGGGCTCGTCTCTGCATGTTGCTGCCCCTGCTGCCCAGGGCCCTGAGGTAAGGGTTTGACCTCAGCATTGAGCAGCCTCCCAGGAGCCGGACCCCAGAAACACATCTGTTACCCTCCTGCCTGAGCCCTCCCTCCCCCTCTTTCCCATGTAGCCACGACCCTCCCCTTAACCGGCAGCTATAACCCTCCCTCTGGTCCTCACCATCCTGCCAAAGCTCAGGCAGTCTCCTTCCCCCAATTTATTAATTTCCGCAGATTTCACATATCCATTCACCAAAGAACCGTGTGCGTATTTCATGCCTCCTATGTGTCCAGCAGCAGTCCAGGTCTCGGGGGTGGGGTGGGGAGTGGTGGCATGGGGAGAGAAGCCAGGAAAATAAGTGCAGGAAAATAAATGCAAAAGCTATCCCCGCTCTCAAGGCTCCAAGGAGGAGAGCAGTAAGCTGAGCTGCCAAAAGGTTTCCCCGGCACCAGGAGCTGGTGATCCGGGAGGACCCCAGCCACAGGGTCTTGAGAGGGGCATGAAGGCTAGGGCACGAAGGTGCCGAGAGATGTTGGGATCTTCATGGAAGCTTTTGGCCCACCCGTGACCCCCGTGCATGGGACAAGAGTGCCTCCTGGTGGTTGATTCATGGAACGCTCCAGCAGCTGTTGTGTAAAGCCCAGAGGATTAAGCTCCCCTCAAGAACTTCTATTTTTGGTTCCCAATATTTCCATAATGAAACGCTAACGGGAGCAGCCAGAGGCTTCTCAAAGGACCCGGAAGCTGTACTGCCGAACTCCTGCGTTCTGGTATGGGTTCTCCAGGGGTCAGATCTGCTCTTTGCTCTCGGGTGCAAGTCTCTTCCATGTGGGCTGATTAAAGGGTCCCAGGGCAGCGACCATATGTTCGCTTTGTTGAGCCTGGCCTCAGAGGGAATGCTGTGTGCACATTCAGAGTGACGTGTTGGAAAGAACACTGGATCCAGGATCAGGAGGCTTGGACGCTCGCCCCACGCTCCACGTCAGCCGCTAACCAGTGGTGAGATACTTGTTACAATAATAGCTACATTTTATTCAGTATTTACTGAATTGTATCAGGAGCTTTAGGTACACGACATTGATCCTCACAACAAACCTCCGATGTTGGGATTATTATGAGTTCCATTTTACAGGTGAAGAAATCAAGGCACAGAGAGGTTGAGTAATTTTCCCAAGCTTACAGTGTGTGGCAGTCAGGACTTAGGTTCATGTTTCTGGAGACCCAGTGGGCTACACTGAATTATGGACCTAAAAGAATCGGAAACTAGTGGCAGGGTCCGCAGAGTGGTGTTTTTAGATGTCCCCAGGTGATCGTGGCGTGGAGCCATCTTCAGAATCTATAGAATCGTGCCTCACAGCAGCTCTAGCATTCAATGAGCCCAATGCCATCTACGGTCCAGGAGGTGAAGTTATGACAAGGGAGAAGCCTGGCTTAGGCTCCAATCCCCCTGCGTGGACAGCTGCCCACAAGCACAGCAGACTGATCCTCCTGCCTGCCATGCTCTCAATCTGGAAATGGAGAGCGACCGCCTTCTACAACTTTGTTCTCAGAGTGTTAAGCCTCCATACCCCTCATTCATAGATCCACCACCCATCCGTTCATCCATCACAGCTCATCTAGAAGGTTTTATACTTTTAAGTCGGTGCATTTGACAAACCCTTATTGAGACCTACTGTGTGCCAGGTGCTGGGCTAGATCCTGAGACTGCGGTGGTATAGGAAGCCAGCACGGCCCTGCCCTTGTGAGTTGCTACCTAGAGGAGATTGGCAATAAACACACCATGAAAACACAGAATTGCACGCCAACATGTGCTGTGCAGGAAAAGACTACACGCAGTGATGGAGAAAAACAGGGTGGCAGGGGCCCTAATTAGACAGAGTGGGCTGGGATGATCTCTCTGAGGAGGTGACAATTAAACCGAGACAGTTAAACCAGTTTTAGCTTGTTCCTTCCATTGGCACCGGGGTTCCACTGTGTTTACTACGTGCTGAGCAATGTAGCACAGACCTTGCTTTTCTCTGAGCTCCTGAGCGCCTCCTCCAGGACGGTGAGGCGGGCCCTATGATGTCTCCTCCGCCAGATGTCCCTCCGGAGATGAAGAATTTTGAGCTTCCTTTTGACAGAAGCTCTCAAACCAGGGGCTGTTTGGCGGTGGGATGGAAACAGGGCGCAGGCGCTGGCAGTTGAGAATCCGAGAAGTCTCTGCCCGTCAGAGCCATGAAGTTCCCCGACAGCCCTGATACCCACGGGGCAGGACTCACAATCCAGCTTGCAGGGAGGGAGCTTGTGGTCTGTGGGGATACACACACACACACACACGTGTGCAAGAGGGGAGACTCCAGCTCATGGGTGTGCTGGTCTCCTC
The DNA here is from genome assembly GCF_046562875.1 of Panthera onca. Classification (NCBI taxonomy): domain Eukaryota; kingdom Metazoa; phylum Chordata; class Mammalia; order Carnivora; family Felidae; genus Panthera; species Panthera onca. The sequence continues at coordinate 33,757,913 of NC_138355.1, read as the reverse complement.
ACCCCCCTTCTGCTTTGCTGGGGCTGACCCGGGGCAATCCACTTCCGGCTTTGCCAGCGGCGGCCTGTTGGACTGTGCCAGTAGGAGGCGCTCTAGGGGGCCGGAAAGCCCGAGGGGAGGCCCGCCCCTCCCTGTTTACCTCCTGTTCCTGCCAAGGCCCCTCAAGTGTTGCTTCACCCCAGCAGCAACCGAATCCAATTTGCAGTATTCCAACACTTGGGAAATTCTGTCGCCCTTCCCCCGCCCTGAGAACGTCACCACCAGCTGGCAGGCTCCCCCACCTCTGACCTCTGGGTCTCAACCCATGCAGGGATCACCCCTGTTTCTAAGTTTTAACGATTCCAAATGCTTCCGGTTGGTGCCGGGCCCTGGGCTGGCGGTGCCTCCAGCAGCTGCCACCTCCGTGACACATTTTTAGCATTCTCTGACATTAGTATCAGGTGGCCCAAACCATTTTCTGGTCTCTGGGGGATTTTGCGCCCGGGGTGGGCTCCGGGAAGAGCAAAAACAGTTTTTTGACCCCCCGCAGGTGGTTAATAACTGATGTCCTCTGAGAAAGAAGTTTGTCCTGGGAGAGGTCAGTCTGTTCTCAGCTCCTCCCCGTGCAGACCTCAGCACCTCCGGGAGAAGGGACAGCGAGGGAAGAGGGGCCAAGCGCCATCTCAGGTCCAGCTGTCTCTGGCACACCTCACTTCACCCCACCACTCCTTATCCCTGGCCTGGCCCGGCCTGCCCACAGAGCGCCCCCTGGAGGTGAGGCCGCGGGCTTCTCTATGGCTCACCGTGTGCCTGTGAAGGTTCTGAAGAAGGGGTGGTCGTTCTGGAACGTTCCTCCTTGAGTGTGGTATGGCCATGCCTCAAGCCCAGGCCAGAGCAGACGCTCCGGAAGATCTGCTGCACGACTAAGGCACAGGGTGGCTGCCCTGTCACCTACCCACAAGGTCACCCGCCCCTGCAGCAGCCCCACAGGACTGGCCAGCCAGCAGCCGTGCCCTGAGAAGGTGGACCATTCAGTTCCGGTGTTGGAAAATTCCAATGGATCATAGCAGCGGAGGGAGCTGAGGGCACTGAGGTGCAACTCTTGAGCTGGGTGGCCAATGCAAGCGGAACTGAGGGGGCAGCTGGGCAGAGGTGGGAGAGACATGACAGGAGACTCTGGGGCCTTTGGGGGGAAGAACAAGGATGTGCTGCCTCAGATTCTCAGAGTTTCTGTTTCCTTTCCCATTCGTGTCTTTCTTGCCAATAAAATCTCTTCCTGAAGTGACTTGACTGAGTCTTTGTATCCTTGCTACCAGAAAAGCCCAGGATGTGGAACCTAAGGGGGAGCCTGGCAGCAAGGGAAGGAGAAGGGAAAGGAAGGGGAAGGGGAAGGGGAAAGGGAAGGGAAAGGGGAAAGGGAGGGGAGGGGCATGGGGAGGGGGAGGGGAAGGGAAGAGGAAGGGAAGGGAAAAAAAGGAACCAGCATTTACTGAAGACCTGCTATGTGACAGGCACTGCTCAGAGAGCAGCTCTGGTGGATGGGGGGTGGGCGGGGAGCAGGGGGAGGGTTGGAAGGACAGTCTCAGAAGAAGGGGTGGGTAGTGGAAGGCTAGATGACAGAACCCGCACAAAGCAGGCAGGACAGGTGGCAGGAAGCTGGGCCACCAGGCAGGACCCACTCTCTACCCTGACATACTTTCCTGCTGTCTAGCTCTTCTGGGTTTTGGTGGTGAGGGCGGAGAGTGAGGGGAAGATACAATTTCTCAACCAAAAGCAAACAAAGAAACACTGTGCAAAACATAGCCCTGCTGCCAGAGACACCGGGCCAGCTGTGTGGGTCAACACGGCTGGCATGTGTCGCAGGCTTTTGAGAGATGTGCAGATGTTCAGGTGTACCCGAAGAGTCCACCCGGTTCCAGTTCATGAAGGGTGCCCCCTACCATGGGGTGTTTCTGAAGGGACTGATATCAAAAGCCCTCGTGTTCATCCAGCTCCTTTTTGCACCTCTCAAAATCTTTCACGGCTACCGGCTCAGTTGATGTTCAAACATCTGGGACCCCCATCTCCCCAGCCATGTAAGTCTGGGGTGAAAAAATGGTCACATGAACATGCACTAACAGTCTTTCTTGGGCTTGGTGCCTCCCTCAGCCCCCATGTGGGACCTCCAGGTTTCGCCTTTGGGGTTATCCCAAGGAAGTCTCATGGCTGAGCTCAGGAGCTGGGTCCTTCCTACCTCAGCTCCAGTTTTCTGAGGTGACATTTGCAGCAACTGCCCTCAGTACCTCCAAAGCTCGAGAAGGTGCAACATCAAGGGGTTGGGGGAAGGATGGGATGGGTGGAATACTGCCCATGCAGCTAGCGGCTCCCATGGGTTGAGCCAGACAGCCACATCCTGCCTCTCTGCCCAGGGCCATATGAGCCCTTCCAATACTGGTGGCCTTGGGTCTCTGGATTTCACAAGGTTCTTAGGCAAGCAGCCTTGCCTGTGGTCTCCCCAGATGCAAACCCTTAGGGGCCAGGTTAGAAGCAGAACTGAGTGACCAACACTGAGTGGTTCCCCAAGTTGTCCTTCCTCCTTTCCCCAGGAATGTGCCCTTCCTCCCCAGGAATGTGCTCACCACTCTGGGCCAAGACCATCTGCCTTTTCTCTTCGAATGAATTCTTTCTCAAAAGACACCAGTGGACTCCTGGAGTTCAAGCTCACAAGACATATCTGAATTTCAGAGCAAATCCCACCATGCATAGGTTTTATTATCTTCATGTCATGAGTGGGGAAACTGAGGTCCTAAACATTACATGACTTGCTGAGGTCACATAGAGTCTTCAGAGTCCTAATGCCTCATCAGTCCTATGTTCCTTTCCCCACATCACGCTATATATCACCTCCCAGTTGGACAGAAGTTTGTTTCAAGATGGCCACCATGACTGTCTGAACCCAGCAGGTCTAACACGGGTACTTTGAGGTATCACTGCAATGGCTCCCACCCAGACCCTGCATTGGAATCACCTTTGGTGCTTTGAAAAACACAGATTCGGGGCGTCTGGTGGCTCAGTCTGTTAAGCATCTGACTTCAGCTCAGGTCATGATCTCACAGTTTGTGAGTTTGAACCTCCCCCATTGGACTCTGTGCTGACAGCTCAAAGCCTGGAGCCTGCTTTAGATTCTGTGTCTCCCTCTCTCTCTCTGCCTCTCTCTCTCTCTCTCTCAAAAATAAACATTAAAAAATATATAAAAAGAAAAACACATATGCCAGGAGATTCTGGTATGCTAAATCCGGGTGAGCCCAGGCAACTATATGGTCGATTCTCATTATTCGAGGTAGTTATATTCTATAGAGTCTCTGGCAACAGTGAATTAGCAAACTCTGAACCTTTGCCCTTGGGGAAAATACAGGGTTAGGTTCTTGTGAGCCTCTGAACACAAACTTTTCATCAACTGAAACAATCGATAACCTTCTGTTTAAAGACTCTATTTGATACGTATTGCGGATCCATTAATGTTGAACTTGGCCATCAGCGCTGTAACTCAACGCCCGAACGAAGCTTGCCTAACACTGATCTTTTCTCTACAGGGCCCATCTCTTGTGCTCGGGAACACCAGACGGCCTGGCAGCGCTACCCTGGCGAAATCACCAACAAAACCACAAAAATCCAAAAAAGCACGGCACTACTCAGACTGAGAACAGGACACTCGGTTCCAGTGTGGGAGCAGACATGAGAAGGCAGAGCATCGTCTCGTGGCCTCAGCTGGGAATGTCCAGGCAGGCAACTCAGATTTTTACCACTCTGCATGTTGTTCCCAAAGGACCACAAAACAGCCCTGAGTATTGCTCTGGGGGTAACACATTTTAGTAGGTAGATAAACTGGCAAATGAAATCCATGAGTGCTGCGGATCCATTGCATTTTCAAGGCTCTGTTTGCCCAGCAACGTGCCGCGTCTTACGGCAACTGGCAGCGGGAGTTGTAAGGAGGTGGCAGAAGGTCCAGAGGACAGGCTGAGGGGTGAGTGGGCTGCTAGGGAGGGTCTGCTGAGGAGGGCAGCTGCGGTGGCTTCTAGGCTATGACTCTGCCCTTGTCTCTGCACCCAAATCACTAGAAATCCTGGATGTCCTTGCCTCTGCAAGCTGGTGGCTCAGGATTCAGGATGCGGCTTCTCTACAGAAATCACGTTTGGTAGGCTGGTCCTCAGCCTGGGTCACAGAGGTCCACTCCATGCCTAGTTAGATAAAGTGGTGGCATCATGGGGCACAGGTCCAAGCCCTCACTGCAGCTTTCCACTCCCACCCCAGGGCTCAGGGCTTCAGGCAGTGCTGGGTGGGGGTTCCTCAAGGGTGGTCTCAGGTGGAGACTGAGGACAGGCAGTGGGGGAGGTCTGTCTTTTGTAAGGTAGGGTGACAGCCGGGGTCTATGTTTTCAGTAGGGAAGGGGCACAGGCATCTGGGGGTGGGGAAATGGAGAGGAGGTCTGTGAGGACAAGCCGGGGAAGGGACATTCTGCAGCCATAAGCCTCCCTGCACTTGCTGCCCACTGGGTCACAGACATCCTCTGAGGTCATGGGCATGGGTTCCAGGGGCCTCCAGCGGCTCAGCAGGCATTTCCAGGTGGGGGGTGTCCAGCCAGGACTGTGTCAGACCTGAGGCCAAGGCCAAGCCTTGTGCTGCCTTGCTAGCTCTCCCTTCCGGCACAGGAGCCCGGGTGAGTTGGGACACCCTCCTCCCGCCTCGAGCTGACACCTGAACACCCCACCCCTGCCTCAGACACTCTTGTTTGCCCTTTCCCCCACCCCCTCCCAGGTCCAGCTGAAGTGGGGGTGGGTGTGGGCGGAAGGAGTAGCAGGACAAGGGACAGGGCGGGCCCCAGGAGATATAAACCATGATAAACACACAACCTTGCTTTATGTGAGAACTGCGGCTTATCTTGTGTGCATACTTCTTCTCCAAGGCACCCGTCACAGCTTTCTTAGGCTCAGGGATACCCCTGGTTTGACCCGATCCCTTGTTTGCCACAAGACGGAAAAGGGTGGAGGCCTGATCCAGTCTATTCCAAAGCAGGTAAACAGAATTCACAGTTCAACCTTCTTCAGGAAGCTCTGAGCCCAGGGCTCAGAGGAGGACTTGGGTCCTGGCCAGGGAGCCCTGGGGAGTGGCCTCAGGTGACTAATGGCCGATGTCTGTCTGCTCTTAGGGGGATGAGCATTTCCTGGCATTGGGGAGGAATGAGGTGTGAGGGTAGAAGGCTCCAGGGCTGAGCTGGGGAAGAGGATTTGAGACGGAGCTTGTACCAGGCCTTAGAATCAGTGCCTGTCTTACCTGCGCTGGGCCTAGGAGCTCAGGGTCCTGCCCACCCTCTAGCTCACTGGGCTGCCAGCTGTGTGTGTGGGAGGGAAGATGACCCTTCTGGGAAGCCCCTGTCCTGGGGTTATTGCAGCTTCCAGAAGGACTGGGGTCGAGGGGATGAGGTTCGTGCTCAGAACCTGTGAGGAACCATGACAGGACAGCAAGCTCCTTGAACCTGTATCTCCAGAATTTTTCTCACTGTCTTTTTTTTTTTTTTAATGTTTATTTATTTTTGAGAGAGAGAGAAACAGAGCGTGAGTGGGGGAGGAACAGAGAGAGAGGGAGACGCAGAGTCCAAAGCAGGCTCCAGGCTCTGAGCTGTTAGCACAGAGCCCGACACAGGGCTCAAACCCATGAACCATGAGATCATGACCTGAGCCGAAGTCAGACACTTACCCTCTCACTGTCTCTTTTTAAAGGGTTTAATGTTTATAAGCTTGAAACAAAACAAAACAAAAAAATCCTGGGGTGCCTGGGTGGCTCAGTCAGTTAATCATCGGACTCTTGGTTTTGGCTCAGGTCATGATCGGGTTTGTGGGTTCGAGCCCTGCATCAGGCTCTGCACTGACACTGCTTGGGATTCTCTCTCTCTCCCTCTCTCTCTGCCCCTCCCCAGCTTGCATGCTTTCTCTCTTTCAAAATAAATAAATAAACTTAAAAAAAATCCTAATTGATGACTGTCTTACTTCTTTTCCTCCCTAAATGGGTCCGTTCTCTCCCTCTCCCCTTTCCTCCGTTTTTCCTTCCTCATTCAAACATTTATTTAACATTTGCTACAGACCAGGGGCTGGGGACAAGCTGGTTTCTCCCTAAACTGATGCCTTTGCTTGTGGACCCCCTCCGGCTGCCCAGCCCCCACTGTGCCCTTCACCCACCTCGACGGAAACCACCACCTCACGGGGCAGCCGGGAGGGCGGTAGTATGTGCCCCACTCCACCCAGGTGCCATGCACAGCCTGCCGGGCATCTGGCATTCCTTTCGGCCCCTGCTGGCCCTGGCTGAGGTTTGTGACCTGCCCTGGTAGCAGGGGTCTCTTCCTGGAGGATGTCAGTTTGCCCTTCCTGGGCTCCGCCCCTGCCTTCATTCATAGCCCACTCACCCTGGTGCCTCACTCTGCGCAGCTGCAGGGCTCTGGGCTCCTATATGGGGCTCTCTTTGGGACAGGCTTGCACGCCTGTGTGTGTGTGTGTGTGTGTGTGCACGTTTGCACTTCCACACTCTCCCCATCAGCCTGGGAACTCCCCAAGGGCAGGAATTATTTTTCTTCTTCCCTCTGGACACTTGGTCTATGGTCCTGACCAACTGTCCTGATGTCCTAAGGGAAGGAACACTGGAGCCCCAGGCAGGATTTCGAGGGGAGAAGAATCAGAAAGCTGTCCCTTGCTGCTTCTTCCCTGTCCCACCCCTGCCCCCCCAAGCCTGGCATGCGCAGGGTGGTCACCTCAAATGGGCTTTCCGGGACTCTGGCTGGCGGAGAGGGGGTGCTGAGCCAGGACAGGCAAGGCCCCCTACAAGACAGGGAGAGCCCAACAAGGAGTACTCTGGGATGGCTTTTAAACGCGGCTCCATGAGGTGAACCTAGGAGCTTTTGCAGGTGGCCCCAGGGCCTGGGGCATGAGGGGCCTCATGGGGTGGTGGAGGAGGCAGGGCCCCCGCCCCTCGACCCTTGCATCAGTCAGTGTAACTCCCCCATTTTTATCCGGCTGCTGTCTGCTTGCATTTGAAGAATGTGCTTCTGCAGCCTCAAAGGTTAGCAAACCTTCAGCCTACCCTAAGCCTACAGCTTTCCTCTGTTCAAATGATCCTCTAGCCCCCAGTCAGGGGTTGTGGCCCTGTGGCTGTAGGACTCCAGCCCCCAGTCCCCCTCACGCTGTTAGTTGGAGAAGGCAGGCCCAGGGCTAGCTCAGGGCTATGAGTGCAGCACGTGTGGATGAGAATCAGATCGGGAGGGTGGGGGAGACAGGGACGGGGTGCTTCTGTGGCCCTAGGTCTCAGGGGTGCCGGGATCCCAGATGAGGGAAAAAGCCCTTGCCTAGGAGTCCAAAGACATGGCTCTGCTTCTGGCTACCATTCACCAGCATGGGGCCCCAGGGATCCTAAGGAGTTGACTCAACTTTCTTACCTGTGCAAAGGGAGGTGACACCCTCTGCCTGTACCTATGGGTTATACTGTGGAGCTCAGTGTGCTTTAAAGACTGCCAAGTTTGGGGGCACCTGGGTGGCTCAGTTGGTTGAGTGTCCAACTTTGGCTCAGGTCATGATCTCGTGGTTCGTGAGTTCAAGCCCCACATTGGGATCTGTGCTGACAGCTCAGAGCCTGGAGTCTTCTTCAAGTTCTGTCTCCCTCTCTCTCTGCTCCTCCCCTACTCATGCTCTGTCTCTCTCTCTCTCTCAAAAATGAATAAACATTAAAAAATAATTTTAAAAGCCTGTCAAGTTTTGCTGTTCATATGCAAGGTGCTGCTATGGCTATGGGCACTGTCACCAGGGGGCAATGAGGGTCAGGGCTGTCCTGGGGACTCAGAGCAGCTCCTGGGCTGGTGCTTCTGAGCTGAGCTTTACAGGAACTAGAGAGAGTCACCAGCTCAGTCGTGGGCAGGGGATCATTTGGGAGGTCACAGCCAGACCCCCCCCCCCCATCCTTGGTACTGTGTGGGCTTTTAGAGGTTTTGCTAAAAATGGAGTGGGTGTCCCTAGGCACCCTCAGAGGGCTCCAGAGCCTTTGGGGACAGTGTTAGGCATAACACTGGGACTTTCAGAGTCAGCCCCAGGACACAAATCGTTATTTCCACCCTTCAACAGCTTACCTAACCTGCCTGCCCCAATCTGCGTGGTACAAGACCCCACCTTCACCCCAGAGAAGCAGGGCAGGGTGTGGCCTGCCATGTCTGGACTGGTGGCTGAGTGGGGTGGGGCGGGGAGGGGGGCCAGAAGAGGGGGAGCTTGGATGGGGAGAAGCTCACATCAGTGGTGGGGTGGAGACTGCCTCCTGAGAGAGGGAAGCAAGCAGGCGGCACCTCAGGAGTGGCTCACGGCAGGGAGAGTTGACCTGCCAAAGGACTGTGAAGTAACAGGTCTGCAGGTCCCAGGAGGGGAGCCGGCCCACCCAGAGAAAGCCTGTCAGCATTGCAAACAACCCGGGGCCAGGAGGACAGTGAGTCCCAGGCTGCACGAGCACCCAGGGCTGCCCTGACCACGGGCATCTTGGGACCATCTCTGTGTTCCAGAAGTCATTCATGCTCGCAGGGAAGAACAATGCGAGTGAGAAATATACGATGAGAAGGAAGATTCTCCTCCCTCCCCACCACTGGCCTCTGGCCCCTTTGAAGCCAGGCCCAATAAAACAATCCCTAACTTGGGAAGGCCAAGGATGTGAATTTACATGGCCTTACACCTGTGGGTATGTCTGCATTTCCGCGTGACAGCCCCAACTCTCAACCCCACTGCTCATGGGCAATCTGCTCCTACAGCTAGAGCACACACCAGATTCTGGAAACCGAACCTCTTCCTTGTCCCAACAGGCCTACGGCGGCCACAGCTTTGCTGTCTCTGAATGCCCAGCAGCTCTTGCTGGCCCCTGACCTTGCCGACGCTTCCGTCTAGAGTCTTTTCTTGAACCCCATCAGCCCCTGTTTTGCATGTGCCTTCTGTTCTGCCAGAACTGCCAGAGACAAGGCCGGATGCTCTGAGCCTCAGTTTCCCCATCCTTATGTTGGGAATGATAATGACATCTGACTTACCTTTGTAACCTTGGAGCTGGTGTTTTAGGACATGCTTCCCTTTGGGAGGAGCTGGGAAGGTGTACGGCCGAGGGTCACAGGGGAGACAGGCAGGAGGGGTCCTGTCAACATTTTGCAGGCAGGGACAGAGATTGCTCATGGGGTGCAAAGCTCATATGTATGCCGCCTAGGTCTCTGCTCAGATGACCAGCAGGGTGGGTGCTTGTGTCCTGGGATTAGGATGGATGGGATCACCCTGTGGTCCAGCCAGGCTGGGACAGCTCAAAATACCCACCCTCCAAGAGCCCTGCTCTTGCCGCCCTGTGAACATGATTCCCAGCCCTCCTGTATGGGGGGGGGGGGGGGGTTGGTGGAAGACAGAATAATGACCCCACAGAGATGCCCCTACCCTGATCCCTGGAATCTGTGAATATGGCAAAAGGGACTTGGCAGGTGTGACTAAGTGAAGGATCTTGAGATGGGGAGAGTATTCTGGATTTTCTGCATGGGCCCTAAATATAATCACAGGGTCCTTGTACAAGAGATGCAGGAGGGTCAGATAGTAACACTAGTGTCAGAAGCCGAGGTAGGAGTGATAATGTGAGCCTCCGGAAGGAACTCAGACCTGCAGACACCTTGCGTTTAGCCCCGTGAGACTCATTCTGGAGATCTGGCCTCCAAAACCATAAGATGATAAACTGGCATTGTTTTAAGCCACCAAGTGATAGTTTTTTTTGTAATATTTATTAATTTTTTGGGGAGAGTGCAAGCGGGGGAGGGGCAGAGAGAGGGGGGCAGAGGATCTGAAGCAACCCCCGCGCTGACAACAGCGAGCCTGACGTGAGGCTCAAACTCTATGAGCTTCGAGATCACGACCTGAGCTGAGGTCGGATGCTCAACCAACTGAGCCACCCAGGCGTCCCTGTGATAGTTTTGTTACAGCAGCAACAGGAAGCTAATACACAGGGTCAGGGCCAGGCCCGGAGGGAGACAATGGTAAATGCTGGGCTCTGATCCGTTCCAGAAGCAGCTGCTCACCAGAGACCTGACTGTACTTCACAGGGCCTCAGTGTCCTCACTTTGGTCCAGGAGGCATAAGTACTTCTTTTTCCAGGTGAAATGCTGGTACTAATTACTTTATATCTGAAGGGTCTCAAACTCCAGTGTCATCAGCAGCTGCAGTAATGTGGTAACTTGCTCGAGAGAGTGGGAGGGTATAAGGCAATGGGAAATAGGGGGGCCCGTGGCAAACTGGAGAAAACACGCCTTGCTTAAAGACATCGACTTTAAGTAACAAGGAAAGCAATAAATCCAGCCAAATAAAATCTATATATAATACATCTTTGTGGCTGGTCGATGGGAGTTTCAGATCCCATATTAACCTGTGGTTCCGGCTGACTCCAAAGAGAGGTGGTCCATGGGGTAAAGAGCAGCAGTGGATGTGATGAGCGCCTCTCAGCCCTAGCTGCTGCTTGGAGTTACCCCCATGCCCCAACCAAGATCTCTACCACTCGTAGCCTATGTTTTATAAAAGGGGGTTTTGATACGGAGCCAGGGGAGACCCATCGGACCTGTTGGCCAGCCAGCTCTGCCTCGCTTCCCTCATCCTTCCCAACCTGCACAAATCCCTCAAAGTCTACCCTGGGGACATTGTCCCTTCAGCTCTGGGGCATAACCTCTCTCCTTCCTCTCCAGCAAGGGAGGCCCTTGTGTGGAACAACCAAGAGGTTACCATTGTTGAGTCAAGATTTAACCAATGCAAACCATGGGTGGGCATGCTGCGGACTCAGAAAAGAGGGACGCTGTCTCAAAAGAGGAGGGGAACACAGATGTCATGGGACAGGTCGTGGGCATCGGAGTGAGGCAGACATGGGTGAGTCCCACTTCATCACTTATCAGCTTTGTGACTTTGGGTAACATACTTAACCTCTCTGAGCCTCGTTTTTCCCATTTTTTAAAAATAATTTAAAAAATTTTAATGTTTGTTTATTTTTGAGAGAGAGCGAGCACGGAGAGGGGCAGAGAGAGGAGGACAGAGGATCCGAAGCAGGCTCTGCGCTGACAGCATCGAGCCTGATGCGGGGCTTGAATTCCCAAACTGTGAGATCATGACCTGAGCCGAAGCTGGATGCTCAACTGACTGAGCCACCCAGGAGCCCCGTCAGTTTTCCCACTTCTAAAATGGGAACAATACTTTACTGTATTGTTGTTGTGTAGATTAAATCAGATAATGTACACGAAAGGCAGTATCTGGCCTAGAAGAGGAGCTCTGCACACAGACTCTGGACAAGGGTGCCTTGGGTTAGAATTCTCTTTAGTGGCTGTGTGGCCTCGAGCAAGCTATTTCGTGTTTCTGTGCAGAATTTCCTCACCTGCAAAATGGGTTCACTGACGTTCTAGAGGGCTGTTGGGAGGATGTGATGGGATACCACATGTCAAGGACCTAGGCCAGGCCTGGACTCCATAAAGACTCCATGAGCATGTGAATTATTTATTAGGTCCATCCCGGCATTGGTGAGCTCATGTCTTCTGTGCCTGCTGGGCCCTGGGCTGTGTTTCTGGGATGGGGAATGGAGAAGCCAGAACTGTTCCCTGGTTTTATTCTCCCCACACCTGTCTGCCTAGTTCTTTTCTCTGGTTCCCCTAACCTGGATACTCCACCATCGTCACCTCTGCCCTATCGTCTGTGACCTCCCCAGGCAGGGGAGCAGCCCCTGGCGGCCCCAGACCGCGGGGAGCAGGGCCACTGGGTTCCGTGGTCTGTAGGGGGGAGGCGCCTGGGGCTGCCCTCTGTCTGAGAAACTCCATTCGTCACCACAGAGGATGAGCACTGAGCTGCACCCCCTCTGCTGGCCAGCACACGTGCTAGGCGGTCTGGGATGAATCACTTCCCACGCTGTGTTGTCATCCAGGCTTGAAACAGAGGCCCTGTGTGCAGCTTTTGTGTGTACGGTTTCTTTCCATTCCATGATTCAGAAAATGCCACTCACTCAGCCATGTGATCCCCTAATCTTCTGCCAAGGAACTGAGTGAGTGCAAAGGTTTGCTGGAAAACCCTTGAAGGACGGGGGAGGGCAGCTGCGTTTGCCAGAAAGTGGACTGAGCCAAGAAAACTGCAAGTTGGAATTCATGAAACCATCATCGGGAAAAGAGCACGGGGGGTGGGGGGTGGGTTAGGTATTATGAGACCAGAGACCCGCCCACAACAGCAGCTGTTGGTGTGCAAAGGGCCCTAATGTGGTTGTGCACAGATTTCCACCTGCGCCAGCCCCACAAAGATAATGGGATTATTTTGTCTGATTATGAATGTAAAACTTGTTCGTGCAAAAATTCCAATCAATACAGAAAAGTATAAAAAGGAAAGGACGTATCTCCCCGTGTGCTATGACCAGACGTTGTTTTCATCCACTGAGACACTGTCCATGCATCTTCAGGCCCAGAACTGCCAGCTTCTTGTCCCTTGAGCTACTGGCCGTAGCCCAGGTCTGATCCTGTCTCCTGCTCCTGTCCTGGGACACGGTGCCTCCAAACACATGGGGAGGTTTGCCAGATCTGGACCCCAGCATCTGGGTTCTAGGCCCAACTTGGCCATTAGCTTGCGGTGTGCCCTTAGGCAAATCACTCCGAGTCCCGCTTTTCTATTCAGTGAAACATGGGATAATAAGTGGACTGATTTGTTGGGAGGATGAACGGCATGAGTGGGTATGAAGACTGCAAACCCAATAATCTCTTCAAATACAAGGGAGTGCTGGCTTGATGCCCGTTCCCCCGCCGTGGCTTCGTTAACCCCAGGGCGGTGCGGAACCAGCCACCTTCTCCACAAGCTCTTCTCCAGACACCCTCACGATTGGCTCAGAGCAGGGAGGGCCCAGGCTGGGGCCCCCGGTCACGGCAGCACCACACCTGCACACCGGCCCGGCACGGGGGCCAGCAGGCACCCAGTTCGGAAGAATTCAAAGCCCTGTCTTGTCACCAGTTTTGAACCAAGATAACTCTCCTCCCTCACCTCCCACACAGGTGGATACTCATTCTCGCCAAGGCTGGGCTAACCCTCAGCGTCATTCCTGCTCAGACGCACTCTCTGATTTCAGGAACCTTTGTGAATCCCCCAATTTGTGGTATCATTTGTATGTTGTAAATGAGTTTTAGTAAAGTCCTTAGCTTGAAAAGAGGTTGTGTACTTACAGCAGGGACGGTAATGACACTATAAGGATATTAGTTTAGCTATTCAAACGACCACATTTTTTTTTAATGGTTATTTATTTTGAAAGAGAGAGAGTGCGAGTGCATACGTGAGTGGGAGAGGGGAAGAGAGGGAGGGACAGGGAGAGAGACGATCCCAAGTAGGCTCCTTGCCATCAGTGAAGAGCCTGACTCTGGGCTCAATCCCATGAACAGTGAGATCATGAGCTAAGCCGAAATCGAGTCAGATGCTTACCCGACTGAGCCACTCAGGCGTCCCAAACTATCTCTTATATTCATCTCTCTAACACACCTAAACTTGCACGTTGGGGACCATCACCTTTGCCATGTTATGGCAGAGTTAAAGAAGGCTCAGGAGCACCTGAGTGGCTCAGTCTGTTAAGCGTCCGACTCTGGATCTTGGCTCAGGTCACGATCTCACGGTTTGTGAGTTCAGGTCCCACATCGGACTCTGTGCTGATGGTGTGGAGCTTGCTTGGGGCTCTCTCTGTCTCTCCCCCTCTCACTGTGTCCCTCCCTGCTTGTGTGTGCTGTCTCTCTCTCTCTCCCCCAAAATAAGTAAATAAATAATTTTAATTAAAAAAAAAGAAGGCTCAGGGGACATGTCTCTAAGTAGCACCATATTTCCTCGTGACCCCAGACCCCGTTTCCTGTGCCTCTGCCTCCCCGGCTTCCCTCTAGCAGAGCCAGCTCTGACTTTGTTCCTACCGGGTCCATGCAGTCTGGAGGCAGGAAGCCCCAGGTGGACAGCGCAGCTCCCGTGGGAGAGCGAGGCCAGGCTGACCACTGTAACCAGTCACTCCTGCACCCTATCATTCGGCTCTGTGCTCACAGACCGTCCCCATGTGGATGCCGGTGACGGCAGCCCTTCAGTCACCTGGGCGAGCGTCCAACCTTTTCCCACAAAAAACAAGACCTGCCTGTTCCTGTGTCTGGGTACTGACCTCCGGTCCCCTGATCCGAGGCCCTGCTCCCACTGTCTGTCCCCTGGCCCCTCGAGGTTCCCTTAAGCCCCAGGCAGGAGACAGGCAGGGGTTCCACCCGCCCCCCACCCCCCTGTCCAAGTGCCTTCTGTCTGCGGTGAGAAGGCACAGACACACAGCGTGGGCCCTGGGCCTTGCCTAACTGGCAGGGCCCTCCCTCCAGCCCATCCTAATTTACTTGGAGCAAACAGCCACGCCTCCTGACAGGAAGCAGCAAAGCGAGGACTCGAACCCGGGTCTTCTCATGCTGTACCACACGTTACCTTGTTCAGACTGTGGCGAGGCCTGAGAATCCAGCATCCCTAAAAGCCAGCCTTGGGATGGAGGAAGCGAAGCTGGGAGGCAGGTGGTGGCCATGAGGAGGTGAGGCAGTACAGTGATGCAGGATTAACCGGGAGGGGCCCGTGTGGCTCTCAGCCCTAGGCCGCGCTGAGGCTGCCAGAGTGTTGTAATGATAAATAAATGTGTCGTAATAATCATAATTGCTCTGACCGTGGCAGGTAGTACATAGTGAGCACTTACTGTATGCTAAGCGTGGGGCTAAAATGCCGTACCTGTAGTACTTCGTTTTCTCCTCACGGTCACCTGCTGACATAGCTGCCATTGTCACCCTCCATTTTATAGATGAGGCGGCTGAAGGTTGCAGTGGTTCCACAACTTGCCCAAAGGCATCGTCTCACAGGTGGAAGATGTGAGATGAGAATCCAGGCTCTCTGACCTCGTGTTCCACTCTCCCTAACTTCTGTAAAATCTGCTCCTCAAAAACAACAAAAACAAAGATATAGTCTACCCTACCCAGAAGGTGGGTCAGGAGTATCAGGTCTGCTGAGGAAAGCTGAATGTGTTACTGATGTGTGAGCATTCATCTGGCTTCAGCACCAGGAGTCCCTGTCGCCCCAGGATCTGGGAGGCCCTCAGGGTCTTGCCAATGGCGTGGGGGCGGCAGGAGGGGCCTCCTGGAAGCAAACGGGGTCTCCTGATCCAGGGCCGGCGAACCGTGGCCAGACCACCCTCCCCTCCACACATCCCTGCATTTGTTCCTGGCATACGAGGAGGAAGTCCAGTAAATTATGCCAGGACTGGCTGGTGAGAAGCAGGGAAGAATAAATGGCAAATTCATAAAATGGATTTTTAAAGTATGTGGATTTTTTTAAGTTTTTCCATTTTGAGAGAGAGAGAGAGACAGCACAGGCGGGAGAGGGGCAGAAAGAGGTGGGGCTTGAACTCACGAACCTCAAGGTCATGACCTGAGCCAAAGTCAGTTTCTCAACTGACTGAGCCACCCAGGTGTCCCTAAAGTATGTAATTGATGGTAGGATTTCAATGATAAACATCCACCAGAAATATACGGCTTAGTTTGGCTTCAAACAAGGTATGTTAATTCAAACAATTTAATTTACTGACAGTCCTCACGGTTTACAGGTCACCTGTGTGGCCTCTCTACTCATTAGTGGAAGAGTAGACAAGCTGACTGAAAGTGACTGTCATGTGACCTTGTGCAAAACATAGGTTGTAATACCACTGTATATAAGTGTTGCAAAAGCAGACGGGGAAACATTTAGATGCGTGGCTCTTTAATTTTTCTGCCCGTGATAAGAAACATATTTTATATCACAGCCAAGTGCACATACACGCAAACACACACACACACACACACACACACACACACACACACACACACACCCAGCTGCACCCATCTAAAAACAAATATCCCTAAAACAATTTTTAACGATATTACATGAAATGCATCTGGTATTTTTTATTTTATGCCATTTCATTTAAGTCAAATGTGATTTGAGATGCACTAAATTTTTTTTTTTCATGATCCATAATGTGTGGCAACCCACAGTTTAAAAAAACTAGCTGACCATACTGACAGCAAGAAAAAGGAACAGACTGGATACTCTGTCTGTCTTGATTCCCCCTTGGATATAAATTCCCCCAGATCAGAGGCTGTGCCCTCCCACCAGTCCGAGCGGGGACTCTGCATAATGGATCTCTGGAAAACACAGACACTGTGTGGCAAACACCGGGACTCTGAGCAGACAGGGGACTAGGTTCCAGGGGAGAAGGCAGGGGTGCCCCTCCAGAGTCAATATTTAAGTGGGATTCACTTAGCCATAGAATGATCTTCAGGGAGGGGGAAATAGGCTGAATGAGGGTGGTGAACGGGATAGAGGGCGGGTAATGGCAAAGTGCTCCCCAAAGTAGTTTTGGGCGTCGCTGTGTGATCGGCACAAAGTAGGGGGATAGCAAATCGTTCAGAATAGAGACTAGGGAGACAGCCTTCAAATCCTGGCTGCATCACCTCAGCTGTGTGACTGTGGGTGGGCCATTGCCTCTATGCCTCAATTTCCTCATCTATCAAATGAGGACATAATAATATTTAACCCTTTAGGCTGTGACGTATCAAGATGCCAGCTGATGCTAAACAAGAAGTTGGCTAACCTGCCCACACAAATCAGGCTCCACCTCTTGCCGGCGAAGGTCACTTTATATAAAGCATAAAATAGCTCATGTTATGGGGCGCCTGGGTGGCTCAGTCGTTAGAGCATATTTTTAAAAAAAATCTTTAAGTGTATTTATGTATTTTGAGAGAGAGCTTGTACACCAGCAGGGGAGGGGCAGAGAGAAGGAGAGACAGAATCCCAAGCAGGCTCTGTGCCATCAGCACAGAGCCCCACGTGGGGCTCAAACTCACGAACTGTCTGCACTTAACCCGACTGCGCCACCCAGGTGCCCTTGCGCCTCCGACTCTTGATTTTGGCTCAGGTCATGATCTTACGGTTTGTGGGATTGAGCCCCGAGTCGGGGTCGTGCTGACAGCGTGGACCCTGCTTGGGACTCTCTCTCTGCCCCTTCCCTGCTGGAGCATGCACGTGCCCGCGTGCATGTGCTCTTTCAAAATAAATAAATAAACTTAAAAAGAAAAACCAAAACAGCTCGTGTGAAGTGGTGCATAAGGGGTGGCAAGTGTTCCAACCCCAGAGATGCTACACAGCAACAGAGACAGCTGCTCCATGAGAGGTCAAAGGTGGGATTCAAAACACTCCCACCCAAAGTTGGAGGCAGGGAGGTTGGTCTTCAGGCTCAATAGCACTCAATAAATTAATATTAAGACCCATCATTACGTAAATCATACTTCTTTCCGGTTACCTGTTTCCTGTGTCTATCTGCACAATGCGAGGTAACTGCCTTCCAGCCCTCACCACCGCTCTCCGCGGGTGAGGACCATTGAGCCACTTCTCCCAGTTCTGGGAACGAGCTGGAACAAGCACGGGGGTGGAGTTAGTCCTCAGCAAAGGCCTCTGGGTGCAGAGTTCTCAACCCTCAGGGTGCATCCCGTCTTCCCACATAATCTTTGCACAGCCCAGAGTTAAAGATCCCTTGAGTGTTGTTGTAGATTTCCTTTGTCTGGGTTCTCAGGCTCAAAATGTGTGGGCAGGTCGGTGGCTTTCTTCCACTCTGCATAAGTGGGAGGGAGGTGCCTGAGGACTCAGGTGTGGCTTAGTAACTCCAAAATCACACACTGTCCCTGGCACTTGTCTGGAATGCACCAGTAAAGGAAAGGACGGATGAGTTTTTTTCTCCCCATCCCCAATTGCTCAGTCAGGGCACTGGCTTCTTTTGCCTGCAGGAACTCCCTCCCACCAGCCCTATCCATATTCATAGTCCACACTTTTGCTAGAAAGATCTTTTTCAAGTGCAAACGTGATCCTGTTACTCTTTCTCCCTATATTACGGCCCCTGCTTAAGCCCTTGGCAGGCGTCCCACTGCCTACGGTGCATTTCAGAGTCCCTTCACCGCAGAGCCTCAGCTCAGTTCTTCAGCCTCGCCTTTCCCCACCCCTAGGAACCCTATGGCCTCACCAAACACCTTGCCTCCCCTGAATGTGCAACACACTCTCAAACTTACACGCTTTTGTCCCTGCCATTCCCTGTCCCTTGCCTGTTGTGGCTGTGCCAGCGGGCTAGCCTCATTGTAGAGAATTGCCATGCTCCGTGGAAACACCATGTTCTCTGGGAACCTTTTCCACTCTGCAGTCCCAGGAGCAAATTCTTCAGGCTCCCACAGTTGTCTTACCTTGACTGTTCCTGCCAAGCTGCCCCAAAGGCTCTGCTGGCTTCCAGCTCTGGCCACTAGAGGGCAGTGCAGTGTAGCTGAGCGTCCGGCCTGGCAGCCCCAGGAGGCCGTGAGCAAGGGGCTCACCAGAGGCTGACTCTGCTCTCCCTCTTTCCTTAACACACACCACTGTTTGGGCCTTGCCACACCTCTTGGAATGTTGCACAGCCCCCCTCTCGGGCCTCCTGGCCTCTGCCACTCCCCCTTCACTCTTTTATGCACATGGCTGCCCCAATTTCCTCCCTTAACTGTTATTTTGATCACCTTTCCCTCTTCTCCACCCCACCCCACCCTTCCTCAAGAACATTCAGTAGCTCCTTGTTTCCATATTAACCCCAAACATCTCATTTTTGGGTTTCTTTTGTTTATGAAAGTGTTGCCGCTTCAATAACAATGAAAAGTTAAAGAAAAATATTTCATAAGTCCATTCCTTGATTTTCTTATGTTTTACTTTCTCTTTTTCTGCGTGTGTGTGTGTGTGTGTGCACATGTGCGCACACATATGTGTATTTGTGGTTGTGGTCAGAGCATTGATACAATCTTAAATTTAACAGTTTTGGCCTGTTTTGAAATTGTAGACAATTTTTCAAGTTACCATTTGTCTTTATAATATGACTCAATATGTCAATATGAAGGAATTTCAGCTTGGGTCTCAAGGCTATGCGGTCCAGTCCTCAGAATTTGTGTGGAATGAACTGGGGGCTCCCAAACCTGGCTGATCACCAAAATCACAAGTGTGTCAATGGGACTTGGGAAATGCCTCAGTTCAGGCTCCCCTGGTGACTCAGATCCAGGAGGACCCGGACAGTGCCCGCGTATCAGTCAGAACTGGACAGGTTCTGCTATGGGAACAAACAACCCTCACCTCTCAGTGACTTGACATGAGGAAAGTTTCTTGTTTGCTTGCTCATTCCAAATGATCACCTTGGATTGGTTCGGAGCTCTCCTGTAACTCGTCACTCCAGGTTCCAGGCTGACAGAGTGACCACCATCCAGAGTGTGTCTGACCCCTGTGATGGGGGTGGGGAGGGGGAACGTGGTGAATTACAAACCGGCTTTGCACACCAGCTCTGCCTGGAAGTGCCACTCATCCCTTCTGCTCACATTTCTTTGGCCCGTCGCGTCTACCAAGAACTATGGGGAGCTCAGCCCTGTTTCAGGTACCTGGAAGGAGAACGGGTACCCGGAGTCTATATTTTTTTGAAAGCCCTACAGTTTGGGGAAGCATGGCACCAGATAGCTCCGGAGGAAGATCCTGGTGACATCCTTTAGCACAGTCATCCCATCTCTGATCGGGTCTCACACTCACCAGGGCCTCAAGGAAAGGGGGCGGGGAGTGTGAGGGTGAGGCCTGGTGACCGGCTGGTCCTACTTGTGAGTGCTCTTGTGCAAACAGCCTGGTTAACGAGCGGATGGGAAAGGATACTGGATGATTCAGAGAACCGACTAGAAGCCTGGCAAACCAAGTTCGGGGAAATGGGCAGGGCACACCCAAGGGAGGTCGGGCAGCCCAGTGACAGACACCCAGTGTAGGTGCTGCGGCCAGTGCCATTGACTGCTGACTCTTGACCTTACCGTCACGGCTACACATCACCTCCACCCACCTGCTGTCCTTTGAGGGTCAAAGCCCAGAGCATGAACATCCCAGGGGCTAAGCCTGGGTCATACACAATCTAGAGGATTGTCTGGCTCCCCCCACCAACAATACTACACACTGGTGGGCACCCCAACTGGTAAGGGAGCTCTAATGTGGGCAGACGTTTCCCACTGAGATTTACCAATTCCCTCTTCAAAATGAACTCATCTGGAAGGCATTCAAGAGTTCACCTGATTCTCTAAGGAGCTTCTCCACTGCTTGTACACAGGGGAGTAAAGAGAGAGAGGTGTGGGTTTGCTTATCATGTCTGCATTGGTTCCACAGAGGCCGCCAGTCTCCACCCAGCAGAACCAAGCTGACTGGCTGGGATGCGGTTACTCCTCTGTTCACCCCAGAAGGACGGGGCTGAGGAGCAGGAAGGCGGCTTCTTCACACACCTGCCTTCACAGAACAGACAGAACAGTCTGTCAGCGGGGGTCAAGGTTTCAGTGAAAACAAGGTGTGAAGTAACCTTCATTGGACTTGAAACGGTTGAGTAAACGGGCATTGTTGTTTGTCATAAATGTTGGCTGCTGATCAAGTTATTTTGACCCACTTTTAGCAACAGCCTTTCCTCACAGCCTGGGGCCCACACGGACACCTATGATCCAGGCACACTTGCTGGGGGAGGAGGCCTCGGCCCTTCTTAGAACAGCTCCAGCGATGGGAGGAGGAGAGCAAGATGGGTGTCACAGCTTTTCCTAAAACAGTGATTTACAAACAGGACCCCCGGGGTCCCGTGTTTGTACAGGCCTGGGTAGAGAGCCACCAGTTAAAATATAAGACACTCATTTAAATTTGAATATCAGGTAAACAAAAAAAATACTTTTTTTTTTAGTATAAGTATATCCCATGCAGTTTGGGGATATACTTACACTCCAAAAAAAATTTTTTTTTTTTTTACTCTTCTGAAATTCAAACTTAACTAGATGTCCCGTATTTTTACTTGCTAAACCTGACAACTTTACCTGCATGTGCTGCTTTGCTTTTATTTGCTTTGGGGCTTAGGTTAGATTTTTTTTTTTTTAAATCAAACTTCTTACTGCCAAACACATAAAAATTTTGAAAGTCATGGCTAGGTCTTCGTGGTTTTTTTTTTTTTTTCCGCATTGAAAATCTTAGCTACAGCGAATGTTTCATTCATTCTTTCACCCCACGCACATTTTACGGAGCCCCTCTGACCGCCCAGGTACTGTTGCAGACGAAGGGGCTAGAATGAGGCAAATGAGGCAGAACCACTGCCCTCCAAGAGGTCTCCTGAGTCTCTGAGAGAGACAGATAGCCAACCACACACCTCACGTGGGCAGAAGTGCAAGGTGCAGGGAGGTGGCTAACACCAGGCAGGTCTCGGCAGAACAGGGAAGCGCCAGGCAGGGCAGTAAAGGGATGCCAGCCAGGCACTGCCACTGGCCCTCGAGGAGGTTGATGAGCACAGAATTGGGGAAGGCACGGACTCTCTTGGACTCTCCTTTTCCTCTTACAGTTTCATCATGACTTGGTTGAGACTGATTAAATAGTAAAGCATCCACTTTGTGTGTGGTTGACTTATAAAAAAATATGACACTGGCAAGACATTTCCTAGGGGCATTTTTAGGATTGAACACTGGGGTCCAGCCCAAGGTCCGCTGGTTTGGGCTAGAGAGGATATTGTCCAGAAGCCACTTTTTTTTTTTTTTTTAAATGTTTAGGTTTTGAGAGAGAGAGAGAGAGAATGAGTGGGGAGGGGCAGAGAGAGAGGGAGACATAGAATTGGAAGCAGGCTCCAGGCTCTGAGCTGTCAGCACAGAGCCCAATGTGGGGCTCGAACCCACGGACGGTGAGATCATGACCTGAGCCCAAGTCAGATGCTCAGCCAACCCAGGCGCCCCTCCAGAAGGCACCTTTAACCGTGTCCTCAAGACTCTGTCCTGACCCTTAGCAGTAACAATCATGCGGCCGAGAGAAATTAAGAGATTCTGAAGAAAAAGACACGTTCAAAGGGCAAAAACACTCTTCACCTTATTAACTCCTAAGTAAACACGCCAGCCGGAGTGCCAGGTGAGTAAGCTAGCAGGAACCCAAGTGTGTGAAGGGCGGAGCTGTTCTCTATCGCTCAAGGAAATAGCAAGGGTAAAACGAGAGTT
The DNA here is from genome assembly GCF_046562875.1 of Panthera onca. Lineage (NCBI taxonomy): Eukaryota > Metazoa > Chordata > Mammalia > Carnivora > Felidae > Panthera > Panthera onca. The sequence goes on along the minus strand of NC_138355.1, from coordinate 33,735,811 downwards.
CTCTTATTATGAACACTAATCATCTGCTTTTTTTTTTTTTTTTTTTTTTTTTTACCATTAGAGAAAACTATTTCCTTTCTGGAAGAGACTCTTTTCTGGGAACCGGGCCTGGTTTTCAGTGAGTGTCGCAGCCTTTCCACACGTAGCTCGGGACTGGGCACCTGAAGCTGGGTGTCACAGGGGCTGATGGCGGATGGGGAAGAAGCAGCCTTGGAGCCTGGACACTCTTGCTGGGAAGGCGTGAATTCTTCAGCATGTGACTGAGCCAGCATGGGCTCAGCAGCAGCGTGGGCTGTGGAGACGAGGCCCAGAGAGAGTGTGGTGCGAACAACCACGCGTAGCCCGAGCATTCGTGGGCCAACCGCGGGCCTGTGGAAAGAATGTCATTTTCTCCTGCTCCCACAGGGAACTAGAAATAGAACTCTGCCCTTTGTCCCTGAGCAGCTGAGGCAACTGCCCGGCGTGGGTGTCACCGACCACAGGCCCCTTTGTTCCTCTCTCCCACACTCTCCCTCTCCATCCCTTCCTCCCTGACCTTAGCCCACAGCCCATGGACACTGCGGGCTGCGCCCAGGCCTGCCGTCTGGCATCTGGGCAAAGGTGGTTTCTCCTGCCCGGCACCGACGGCCCGTCTGGAATGTGCCGTGCTCCCGGCTGTAATGAAAGCGCACGACTGCTTCCTCACGGGCGTTGGCATTGCCACCACAGCCTTCCTCAGGCGCTGACCCCGACCCGGGGCCATTCAGAAACGTACGGCTTCTTCCCAGCAGCCACCCCAGTGTCACACACAGGCGTCTGGGGTTTTCAAAACTTCACCGCCTGAGACCCACGGTGAGAGACACTCTGCCTTTTACATCGCATCCCCCGCATGTGTGAGGTAGGTTCCAGGTGATCTCCACACACGGGCCCCGTCCGTTCTTCCTGCTTCCAGGCTTTCCCAGGGTTTGGTGAGTGGGAAGGAGGGAGAGGAGTGAAGGTTAGTACTTATTCCCCACGGAGGTCAGCTCAGGCTGGCCGGCAACTCCCTTGGCTGATGGTCACAGCTCCTGCCTGCGCCCTCTCTACATCCCTCTGCCTCCAAGTTCTGGAAGTGCCTTCCCCCTTTAAGCCTCGAGCCTAAGGCTGCTAATGAAGCCCCGGTGCCTAGACCTGGCTCTTCACTACCCCTTCCGATTTCCGTACAGCCTGCGAACACCTTTGTAAATAGTCCCTCTTATTAAATGCCCTTTAAATGACCCAGTCAGAATGTGCTGTCTTTCTATTGCTGTTTTCATGTAGCGTGTGTGTGTACGTTCATGTAACACACACACGCACGGATGCAAGACTTCTGAACATTCACCTGTACTGTGATTCTACTCTAACTGTTAAAAATGCTCATCCCACCCACTGAACTAATCCCGTGACCCACTTCCGGGTTTCCATCCCCCCGTCTGAAAAGCACTGCTTAGGACCAGCCCGGTGGAGACAGCTCTTCTCTGGCCTCGAGGTAGCTGCTAGAAGAGGTCAGCAGAGAACAGGCCATGGAGGCCATCAGATGACTGCAGAATGGGTGTCATGTGGGACTCCCCTTGGCACAGTCTAGACTCCTCTTTGGGGGACAGTTCCCTTCTGTGGTCATTACATTCCAGGCAGCGGGTTTCCACTTTGCAGGCGAGAAAACCTGAGTTGGTCAGAGGCCTGTGAGATGGCCATGTTTGGGGGTGACTCACTACAACACGAGTGTAAATACCGGTGCTGACTCAGCCACTCACAGTGAGGATACAGCCATCCGAGTGGGCTGATGAGCCACATTCTCCCATCAGCACCCTTTCTCTGGTGGAAATTCTGTCCGGAAAGCCGGGCTGTCACAAGGGCCTTGGCTGGCTCGGCTCCAGAGCAAGGGTTGGGGGGGGGGGGTCTCAGGAGCCTGGAGCACACCTGGGGTGGCCTGAGCACCTTCTTTCTAGGATATCTGCCTCACAGCCTCTCCTTTGTCCTCATACCCTTGCTGACCCACCCCCTCAGGCTGACCCACTGACTTTCTTGTTCTGTTCCCATCTATGTCTGCAATTGAAGCTACTTAAAAACTTTTTTTTGTTCATGTTTATTTTGAGAAAGAGAGAGAGGGAGACAGACAGAGTGCAAGCAGAGGAGGGGTAGAGAGAGAGGAAGGGACAGAATCCGAAGCAGGCTCCAGGCTCTGAGCTGTCAGCACAGAGCCTGATGCGGGGCTTGAACTCAGTGAGATCATGACCTGAGCTGAAGTCAGACGCTCAACCAACTGAGCCACCCGGGTGCCCCTGAAGCTTCTTACTTTAATTTTTGGTAGCAGTGGGTGGGGGTGGCTGTGTCCCCTGTGGCCTCCCATGGCTGCTCAACAAGGAGCCAGCACGTGTGTTTGGTGGGGGGGGGCAACAGGAATTCTTCATCTGCCAGGTGGTCCAGAGATGTATGGTCGGGGTCTAGACCCCATCCTGTAACGAGCTGATGGCATAGCACCGGTTTCCCCAGTTTGGACAAAAGGAGACTGAGGCTCGGATAGGTCAGGTGACTTGGTTGAGGTCATAGCATAAGCCAGTTGCCGGGTGGCCCTAGAAGCTGTCCACGAATACACATGTGTAGTCTGGAAGGATGGAGAATGCTCCCTTCCCCATAAGCTCTCACTCTCTGGAGGCAGGAGTGTGCCCTTTTCAGTAACTTCCCTCCCCACCCTGCTGGCCACTTGCAATGCCGAGGGAGGGGTGCCCTGTTATCTGCACTTGCTGACAGACACAGTCCAAGGACCAGCTTCTTGTCACAGGGAAGGCCAGTGGGAGCCTCAGACCACAGGGAAGTGACTCCATGAACACACCAGACCGTGGCCAGTGACTCAGCTGCCTGGCTGATGGACGTCAGTCTCTCACTCTGTGGCCCTTCCCTTTTCTCCCCAGAACAATAACAAATCCTGGCTCTGTGATCTGGTCACCATAGGAACTGGAAAACATTTGATGATGTGGGGCCTCTGGGACAGGTGGGCCGAGTAGGTCCAGATACAAACAACCCTTTCCTGTCCCTTCACCCCCAATCCGGGCATCTCACCTACTTGGAGCAGATCAGGTAAACAGTCAGGGGCAGTTACACCATCATCTGAATTGAATGACCTTGCCTGAACCAGGAAGTCTGGGGGGGTCACAAGTCTTTGTGCCCATGGGATCTGGCCCAAAGTCCTGTCGGGACGAAATGGGACTTCAAGCACCCCTGTCTTCTTTGGAGACTGAGGATCACACAGTGTGCCCCCACCCTGCATGCACGGGCCCCGTCCTGGGCTGTTGGGAACATGAAGAAGGGAGATACCACCCCCATGCTCAGAGAGCTCCTGGTCTGCTGGGCACGGGACACATTCCTGGACGGAGTTTAGGTCCCAAGGGACATCAGGAGTCACCAGGGAACACTGAGGAGGGAGGCTGGGAGGGGGTCTCTGGTACGGGATGGGGTTCAGTGGAATGGACCAGAACTTTCCATTTCCAACAAATCCTGGTTGAGTGTGGGGTGTGCTCAGCCACTCGCGCACGACGGGTCACGGAAGACCACTGGGGCCAGGGGACTGGATTCCTGTACAGGCTCAGCCACCTGTACCTTCTCTGCCAGCCGCTTTTCAGACCTCCCATCCTCCCCATCGCTCGTTCAAGACTCACGGGCGCCCTCTGTATAGGGCGCTCAGCTCAGATGGCTTGACAACAACATCCCACCCTCCCTTAAGATTAAACAGGTTCACACCCAGACTCATCTCCCCCCACTCCCCACCCGACGTTGCCTCTTCCCTAGAGCACCAACATTATTCCGTTAGTTCAGCCATTCTCCTTGTCTAGACAGCTGCCAATGTCTGATGAACCTCCTTCCACATGAGTCTCTCACATGGGGCGCTCCCTTTCCTCCCCGACAGCTGCCACGCCGGGCCACCTTGCACGTGACCACCGTAGCCACCTCCTAGATGTTCTCTCGGTTCCATCCATGCTTTCTTCCCCCGTTTTTAAACCTATTCTTCAAGTATCGGTATTCCTGGGGGTCTTGGCCTCTGCCCTCATTTCCAGTATTTATAACTTTTTGTTGGGCATCACCTCAAGCATTTCAGATTCAAAATGTCTGGGACAGGGCTCACATCCTGCCCCCACGGACCAACTTATCGTCTTCTATTTCCTCTCTCGGTTCACGGCCCAGCCCAGCCAGAGAACCAGGGAGCCCTGCTGCTGTCCTCCGCTCCTCCCTCTTCACGGCTCCCGCCCCGCTGGTGAGCAAGGCCTACTGACTGCGGCCCAGGAGTGGCTTCTGCTGGCTTCGCTCTTCTTGCCTGCCAGCTCCCCTGCTGCTGTTGTGGACGCGTGTGCCAACCTCCTGGCTCGTCCCTGCCTCGTGGCTTCGTCCCCTCCATCCTCCTCCATGCAGGGGTCAGAATTCACTTTCTAACACACGGCTCTGGTTATGGGACTCCTGCTCAGAAACGCTGGATCTCCTCACTGCATGAGAGTGACATCCAGGCCCCTTCAGGAGGGCAGGTGAAAGCCTCCCAGTCTGGCCCCCAATCTTCCTTTCCAGCCTCATCTCCCAATGTGCACTCACATTCATTTTCTCTCTCTCTCTCTCTCTCTCTCTCTCTCTCTCTCTCACACACACACACACACACACACACGCACACACGCACACACTGGTCACGCCAACCTGCTGGTCTCTGTTCCTTGCCCTTTCGTAGTGTTGCCTCCTTCTTTGCGGTGACTCCTCCGCCTGAAACCCCTTCTCTTCCCAACCCAGGGAACCTCCTCCCTCCCCAAGGCCCCAAGTCCAGTTCAAATGTCTTCCCAGCCCCACACGCCACACGCCACACGCCCCACACGCCAGGTCCAGAGCAGAGTGCATCACTCCCTCCTCTGTGTGCCCACAGGACTCGAGCACTTTCCATACTGAGCAGTTCTTGCTTCTGGCCTCCTCCCCTGGCCTGCGACCAAGGTGCTGGTGCTGTCTTATTCCTCTTCGCTGCTCTGTCCCTTCTAGCTCTAGCCACGTGCTCCGGGGACGCCGCCCAAACCCAGGACCCACGCTCCCAGGCCTTCTTCCTCCTGACCTCTCCCTCCCTGGCTCTTAGCCTCTGCCTCAACCTCCCCACCTCTACCCACAGTCTCCCTCACACGCTGGGACCAGCATGGCCCTGTGTCCCTCACGAAGGTCACCTGACCCTTCCGTGGGCAGGACATGGGCTCTGTAGCCTGTGCACCTGAGCTCGTGCTGCTCTCCCTCAGGACCTCCTCCTTCCCTCTGCCCTTCCTCTTGCCCAGCTTTTCTGCCTGCGCATCCTTATTCATTTTCCGAGGGGGTGCAAACCCCACACCCTGCTGGGAGCTGCCTTCAATCCTCTCAGTCAGGATTAATAACCCACACCCCTCCCCCAGTGCTGTTCCATCCTTCTGTCAGGGCTCTTAACCACGTGCTTTCTTCCCCTGACTGTGGGTCCCGGTGTCACTTATTTCCATTTCCCCATGGTGCTTTGCACCTAGTAGCTACCCCCCGCCCCCGACCCGCCAAATGTCTGTCAAAGTGTTGGATCCTGCCATTCCCTGTGCAAGGCCCCGCAGTGGCTCCCTGGGGCCTATGACAGGCTGGGACCGCAGGCACACAGGGGAGCACTGGCCTGTGTGCTCATTCTCTGATGGTGGGGTTCATGAAGCTTCTGCTGCTGCAGTGGGGCACAGAACCCTGGGGTCGGGGGAAGAGTGGTGCCCTCAGCTCTCAAGTCAGCCACCCACAAGGAAACCTCCCAGCCTCCCATGCCTGCTGGGGACCAGCAATTGCTGGAGATTTCCTCAGCTCCTTCCTCGCCAGCCCTGGGATGCTTCCTCCCCTCTCACCATCCCTTCCTTCCGTCATCTCCATCATCCCAAATTCCTGGAGTTGGGCATGCAGAGACTTCTTAACTGCCCCCACCTCCCCCTCCTGACACCCTCCTCCCTCTCTCCAATCCTATCTTCCTGCATTTAACATAGAATCTGGTTCACCCAGCCCCTCCCGTCTGGCACACTCTACAGGCAATTACTCTTGCAATTCCCCTTCCCTAGAACCCCTCCCTTCTTTTCTCCGCTGATCCACATCTGTGGTTCTGGTCTCCCCCTTCTCTCGAATTCTCTGACGCAGAACTGACTCCTTGAGCCACATTACAGCCCTGTTGCAACCAGCAAGCACCACACCATTTAATATTTAATTATTCTCCGCACTTAAAAAAAAATGCACATTTTCTTACCCCACCTCGATTATAACCTTCTTAGGGGTGAAGCTATTTTTTTTTTCTTGCTGGGGAAGGCAGGAGAATGTAGGCTTTCTCCAAACTCTCTTAGCTTCTTGTTTGTGCACACAATTTTCATAGGATCATCTATTAAAGTCATCTATTAGAGGTCTGATAAAATCTTTCTTGGACAACCCCGAAAATATATCACAGGTTACAAGGAGGCCTCACACCATAGACTTCCTGGACTGAAAATATTTGGACCGGAAGCCCAACCTCCTCCTTCTGTCTAGCTTGTTGGGAGGGCTCTCTGAAGGTCAGGACCTCCACACCATGGCAAAAACTGCAGCCCTATCACGTGGTAACCGAGGAATGACATACATGATATCATTGGAGCAGCGCTGTGATGCTTTCATGATCTTGACCCTGTGCCCAAGGGCAGGGAACCACTTGTTCCTCCCCTTGGCTCTACAGAGCAACTTGTCTGGAGATGGGGGGCGAGGGGGTGTGAATCCGAGGCCCTTATGACGTCCCACAGGCAAGCCCATGAGCACCTGGGGCCCCCGTGCCTCCTGGGAACATGCGTGGCATGAACTGGGGTCCAGGAAAGGCTCAGGGGTCAGTGCTCAGGGCTCATTTTTCTCCTTCTCTTACTTCCCTCCAGATTCTGCCCCTTCATCCCGTACACCTCACTTTACCTCTTTCCTGCCAAGCTCACTGTTCCTTCCACCCACACTTCACTTCCACTGAGCTCCCTATCCAGTCGCCCAGGCACAAACTCTCAATAATCTCTACCTGGCCCACCTGGGGACTCCCTTCCCCCTTCCTCTCCCTTTCCTCCCTCTAGAAAACGACTTCCCACAGGGCACCGTGGGCAGTGGCTGTGGCCCCTGGAGTTGGCAAGCACCGGGGTCTTCTGGAGCCCACTTTCCTCGGGCCACAACACGTATGGAACCACTCACCGAGCACTTACATTGTGGGCTCTGGGGAAACAAGGGGGACGGGTCTCGGGATCTGGTGGTGAGGCAGGGGGTGTGGTAAACAGGTAGGCCAAGTGATGCGCCGTGGTGTGGAGATGTACCGGCTGCCAGGCACAGAGGGGCAGCCAGCGCTGTGGTGGGGAAGGCGGCGCAGGGGAAACAACGTCCGGGGGAAGCCTGCAGAAAGGTTGGTGGTTGGCTACAGGCTTCGGGAAATCCTGCTCTACACAGAAGCCAGATGGAAGGGAGCATCTTGGGGGAACTGCCGGCAGGTCCATTTGGCTCAGAAATGAGTGAACGAGAAGGGGAGAGATGTAAATGGGAGACTCAGGCAGCAACCCCAGTCCACAAAAGGAGACTGGACTCTGTCCAGGAGCAACGGGGAGTCGCTGAGGGGACTCACACAGGGACTGATGATGCTGAGTAGCTTAATGTCGAGATACTCATTTCTATACACATAATGGGGAAAATTCAGAGGGAGGCTTGCTCCTGCCCAAGTTCACATTCAATGAGTATTCTAAAGAGGAGAGGCCTAGAGAACTGCCCCAAATCCACAGTGAGCAGGACCGAGCTGGCCCTGGGATCTGTGTCTGCACTGGGAGAAGCAAGGCATCGGGCAAAGAGGGCAGTGAGTGGAGAAGCTGAGACTCTTTGGTTCTAACTAACAGAAGTAGCCAACTTGATCTGACTCAAGCCGAAGGAGACACTGGTTGTGAGGATGTTAGGTCCAGGGCAGGACAGCAAGAGACCTTTTAAGAGGAGTCCCGATTCAGAGGCGGGGTCTTCTCGAGACCTCCCCTCCCATGCCCGCCTGCAAGTGTCTATGTCGTCTCTTCTCTCTGCAGCCCTTCCTTGGTCCCTCTGGCTGCTGGCAGGGCCTGTTTGCCTCACCGACCTGCGGGTGGTGGCTGATAGGCTGGCTCCAGGTTTTAGGTCCAGGTTCTCAGGTGAGAGACTCTGTGAGCCCAGGAGTATCTGGTTGGCTGCTGTGGCCAATGGTGTCACATGTACAAATCCAGGGGCTGGGGCTCATGATGGGTGCCGGGGGTAGCCCCCAGAAGACTGTGTACCCCAAGGCTGTCAAGCTCAGCATGGCACGCTGTCCCCCCCAGCTGGGTATACAGTTCTATAAAACTTTATAAGCTTAGAGGAAGAAAATATGCAGATCTCTATAATCCAAAGGACTTTAATGACAATAGTTAATACCTTTGAGCACTTACTCTACGTTGGTTACTTTGCTAAATGATCACACGTAGTCTCTTAATTCTTGCGGCCCTGTGAGGTAGACGCTATTATTGTTTCCAATTTATAGATAAGACAATGGAAGTACAGAGAATTCTGGCTGAGCCTTCCTGTTCAGTTTGCGAGGCACAACACCTGCCTTAGAGTGCAGACGAAGAGAAAGGCTGCCTTCGTATCCAGGGGTATGCTAGTAAATGTTTAACAGCCGGCAATCTGGGGAAGAGTTCCAATTTATAGCATTTGCTGATTTCCAAGGTATAAATACTCACATGGCTGATTTCAAGCTACCAACTTCCCAGGGCCAGTTTGAGCCGGTTTCTGTACACACGGACTCTCACCCATTTTGGGTGACGGTGGGGGGGGGGGGCAATGTCCAGGAGTTATGTGATTCAGAGCAGTGTTCTTCAAGGGTGGTCCTGGGGACCAGCCCATCAGCAACACCTGAAAACTTGAAATGCAAATTCTCTGATCCCACTCCAGGCCGAATGAATGGGAAGCCCTGGGGGTTGGGAGCAGGAGGACTCAAAGACACTCTGTCTTCACAGCCTCTCCCCTCCTCACCCTGCCCCCCTGCCCCGGGGCTTCTGATGCATGCTCATTCAAGTCTGTGGACTGCTGGAGCCATGGGGCCCTGGGCCCTTTTGCAAACCCAGCTTGTCCAAGTCTTTTTTTTTTTTTTTTTTTTTAATATTTCTTTATGTTTTTATTTATTTTTGAGAGAGAGAGAGAGAGAGAGAGAGAGAGAGAGAGAGAGAGAGAAACAGAAACAGAGTACAAGCTGGGGAGGCGCAGAGAGAGAGGGAGACACAGAATCAGAAGCAGGCTCCGGGCTCCGAGCTGTCAGCACAGAGCCTGACATGGGGGTCTCGAACGCATGAACTGCAAGATCATAACCTGAGCTGAAGTCAGATGCTTAACCGACTGAGCCACCCAGGCACCCCCAGCTTGTTCAAGTCTTTATTCTGCGGTTGGAAGAATGGGGCTCATTTCCTACTCCTTGGCAGATGGGCAAACTGAGGCCAGAGAGATGAAGTTGTGCTGGAAAGTGGTGGCTGAGTGAAGTGGGTTAAGACATCACCCTGCCACCTTGGTCTGGTGGGGCAGATCTTGGCAGAGTCCCTCAGCCCTGACCCTCTGCAGGTCTGTGAAGCAATGAGTCCTGGACCCCCGGGGCGGGAAGGCTGAGCTCTGATGGCCAGAGCAGAAGGAAGGAGGGGGAATCCAGGGGCCTCTAGCACTGGTTTTTCTGAAGAGAGAGAGAAATGAGGAAAGAGGCACATAGAAGCCTGAGGCTCAGTAGCACCTGGCCCTGGTCCTGGCCCTTTGAGGGGGCTCCAAATCTGCAACAAGTCCTGGGACTGAAGCAGGAGGGGCTAGACCAGCAATCTCCAGCCTCAGGTCCCAGCCAGGAAGACCTGACAAGGTTCCTGGGGCAGAGATGGGCTGGGAGCCCCAGGTCCAAGGCCCAGCAAGACGTGTCCGCTGTCTGGCTGTCTCAACAACTTCCCTCAACCCCACTCCAGATTTACTATTAACCAAAGGCAAACAAATCGAGAGCCAAGTATCCGAAATGATGCAAATACCGTGTCAGCCCCGGGAGGCCGTGCAACACCTGGGCAGTCAGCGAGGGTGTGATATCACCCGAGAAGTGCTTGGCGCGGGCTGCGGGTCACGTGAGGTCGCCCGTGTGCTCCGGTCACACGGGGGGAGGGGGTTCCCCACTGAGCTCAGTGTTTCTGATGGAGAACCAACACACAAACAGAAACTGTCCTGTCACGATGAGATCCGTAAGTCACGTGAGTTTTTCTCCCCAGAGTTTTAGTCACAGAGCAAAGATTCAGGGCAGGCATTACTCAGCAGAACCAGACCCCGCTGGGATGCTGGCCTGCTTTTGCTTTGGCCGGAAAGTCAGAATTCCAGTTATGCTACTTGGAGGAACAAAGTTCTGTATAAAAGGTTCCTCAAAGGCATCTGCTCTAGAATTTCTTTAGCAAAAATCCTGGACCCAACACCACTCTAGAATTTCTTTAGCAAAAATCCCGGACCCAACACCAGCCTTCGCCTCCCTACTGGGCCACTATGCCTCTGTGGTGTCTCCTCTGGGCTTGGCCTCGATGTCTCCTCAGGGGTAGGCAGGCTGCTGGAGCCTACACTCCTTCCTTCCAACCCAGAGTGGCCCATGTGGGGATGCTTCAGAAATTGTTGTTAGGCTAAGGGAAGATTTGAGCTTTAAGCAGACAAAGCATCCTGCTCAGCAAATGCTGCGCAAATGCCTGGTTGTAAGCTGAAAGTTGTAGGCAGCAGGGAGGTATGAGGTGTTCGGAAGGAGGGGAGCAATGGTCCACCTCCATTCTCCTGCCCTTAATCTTCTAGGCTCTCACTCTTTGCAAAGCACCTGTTGATCACCTGGAATCCTGACACTGGGTGATGGTGTGGGCAATACATAATAAGCTGGCAGCTAGGTCACTGCCCTCAAGAGGCTTACATTCCATTTAGGAAGATAAAACTATCACAGGCTAGCACAGTAAGAAGCAATAGGGAAGAGCATGTGATTTCCCACAAACTCAGAGCACTGAAAAGCATGGATGGTCCCTGTGCTGGACACACTGCATCTGAATTCTAACCCTGCCACTAACTAGCAGCTGGGTGACCTTCGGCAAGTTGCTTAAATTCTCTGAGCCCCAGTCTACACATCTATAAAGTGGAGACAAAATTCCCAACTCCGAGGGCTGTTGTGAAAAAAAAAAAAAAAAAAAAAAAAAAAGGTTGCAAAACAGTTGGCAAAATGCGCAGCACACAGTAGGTCCTTGATAAATTTTAACCGTCCCCTTAATTCCATTTTGGGCCAAGATGGGTTATAAAAGATGAATCTGTCCGGTTTCCAAACTTGGAGATTAGAAGCAATGAAGTGAAAGGAGGCTTAAAAAGAACAGGGAAAACTAACACTTAAAGCCTGACAATGAGGGAATATTTAGAAAAAGTATAAAAGCAGATGACTAAACCAAATAGTGCCTGGGGACCATATAGTGTGGAAGCAGTCATCCCCACAGCCTCCCTCCAGGGCTATCATAACATAGGACAGCAGAGTCAATGATGTTCACAGTCAAACCATGTTCAATAGCCTCTAAGGAAGCCAGGGATGAGCATAATGCGTTTTAAAAACATTTTCATCCAAAATATTTAACATGTTTAAAAAAGTGCTTGATGTGTGCGGGGCTGGTAAATTTTCAGGTGTCCAGAAAAGACACGATTTCCCAGTGGTTGGATTAGCTGGGTTTTCACTCTGCTTTTCATATATTTGTCAGAGATTTTAGAATCATGCTGAGCACGTGATGGGGGCTTAACAGACTCCTGCTGACTGATAAATCCATGAAGTGTTGGAGTACCAGTTGCTCTGTTTTCCATTTTCAACCACTTTAGGCATTAACTGATTGAGGTCAGGGACAGGCTCCATCTTCTCTTTGAATAAGACAATAACCATCTCCAGCCTCTCCTGACACCCCCACCAACCTGTCCCTCCACCTATATTCCGGATTTTAGTTGACCGCACCATCACCTGCCAGACAACAGCAATAACTCCCTTAATGTAATTAGCAGGTAACTGCAGTCCCAGATGCTGCCTAAAGGGGGCGCTCAGCCACAGACGCTGCATGGGCATCTTGCGTGCACTCTAACCCCCGAGCTTCCAAGTCTGAGGTGAAACCTGAGGCCCTAGGATTTCCTTGGTTTCGGGACATCCCTGTGAGAGTGGGGGATTCGAGTTCCTTTCCACTTGAGGCACACAGAAGACCCGGAGGGCAGGAAGGTAGCCCCAAGCACAGGGTGCCCAGAGCTTCACTGCTGGTCACCTCACCCAAGGCGAGAATGTTCCCAGGACACTGAGCTGCCTGTGTTGCTCCTCACATGTCCTGCCTCCACCCAGCTCTTGACGGGGGGGGGGGGGGCAGACTCTGCTGGCTGCTGTCCAGAGCAGGAGGGACTTGGTCTCCAGCAGAGACCCACTTGCCTCTCTGCCCTGCTGGTCCTCCCAGCCTGGAGTGGGCCTCCCACTCTGTCCCTTGCCTTGCCTCTGGAGTCCCCCACAAAAGGTGCTCTCATCCTAGTTTTGCATTTGATTTCTGGCTTTTATTTCATGTTGATGCTTTTTTTAAAGTGTCAAACAGTTTACAGTTTAAATCTTTCTGGGAATTAGCTGTAATAAGACATCTTTATGTTCGAAAATGGCCACTTGAAGCACTCTAGGAATCTTTATTTCCTATTCCTCCCAAGCCCTGTCCAGGTCCTGGTACGGATACACGCTGTCTGGACCTTTCTTCTTTCCTTCTCTACAGAAGCTCCCTGGGGAGGTGAGCCTGGAGGGGTGAAGGGAGCATGGTGGATTCTGGAGTTTGAATCTGGATGCCATTTACTAGCTGTGTGACCCTGAGTGAGGTATTGAACAGCTTTAGGTTTCATTTGCCTTATCTCTAAAACGGGTGCTGGAACTACTCCATCATGCGTGAGGGTAACAGGAGAGGCCTCCCTTCCCTCACTTACTTAGTGAACTGCCTGGGTGCATGGTAAGTTCTTATCTGATCCCCCTGGGGATGATTCTTATCTGATCCCCCTTCATGAAAGTCCTGCCCCAAGTGGGGCAGAGACCACGAATTACCCACTCCAACCCTACTCCCCCCTTTTCTGTACTAACAGAATCCCAATTTCTATGTATGGGTAGCAATGTGACAAGCTAAAAAACTATATTTCCCAGACTGCTTTGCAGTTAGGATGTGCATGGATCACAGTTAGGATCAATGAGGTGTAAAGGACAGTCATTGGGAGGGGCTTCTGAGAAAGTGCTTTAAAATAGACTTGGGGTCCCTGGGTGGCTCAGTTGGTTCAGCATCCGACTTCAGCTCAGTTCACCATCTCATGGTTCATGAGTTCAAGCCCTGCATCAGGCCCTCTGATGTCAGCATGGAGCCTGCTTTGGATCCTCTGTCTCCCTATCTCTCTTCTCCTCCCCTGCTTATGCTCTTTCTCTCTCAAAAATAAACATTAAAAAATAAATAGAATAGGCTAACTCAACTGTGCTCTTCTGTCCTTTACTGTTTCCCCTTTTTCTTGCCTGAAATGTGAATGTGATGTCATGTGATATGGCCTTGTCACATGACCACACAGCAGCACTGAGGATGGTAGTCACACCCTAAGTACGGCAGAGCAAAAGAGTAGAAGGAGCCCGGGACACTTGAAGGCACGGTCTGCCGGACCTCAGGATTATGTCGCAGTTAGTTAAGATTTCTACTACACGAAGCTAGTGGGTCCCTGTGGATATGTGGGCTGACAGCCTTGCCCTCTTTTCTGAGCTCCAGTCACACACATGGTCACAACCGTATCCTGGGAGATTTGAGTCAAAAGCAAAGGAGCCTAACAATCTAGACTTTTGGGGAACATAAAGTTTGAGATTCCCGAAGGATGTCTCAGCACCCACAGCTGATGAGGCCATGCACTCAAGTTCTCCATCACCTGGTACTTAGGCAAGGTTCTTACGCAAGGCAGGTGAATGCGGATGGCAAAGCAAACGCCGTTTGCAGTTCTGTGGGATTTGTTACCTCATCGGCAGTGTGATGGGGAATGCACTCGTAGAGGCCAGCAGACCTCCAGCCCGCCTCTGAGGTTTGGGAAAACAGTCCGTTTTGTTTATACATGCATGAGTTCTAGACCATGGAGAAGTACTGAGTCCCACCTTGGGCGGTGTTCATTTTTTCTTCCCATGTCCACATTCTATATCCCCAAAGAGCTTGATTGCAGTTGAATCTAAAGGCGTTTGCTGTGCACTTTCCACATGCAAGTTTCTGTGTGAAGTGCTGGGGGGCGGGGGGGGGGGGACTCAGAGATGGAAAACACCCAGGCCTTGCCCTCAGGCAGGGAGCTGACAATCTAGCTGGGGGACATAAGCATATATAATTCTCATGAGTGCAGGAGGTGTGGAAGGGCAACCACAGAAGTAGAGGGGGAGGGGGAGGTACAAAGAGGTGGAGTCTGAGGCCCAGAAGGGGAGCTGCATCTGAGCTGGGCTTTGGAAACCAAGTGGCATTTCAACAGGGGGTCATGTTGTGTGTGTGTGTGTGGGGATCTTGCCCAGGCTGACGAAGCACAGGGACCAGGAGACAGCAAGGTCACTGGCATGGAGTGATTTCAAAATGGTCACAGTCTAGTGAGGCTACACTGTTGGGAGCCAGCAGCAGTGAACCTTGGGTGCTGGGCGTGGGAGATAAGGCTATGACTGAGTTTGAAAATAAAAATAATGGTGGCCAGCATGCACTGGGCATGTAATATGTGCCAGCCACCCTTCTAAGTACTTTCTGTGAATTAACCCACAATAACCCTATAAGGTGAGGACTACTGCTCTGCCCATTTTACGGGTCAGGAAACTAAGCTCTCACCAAGGAAAGGTTGGTTTGCCCAGTGGGAAACCTCTGAGAAGCGCGAAGGATTCAGCCCATTTTGGCTCCAGGGTCCTACTCTTAGTGACTAAGCTATAGTTGGAAGGGTGGGGATGGGGATCTTAAACACCACCCTGAGGGGTGTGGTTCTGCCTGCACAGATCTGTGAAATGCACAGGGGGCCTTCAGAGTTGCACTTGTGATTTTGATGCATCCCTCTGGGGGCGGTTCTGTGAGGAAGGGCTGGTGCAGGGGGAGAGTCAAGGCAGAGGACCCATTAGGAGGCTGGAGTCGAAGAAACACTTGAGGGGTGGCCTGGGGCAGGGCCGAGGGGACAGCCAGGGATGGTTCTTGTGAAGCACTCAGTGCATCTGATACTGACTGCTGCTGAGAGAACACGAAGAAGACGTTTAAAGAGATGACAAGGGAGGCGGAGGAACCTGGGAGGAGAAGAAGGGCTGTTCAGATATGATCAGACTTGTCCCCAAATATATCCTGCAGATACGTCGCCTGTACATGACATGATGTATGAGCAAGCGTATTCTCTGAGCTATTTTATGTGATCACAAAGGACCAGAGCCAGAGTAAAAGTCCATCAATGGGCCACCGTTTAAATACATCATGACTTATCCATACATCAAAACGCTAAGTTTTTGTACAGCCTGTGAGGTAAGCATGGTTTTCACATTTTTTAATGTTTGGAAAAACACGAAAAATATTATTTTGTAATAGGTGAAAATTACATGAAATCCAAATTTCAGTGTCCATACATAAAATTTTGCTGGGACACAGCCACGTTTCTTCACATATGTATCATCTGTGCCCGCTTCCCCATCACGAGGGCAGCTGAGCAACGTGAAACAGGACGCGGGACCTGCAAAGCCAAACAATTTACTATCTGCTCCTGCACAGAGCAGGTCTGCTGGCCCGATGTAGACTGTCTGGAAAGCTCCGTGAGAAACGAACCACGGCAACTGCCTCTGGGGACAGATGTCCAACAGACAGAGTTGGAAAGGAGACTTCCTGCAGTGCAACGTTTACACTTTTTGAATTTTGAATCGTGTGAATATTTAACTATCTTTAAGTTTAATTTGAAATGTAAGAGAAAAAGAGTGGGCCCTGTTTCTCATCCTGAACTGAAGGAAGAGGAATGAGAGAGGGCAGAAATGGCAGCCGATGCCAGCTTCAGTGCCAGGTCTGGGAGAGGTCACAGGCATCCCGCCAGAAGAGGTTGCAAGGTGAGCCTGGGCTTGACCTCAGCCTTGCACTTGCTGAAAGACCCAGGACAGCTCTCCTTCCCTGTGGGGGAGGGGTCCGTGCTGCTCAGGTGCTGAGATGCCCTGCCCCAGAGGGGGCCCAGAAGACGGGCCTCTGTCTCTCTGCCTGCTGGGGAGGATGGAGGGAAATGGACACATAAACCCAGACTGTGACCTCATCAGCCGGTTGAGAAACAAGAAGGAGCACAGACTGGGAATGTGCAGTGGTGAGAAGGACACGAGGGGTCCGAACACTGGGTCTTCCCTAGCCACCAACTGTCTCTGTGACCTGAGGTAAGTCATTCTGCCTTTGGGGCAGGGCTCTATCCCTGTTGCCAGAGGCTTGGACCAGACTGACAATCATCCAGCTGCCACTTTCCTGCCCTCTGCCCACTAGGCACACTATTGGGCATTCCTCAAGACTTCACAGGGGACCTGGATTGAAAATATGACAACAGGGGTGCCCGGTTGGCTCAGTCAGGTGAGCATCTGACTTTGGCTCAGGTCATGATCTTGCAGTTCGTGAGTTTGAGCCCTGCGTTGGGCTTTGTGCTGACAGCTCAGAGTCTGGAGCCTGCTTCAGATGCTGTGTCTCCCTCTCTCTCTCTCTGCCCCTTGTCCGCTCACACTCTGTCTCTGTCTCTTTCTCAAAATAATAAACATTCAAAATTAAAAAAAAAAAAAAAAAGAAAAGATGACAACAAACCAAACAATAGGCAGTCTCACCCAGATGAGACTCTAGGACATGTCTCTACATGTGGTTCTGTCACTCCATAGCTCCAAGAGCCTCACTACTTCCCCTGATATAAGCCCTTCAGGCTGAAGGGAACACCCTTCAGTCATTGGCCAACCAGTGGGGACATCACAGCCCTGAGTGATGGCCAATCTGGCAGAGCAGTGGCAGGCAGGAAGTGGCAGGAGGGGTCGATGGGCTTGGTGGAGGGCCCCTCTTGAGCAAATCCAGGCAGATGCATTAATAGCCCAAATGCTGGGAATAGCTGTAGCAACCGCATCTCCAGAGAATTTGTCCCTAGGGAAGTCCTGTGTGTGTGTGTGTGTGTGGGGGGGGGGGGGCATCATCAGTAGAGGTCTCTCCCCCTGAGCAAGGCATGTGGCTGCATTCTCCTGCATTCTCCTGGCCCTCATGGTCAGGAATAGCAGGCCCAGAGGCCGGCCAGCATCTTCAGAGAGCACTGGGTGTCATGCCCAGGGTTGTCCTCAGGCCCTCAAGCCTGGAACCTCTGTTCTCTCTCTTCCCTGTAAGTCCCTATGCCTCATTTATGACCCAGCTCAAAACTTTCCTTTTGAACACAGGGGCCAACTTGAAGGGGTTCAAGATGACCAAATCTGAGGTAATTTCATCAACAAAATAAATAATAATCAAAATAGATTATAACATAAATTAAAGGCAAAATAAGAAATAATGGGTCTATCCGATATAGACAAGTATTTGAATACATACATACGGGAGAGGGGACAGCTCTTTCTCACAGCAAAATTCCAATGAATAGATGTTAGAAGACACAATGGAAATAGAAAGCCACCGTTCGGCAAACACTCACAATAATGATTGTTTAAAGCAGGAATCATCAGTGGAAACAAACATTCGTGGGTGAAAATGTGGTAAGAAACAGGATGTTTACATAATCTCAAAGTATTTCCCCACAAGATGCTTGTTAATTGCAAAGCGGAAAATGGTATCTTTACAGCGGAAAAACCTAGCAGACACTGCCTTAGGCAGGTGATCAAAGTCAACATAACAAGAAACCCAACAGATTGGCCTCACGTACGTACTGCCCAATACAATGCCCTGAGAAGGGCACAGCATCGCTTCTGTGGTGTTCTTGTCAAAACACACGTGCTGAGGAAACACCAGCCAAACCCAGCCAAGTTGAGGGACATTCTACAGAATAACTGGCTGGTACTCTTCAAAAGTATGAAGGTCACGAATGAGTAAGATGAGGGAACTGTCCCAGGAGCCTAAGGAAACATGACAACTAAATACTACGTGGGGTCCCTGCACTGGCTCCCAGACCCGATGAGGTACATGAGTGAGGCAGCTGATGAAATCTGAAGGAGGTTTGTGGCTGATGTTGATTTCCGTTTTGAGGACTGAACTGTACATTTGTAGGATGTCAACACTTGGGGAAACTAGGTGAAAGATATTCGGGAATTCTTTGTACTATTTTTGCAACATTTTATGTAAGTCTGAAATTATTTTGAAAAAACAAAACAAAAACCTTTCCTCTTCTGTCCAACTTCCCCAGAGTTAATTCCCTTAGCTGTGTGTAGCCGGCCACTTGGCACATGGTGTTTCTATCATTTGCTAACATGTCTGTCTCCCTCAGGCTGTGAGTCTTAGCACAGGGACTAGGTCTCTCTAATTTACCTTTTGGCCTCATCTTATAAACCTTATCTGGATGGAAGCTGGCTGTCAGTCTTCCTCTTCAAGAAACCCCCTTCCCCACCCCCTTCCTTCTCCCACTGTAAAAAGCACTGCTGTTCTTTCAGTGGCTCAGACTAAAATCCCAGGGATCATCCTCGATGCCTCTCTTTCCCTCTCATCCCAGGACGGGCAAGTCTTGTTGGGGGTTCTCCAGTAACCAGGGTTCTCCAGAGTTTATCACCACACAGACCATCCCCCACCCCTCTCCAGCACCCTCGGCTGAGGGCACTCATTTCTCAGCAGAACATGAGCCCCATTTGCTAACCGATCTCCACCTACCTGACCCTCAAGGGCCTTTTCCATGAAGCAGCCAAGGAGATCTTTAGAAGGGGAAAATCGCTTCACATCACTCCCTCCACTGGCTTCCCATTGCTGTTAGTGTGAAATCCAAATTCCCAGCGCGTCCCACGAGGCCCTACCTGCTTTGGCCTCTGCCTTCCATCTGACCTTACCTTGACCCTCTCTGCCCTCACTCCCCCTGCTCCAGCCACCTGGCCCTGCCATCTCTCCATAGATATGCCAAGTCTGCTTCCATCTCTGGGGTGTGGATCTTCCGCAGCTCTTCGCAGGACTGTCTCCTTCTCAATGTTCAGGCTCAGCCCAAAAGTCCCATCCTCAGACATCGCCCAGTGTGTTAGCTCAAGTAATCCTGTTCTTCCCCAGACACTCTTGGTCCCTGTATGGGTTTGTCAGGGCTTGCGCAACAAAGCACCACAGATTGGGTGGCTTAAGAAACAAAGATTTATTTTCTCATAGTCCCTGAGGCTAGGAGCCCAAGATAAAGACGTCAGAGAGGCTGGATCCTTCTGAGGAGAATCTGTTCCAGGCCTCTCTCCCAGCTTCCAGCTGTTTGTGGAAATCTGGTGTTCCTTGTCGACGCATCACCCCGGTCTCTTATCTTCACGTGGCCTTGTGCTCATGTACCTCTGTCCAGATTTCCCTTTTTTTATATGGACACCAGTCATAATGGGTTGGAGCCCACCATAATCTCATTTTAACTCGATTACCTTAAAAAATAAAGCCACATTCTAGGGGACAGCACCAACATATAACTTCTTAGGGAACACAGTTCAACCTAGGGCCGTCCCATCACCCTGTTTTCTTTAGGGCCTTTGTAACCATCCGAATTATCTCATTTATTTGTGGTCATTGTCTGTGTCTCCCCAACTATAACATAATCTGTACCAGGGTAGGGATCTGCCCCAACTCCAGGGCTTGGTCCTTCTCCTGCTGCACAGAGGGACACCAGCCCCTGTTTCTACAGCTCGAATCAGGATACCTCCCTCAGGCTGCCCCAGGTGAGAGGAAAGACCTGCCCTCATTCACTTTCCACAAGCAACCATTCCACAAGAATGCTCTACATTCATCACTTAGCTCACTGCCCAGCCAGAGATTTGTGGCCTCCAGCCCTGGAGCCAGCCACACATCCCAGAGCCCAGAGGTACCATGCACACAGTAAATACTCAGTAAACACTTGCTGAATGAATGAAGGCCACACAGTTTGGGCGCTGACCCAGGTTTCCCGCCCTCTAGCCAGTGTGGCTCGTGGTTAAGGGCCTGGACTGTGAGGCTAGACTGCTTGGGTCTGCCACCTAAGAGGAGACCTGCGTACATTACTTATCCAGTCTTTGCCTCAGTTTCTCCAACTGTGAAATGGAGATGATTATAAAAGTACCTCCCTAGTAAGGTGTTGTATGAAATGAGATCAAATGTAGTGAACAGTGTCTGGCTAATAAGAAGTGCTCTGTGCTGACCCAGGCCTCATCTTTTAGCCTGGCCTGAGGTCTGGGAAAGTTCCCGATGGCCAAAGGCAGGTGTCTCTGGTCAGCTGGGTGCAGGGGCTCCAGGTTTCCCTTCAGCATCCATCTTCAGAATCCCCATCTACACAAGGGAGATTTTGACCATAAAAGCCTTGGCCAGGAACTGGGTTTTGGGTGGGTGGGCCTTGGAATTTCACCGCTTCTTCTGGCTGACTGAGGAGAGGAAAAAGGAGGATATAGCTCCCTGGACTCTTTCTGGACTCCTGACGTGAGGTAGGCAGCTTCCAGTTGACTCAGCAGGCCACTTTCCTCAGAATCAGCCACTCTGATTCAAAACTGTTCGTGTTGCAACAGGCTCACAGCCACCCCCGGAAAAGCTGACCCCCCACTCAACTTGCTTCCTGATTTAATAACTATATATAGCCATACTTATAGACCTTTCTATATATGTATGCACTTAGAAACCAACAAAGCTAAAAATACCCCCCCTCCCTACACCTCACTTCTGTGTTTTCTTTGTTCCTCGTTCTTATTTGTGGCTTTTGAGACTGGAACTTGCTGTCAGGATGGAGTGGCCTCTATCTAGCCGTGGGTGGCAGGGACACCAGAGCACACACTCGGGGAGATGGGTGTGAGGGATCCAGTCCCAGCTCTGAAGTCATGTTCTGTGATTATCTGGGATATCCTTCCCCTCACTAGGCCTCAGTGCCTCTCAAGTTGATCAGTGTCCCTCATCAAGGAGGCATTGAACTTGATCTAAGGTGTACTCTTCCTCTCTCATTCACTGGCTGAGTGCAACGGCATTCATGGGAAAAGGTGACACACACACACCAGAACCACTGATTCCTGTTCTTTCTACATTTACCGAATATTTACGGAGCCCTTACTGTGCATCTGATAAAAATCTCTACCCTCGGGGAACTTACTATATTCCAGTCAGAGGAGAAAAATAAACAAAATAAATGAAATATATAGCCTGTTTGGTGGTAAGTGTCATGGAGAAAAATAAAGTAGAAAGGGGGGACAGAAAATGGAGGGGGGTGCAATTTAAATTGAGGAGGTCCTAACTTCCTCACTGGCAAGATGGGGTTTGCATAAGGAGGAGGAGTGAAGGTGTGCCCAGGAGGAGGGGGAGCAGGCATGCAGATACCTGGGAGCGGGGGGGGGGGGGGGGTGGGGGGTGGGATGGAGTGTGCCAAGCAGAGGAGATGCAAATACCAAGGCCTCAAGGTGTGAGTGCATCTATACCTGGTGTACTGGGGGGCCACTGTGGCTGGCATGGAGGGAGCAGGGAGGGAATGCGGGCCAGGACCTCAGGTGGAGGGGTAACATGGGCCAGTACTATGTCTGGGATGGGGTGTCATTGGAGGGGTTTTTGCTGAGCAGGGACCTCAGCTGACTTTTATCTTCCCAGGATAGCCTGGCTGCTCAGTTAGTTTATAACAGACCACAGGGCCCAAGAATGGAAGCAGGGAGACCAAAGAGAAGACCCCTACAAACTAAACTAGGGCTGATGGTGGTTCAAAGCAGGGTGGTGGGGCGGAGATGGGAAGGAGCAGATCTGCTGATGGTTTGGGCATGAGTCTGTGAGAAACAGAAGCCAAGAGTGACTCGAAGGTTATTGGCTTGAGCAATGATGGAATTGCCACGAACTCAAATGCACTGGGAGAACGAAAGGTCAGGAACTCAGTTTGGACCCACGCAAAGAGAGACACCCATGAGGCATCCCAGAGGGGACCCTGAGTGGGCAGTTGGATGTATGAGCCTGGAGTCTGGCAGAGAGTCTGGGCTACGGATCCACGGCTGAAAGCGGCCCACAGGTGCATGTGAGTGGTGCATAAAAGCCACAGGCCTGGGTGAGGTTCCTGCGATAGTGTGGGAGAGTCTGTGTGCTGAGCTCTGGGGCACGCCAACATTTAGAGATCAGGAAGAAGGTGAGAAGGAAACAGAAAGAGAACAGAGAAGAATCAGCCAGGGAGGCGTGGCTGACTCCTCTCCTGGCTTCAGTTCTTCATCTGTAAAGGAGGGCTGTCCAGAATCCCCTCCCACATGGATACCTGTGCTTATAAGGTGCAGAATGGAGGTGTGCCCACATCACAATGCGAAAGCCCTTTCCGGGTCTAGTCTGGGATGCACGTGGGACTCAAGCTCCTGACTGACCTCCCTGGTTTAGAAGCATCTGCAGATGGTCTAATGCTGCTGGGTCACAGGGAGGAGTGGAGTAGGGACGCAGGCAGTCCTGCCCCAGCAAGCCCTGCCTGGGGAGAGAAGAGGGCCAGTGTCAAGGAGTTCTCACCTGGGCTGGGGTGGTAGGAGCTGGTTTTATTTAGACACTCTTTTTTCTTTCTTTCTTTCTTTCTTTCTTTCTTTCTTTCTTTCTTTCTTTCTTTCTTTTTTTGTTAGCAGTTTATTTTTTTTTTTAATTTAATTTTTTTTTAATTCCCCTGTGGGCAAAAAGTAGCTTAACTGTTCTCTTGTGATACAGGCCAACAGGGAAAAAAGTGTTTGGGATATTAATCACGCACATGATTTGGAGCATTTTTATAGAAAAGGAGGAGGGTGGTCTCTGACATGTCTTCCTGCTATCCTCTTGGGACCTTGAAGAATAGTTTTTTGGTTTTTGGGTTTTTTTTTTTTTTTTTTTTTTTCTCACTCAGAGGTAATTCCCAAGTCAGGTTCCCCCCCACCCAGGGATTTCTAGATCCAACCTTGGGCAGAGCAGAACCAGCCCTGGAAGGTGCTGGGGTGTCAGGCCGGCAGGATTCCAGGCCTCAGACAGTGGGGCCTCAGCCCTGCCAGGGTCCCTCCCTGATATGCTCCCAGCCAGTGCACAAATAGGTCCTCAGTGAGCCCGAGCCCACACCTGAGCCCTGCTAGGGAGCTCTGGTTTTCTACTACCAATTAATCACTTTCATTGCACGCTTACTATGTTAGCATTTTATATATATTAACGTATTTATCTCTTTTAAAAAATTTTTAATGTTTATTTTATATTTGAGAGAAAGGGAGAGTGTGAGTGGGGGAGGGGCAGAGAGAGAGGGAGACAGAATCCAGAGCAGGTTGCAGGCTCTGAGCTGTAGGCACACAGCCCGACTAGGGGCTTGAACGCACTAACCTCGAGATCACGACCTGAGCCGAAGCCAAACGCTTAACTGAGCCACCCAGGCACCCCTAACATATTTATATATATAGTATATTATGTATATGTGTAAATATACATAAGTGCAACTGAATTCTCTGGATGCCGCTTAGGGTGTTCTGATTCGGTTTTGCAGTATGATTGTTCCCTTTTACGAAGGAGAACACTTGAGGCGTAGAGAAATTCATTTGCTGACCTGAAGTCACTTGGGAAGCTGGAGATTTGTACCCAGTATCCTGACTCTGCAACTAATGGGCTACATCTCCTTGCCATAGGGGTCCCTTGTGCCTTTGAGATCAACTCACTTGACAGTTGGGGAAACAGAGGTCTGGAGGGGAGAAGTGCCTTGCTTCAGGTCACAGAGGGCTCTGACAGAGTTGAGAGGTTCTTTCATAACCTGCCACCGCTCATTTAATAGACGTTCCGAGTACACACCACAGACATTCTGGAGAGACAGTGGGGAAGCTCTTCCCAGGGCAGAGCACCCCCAGCCTGGTGCCCCTGATGCTCCGTGGCCCTGTGACACTCATCATGGGCTAGTGGAGACAGTGCCCTGTGGCTGGGAACTGCTCTGGGGAGGCGAAAATGAGCCAGCAGGAATCCCACCCTTGAGGGGTATGAAGCCACATCCCTGAACCAATGTGCCACACTGCACATTCCGTGTCCCCTACTGGGGGTCCTCCCTCTCCCTCTCCACCTGCTGGTATGCCAGGCACCTTTCAAGGCCCAGTTTGGTTCACCTGAGAGGCCGGGAAGCCTCTCTGCAGAATCCAGAACTGCTTCCTCTCCTTAGCACTTGTCTAAAGTCCTTTCTCTGTTGCGGGTACTTGAATATTTTTGTGTCTATCCTCCTACGCAGTCAGAAAGCCCCTCAAGGACCAGGACCCCGTCTTGCCGTGTACATGTCTTGCCGTGCCTTGTTCTGTATGCCTGTCCTGGGCACCCAGGCTGATGTGCTATAATTTAACCTGTGGCATTAAGTACAAGCAGAACAGTTTCCAAGTGGGAATGACAAGAATTCAGAAGCGATGGAAGTTCCTTGATGAAAAAGTTAGTATCCTGCTTTGCAACAAAGGGAGAGATGATGCACGTGAAAACGGGAGAGGCATTTAGGAGGAGGAATGAACTCAAAGGCACAGAGACAAATTTCGAAGAAGGGGGAAACAAGGGCCATGTGTGGGAGACGGCAAGTCTTCTGTCTGGCTGGACCCATAAAGGGAAAAAGTGGAAACTGAAGTTGGCCAGACTGTGGAAGATATGGACTGCCAGGGTAAGGATGGAAGTTCCCTGCAGGCAACAGGAGGCCTGAGGATGTAGACAGGGGTCCCCTCCCCAGATGAGGAGCAGTGGGAGCAGGGGGCATTGCAGGGTGCTTTGCAGTTTCCAAAAGTCATTTTACCTGAATGTTTGGCTCACACAATTCTTACTGTATGTCTTCTGGATAAGATTATCATCCTTATGGAGACACTGGCTTGAAGTCACTTGCTCCAACTCACAATGCTAATAATAAGCACCAGGGCTGGGCTTGAGTCCAAAGCTGAGAGAAGGTGGATTGAATTGGTAATGGCGGTGTGACCGGGGAGGAGCAGTGATGGCAATGGGGGTGGGGCAGACTGAAGGGATGAACTCGGTAGAACTTAACCCCAAATTCAAAGGACGAGGGAGAGAAGGAGGGGGCAAAGACAGGGCTGTCACCTAGAGCCTGAGTAGGGGAGAAAGGGAGGGCCGGATTCCCTTTTCCAGCCGTACTGCATTCCCCTAGTCAACCCAAGCCCTGACTCAGAGTACGGAAGAAGTTGGGGTGGGCATACCAGAAACCAGATCACAGAAACTGAAGATATCCCACAGGTCCTGCCAATATAGATCATATCAGATCATACCATATCATATCACATCATATCACATCTTCTATATGATATGTCAGGTGAAATGGCAAAAGAAAGCTCTAGCTTTGACTTTTGGACTCAAAGGTCAGCCGTGTCCCTCCTGTCTCCCCACACAGAGGCCCAGCTGGGAGCACAAAGGAACATCCCTTCCTGCCAGGGCCCTTGTGGAGACATCAGGAGGAAGTGTGTTTTGTGGTAGAAACTACTCTGAGTTCACTGAGTCTGTTTGCCTTTCTTCCTGAGCTCATAGCTACTACCTTCATTTCCAGCTCTTATCCCTCCCCATGTCCACTGACTTCTGGTTCATGGATCGTGGGCAGAGGGAGGTGGCCACTCACGGGTCTGGCTCATGACTGCTTCCCATGTGATTCTTTGCTTTTCCTTCCATCTGCCAGTAGGATGTCATTGCCTAGGGTAACGTGGAAACCACAGCCTGGTTTCCTGGATGGCAGGGTCCCTTCCCCCCAGTCAGGATCACCCGCTCTGGACAGTCAACTAAGATTTTATTATGCTAAGACGCTGCACTGTGGGAGTTTGCACGTTATCTTACCTAACAGAGCATGGAGAAGCTTTTTGAGACCCACGAGATGTTGTAGGATTGTAAAGTATTTTGTCCTGTTTGTATTTTAAAATCCAAGATTTTCTAGCCTGGGAAAGGCCATTTAGAAGGGCCAGCGGGGCCAAGCAGATGCCAGTCTGGGGTGTGTTAGGACCAAGGAAGGTCCCTCTCACAGCAGGGTCCAGGGTCCCCCTGATGTGATGCACGCTGCCTCTATGAAATCAACCACCTCTCTCTTAGCACCTCTGAGCCCCTGAGCCTGGGGACCACTCAGAATAAGCCCTTCCCTCATTGTGCAGACGAGGTCACAATGAGAAAGAGACCTGCCCAAGGTCACATTCCCCTCCCCTGGTGCTGTGTGCCCACCGGCAACACTCATCATCCGCATGGTGGACAAATTACTGTGGTTATTGTTACAGTGGTGGCTCCAGATCTGGAGGCCTCCATTCCCACACCATTGTGTCATCCTTGCTCAATGTAGCTCTGGGCCTGACCATATGATCTGCTTTGGTCAATGGAACATCAGCAAACGCGATGCAGGAAAAGTCTTGCACAGCATCTGTGCGTGGGGGCTTGCTCTCTCTCTTGCTGCTGGGGCCACCTCCTGTCCCCCACCACTCCTGCTATCAGGAAGTCTGGGCTACTGGAAGACAAGACTATAGGAGCAAAGACAAGTCTTCATGCTGAGTTCCTCTGGACCAGTGGTCTTTGGCCAGAGGGCAATTTTGCACGCCCCCCCTCCGCCCCCGAGAACATTTGCCAACATTTGGAGGTATTTTTAGTTGTCCTAATTGTCTGTGTGTGTGCTACTGGAATCTAGTGGGTAGAGACCAAGGATGCTGTTCAACATCATCTTACAATGCACAGGACCCAGAATACCCACAACAAAGAATTATCCGGTTCCAAATGTCAATAGTGCTATGGTTTAGAAAGCCTGCTGTCAAGCAAACAGCCCTCAGCTGATGTCCCAGCTGGCTGCAGCCCCATTAGTGAGACCAACAGAAGAATGGCCCCACTGATAGCAGCCTAAATCACTAACCCACAGAATCGTGAGCAAAAAGATGGTGGTTGTTTTAAGTCATTAAATTTTCGGGTATATTTTGATACAGTAGCAAAGGTGGGTACAGGACACTCAGTTAATGGTAGTCCCTTGCTGTGGATTTGGACATGGAACACAGAAGTGGCTGGGTCCTCAGGCACGGATCCTGTGGACATTTACCCAGTTTGGTGCTGTTTATCACACACACACACATCCCTGTCATGGGCCAGCTGCTGTACTAAGTATTCCGTATGTACTAATTTAGTTAATTTTCGTAACAACTCCATGAGATATTGCCTCTAGTTTACAAAAGTGCAACTGAGGCTCAGAGCGATTAACTCGCCCAGGGTCACATGGTTACTAAGTAGAGCCACATTTTGGACATCTGGTCCCGAGTCCATGCCCTTGACCACCACTCCATGCTGTTTCCTGTCAGTGACTCTGTTTCTCCTGTGGCCCAGCTGCCCTCTCCCCTGCTCCTAGACTGCTGCCCATTGGGATGACTGGCCGCTGCGGCTCCCAGGTGGCCACAGATGTGTCTCGTGACATGCTACACCTTGAAACAGGACTGTCCAAGAGGGTGAGTGTGAGCCACGGTTCCTGGGATCAGAATCCAATCTCCAAACCCAGCTCCAATATTTATTTGCGGTGGGATTTTTGAATGCTTTCCTTAACTTCTCTGAGTCTCAGTTTCCTTACTGGTAAAATGGGGCCACATCATCAGTATCCAACAATCAGTGATGTGCAGGACACAGGCCTAGACACTGATGGTACCAAGTAAACCAGCCAGGTGCATGAGGTCCCAGGAGATGTTAGCGGAGCCTCAGTTCCAGGCTGAAAGTGGTGGATGCCCAAGTCCACGACTGCGACCTTGGTCTCTCTCACTGGGCAGAACTTCAGGAAATAAAAAGGAACTTTTCTTCAGGAAATAATGAGCATCCCTGAAATTTCAGCATCTCCCACGCACTCCCTGACTGGAGTTCTATGCCTCCCAGCCTTGTATAGTGCGGTGGTTACCAGCCCAGCCCCCAGAGCTGGATGCTTGTGTTCATGTTCCGGCTGGCACCTTGGGCAGGTGCTTAACTTCACCGGGCCGCAGTTTCTCATCTGTCCGGTGGGGACGATGACTGACCTGATCTCATGAGGTCCTCATAAGGAGGGAGTGAGTTGACAGTGAAGAGCAGCACATTTGCATGAGTAAGTGTTGCTGAAGTACCGACTTTTTTTTTTTTTTTTTCTATCATCCTTCCTTGCCAACCCTCCTGTGTTCCTCCCAAAATGGGTTCTCTGAATTCTAGAAATCCTGGCGGGCAGAGGACTGACATGTTCCCTGCTGTTATGGAATTTCTCGGGCTGAAGGTCATCTGTTTTAGGGGCCATGGAACTTTCTCCTACGGCACTCACTCCCCTTGCAGGGACTCGTCACCTTGTTCTTTATGATTATTATTAATTAAAAGAACAAAGAGAATGGATGAGTGTCGAACAAAACTTGAAATATACAGATAAGCAGGAAGAAATGAAAAGCACTTCAAATCCCGCCATTCAGAGAGAACTGTGGTTAACATTTTAGGGTCTCTTTCTCTCTCCAGACTTTTCCCCACTCAATATATTTGTTGAAATAAATCTGTGTACGTAGTGAGGCCAGGGGGTCAGCATACTCAGCCTCAGGGCCTCCTTCAAGGCCCCCGTGGTTGGGTAGGGCACCAGGGCCCTATTGGTGGCTCTAGCCCAGGATCCAGGCAGGTCAGGGGCGGGACCTCTCTGCCTGATGCCAGTGTGCTCCTCACCCCCAGATGAGCCTGAAGCTGCCTTCTCCCAGCTCTGCACAGAACGCCCCATCTTCCACGGAGGTAATGTTTTGTGTGGGACAACTGCGTCAGAAGGAAGACCCTCACGCAGCCAGCAGGCCCTGGGAATGAATTGGGCCTTTACGTGAAAAGCTGCTCCCTGCACACCCCTAACTCCTGCTAACCTTCTCTGAAAGCTGACCACACCATCGCTAATAACCCAGATACTGAGCGGACGGGGTGGGGGCCTGCAGAATGTCTGCAGCTTAATAACAGCTGGACAGTGTACTGGCAGATGTCAGGGTGACACTTTTCCAGGCTTTCTATAGACTCCTCTGAAACCTCGGGAGTGGAGTTTGCTTTTGCTCTCTACCATGGAATTTCTCAGAAATCTTAAAAACTATAATGGCCATGGGGCGCCTGGGTGGCTCAGCGGGTTGAGCATCTGACTCTTGGTTTCGGCTCAGGTCATGAGCTCACAGTTTGTGGGTTCGAGCCCCGCGTCGGGCTCTGTGCTGCCAGTGTAGAGCCTGTTTGGGATTCTCTCTCTCCCCCAATCTCTGCCCCTCCCCTGCTTATTCTCTCTCTCTCTCAAAATAAATACACTTAAAAAAACTATAATGGCTATCATTTATTGAGCATTTATTCTGTGCTGAGCCCTTCACAGAAATTATGTTGAATCCTCACTTCAGGTTTGCAAGGTAGATAAGGAACCTGAGGCTGAGGAAGGCCAGTGGCCTGACCCAAGTGCTGCCGCCTGTAAGAGTAGAGAGAGATTTAAACACCGTCATTGAACTCTCAAACCCATGCTCTTGTTTCCATATAAAAATTAATATTTGGGGGCCCCTGGGTGGCTCAGTTGGTTAAGCGTCTGACTCTTGATTTCAGCTCAGGTCATGATCCATGCTCGCTCGCTCGCTCGCTCGCTCTCTCTCCCTCTGCCCCTCTTTCCTGTTCACACACACTCTCTCTCTAAAAAATAAATAAATAAATAACAATAATGTTTATTTTATTCAAGTGACCCATGCCCATAGTTACAAATCAAACAGGGCTAGGGGCTGCCTGGGTGGCTCAGTCAGTTAAGCATCTGACCTCATGATCTCATGGTTTGTGAGATCGAGCCCCACATTGGGCTCTATGCTCTCAGTGTGGAGCCTACTTGGGCGTCTCTCTTTCCCTCTCTCTCTGCCCCTTCCCTCCCAATAAATAAATAGATTGAATGAATAAATAAATAAATAAATAAATAAATAAATATCAAACAAGGCTAAAAGACACAGCAGAAACCAGCCCCAATCTTCTCTGCTCCTCTGAGGCAACCACTTTCAACTCAGCAGCAGCTTTTCTTCTGCTCTTAACTCCAGGTTTCAAAATATTCACCTAAATTCTATTTCTTATATATTATTATTATTGTTGTTATTATTATTATTATTACCTTTTTAAAGTACACTCCACACCCGGTGTGGGGCCTGAACTCACGACGCTGAGATTAAGACCAACCAAGCCAGCCAGGCGCTTCTTATGTATTATTTCTGAGAACAAGTAATCCCCCACCTCCTTCCCATTTCTTAGTTTCTTCTACTTAAAGCAATTTCCTCTAATTCCTTTAGTGGATCTATCGGAGGCCCGGCGATCATTTCCCACCACTCACCTAGGTAAATGTGTCAGCCCTTCCCTTCTCCTCGAGGCCCTGGGAGCCTCTCCTCTCCAGAATGGCCCCTCCCTCTTAGCCCCGAGACTCCCCTCTGATTTTCCTTTGCTGAAGCCCCTGTTTCTGTGTGCCATCGATTTCTCTTTCATGATGAGAATGGTTTCTGAGTCCTACATGTCTGAAAAGGTTATTCTTTAATTTTTCCTTCTCATTTGCTTGATTTGGCTG
Source organism: Panthera onca (assembly GCF_046562875.1). Classification (NCBI taxonomy): domain Eukaryota; kingdom Metazoa; phylum Chordata; class Mammalia; order Carnivora; family Felidae; genus Panthera; species Panthera onca. The sequence goes on along the minus strand of NC_138355.1, from coordinate 33,705,193 downwards.
AGCATAAGATTCTGGGTTGAAAACCATTTTCCTTCTGAATTTGGAAGGCATCCTTCCATTATTTTGTATCTGGTGCTTCCGGAGAGAAGTCTGATGCCCCTCTCACCCCCCCATTCCTTTGTCTCTTAAGTGTTTTTCTTTTTCTGGGGTTTCCCAGACATTCACTTTATCCTCTGTGTTCGAAAGTTTGATACTGATGGTCTCCGGTGTGGATAGTTTTTTTGTGAATCATGCTGGGCACCTTCTCCTGAGTTTTTAACCTTTCTTATCATATTTTAAATTTCCAAGAACTCTTTCTTCTCTGTTCCTTTTTCATGGAATTCTATTTCTGTCATATCCCTGAGGTTACTAATTTATAAGTTCTTTAAAAAAAAAAAGTCAGGTTCTTCTGCTTACTCTATGCTATTTCCTCAGAGTTCACCCCCTGTTTTCCCCCCCGTTTTGACCTCTTTCATTTCAAATGTCTGGTGACCCTTCATATTTAAGAGAAAGACAGGGTTACAGTCCCGCTGACTTCATAGTAGGGTGACCAGATGGCTCAAAGGCTGTTTTACTGAGACTCCTCATACAACATTTTATGAAGGTCTTTTCCTAGGAGTAGGGGGTGGGGGGTGAGAAAGAAACTCCATCTACCCAGAGAAGAATATTCCAGCTGCCTGCATGGAAGGGAAGTGACACCTAGCTGCTGGGGTTTTGGGAGCAGGCAGGGAATCTGACGGCCCATCATTTATTTATAGTTTTTAATTAATCTCCCGGTTTCCAAGGTCCTACCTCCCTGTCACCCTCTGCGGGGACCAGTGTCCTGGAGTCCAGAGCACCTTCAGTTCAGCTTCTCTGGATAACAACTTCTGGTCTCTCCTGGGGAAAAAAGAGAGTCAGCCGTGGCTTCCTGTGTCCTAGCGCTGCACCTTGCTCCTGTCTTCTGTGGTACCCGGTGCCTTTAAAAACACCCAGACTTCGGAGGTTCTCTGGGGCTCCTTGGCCCACGTGTCATCCTGTGCCTCTCCTGCCTCCATGTGGGTTGTCACTTTCTCATCTCTACTCCATCAGAGACCACTCCTCTACCCACCTGCCCGTCTAGCAAATGTTTGCAGGTCTTCCCTCCCGGGTGGTCTTCTCATTCTGGCTCAATGCCTTTGTAAGGCCGCTGTTAGTGGTCGTTTGGGGGGAAAGGGTAAGTGAAGTGGGATCTAGGAGGCTGTATCAGTTATCCATTGTTAAATAACAAATCATCCCCAAAACTATTCAAATGACAATAGTTTTGGGGCACCTGTGTGGCTCAGTTGGTTAAGCGTCCGACTCTTGATTTCAGCTCAAGTCATGATCTCACAGTTCATGAGTTCGAGCCCTACATCAGACTCTGTGCTGACGGCATGGAGCCTGCTTGGGATCCTCCCTCTTCCAGTCCCTTTCTCTCAAAATAAAGAAATGCACATAAAAAAAAAAATGACAACAGCTGGGGCGCCCGGGTGGCTCAGTCAGTTAAGTGTCTGACTTTGGCTCAGGTCATGATCTCATGGTTCCTGAGTTCCAGCCCCGCATAGGACTCTGCACTGACAGCTCAGAGCCTGGAGCCTGCTTTGGAGTTCTGTGTCTCCTTCTCTCTCTGCCCCTCCCCTGCTCACACTCTGTCTCTCTCTCTCTCCCTCTCTGTCTCTCAAAAAAATAAACATTAAACAAAATTTTTTTAATGACAATAGTTATACTGTTTTTCATGATTCTGTGGATTGATTGGGTGGTTCATCTGCTGGTTTCACCTGGGCTCACTTGTGAAACTGCATTTAGCGAGTTTGTTGGGTTGGAAAAGACAAGTTGGCCTTGTTCCTATGTCTGGTGGTTGGTGCTGGCTTTCGGCTGGGGTGCCTCAGTTCTCCTCCACTGGTCCCTCACCTTCTAATAGGCTAGACTAGCTTCCTTGAGGGGTGATCTCAGGGCAATGTTCCAAAAGGCTAAAGGACTTCATTTCTTTATCTATAAAATGTGGTTTTGTGTATAATAAATGAAGACGTGTAAAATCCATACTTAGCACAATGTGTGACACAAAGCAAGTGTTCAATAGTAAGCGATTTTTCCGGGAAAACATCACATCTCCAATTAATTTAACCACTGAAAATGGAAACTGAGGAATAAGACTAACCTAAGTCTGAGCTCCTTACAGAAATAATCTTACAGGGCTGTCGCGAGGGTCCAAAAAATTCAAACAGATAACGTATCGAGAAGAATGCCTGACACGTCGCACATGTTCATTAGTGTTTCGTGTGTGTCTCTACTTTCTTTCTTTTAAAAAAATTTTTTAACATTTATTCATTTTTGAGAGGCAGAGAGAGACAGAGTGCAAACGGGGGAAGGGGCAGAGAGAGAGGGAGACACAGAATCTGAAATGGGCTCCAGGCTCCGAGCTGTCAGCACAGAGCCCGACGCGGGGCTCGAACTCACGGACCATGAGATCACGACCTGAGCCGAAGTAGGCCGCCCAACCGACTGAGCCACCCAGGTGCCCCAGTGTGTCTCTACTTTCTTAGGTGGGGGCACCGAGCATAGCCGGGCTCTGATAGGGCCATTGTGATGAATGCCATCACCTGTCAGGTATGGGGGAGTTGGCTCCATAAGGTGGGGAAGGGCTAAAAGCCGCTGTGTCTGCTGTCGAGGGTTTGGGCAGCCAGCTCACAGGTGTGCCTATTTCCACAGCTATAAATCTTAACCTGGGTTCTATGGGTGAGCCCCAAAGGGCCAAGAACCCCCTGATATTGCATGGAACACACTGGGTGTGTATGCATTATTCTGGAGCGCAAGTCCACAGTTTTGCTTGGATTCTCAGGGAAGTCACTAACCCCCACATACCGAACATCTTAGCTCTAGAGGCTTTCCCTCCTTCTAATGTGGTCTGGTTTGAGAAATAAAATTATTTGTCACGTTAGGATTATGGTGAAATCAAGAGGCAGCAGGACCTGAAAAAGCCAGCCGGGCTCCTCTGTTGGAGACGGGGTGAGCTTCGCTGTGAATGACACTGTGGACCCCATTGGTGCTGCCCGGTGGTCTGGTCCTGCCTCCTGGCTGCCCTTCAGCTGTTTGCGAAATGTGGGTGACCAGGTAAGCAGCCACCAGCGAAGTGAGCTGGTTTGCACCTCGTCTGCGTTACGGACACTGCCAGTGTCGGCAGGTGGTCCACGTGTCCTGAGGCCCACGTGAATGCTCCAGGCCACCCTCTGGGTTCCAGTGCATCAAGAAAACCCCTCACACCACACCCAGGAGCAGGCAGAGAAGGGGCAGCCTTGTGTAGCCACTTGCAGTGACTTCTGCTCAAGGAGGTCACCTGCTATTCCCTGACAGATGCTTTCTTGTTCCACGTTGCTGCCCGCTAGAGTCAACTTCTAAGGCTAGAGCTTCTCTGCACATGGCGTTGTATAGTTTTTAAGGGGAAAAAAAAAATCCCAGCAGAACTGCAACGCCTCAGCTAATTCTTCCTCTCTCTGAAGTTTAATTCTAGACCATCTTCCTCCTCTGGGATTCAAAGGTCTCAGAGAGAAGAGGGTTCACCCAAACTCTTGACATATTTGCCGCGGACCTATTCCTGGGGAGGGTTGTGCAACACCCTTGGAGAGGGGTCAGAGAGCAGCCTGGAGCCTGACTCAAAAACATCCTGGGAAATTCAGTGGCAAGCAGAGATTTCTGGAGTCTGTCACGCCCCCTGTGAGGTCTCTGTAAACTCAGCACAGGCCCCACCTTTCCCTAAATGGAGGGCTGTCCCTCCACCCCTCCCTTTACCCCCCCCACCCCCCATCACTGGTCAGTGCTGACCCTCTAGTGAGGGCCTGGGGAGGTAGCCAGGCCCGGGACAGCTGGGGCCAGGGTCCCCCAGTTAGCTAACAGAGGGCCCCTTCCCCATGCCTCTCACCACAGGGATTCGGTGACTCACTCTGAAGAAGGCACATAAATTTCTTCCTAATAACACACTTGTCACTGAACCATTCCAACAATTTGGCATGGCAAGAGATCCGGCTCCAGGCAGCAGGGCGGGTAAGTCATATTCTGTTTATAAAGTGTTTCCCGCCGAGGGCTGGAGAGGGGCGAGGACCACCAAGCCCATGTCGCACATTCCCTGCACAGCTGGAATGATTATGTCCATTTTACAGGTGAGGGACGTAGTGACTCAGCCCCTCAGGCCCCGTGGGACAGACTCTGCTCCTCACCCCCAGCAGGCAGCACTGGGGAGGGGCCGTGATGGTCGAGAGCTCGGGTTTGAATCCTGGCTCTGCCACTTCTATCTGAGCCGGGCCACCTTCGACAGGTTCCTCAATCTGCCCAGCCTCCCCTTTGCTCATCTGCGATATGGGCACGAGACATAATTCGTGAGGCTTCTGTAAAGACACAGTGAGGTACGTAAGGTAGAGAACTTTCAGCGTGGCACCAGCATGCAGCGAGTGTTCTCAAGTGCAGCTGTTGGCATTACGGACTCCAGTCAAGTGTCACGTGCCTCCCTCTGGCTCATGACCACCCCACTGGGCTTCGGGCTGTCCCCTCCTTCGGCACTCCACCCTCTCCTGCTCTATCGTGAGTGAAGACAGGTGGCCACTCCTACATTATATTACTTAATACTCTACTAGGATTTGAGGGAGGTGGTATTATCCACATTGACAGGGGTAGAAACTGAGGCCGGGTGAGTTTGGGTGACTTCCCCGAGACCACCACTAGGGGCGTGACAGAGCCAGGATTTGAGTTCACTCTTCCAACAGAGCAGCTCCCAGGGGAAGCCTGCGATCAACGACCAGCTGCACATGGGAAGTTCCCAACACAGCCGAGTATTTTTGTTCCTGCATTCTTCCCAGGCAGTTTACTCTCTGGACTCTGGACAGTTGCCAAGGAGGTGTGAACAAGAAGGCAGAAAGAGGACGTCCTTCGGAGGGTGCGATGAGGCAACAGGGCTGTCATTTACTGAGCCCTTGCTATGTGCCCTCCATGCTGTCAGCTGTATGTGTCCGTTAATTCACAAACACTCCAGTGAAGCGGGCCTAGTGCAGCTCCTACCGTAGAGGGGAAAATGAGGCACAGAGTGGTCAGGTCACTTGCCCCAACCTGCACCTGGGTGTCCACCTGTGCTGTTAATCTCTCCACCTGCTGCCTCCCATCAGGGTGGCACGAAGTTGGGCCACGGCACTCAGTTTTGGAAACCACATCCAGGGTGAAGGACCACCACCCACGACCATGGGCAGAAGGGCCAGGTCCTGAGTCCCTTCAGGCCTCTCACTAAGCATCCTTGAGTTTCTGTGTGCTGGGGGGAGAAGGGGGATCAGTGAGGGGCATCTCCGCTGCTTCCATACATGGGCGGGGGACAGAGGGGGCTTCAGCCCGGGCAGCGTGCTCCTCAAAGCTACTACCTCAAAGCTACTTCTGTGAGTCTGCAATGGAGACAGACTGCATTAAACAGAAAGGCAGGCCCCAGGGGCCCACAGGGTCCTCTGCCTCTCCCCTGACGAACCTTGTCCCACCCCACCTCCCCGAGGAGCGGGGGGGGGGGCCCTCTCTCTGAGAGCGGGGGCTCCGCCTCGCTCTGCTCTGCACCTCCATCGCCCAGCACCGTGCCTAGCCCTCAGCAGGCATTTGTTGACTGGCTGACGGGTGAATGGCTGGCTGACAAAAATCACTGCCAGCCCCAGTGATAAACAGAACCAGTGTGGCAGGAATTTGCTGGGTTGTTGAAGGGTGAGGGATCCAGATGGCTCCCCAGACAGCTGTGGTGTAGAGAGCCGAGGCGGGGCGGCACAGGCAGGCTGGACGGAAGGAACCACAGACTCCAATGGCACTGGTTCAAGTGGGTTGAGGGCTGGCCGCCAACCACACAGAGCAACAGGCTGGCCAACTGTGTCCTGGGCCTGTGTCGCACGGTATCAGGGCTGCTCCAGGGCGTCTGCCCTCAGCACTGCCTCCCCTGCCGTCACTGACACGCAGAGCCCTCCACAGGTAGGGGCCGGGAGGCAAGGGAAATCATCTGGACTGGCAGTTCCTAGATCAAGTTGGATCCCTGCTCACTGTGTCCCCCCGCCCAGCTAGGCAGGTGACCTTGGGCCTGTCTCTCCATCGGTGGCTTGTTCCCTCACACCTCACCATCTATACAATGGAGATGTGTCTACCCCACAGGACATGCTGTGGATGAGAGAGCCCAGAACTTGAGTAGTCCTTTTGAGTAGTCCTTTCCCCACCCACCCTCATCATAGCGGAAGAGCCTAAGTCTGCGGAGAAGCCACATCCCTCAGGCGTCTCCTCAAGCGAGGACTTTCCACATCCGCAGCTCAGAGCCCAGGGCTTCTCCAAATTCCTCACCTCCTCCCTGCCCGCCCTCCAGCCCCAGAAGTGGGCTTCCCTGTGGAGCAGTCCCTGACACAGAAAAGGAAACAATTAGCATAATCACTAATTCAATTCTCTCCACTCTCTTCTCTGTGAAAATAATTTGCTCCTCTAACAGCCACCAGGCCAGGGAGCCGGTGAGGCTCAGGGAATTATGGAGTCTCAAGCTAATTAAGTGGAAGCCACTCTCCCCGCTCCAGGGAACCAGGCTCTGGGCTCCTGCTGCTCTGAACATATCACATTAAACTCAAAAGCAGCCTCTGGAAAATGTGAAGAAGGCATGGACGGATGTGAATGACAAAGATGATCCATCAGAGGGTTGGAAAATGAGGCGGATGTGAGATTAAAGGTTAAGGCAATTGAAGTCTTTAGCCCAGAGGGGAAAGAAATGAGAGGCAGGCAGCCTTACCACCCCTTCCTGGGTTGTAGAAAGAATATTCCCCTTGGTTCTTTCCCTCCTCCAGCCTGTGTTCTCTGGTCCTCACTCCCTTTACCACACTCATCTTTGTGTTCTATTCACTTGTCAGTTCACTTTGACCTTTACTGAGCCCCTACTCTGTGCCAGATAGCTTGTCAGGTTCTGGAGATGAAAAGACAGAGTCTCTGCTTTGCAGGTCAGGTGGGAGAAATGGATCCATACTACCTGTGCTGTGGGACCCCAACCACCCGTACTACGGGACGGGGAGTGGCGGGGGGGGGGCTATAGGGCTGTGGGGCCTGTCTCAGACCTCAGAGGTAGGAAGGACCAAGGCCAGGTGCTATGGGAGCTCAGGGGAGAAGTGGCCACTCAGCCCTGTCCTGGCTTCAGGAATGGCTTCCTGCAGGAGATGATGCCCAAATGGAATCTTGCAGGATGAATCAGTGAACCAGGTGAGGCAAAGGGGGGAAGGGTATCATGGGCAGCAGAAGCAGCCGGGCAAAGGCCCAGGACATAAAATGCAGAGGGTATACAGGCAATGACAAATGGTTGGACTTTACCGAAGCAAAAAGTAGAGACTGATAATGGTCGGACCCATGGCCAGAGTGCCAGCCAGGGCCCAGATCCCAAGGCCCTGAATCCTGTGGGAATGTGGCTTTATCCAGAAGCAGCACTACTCAGAGTGTTTGGAATAGCACAGGGTACGTGCAGTATTGATAGACATCCCTCCAACCCAAACAAAAGGTGCTTCTTTGTCAAATACGTTGCACGATGTTGAGTTAAACCAGTGGCTCTCAACCGAAGGGCCCTTTGCCAAAGGGGACATGTGGCAATGTGTGCCGATGGTTTCAGCTGTCTTAATTCAAGGTGGGGGCGCGACTGGCATCTTGTGGGTGGAGGCCTGGGATGCCGCTCATCATCCTACAGTGCATGGGACAGCCCCTACAAAAACCTCTGCCCCACCCCCACCCAGGGTTTCCACAGCCTGTAAGCAGGCCCCGCCAGGTCATCCTCTCTGCACTGTCGTGGTCTGTTGGCTGGCTGGTCTGCCCACTGCACTATATGGGTCTGAATGTCTGCATAGCCAGTATTTTGGGGAGGGAGGAGGAGAACACCTGGGAGAAGAGGGTGTTTTAGGGTTGGGTGAAGAGGGTGGCTGTGGGTGGAGCCTGGCTCATGGGGGGTACCCCTGGTGGCGGGGTTGGTGGGTGATTCTAGGGGGTCCTTCCATCCCATCAGCTCTAACTGACAGCTGCTGGGGGTGTGGGAATCAGACGCAGCCCTGAGGATCTGGCCAGATCAGAGTCAGGGATGTGTTCTGTGCTGGGCACAAGGGGGGGCACTCGAATGAGCATCCCCTATGGCCAGGTTTTCCTTCCCTGTTTTATTTTTCTTCCTAGCTCCTTTTAGCCTGTTTTTCAGTTTATTTGCCTGTCTCTTCTCCTCACTCCCTTCCCCACCTCAGAATGTTGGCCGCATAAAGCAGGGCGTTTTGTCTTTATTGTTCATTGCTTTATTCCCAGGATCTAGAACAGTGCCTGGCACATAGTATGTGCTCAAGTAAAATGTGCAGAAGCAATGAATGTCTGAATGCACCCTCCCCCCCACCCCCGCCCCCAGCTATACAGCTCAGAGTGCCTGAGTGCTGACACCCGTCTACCACATGTGATTCCTCCCCTTCTGCAGCAGCAGGAAACAGGGGAAGTCCCAGGGAGCCTACCTCCTAAACCATGAAGAATATGCTCATTGTTTATGATTTTAATTCCAAAACTGCTTTGGGGGAAGACGCGGGGGCTTCACACGCACAACCTAGATATTCCCCGAAAAATCTGGAATTATGGACTAACCATTAGCTGAGGGAGGACAGAGCAGGCCAGGATGATGCAAAAGCCCAAGCAAGCTGGCAGCCAAATGAAGTTATAGCCAGTTGACAGGACAATGGCATGAACAAAGGCCTCACTGCCTCCTGGAACGGTTGCCAAGCATTGTGACACAGGGCTAATCGCATCTGAGCGCACCGTGCAGCACAGGAGTGGCCTCGGGGCTGGCAGGGCTCCAGTCACTGCCACCTTGCCTGAAGAAGCCCATTCATCACAGTGCGGGGCCAACAGGGTGCACCCTAATTACACACAGGGAGCGAGGACCAAAGTGGGGAGAGCAAGTGCCTATTGGTCCCCTTGGAAACAAATGCAAGAAAATAAAAAGCCATGGGTGGAAGTAGATGTTCGAGTCTAGCCAGGGTTGCCGGGGAATTCCGTGTCCATGGGGGGCTGTTTACCTCCAAGGCTGTGGCCCAGGGGGCTTTGGTCAAGCTCGGGCTCATGTCCTTGTCTGTGGGCAAAGATTTTAGAAACCTGGGCTCAAATCCCGGCGAGCCCTCCAAACTGGGGTTCCAGGCTGCAGTGGCCAGAGACCTGGTGCTCATTTTGAGCTCTGTGGCCCCAGGCAAGTCCATCCATAAGAGGTGTGGATGCACGGAGAGGATTTATCTGCTCTGCTAACCTAACAGGTTGATTGGGAAAATTAAAACCATGGGGCCAAAGGAAAGGCCTAGGGAATCATAAGGCCTGGAGTTCAGGAAGGCATGGAGGGATGCAGCCATGTTCCCCACCTGCCCCAGGGAGGGGAATGTGCCTAGGAGACAACAGCCAACCCCTTGAGGGTGACCTTTAGTTACCTGTGGAAACCAACTGGCTTTTTCATGGCACACCCGTCATCTGCAGGGGAGATGCCTTTTCAGAGCTTGGGGTGGTTCTTAGAATTGCATTTAAGGCTCCTTGATGGACAACGTGGTGGAGGCCCGTAGGCACACAGTTCATTTGGGTTATTCTGAATGATTACTTTAGGCAGATAAATTTATAATCAGCTCATAATCACATGGCATTTTCCATTTTGTAAAGTTCATACAAATTTAATCTTTAACACCAGAAGATTGGCATTGTTATGCTTATTTTACAAAGCATAATTTTAAAGGATCAGAGAGGGTGGGTGAATTTCCTAAAGCCACACAGCCAGTTTGTATCAGAGACAGGCTTTGAGTCCAGGCTTCTGATGGCAGGTTAGTTTGGTGCCCGCTGTATAGACACAACTGTCTTTCCTTCCGGAGTGTCCTCTTCTCCTTCTTTTTTAGGATCTTTCATTTGGGACCCACTTTTGCTGTTTGCATTGCTTAACCACCTTCCCTGACAAATCCAAGCAGAACACTCTTTCTGAAGGGGACAGTCTGTAACACAGAATTCTCCCTGGGAAAAGCTGAGCCTGGGCAACTTTCTGAGCAGGTGCTATTCCACTGGGGTACTGAGCATGCCAGGGCACCTTACCTCATGTGCACCACACTGCCCTGGGGACTGCAGACACGACTATTCCAACAGCTACAGCCGCTGAGAAGATGGCAACAGGTCTCCCAGGCACGAGATGATGGACACTCTTTCTCCTTAAAATAACTACAGTGCATCTACTCCCCTGTGGAGAGCTCGTGTCTGGGTTTTGGAACACTGGGAATAAAACAGACAGAAGAGGACTTTAGTTTATAATAAAAATTACTGTGCTGTCTGGTTTTTAAATGACATTTCACATATTACTAACCATGCTCACATTGTTACCACACGTAATCCTTACAATAGCCCTGTGAGTGGAGTTATGACCCTTGGAGGTATTATAATTCCCATTTTAAAGACTGAGGACACCGAGGCTTAAAGGGGCATAGATTACTTGTCCAAAGTCACAGGGCTGATACATGGTACAGACGGACCAAAGACCTGGTTCTTCTGCCCACAAGTTCAGGGCTTTACACAGATGGCAACATTTTTTTTTACTTTCCATGGGTGAGAAGTTCATTAACAGTAAATTCAAAGGTTGATTAGAGCTAGGCACTTCTAATGGGGATCCCTTTAAATTCCTTGTAATATTATTACTTACCTCTTCTCCAAGAATCATAAAATCAGGCTAATGATACCTAATCAACACCCATCACAGACCCACGATCCGGTTTCTTAGCAGGTGTTATATGGGGACAGAAGGCATGGATTAAGAAACTCATCAGTCATTGCTTGAGGTTTGGTGCGTGGGTGCTGCCTGGGACTCTGCCTTTAGAGATTTCAGCCTGGCTAGTGTTACTTCAACAAGTATTCACAGAGCAGCACCAGGTTTCTTGCCTGGATGCCCACAAAACTGAGGATAAATGTGTATAACAGTCTCTGTCTTTGAGGAGTTTACAATTCGGTAGGAAGGTGAGATTTGTTAATGAAATTTTGAATGGCAACATACAAACCAGAATGGAATTAAGTGTGCATCTGTCTGATACGTAGTCTGAGAAGGCTTCATGAGGGAAGTAGGGCTTGAGTGGGTCTCAAGAATAGGTAGGACTTGGAAGGGGAAGAGGAGGAAGGTTTTCCATTCTGGTTGAGGATAAAGTACCAACAGCAGATGGGGTGTGGGGGATGCATGGCTCTTAGCACTCTGGCCACTGTGCACACGTCACCTGAGTCATGGGAGAGCCAGGTTTTAATCTCTGAGCCTTTGTACCTGCCATTTCCTCTTCTGAAAAGACCCTTTCTCCCTTGCTTTCTTGTTCCTGTCTCTTATGCCCCATCTACCTGTTAACACTGGTCAGTTCAACCTCCCTTCTGTTATGAGACCACCTCCAACCCCCTTGCAATGCTTTGCCTTCCTTTTCATGGCCCTGACCATGTGGCATGATAATGTGTTTGTAAGTCTGTGATGCTTGAGAACAAGGATTCCCTTCTCTGATTAATTTTTGCATGGCCATTTATTGAACAAATACAAATGAAAGATGGAAATGCAGATCGAATGAGTGAATCTGCAAGAAGAACCCTGCTACGGGACCATACGGGCTGACACCCAGAACCAGTGGGACCCTGGGCCATTGCATGTATGATGTCTAATAAGTCTGAATTAATGATTCTTCAATGAATGAATGGTTGCTAGATTGACTGAGTTTTATATATACATCATGATGAAAATCCACTATCACTATTCAGATAACCTGGTTGATGTTTTTGTTTTGACCTTATTTCCTTAAAGTCCATGAGGCTAAGACCTGAAGGATTAGTAGGCTTAAATCCAGGGAAGGGTCAAAGCAGGCAGAGCCCCCAGGCAGTGGCCAGAGGGAAGGGAGACTGAGGGCCGAGCTCAGAATTTAGCAACAGCCAGCAGGTGACAGGCAGAGCCTGGAAAGGCAAGAGAAGGGCTGGAGAAGTGAGCAGGAGCCAGACCAGGAAGGGAATTCAACTCATTCCTGAGGACAATGGGGCACAATTAGACCTTTAAGCAGGGCGTGTTATAGAATTATTAGTTTTTCTTTTTTTTTTCTTTTTTAAAAGACAGAGAGAGAAGAGAGAGCACGCGCGCACGCCTACAGCAGGGGAGGGGCAGAGAGAGAGAGAGAGAGAAAGAGAGAACCAGAATCCAAAGCAGGCTCCAGGCTCCAGTCTCTGAGCTGTCAGCACAGAGCCTGATGTGGAGCTTGAACCCATGAACTGCAAGATCGTGACCCGAGCCAAAGTCAGCCGCTCAACCGACTGAGCCACCAAGGCGCCCCCTAGTTTTTGTTTTAAAAAAAGAGGACCCCGACTGAAATGGAGAGAGTGCACCAAGGCAGAGCAAGACTTAGGACCCAGAAGACTGGATTTCAGGATGGTACAGCGACCTGACTGTGAGCTGAGGAGGCTGTACTGGGGGGTGGCTGTGGGGATGGAGAATAGCAGACGGGTTTGTGAGCTGGACAAGCGACAGCTTGGCCTGGCAGGGGGCAAGGGGTGCTGGTGACGCAGGTACAGGATGAGAATGCTAAGGAATGTGGCTCAGGAAGCCAGGTGGATCCCAGCTGAGATGAGGGACTCTGGAGGAAAGGTACAGTTGGGCTGTGAGGGATGAAAGAATGCGTTATTTCCAGAATTCGTCTATACAAAGGCTTTGCTCTCAGTCTAAATTGTACGCTATAGAGAGACGTAGCTATACAGAGATATTGATATATTATGCTTTCTCAATTAACATATACTTTCCTATGTTATTACAGATGCTTCCTAAACATTATTTTTAATGAGGTACAAACTGTGAATAAATAAGCAAACTGTCAGGGAAAGTGAGTCTTGAGGGTTTCCCGTGTTATACAGATGCAAGCACAGGCCAGCAGCCCAACCAACAGACCTTCCAGGACGGCCTGTTCTCCCCACAGTCAGTGACATAAAGAACACAAAGAGAGCCGACAGTTACACCCAGAAGGCCCTGGGAGGCTCTGCACCACCCAGGGCAAAGTCTCTGTCACAGGCACATAGCCTGCAAAAGGTACAAGGGACCCAGAGAGCAGTCTTGGGCTCAGCAGATGAGGGGGAGATCCAGGACATGAAAGTCTGAAGAAAACATCTGGAGGAAGCTCAGAGGAGAAAATGAGACTGTGTCTTTGAGGGCATTTTGTAATCTCAGAAGCTGAATACAAGTTTAAGGGGCTATCATTCATTATTACTCACATTCAGAATCATCAGTTCAAAACCGACAGAAGCTTTCCTAATATTCATCTATAAAGCAGCAGGGGTACAAAGGAGACTTTTTGCTACACTTCCCTTTTGCATCTTTTGACTCATTCAACAGTAATTTTAAAAATTACATCTATGCAAACCAATTTTGTCTGTTTATTAACAGTAGTGATGGAGAAACGAGTCAGGTCAGGAGAAACAAGTCAGGATTTTTCGACTTGTCCAGAAAGAAGTCATATAAAGAAAGGTAAGGGCTGCATCTCACAGTGGCTTTATTCATTTGAAAAGCATAATGCCCATTCCGAGAATAACATTAAATAATCACATGCTGAGTTAAGACAAAATGAGCCACAATAGCTTTAGGGGAGAATGGCATGGCATTAATGTACAGGACTTATATTCCAGTTGGGCTAACCCTCTTGGTGCCTCAGTTTGTTGACCTGTAGAATGGGTATAACAAAACCTACCATGAAGAATCATTATGAGACTCAACTAGGATAACTTCTGTGAAGGCAGCTAGAACCAATGACCTACAACTCTATCCATGTCTGTTCATCGAATCTTAGAAATAACAATTTTGCCTGATTATTTTTTATTACATAGTAAGTTGTTTCTGGAAATAAGCAGTGTAGGGCTAGGATGGGGTAACCAACCCTAGGTGAGGGTTCAGGTTTGCCCATGACTGTTCCTGTTTTATATCAAAATCCTATAACTCAGAAAATCCCTCAGTCCTGAGCAAACCAAGAGGTTGGCCAACCTAGCAATAATGGTCATCAATGATGCCATCCAGAACCAAGTTATAGGGGCACATGGGTGGCTCAGTCGGTTAAGCGTCCGACTTCAGCTCAGGTCATGATCTCATGGTTCCTGAGTTCCAGCCCCATGTCAGGCTCTGTGCTGACAGCTCAGAGCCTGGAGCTGGCTTTGGATTCTGTGTCTCCCTCTCTCTCTGCCCTTCCCTTACTCGCACTGTCTCTCTCTCTCAAAAATAAATAAACCTTAAAAAAATTTAAAAAGAAGAACCAAGTTACATTCTTTCTTTCTTGTTTTGTTTTTTTTAAACTTGGCCCTTCTGACTGTTGCTTATTGCCTCATGGTTGCAAGATGGCTATTGCAGTTCCAGTCATCATGTCTGCATTCCAGGTAAGAAGGAAAGGGAATTGGCAAAATGGTCAAAGGCTCCTCTTAGAGAGGTCTGCCTTATTCTGGAAAGAAAGCTTTCCTCGAAGACTTGCACTTATACTTCATCGGCAAGCACTGTTTCGCAAGGCCACTTCCATCTGTGAGAGTAGCTGGGAAAACAACTGAGTACAGTTGACCTTTGAACAATGTGGGGATCAGGGGCACAAAGTCCCTGTGCAGTGGAAAATCCATGTATAACTGTGATACCCTAAAAACCTCACCTCTACTGTTGACTAGAAGGCTTATCATTAACATAAACAGTAAATCAATATGCATTTTTTTAAGTTTATTTATTTATTTTGACAGAGACAGAGATAGTGTGAGTGCAGGAGGGGCAGAGAGACAGGGAGAGAGAGAATCTGGCAGTGCAGAGTCCGATATGGGGCTTGAACTCATGAAACCGAGAGATCACGAGCTGAGCCGAAACCAAGAGTCAGACACTTAACCGACTGAGCCACCCAGGCACCCCAATCAATATGCATCATATAGGTTATATTATTACATACTCTATTAATAAAGCAAGCTAGAGAAAAGAAAATGTTATGAAGAAAATCATAAGAGAAAAAACTCTTAAGGTACCGTATTGTAAAAATCCATGCACCGGTGGACTCATGCAGTTCAAGCCTGTATTGTTGAAGGTTCAACTGCATTAAGTTTCCAATCTCCCCCCAAAAGAGAAGGCCAGGAGAAGAAGTCATAAAACCCTCTGGGTGGGCAGTCCATAGTGTCCGCTACAACCCCCCTTTATTACACCCAGCCAGTGCTGGGCACCTGCTATGTAGACATGGTGCTCAGATCCGCAAAGGGCGGAGAGACGAATGACGTAGGGCCCTCACGCCAGGGAAGCTCATGGTCTGGCACAGCCGGACATAAGACAAGGGGGGATATGTCAGAAGGCAGCCCTGACAGAGTGGGAAGTGTGCTGGCAAATCTGGCCCAAGATGCAGGGGAGAATGACAAGGCTGGTGGATTAGCCAGGCAACAATGAACATGATGTATTTTCCAAGTGAGGATAAACCCCAAAGTATGAGGGCAGGACTTGGCAGCAAGAAAGCTCCCAAAAGAAGAACCAGTGGGTGTGAGAAAAAGGAATGCGTGTGTAGGGTAAGCGCCTCTTATCTCTGAAGATGACTTGGCTTTGGAGGCCTCTGGTTATTGCTATGGCTTTAGGGAGTCATTTTGAAAACAGTGTGTGCATGGCAGTTCTGGGTGACCTTGGGGCACAACCCACCAGAGCTGTAAGAGCTCCTCGTGGAGACAGGTCACCTCACGTAAACGAGATTCTAAACCCACCCTTGAGGAAGAGAAAGCCAAACTTATGTATCTTCTGTCTGAGGATCCTGTTGGGTACCCAAGCCCTCACCTTACCTTTGCTTCCTACCCTTTTGGTCTCTGAAGCCAGCCCCCTCCTCACTTCCCAGCCTCTCTGCTTCCCCAGCTCAGTTGTTCAATCCACCCCCAGGCCGGCCCCTGACCCAGACAGTGCAGGGGTGGAGGTCCCAGTTGCCAACAAGGGCTGATGCCCGATGCCAGAGACCTGCCCAGGTTTCTAGGCGAGTGGCAGCATGTCTGATCTTGCCTGGGTAGGGTGTTGGCCCAGACCACAGTACGGCTCCTGCCTTCATCCGCTCTCAGGCTGCCGCTGAGCCACTGGAGCAGATCTGTAACTGTCCTTCGCAAGCCCTGCATTATTTCATGGAAGCAGCAGAAAACCCCACAAGGTGGAGAGAGTTATCCCCAGGTAGCCCAGGAGGAAATAAGCCTGGGGAAGTTAGGTAAACTGCCCTAGATTACCAGGCTGTTGAGTGGGAGAGGCGGGATCCAAAGCTGGGTTGGATTTGAAGGCCTCTGCTTTTATCGCTGTTCCTCACCCATTTCTTGATGCACAGCTAAGCTCTCTCTCCCCAGTCCCCTTGTCTGCAAGCTTCTCTTTGCCCAGACCCCTGGCCCTGATGGCATCCTCTCACGGAGGGTCTTGGTTGCCAGAGCCTGTGAGGAAGCTTCATTTATTACTCCACTCAACAAATATTTACTGAGTTTCCCCTATTTGCCAGGCACTGTGCTGGATTGCTATGTTATTTTCTGGCTGCCTGAATTTGCCCACAGCTGGGCCCACTGACTTTGAAGCAACGCAGAGCTTGCTCTGTCCTCGGGGCACCAGGCAGAGCTTATGGCCAGCTCCAACTAGTCCCAGTGGCACAACTGGACCCCACTCCCGTCTCCCCTGTGCGTTGATGGCCCACTCTGGCTTTGCTTCTTGCGTTTCTTGCCAGACCTGTCTGCAGTCTGGGCTTGGCATGGTTACCTCTGAGGCTGTTCCAGTAATGACAACTCAGCTAATCACTGCTGTCCTCAAAGTAAGGTGTTTGGAAGATGGCAAAGGGTTGAAACAGCCACCAGATCCATCTGATTCTTGATAAACAATATGGTGAAAGTGGAGACTACAAGGGAACATATTTTGGAGGGATGAGCTGCCAATAATCACTCTTTCCTCATTGGATGGAGGGTCCTAGAGGGGTGCTCTAGAGGCACAAGAAACTGAGACTTGGAGGGGTAAAAGGGTAAAACCCCAGTTTACTCAATGTTATTGTATTTCTTCTATTCATAAAAGTAACACACAGTCATTGTGGAAAATTGGAAAGTACTAAAAAGTATAAAGAGGGGCACCTGGGTGGCTCAGTCAGTTGGGCGTCCAACTCTTGACTTCAGCTCAGGTCATGATCTCATGGTGGTGGGATCAGGCCCTGAGGTGGGCTCCATGCGAGCAAGGATTCTGCTTGGGATTCTCTCCCTTTCTTTCTTTCTCTCTCTCTCCCTTCCCCACTTGCACACATGTGCATGTTCTCTCTCGCTCTCTCTCAAAATAAATAAACGTTGTTTTAATGTTTATTTATTTTTGAGACAGAGAGAGACAGAGCATGAATGGGGGAGGGTCAGAGAGAGGGAGACACAGAATCTGAAACAGGCTGCGGGCTCTGAGCTGTCAGCACAGGGGCCCGATGCGGGGCTCGAACTCACGGACCGCGAGATCGTGACATGAGCCGAAGTCGGCGCTCAACCGACTGAGCCACCCAGGCGCCCCAAATAAACGTTGTTTTAAAAAGTATAAAGAAAAAAATAAAAACATTCTGTGATACCATTACCCAGAAATGGTAACCACTGTTAACATTTTGTGTGTTTACTTCTAGATTTTTGTCTATGCTATATGTGGATTTATTCTGTACAT
Organism: Panthera onca; assembly: GCF_046562875.1. NCBI lineage: Eukaryota > Metazoa > Chordata > Mammalia > Carnivora > Felidae > Panthera > Panthera onca. Next base: position 33,687,531 of record NC_138355.1, on the reverse strand, counting down.
ACTAATCTATATTGAACTTTTATCATATAACATTATATTGATATCCCTCTTGACCAATGAAAATGCTATTTTCAGTGGCTGCAGAGTATTCCATTATATGGCTGTGCTCTAATTTGTTTGGGTTGTTACCTCCCCAGCCCCCTGTTGTCCCATATAAGCAATACTGAGATGAACATCTTTGTACCTAAATATTTGTGCATACATCTGACTTCTTCCTTGGGCTGAATTCTGAGGGACACAGTGTGACAAACCATGTTGGCATGGTCTGTCTGTCTGCCCAAAAAGGAAGAATGAGGGTGACAGTAGTCAAGACCAGGCTTTCTGAACTCTGAGGATACCCAAAGGGGGAGTTGCTGAAGCAGAGAGCACCCCAAAGCTTTACTTCTCTTACAGGCTTTCTTTGAAGGATCCCTGCTTTATTACTCAGAACTCTCTAGCTCAGCAATCTGCTGAAACCAGCTCAAATAGACAATAGAAATGGAGACAAGAATGTCAGGCAGGAACCCAGCTCGTCCTCAGAGAGGGCCTGGGAAGGAGGACTGCCATGCAGCCTTCCCCGCCCCCCCTTCTCCTCCCCCCGTTGTTTCCCATGGGCCACTGGGTCTCCAACTTGAGAGAGCACCAGAATCACCTCCAGGCTTATTAAAGCACCAAGTGCTGGGAAGCCCATCCCCACGTTTCTGACTGAGGACGTCTGGGGCGGGACTGAGCATCTGTGTTTCTAATACATTCCCAGGTGAGGCTGACGCTGCTGGTCCAAGGACAAGGCTTTGAGAGCCAATGCTAGAATACAGCATGGAGGTTGGTGGCAGGGCAGACACCCTCCAAAGGTGCCACCACACCCTGGTGTCTGAGTGAATCCTGCCCTCTCACTATGACCCTGCCTGGTGGCACCAAAGTAAGGATGTTACCACCTCCTGTCAGAAGAAGACTCTCCCTGCCAAGGGAAGTAGGCCCAATAGGGGAATGAGGTCACTAAGGCCTTTTTTCTGGGAAATGCCTCGGTCAGAGCCCAGGCAATTCTTTCACAGCCTAACGTCCTTTCCTCCTGCCTCACAGCTGGATGTGGAGCAGTGGTTAAGGACCATCTCCCTGTCTCAGACCACTTACTCCACAGGGCTCCTCTGGGCCGGGTACCCATCAAGGAGGGCTTGCTGGGAAAGTCTCAGTGACCCCTTGCAAGATATGGCCACCAGTAAGGAAGAGCCCTTCCCTAGGTCTGGTCGCTTGAAGCCTCACCAGACAGTGACTCCAGGAGGCAACCAACGGCAGGGAACTTATCATCTGCTGTGAAGCTATCAAGGAGCCTGGTAAAAACAGCAACATGACTTCGTGAGAGGTCCTGTAAGACTATTAAAGAAGGACTGACATTTACTGCTCTCCTACTTGTACCAGGAACAAAGTGTCTTACGTTGAGTGTCTGACTTGATCTTCCCTACAAACCTATGAGTGTACTATTATCCCCATGGTACCGATGGAAGAACTAAGGCACAAAGGCTAGGTTGCTTGTTCAAGGTCACTCAAGCTCTTTTTTGTTCTTAATGTTTATTATTTAGAGAGAGAAAGAGAGAGTGCGTGCACGCAAGCGAGTGAAGGGCAGAGAGAGAGGGAGACACAGAATCTGAAGCAGGCTCCAGACTCTGAGTGCAGAGCCCAATGCGAGGCTCGAACTCACAAACCATGAGATCATGCCTTGTGCCAAAGTCGGATGCCAACCGACTGAGCCACCCAGGCGCCCCAAACTCACTCAAGCGCTTAACCACCACTTTATACTGCTCTGGGGAGAAGCCAGAAAACTGAAAAAGGGCAGAGGGAAGGGAATGAACACATACATGTTTCTACTCAATCATCGTATCAACATTCTGTGGAGGGGAGTATTATTCCCATTTTATAGGTAAGGAAACTGAGACTTAGTAAAGAAGCTCCCCAAGGTCACACAGCTGGTGAGTGCTGCCCCAGCCACGGAGCCCAGGCTTGTCAGCCCCCGAAGCCCATCTCCCTCCCACACCTACCATTACCTTCCCAGGAGTGATGAATTGTGACTGGGGAAATGGGCAGGCCTCAGCATAGGTGGCACCGCTCAGGTGTGGTTTATTTAATGAGAGATGGGAGAGCTATCAGCATGCATGAACAAACACGTAGGGGTCATGTGAAAGTGCATGGCCCATCTGTCGATAGAGGAATGGCACATAATGGCATATTCTTTTAACAGAATTCTAACCGGACAATAAAAAATTCCTATCTGAATATTTTGACATGCATAGTGATTACAAAATTAGTACACATTAAATACTCAGGATATAAAACCATTTACTATTACTATTTATGATTTTAATTTAGTGTGTGTATGTGTATGTATGAAGATATAGATACAGATGCAGATATAAATATATATAGGTATATTATATATGTAACAGCCTAGAAGAAAATACACCATCTAGTTAAGTAGACTTTCCACGACAGTAGGCATAGGAGTTATTTTTCTTTTTTTACTTTTCTTTCTGTATTTCCCAAACACAATAATCTTGTGTCACTTTTACAACCATGAAAAGAAATCCTGTTTGTTTACAAAGATGCAAGAACATAGCTTCTGTCCTGACACCATCAGCAGGGAAAAGATGAAATCCCTTATCCTGTCCTGACCCTCTTCCTCTCCTGCCTTCCTGCTTCACAAGTTGGCTTTCCAAGATTTTTCATTCATGAGTTCTTGGTGTTTAAATACCTGTTGAAAAGTAATTTTTGTGAGGGTGAGAGGGATGGCGTTCAATGGGATCTTCTTCGAGACCTCAGGGAGGGCTCTAGCCACGCCTGGAACACACACACACACGGAGGCCCTGGCCTGCTCAGAGCTTCCTCACCTAGACAGGCTGATGTGGGCTTTCCCCTGGAATCCTCAGCAGACTTCTGAGCACATAACCTTTAAGGCTCATTTTGTTCTACCTCCTTCTGCCCTTAAATGGTTGCCTGTATAGAAAGCAAACCCTCAAACTCAAGTTGAAGGTTCTATGATCTTTAAAAGCTTTTAAAAACCAAGCCAACCTGGGGGCACCCAGGTGGCTCGGTCAGTGAAGCATCCAACTTTGGTTCAGGTCATGATCTTACAATTTGTGAGTTCAAGCCCTGCATCAGGCTCTCTGCTATCAGCACAGAGCCCACTTCAGATCTGCTGTCCCTCCCCTGCCGACTCTCGCTCTCAAAAATGAATAAACGTTAAAAAAAAAAAATGGCTTAAAAAACCAAACCAACCTGGAACTTGGTTATAAATAATGACAAAACTGACTCTATATTACTTTATTTTTATGATTCCAGTGTCATAAATCTCCATTTGTCTTTAGAGGATTTTGACACAGAGGCTAAAGTGTTATAAAAAAACAAATAAACACAAATTCTGGAGCTAAGTAAAAAAGAACTCAGATACAATAAATGGCCACCAAAGATTGAAACTAAAAAGCAGCTTCAATTTAAAAACTAGTCCTTAAGCTGACTTAAAAAAAGAATTCAAAAATCCCCTCCTCCCCACACCTAGATTTGAAAAGAAACTTTCCTCCTCCCCCCTACACAACATTTTTAAAGGTCTTGGGTTCCATTTTCAAACTAAGTTCTATATTTTTAAGGGTGACACATACCAAGTAACTAGAAACTGGCCTTGGCTTGGGCACCTCCCAGTTCTCATAAACATACAATCACTACTAGCTCCTTTCAGGACGATGAATCCTATTGATTGGCTCAGATCAGTCTGTGACCCAGCGGTGATATTAGACACTGGCTATAAAACATCTCCTTATGAATTTTTCATTGGCTTGAGTGTCTGGAGAGCTGGGCAGCCCCGCGCCCTCACTCTCCCTCCTTGCCCTCCCTCCTCCTCTCTGTGTCTCAGGGCTGATGATGCCACTCTGCGGGGCCACGTTATTGGATCAGAGCGATTAGCTTTACAGTCTGATTTTCTGAGTCGAATCCAATTTCTTCTTCAGGTACAGCGGGCTTTCGAGTAGTCATGTGCTTTTTGTTTTGCGATGGCATCACAGGATTACTAGCACATGCAGTAAACTGAAGTCATTTCCCATTAACTGTGTCCCATTCCCCACCATCCTAAGACAACGGGTCACTTTGCACCTGCATTCCCGAGCATTCTTGCGGACAAAGAGTGTTCTAACAGCTCAAGTAAAAGCTGACAAAGAGGCAAACTCCTGAGAAGCACTGTGTCAGGCACTTTCAAAACTACCTTAGCTCATGATTCTCCTAACAACCCTGAGGGAGGAGGAACATTATTCCCCCCTTTTACACTGCTGGAAAGGGAGTGTCTGAGAAATTCAGTGGTCTCTCAGAATTCGTGTTGTAATTTATTAAGCTCACACTAAAGGAGCTGGTAGGGTGAAGCCCCAAGACTCCAGACTCGATCGGGTGGCCAGAGCTAACCCAAGAGTCACCTTCTTTGGAGAGAACAGGGAAAACTTCACTCAGAGTAAACCCGTCTCCTGCTACGCCCCCATGGGTTCTTATATTCTAGATCTGGACTGCAGGAAAAATTCAAGTTCTCATGTCTAGAAATAGAGTTTTGTTCCTATTAACATCTGTATCCAGGTGAAACTGAGTGAAAGTAAACTTCCAGCCCCAATTTGGGGGAGAAAATAAATAACACAAGGTCAGTAGGGTCAGCAGTGGTTGGAGTAGGGGAGAGGGTTGAAGGATTAACTGTGAGCATCGATGAGCCTTCTCTCTCATGTGTGGACTTCTCTCTGGCCCTGCTTCCTTGGTAAAACACGGAGACCCTTGGAGAAACCATTAACACGCAGTTGAGCGAGAGCTCTGAGTCCCTGTACTACGGTTGACTATTGCCAAAAGTTTTGTTGTACACATCAAGGAGGAAAGAAAAAGGTAAAGGAATCAGGAAGTGCCACACTGTAAAGGAAAGTCAGAACTCCTGCTGGTTTCAGGGTGTGTTAAGGGCATCTAGACTGTACTCAGGAATGGTGGCCAGTCTTAACAAAGTATATCGTTCATCTCATTCACAGCAGCCCGCACACCCCAGCCATGAGCCTATAGCTGCTAAAGCAATGACGCCAAAAGAAATCTTTCTTTGTATCCATCTTCGTGTGCTTATTACCACAGCACAACTGCGCCATGTGTTCTTCATTCTTTGATACAAAGATTAAGTAAGATTAAGAAGAGACACAAACACACACCTCATGGGTCCCTTCTCGAGAGACCAGTTGAGATGAGTATATTGAGATGCCTAAGACTATGTTGTTTTTGCTCCTGATCATTAGGCCCTTTTTCCTATAGCTAACCCGTGATTTTAACACTAAAAGTCCCAAATAACCCCCGAGAAATTCCAAAAGTCAGTTACCGAGGGCAGATTGAATAGAAGAGTCATGTTGTAGACTCTTCAAAACTCACTGAACTGGAACCTTTTTTGGGATGATCATGATTTGCTAAACAGCTGCTGTTGGCACATCTATTTCATGGATATTAAAGACTTGGATGACAGGATTGCCACTCTTCACTGAGAATCTCGTGCCAATTCCACAGTTTCCAAGCCCCCAGGACCTACCTGAAATTTGTAGTTCTTGGTAAATTGTTAATCAAAGAAGATATACAAAGTCTTACATGTAACTCAAGGACAGCCATTCTGGAATATCATTGGTGAAAGGAACTCCCATCTGCCCTCTGACTTACTGCTGAGATCTACAGTCCTCTCCCAGTGGACATCTTCTCTGCTTCCTGTTGTTTTATCCTGAGGAAATACAGTCCTTGGTAGAACACCATAAAGTCACTTCCTTACAACCATGCTCTTCTAAAGCTTTGAAGGTTCTCATTTCCCTGTGTTTTAGACTATCTTTTAGTGGACTAAACAGCTAATAGTCAACCCCCCCCCTTCCCCAAGAGAGTTCTCTAGTTAAACCAAGTGGTATTAAGAAGAATAAAGTACAACCAAATTCTTTGAGACTATAACCAAGATGATGGAGGCTAAATGGCAGGAGAGGATCTTGGAGTCACATGAGTCCTTCAAGGGGCAAAGTCCTGGTCTCATGACAATGATGACAGGGCATCTGGGGAGGATGTTTGCATCTGCCTTGCAATTTATGGGTGGAAGAGTGGGTTGATTCTGATGACTAGGGTGAACTCTTCCTTCCTCCTCTTCCAAAAAGGTGAGTGATAAAGCATTCCCTGGTCTAGATGTGGATCCTCACATGAATATCATAGATTGTGAGCATTTATTTGTTTTCTATTTGGGTGGAAAATGTTTCTCCTAACTAGTGGTCATGGTGATCATGACACAGAAGTTACGTTTCTGCTTCCAGCTCAGAGAAATGGTGGGAGAGAAACAAACAAAACAACAAACGAAGAACATCTTTTCATTTAAGCTGTAAGGAGGGGTTGCCTCTTCCATGTTACCATATAGCTTTCAGGATCACCTTTGTAATCTCATTCACCCCTAAGACCTCCACATCCACCATGGTCAGAAGGGGATTTCACTGGCTTACAGGAAGGCAGTCCTCATGCGTGTGTTTCCCAGGTGTGTCCCAGAGGCTGGAAGCTGCCTTCTCTTCCCCACTCTAATTAAAGTCAACCTCCAAATTCAATTTAGGAACACCTTGCCTGCTGTTCCAGCCCCTCATTATTCCAGCTTTGAAGCCATCAGTCGACTCATCCCACCATTAAGTGGAGACCATGCGCAGCCCCCAGATTCATCCTTTTTTTAAAAAAAAATTTTAAACGTTTTTATTTGTTATTGAGAGACAGAGAGAGAGACAGAGAGTGAGCAGGGGAGGGGCAGAGAGAGAGGGAGACACAGAATCCGAAGCAGGCTCCAGGCTCTGAGCTGTCAGCACAGAGCCCGACACAGGGCTCAAACTCACAAACCACGAGATCATGACCTAAGCCAAAGTCGGTCGTTCAACCGACTGAGCCACTCAGGTGCACCGCCACCCCCCCCACCCCCCCCCCGCCCCAGATTCATCCTTTAACCAGATCCCAGCGCCTAGCACAGAACAGGGGTCCATGATGTCATTGAACCAAGTTAATTACTCCTGGCTCCTCTCATTGTGTGGTTCCTTGCAGGTTCATATGTAGTTTCTCCTGACCTGTTGTCTCTTGCCATCCCTTGTATTTACATGTCTTTATCTTCTTCCACAGAATCCAGTCCATGCTGCTGCTCTAGGAGGTTATCAGCAACTATCTGTTGACTGGCCAATGGCAATGGAATATACAATGGGATGCTGTGTAACAGACAGATCTTAAACTGGACTGGTGTGTAGTCTGAAAATTTGGGGCAAGTTATCCAGTTAATGGTGGAGCACCTACAAAGAAACTAGTCAAACACCTCTATCTTTTCTCTGTCCTCCCTCCTGTTCTCAGCAAATTTGAGAGAGGACTCTGTCCAACTCCCTTCACCGCATAGCTTGTCCACTTAAATTTGATTTCCCACATTCCCTCTGCACAGATGCACACGTTCTGAAATTCTCACACTAACATCCAGACGTAAAAGTTTTTCTTGAATTCTGTCCTCACTAATCCTCATGAATTTGATGCAGCTGCTAACTACCTTCCTGAAAAATCTCCTTCCTCCTTTGGAGTGACTGGAATACAGTTTGCCTCCCATCTCTAACTTATTTCTGTCTCCTTCCTTGGCTCCTCTTGTGCCTCACTGAAAACAGTGTGTCCTAAGATGTGTCCTCAACCGGGGTGCCTGGGTGGCTCAGTTGGTTAAGTGTCCAGCTTTGGCTCAGGTCATGATCTCACAGCTCGTGGGTTTGAGCCCCACGTCTGGCTCTGGGTTGATAGCTCAGAGCTCAGAGCTTGGAGCCTGCTTCGGATTCTGTGTCTCCCCCTCTCTCTGCCCCTCCTCCACTCACACTCTGTCTCTCTCTCTCTTTGTCAAAAACAAACATTAAAAAAATTAAGGGGCGCCTGGGTGGCTCAACTGGTTGAGCATCTGACTTCGGCTCAGGTCATGACCTCACGGCTCTGAATAATTGCCCACTCCTTCATTTCTCTCAATCCTGTATCTAGTGAGGTAACATTCATTGAGGTGACATATCTAATGAGGTGGCATTAACCGAATGCCTACCGACCCAGACTCTGGGGATGTAGTATAGAAAAAATAAAGAGGGATGAGAGGAGAGGGAGAGGGAGAGGGAGATCTTATCCCAGAGAACTTATTATGAGGGGAGGACAGAAAATTATACATTCATTCAGTGAATGTTTCTTGAGTATCTACGAAAAGCCAGGCACTGTTCTGGGTGCAAAGCCCTTCAATCCCACCTCTGCAGTCTCTCAAGTCTTTTCCAGTTGAGTTGAGGTCTGGTTAGAATTTCCAGATCAGGGGTGCCTGGGTGGTTCATTCGGTTAAGTGTTCGACTTCAGCTCATGTCATGATCTCACGGTTTGTGATTTCAAGCCCTTCATCAGTCTCTGTGCTGACAGCGCGGAGCCCGCTTGGGGATTCTCTCTCTCTCTCTCTCTTTCTCTCTCCCCCTCCCTCCCTCTCTCTCTCTCTCTCAAGATAAATAAATAAACCTAAAAAGGAATTTCCAGATCAATATGTTTTTAAATGGGAAGAATGGGCTTGTCGCCTTTAGTAGTTTAATTTTTCCACTAGTAATTATCATGTTAGCTGTTGGTTTAAAATAGATATTTTAAAGAAGTATTTGTTTATCCTAAATTGTTATGTCTGACTTTTTCCTTTTCTATTAGAACTTATTTCCCTATCTTCTAAAGCTTACTAACAGACCCTCCAACCTCAGTCTCCTCTGTGTTTCACCTCAGCGCAGAGGCCACTGTCAGAAAAATATTCCTGCAGCAGAGCTCTCAAGTTCACCTCCTTGTTTTGAAATGTTTGAGGGCTCAGCAAATATAATCTAAACTCTTCATTCAGGAATTCAAGACCCCCCATCCTGTGACCTGAGCTGGCTCTAATCTCTCCTTCTGGTCTTACCAGTTCCCTTTAATGTACACCTGTCTTCCATCAGATAGGTCTACTCCGTGTTCACAAACATATCCCATACTTTCTTGTCTTACCCAAAGTTGTGCCCTCCACGTGGAATGCCACCTGGTCCATCTCTATTCTCTCAAATTCTTTTCTTCTTTTTCAAGTTTCAGCTCACTTGCTTTACCATTATCATGCCATATGCCTTATTCTCCCTAAAAGCTTGCCAAGATGTTGAAGACTGAGTTTTAATCACATTTATGACAAGTCTACCCATCGCCCCACATACAACTCACAGAGGCTTTCTCATTACAGATGCTTCCTAAGTATTTACTAAATAAATGTTACCACAAACGATTTTCTAATGGTTTCACAATTACTTCTTTCCATCATAATTATAAAGCCTTCAAGAGCAGAGACCATGTTTCCTCCTTTCCCTTTGTTTTCTGCATGCTTCTTGTACAGAACGATACACAGATGACGAGTATAAATGTTAGCAGAATGAACAAGTGGTAAGTTACGCTTTATCACAGAAAAACACAGTATTATGTTCAACTCTGTAGTCCTGTTCTACAGTCTAAGATTAATGCCGTCTTCAGATACTAGGAAAAGAAAAACAAAACCGTGGCTGGTATATTAACATCTGTAACATTCGTTAGCTATTTTCTTCTTTGCGTTTCCTAAAGAACTATTGCTTCTCTGTAAGAAATCGATCACAACTTATGTGCTTATTTTGTAACTCTCCTTCCCTGAACTTCACTATTAGTCCTTTAAAAAATTATCTTAAGTTTTCCTGGTAGATAATCATTATTTGTAAAGATAATTTTGCCTCTAAAATATTCTATCCTTTCTTTCTTTTTCTTATCTTATTGCATTAGTTAGAATTTCCAGATCAATATTCTTAAAATGGAAAGGATAGGCCTCTTGCTTTTAGTGTTTTCTTTTCTTATGAAAAATGATTTTTTCATTTAAATTAGATATTTGTTTTAAGAAGTATTTGTGTATCCTAAATCACTCTAACCTTTCCTTTTTATATTAAAATTTTATTTGTGCTCTTATCTGATTCTCTTTTAGACGGAGCTATATAACTTAAGTGAAGAGGGGTTCTGGCAACTGTTCAACGATCTGATCAATTATAGACAGTGAAGCCAGATAACTTAAATCATGAGTCATTTGGCCTATTGCTATTGACAAAATGATCAAGAGAATTAGTGAATATTGATTAGCCTTTGTACCATTTAGACATGAACTTTCTGGGATAAAGTTGACAAAATATGGAAATACAGGTGAATTCTTCCATCCTTTTGTTCATTCATGCAAAGAACGTTTATTAAGTGCTGCTGTGTGCCAGAAATTCTAGTGCTGGGCTGTGGGAACAAACAAGACAAAGTCCCTGTTCTCATGGGGCTTTCATTCTAGAGAAGGCAAACAATAAGTTAGCAAATAAGAGCGCAAGATGTTTTCAGATAGTCGTAAGTGCTATAAAGATAATAAACTAAGGTAAAGTATTAGAGAGTGATTGATAGGACGGGTTACTCCAGTCAACGTGGTCAGAGAAGGCTTCTACAAGAAATGATATTTGAACAGAGACCTAAATGACGAGAAGCAGTTATGTGATGATGATGGGGAAACAACTGTGGGTAGAAGAAATGGCAAATGCAAAGGCCCTAGGGTGACAATGGTCTTGGCATTTCGCAAGAACAAAGAGCAGTGGAAGGAGAACAATAGGATATGGGTTTAGTTTGGTGGGAGGACCAGATGATGGTGAAAAACCTAGATTACATGTACTCATGGAAACCATTCTTAAGGATGAGGATACTAATACATTTGCTAAGATGAAATATTTATACTTAGAGGACTTACAATGTAAATTATAAATATTTCTAGAATCCACTCAAATCTCAAATCGGAAACAGGCCTAAATAAGGCAAACAAGCTTTCTCCTACATCCTCTGCGTTCTATCCCACATAAGCACCCTCATTTACTTGTGTTTTATCACCCTGACTGGCAACAAAGATCTTAGGATGACAGCATGCATTCCTGGGAGCAAAATTTTCTTACACAATAGATTGTGAGCTACTATCTTGGCGTTTTAGGCAATTCAGAGAAACATATCGTCCTAACCAGTTAGCCATGGCCTTTACAAAGCCGAAGAATCACATCATCGAGACTCAGCTGCAGCCTTCATGGTAAGTTAAATAGAACCACATGACTTAGTTCCTTTCTTTGTACTCTTATTTGGAGAGAAGAACCAGCAAACGAAACACTTTCGATCCCTACTAAAATTATCCAAAAATAAAGTATGTAACAAATGGGTCTGCATGACTCAGGGTGGTCACTCTCCATATGTCTTGATTTAGACTCTGGGGCTATTTTTGATTTGTCATAGTGGCTGGCTGTTGTGGTCTCGGACCAGGCCCAGTACACTGGTCAAAGCAGTGCTTTGTCACAGCACAGAAGCTTGTGGCAAAAAACCTGGCAACTTTCTGTCCCTTTGTGAGAGAAGAACACTGTACCCCAGTTGTGGCTAGATCCTGTTGCAATGGCCTAGGACTAATCAAGCCATTGTCATATTGTCGTTTTAAATTTTCATATGATGATCATGTTTTTGGAAAAAACAGCTCCCCATTGAGATGCTTGGGGTGGCTTTCATGGTCATGACAACCAGAAAGAAGCAGGGGCAGGTTCCTTACCAGGAGGAACATCACCAGTTGGTCATCACACTGCAGGCAAACCACGTGCTCAGCACAGGGCCTGGAGTAGAGGAACCCCTCAATAAGAGTCACCTGGTTATTTCTGTATTTTATACTTATCTGGCCCCCAAAACGATTTTTTGGATATCTCTGAAGCAGCTCTCAAAGATTAGTACAAGAATTGGGCCGTGTCTTTGATCACTGATCTCCAGAAAAATGAGAAATAACTTAAACATTTAGAAAACACACACACACACACACACACATGCATATGAGACAGTCTGTCATTTATCACTTCTTGTTAATTGCCTTTATACTGATATTTTTGTTCTTCCTAGTAGGTTTTTCTTAAAGTTCACATGGTATTTCTTTCAGTAAAGAATGATGTTAGTATACGGTAATAGTTGTTGTTTTAAATGTCCTTACTTGGCAAAATTAGAATGTTGATCTCCCCATTGTTTTTTGGAAATTCAATGAGCTCTAAACCTTAAATCTGGGACTCTAGATGTTTATAGCCTCTCTGGCCTTTCTGGTCCCCACTATAGAATTTGGGATGAATAAATGCACACTCAGTAGCCTCTTTATCAATTTACATCCTTCCTCTATATAATGTCTTGTAATTAAAAGGTGGTGACCTCAGAGGTAGGGAAGGGTATGGTAAAAATTTAGGAAAAACACTGGTTATTAATATTAATATCACTAATACTTATATTAGTATTGCAGAGGGGCGGAAAATAAAGCTAAATAAATAAAACACAAATTTTCAGCGTGATAAGAATGTAAGATCATGTTTCCCAATCAGCATATACAACCTGTGAATGATTTGTTTTGCAATATGAACACATTTTAAATATTCTTTTCTTTTTTTTTAATGTTTATTCATTTTTGAGAAAGAGAGAGAGAGAGAGACACCAAACACAAGCAGGGGGAGGGACAGAGAGAGAAAGAGACACAGAATCCAAAGAAGGTTCTAGGCTCTGAGCGTTCAGCATAGAGCCTGATGCGGGGCTCGAACTCACGAACTGTGAGATCATGACCTGAGCCAAAGATGGACACTTAACTGACTGAGCCACCCAGGTGCCCCAATATGAACACATTTTAAATATTAAATGCTTCTGTACCTTCAATGTTTGCTGTTCCTGGTTTGCAAATATAAATGGTGCTCTAGACATTCCTTTCAAGAAATATTCAGTATCACATGGAAAATTTACATTTTCTATAATTAAATCAGTCTAAATCATTGCTTAGATTATGCTTCATGATGCAGCTTATAAATAAGAATGTAAAATAACTAATTGGCTTTTTTTACCCTAGCAGAACATCCTGGCTCGAGTACAGGTCTCTGAGATGCAGGTCTTGTGTTCAGCTAAGTCACTGACTTACTGTATCATGTTGGGAAAATTGCTTAAGCTGACTCTATTCTATTTTCTTATAAATTTGAGACAGTAAAATTTGTAACTGATGACCCATGATCAAGGATGTTGATGAAACAGGCATGACAAGCAATGGCCTTATCTACATGTGTATTTGAAGGTCTTATAACTGCCACGCTATATCCATAATAAATAAGTACGAGTATCAGGAAAGAATAAATATTTGGCTTAATAAGTTTGTAATGACATTAATAACAGCTGCCATGTAGCCAGCATGAATTAGGTACCAGGCATTTATGCTAAATGCTTTAGCAACATCATCTGGTTTACCCTTTTAAGAAGACACTGTTGCTACCAACTCACATTCAGTTCAGGAAATTGGGGCTTTTGGAGATAATTCCCCATGAGTAACAGATACCAGGCAGCGGAGGCCTCTCGGGAGACAGGGAGAGTACTGACTCCCTTAGAATTTCTGTGCATGCTGACTGGGCCGCATATGCTAGTGGCTATTTACTTCTCTCCCCAGTACCTAATAAGGTAATATTTTCCTTTTTATTTCTCTAGTTCCTTATATAAAGAATTCTTAATTTCCCTTCGTCTTTTGTCATTTGACTTTCATTTCCTGTTTTGGGTTTTCTGCTTCTAACACCGTGAGCCTCCAGTGCTGCCTGGCCTCATTCCTCTTCTTGGTGGACTTGACCTAAGTTCCAGTTTGGGTGCCTTTTCCTTCGTGTTTCAGTTCCTCACACAGTCTGTGTTAAGCAAGTGAAGTTACCTTTTATGGTTTCCATCTTCTTTTTTTCACTGAAGGTTTTCTAGTTTTCCTATATTCTTTGGCTATGCCTACCATGTCTTACAGGGGTTTCCTTGGGAGCCCTCTAAACTTCAAAAAGAGTTTTCTGATTTATATGCTGCAATGTTTTAAAATATTTTATTGAGAAGGACTATAAATGCCTATAGGTTTTGTTTTTGTCTGGTTTTGTTTTTATACAGAAACGATAAACAGTGACAGAAAAAAGGATGGCAGGATTTGAATGCCATTCACTGAGGTGCAGAGAAAGAGAGAGAGAGAGAGAGAGAGAGAGAGAGAGAACTTGATGGCCTCCACTTATGGCCTTCTGGTTTGGAAATTCTGGATTATTTGTATGATTTCAATACCTAGAATAATAGAACTGAGAAACAGAAATTATCATCACAACATCAGATATTTTGTGAGGTAAATTTTGTTTTGTTTTGTTTGTAAATGAGGACATTATTCTCTCCAGTGTGCTTTTGATTCTTACTATTGGGAGTCCACATTCTGAATGGTTTGGTGACCTGACCATGACAGCACAGTATATGGAAACAAATTGGGAGCAGGAGAGACCTTCGTCTCATCCTGGTTTTACTAGTAACCAGATGTGTAACCTTAGGCGAGTTGTCTATCTCCTCTGAGTCTATTTCTTTACTAGTACAAGGAGTTGAAAGGATCAGGTGACCTACCACTAAAGTCTTTTCCTACTTTACTATTCTCAGTACAAGGCATTTGTTCCCTTTTCTGTAAAAAGGTAGACAATTACTGAAAGAAAGCTTTCTGAGGTAAGGAAAACCATCAATGACTCCAGCTTTCCCACAGTTAGATCTTGGTAAATAATGTTTTCTTCCTTTATTTTTTAAGTTTGTTTATTTTGAGATGGGGAGGGGTAAGAAGAGAGGGAGGGAGGGAGGGAGGGGGGGAGAGAGAGAGAGAGAGAGAGAGAGAGAGAGAGAGAGAATCCCAAGCAGGCCTGCACTGTCAGCACAGAGCCTGACATGGGGCTTGAACTCATGAACCGTGAGATCATGGCCTGAGTTGAAATCAAGAGTCAGACACTTAACCCACTGAGCCACCAGACACCCCTAAATAATACTTTCAAGTTTTCCACATATATGTGTACCACCCATTTTCTAGAGAATGTAAAATCTATTATAATATCCCCTTATGATTGTGATTGTATGTGAAGCAAATACCTTGTTTAGAAATTATCTGAAGTAGAAAGCAATGCATTTTTGGCTTGGGATTGTTTTTGGTTTTTCTCACTAAATAGCAGTTTTACAGCTTAACCTGAAATATGCCAAAAGTCTGCCTGCCTTTGAAAGCACATACAACTCAAAAATAGCTTTTGTGGCCTAACAGATTAAATAGACATAAAGCAAAACATTCAGAAGAAACTAAGGGCCCTAGGAAAATTTCTCTGACTCCAGCATTTAGAAAGCAAGCATTGTTTTCTAGAAGATATAACTGAGGAAGAAGACCTGAGAGCCTGTATTTCTAGAACACGGAGGCTTCTCGGGATTTTAAAATTGGGAAGGGTCTTGATGATCACGTCTTTACCTTCTACTCAGCATAGGCATATGCCTCTCAACATTCTTGCCATTTGGTCAACCATCCTCAGCTTTGACATATCCTGTAACACACAGCTTACTACCTCATACTACAGATCACTCCCCTGAAAGACAGCCTTACTCACTGACGAGTTCTTCTGTAAATAACCCTTGAGCTAGGTTTGATGGAAGCCACTCTTAGCTACGAATTGTAGCATACACATATTCTTTGTTGTCGGCCTGCCTCCTCATACTCGTGGGGTCTAGAGCAGGCAGGGGACCACATGCCAAATGTCTAAATATGTAAAAGTTATAAATCAAGCTAGCAAACTGTTGAGTAAAGAGAGTCTACACATCTACCTTGACAAAAACACCTTCATAACACCTGTTACGGACTGAATTGTGTCGTCTTCCCTCACATTCATACGTTGAGGCCCTAACCCCCAATGTGAGTATATTTGGAGACAGAACCTTTAAAGAATTAAAGTTAAATGAAGTCAAAAGGGTAGGGCCCTAACGTGAAAGGACTGGTGTCCTTCTAAGAGGAAGAGACACTAGAGATCGCTCTTTCCGCAGG
The DNA here is from genome assembly GCF_046562875.1 of Panthera onca. Classification (NCBI taxonomy): domain Eukaryota; kingdom Metazoa; phylum Chordata; class Mammalia; order Carnivora; family Felidae; genus Panthera; species Panthera onca. The sequence continues at coordinate 33,671,615 of NC_138355.1, read as the reverse complement.
TGCATAGAGGAAAGGCTACACGAGGACACAGGGAGAAGCTAGATGTATGCACGTCAGGAAGAGAAGACTCACCAGAAAGCAAACAACCTTGTGGCACCTGGATCTTGGACTTCCGGCCTCCAGAACTGTGAGAAGATAAATGTCTGCTGTTTAAGCCACTCAGGCTGTGGCAGCTTGCTATGGCAGCCCAAGCTGATTAATACAACACCCAACCTGAACAACAGGTGAAACTTGTGGTTTTTATATGAGCAAAACAGGGAAGACATCAAAATTTCCTTATTATCTGATAAGTCTGGATGTTCTGTTGATGAGCTGTATTGGATGAGTAATAAAATAAAGACATACATAATTCATAAATGCTATATAATTGCTTTCATTTTAGTCAAATCACTTGATATGTTGTTATAGTCAAGATTTTCACATAATTTGCATTCTATTGGACCTGAATTGTGTTAGTCACTGAAGCAGATGTTTAGGGTTATAGGTGGTTCCATGTCAGTGTTGAGCACCAGATTCTAAGACAGAGGTACTCATGTGCTCATTAGTACAGTGTGTGTGTGTATGTATTTGCAGGGTCCTCTGAAGCCCGGCATCCAAGGCAGAAGCCTCTCTTGCCTGGGACTAAGGGTGGGATGCCATTTTATTTAAACCCAAACCTATAAACATCACAAAGCACGTTTTTCAGCCAACTCTATATTTGGACGAGTATCTTTGAGTTTTAGAGTTGTCTTAGGACATGAGTACCATGTAGAGTTTCAGACATTTTTCTTCTACTTTGCATTTTATTCAAATGCAAAACACACTTTCTACACCAAAGCAAGGAAGAATAAAGAAGTGAATAAATCTTACACTGTGCAACCACAACTAAATCCTGTGATTGCATCAAACCGCACACACAAGTCTTTATCTCACCACACATCATCTATCCCTGAGCTGCATTTGCCAAAAAGCTGGAAGTTAGATTCCAACAGCAGAAGAGAGACAATTAGGATCTCCCCTCTAACCCTCCAAACAAACAAACAAACAAAAACAACCAAATAAAAACAAAACAAAACCCGAAAAATAAGCTTATGCGTTTGTCTGTACTTAGGCCAACTATATTTTCTTCTACTTTAATATCATTTTCTTCACATGAAGAAAACAATAAAAATAAGTTGTACAACAAACATTGATGCTCTTGACTCTTCAAAGTCTCTTATTTCCTTTCTCCTAAAGGGGACAGATATAAGAACTAGGTTCATACTTGCTCTTCATTACAAAAAAAAAAAAAAAAAAAAAAAGTGCAAAAGGATATAAAATGAAAGTAAAAATATTTTTCTTTTACTCTATTTTTAACCCCTAGTAACATTTACCAGAATTAACCACTGTTAACACTTTCTTGTGGAATTTTGCTGAATTTTTCTAGGCATGTACAGGATCTAACTTTAAAAAAATTAATGAGTGGTGGGGGGTGTGCCAAGTGGCTTGGTTGGGCATCCGACTCTTGGTTTTGGCTGAGTTTGTGGTTTGAGCCCCACGTAGGGCTCTGTACTGGTGGGGCTGAGCCAGTTTGGGATTCTCTCTCTCCCCAGCCCTCCCTTGCTTGCACATGTGTGCTCTCTCTTTCCAAGGTAAATAAACAGAGGCGCCTGGGTGGCTCAGTCCATTCAGCACCTGACTTCAGCTCAGGTCATGATCTCACAGTTCGTGGGTTCAAGCCCCGCATGGGACTCTGTGCTGATAGCTCAGAGCCTGGAGCCTGCTTTGGATTCTGTGTCTCCCTCTCTCTGTCCCTTCCCCGTTCATGCTCTGACTCTCTCTGTCTCAAAAGTAAATAAAACATTAAAAAGAATTTTTTAAAAAGTAAATAAATAAACATTGAAACAAAAACAAAAACAGCAACAACAAAACTTAATGGGATTATGCCATAAATGCTCATCTGTATTTTACCTTTTTTTTCAACATTACAACTAATCCTGAAGATATTTCCATTTTATCACACATAAAGAGCTTATCTCCTAAAGCTCTTTAAAAACTAAAAGAGGTAATTATCATTAACACCAGATCTAGGGTATATTAGGCTCTCAAAAAATGTTAGTTGCCTTCCTCTCTTTCATATAGAAAAGAATCACACGAATTTGTGATTTGATCATGGAGGATTCTACCGTGTAAATACAGATGTAGGTGTGGAAAGTCACAGAATTACAGAAATTAGAGCAATGGCTCTTACAGATGACTTGATTTATGTGGTAGAGACTGTACCCAAACCAAGTCCTTGCTTTCAGCCAACATAACAGTGATGTAGAATAAGCTCTTTTGTTTGAAAGAGACTAGCTTGTTTTTCTCCTAAACATGCGATGATCCAAGGAAGCCGCCTAAAATGAGGTTAGGCAATCTATCACATGACCCAAAGTCACCCAGCTCAGACTCTGAAAAGTGGAAATTCTGAAAGACTCATGTTTACATCACAACGATGTAGTGAAGGGACAATACAGCAATGCAAAAAAAAGGCTAAGGCTTAAGTTTTGGCAATTCAAGTACTCTGTTATGTAAAAGTCATTTAAAGCACAGAATCATAGAAGTGGAAGGAATCTTAAAGGTCACTGAACCCCTTCATCTTCCAGGTAAAGAAACAAACAGGGGCCCAGGGACCAGACTAGGTGTCCCAGATAGAGAGGCACCAGCAGTAAAATCCAGGTCTCCCAAGTCAGTGCTTGGGTTGGACTATGGGCCCCTCTTCCCATAGAATGTTTATTTCCAGTGGCCTGATATTTGCTCATCCTATGCCAAGTTCTCTTCTAAAAATGATTTTATGTCTCTCTTTTCCCTCTACTAATTGAAATTGTAAATCTAATGCAAGGGGATCATGTGTCTTTACTTGAGGAAAATGCTTAGCAGACACCTGAACTATGTAAAGACACTTCCTTTATGAAAAGTGTCGGAAAGTTATGACTGTCCCTCAAATCACTCTGATCCTAGGGTACAAAGATGGAAGAGAAGGTGGGTGTGGAAAGGCAGATATCTCACTGAAACATTCATATTACACACACACACACACACACACACGCACTAAGAACACCAAGCCCACCAAGCATATAGACAAAAACAGACCATGCCCATTCGAGGGTATGAAACAGAGACTGCAGGAGAAGGAATAAGAGAGGCTTATTTGATTCATTCCAAAATACTGGTAGGATCTATGCTTTCAACAAAAAATTTAAATGTACATTATTGTTGACTATAGGTACAATATTACACAGCAGATCCCTATAGCTTATTCATCTTGCTTAACGAACTTTATGTTTGTTGGTTAGTAAATCCCCATTTCCCCTTCTCGCCAATCCCTGACAACCACCATTCCACTCTTTGATTCTATGAACTTGACAATTTTATATACATCATATTAGTGGAATCATGCAGTATTTGTATTTCTGTAACTGACTTATTTCACTTAGCATAATGTTCTCAAGATTCATCCATGTTATCACATATTGCAGAATTACCTTCTTTAAGCTGAATAGTATTCCCTTGTATGTATATACATTTTCTTTATCCATTCATCTGTTGATAGACAAGTTTTGGCTCTTTCTTTATCTGAGCTATTGTGAATAGTGTTGCAATGAACATAGGAATGCTAATATTTCTTCCAGATCCTGATTTCAATTCTTTTGGATACTCAGAAGTGGGATTGCTGGGTCATATGGTACTTCTACTGGGAATTTTTTGAGGAACCTCCATAGTTTTCCAAAGCAACTGCACCATTTCACATTCCCACCAAAAGTCTGCAAAGGTTCCAATTTCTCCATAGTCTCATCAACACTTGTCTTTTGTTTTGTGATAATAGCCATTCTGAGAGGTGTGAGGTGATACCTCATTGTGAGTTTCATTTGTTGTTCTCTAATGATTAGTGACATTGAGCATTTTTTCACATACCTATTGGCTATTTTTATGTCTTCTTTGGAGAAATGTCTATTCCAGTCCTTAACATATTTTCTTATCAGATTATTAGGTTGTCGTTGGTCTGTTTTTATTATTGAGCTTTATGAGTTCCTCATATATTGTATTAGGATTCTCCAGAGAAACAGTACCAATAGTATATTTACATGTATATTTATACAAGGAGTAACTTATTATAGGAATTGGCTCACATGGTTATAGAGGCTAAGAAGTCCTACAACCTGCCGTCTGCAATCTGGAGAATGAGTGAAGCCGGTGGTATAATTTGGTATGAGTCCAAGTACCTGAGAACCAGGGGGGCTGATGGTAAGGACTAAAGGCTCAAGGGCCAAGAACCATGAGCTCTGATGTGCAAGGGCAGGAGAAAATGTCACAGCTCAAAAAGAGAGAGGATTCACTATTCCTCCACATTTTTACTCTGTTCAGGCCCTCCATGGATTGGATGATGCCTGTCCACTTTGGTGAAGGTGGATCTTCTTTACTCAGTCTACTGATTCAAATACTGAGTTCTTCCAGAAACACCTTCACAAACACACCCAGAAATAATGTCTTACCAGATATCTGGGCATCTGGCTGACATATAAATCAACCTTTTCATATATTCTGAAGATTAGCCTCTTATCAGATATGTGGTTTGCAAATATTTTCTCCCATTCCATAGGCTGTCTTTTCATTCTGTTGATTGTTTTCTTTGCTGCACAGAAACTTTTAATTTCATGTAGTCCCACTTACTTTTGTTTTTGATGTCAGTGCTTTTAGTGTCAATCATTGCCAAGGCCAATGTGATGAAACTGTTCCCTTCTTTTTTCTTCTAGGTGTTTTACGGTTTGGGGTTTTATTTTTAAGTAATCCGTTTTGAGTGGATTTTTGTGTATGGTGTAAGAAAAGGGTCCAATTTCATTCTTTTGCATGTGGATACCCAGTTCTCCCAGCACCAGTTGTTAAAGACACTATCCTTTCCCTGCTGTGTATTCTTGGCACCCTTGTCAAAGACCGATTCTCTGTATATACATGGATTTCTTTCCATGCTGGTGGATTCAGCTTGCCAGTATTTTGTCTATATTCATTAGGAGTCTTGGCATGTAGTTTCCTTTTCTGGTGGTATCTTCATCTGGCTTTGGTATCAGGGTAATGCTGACTTCATAAAGTGAATATTCCTTAATCTTCAGGAAGATTTTTGGAAGAGTTTGAGAAATTCTTCTCAATTAATTCTTTAAACATTATAGACTTCATCAGTGAAACCATCTCATCCCGGACCCTGTAAGTTTTGGTATGTTGTTTTCATTTTGTTTGTTCTAAGGTATTCCTAATTTCCTTCTTGATTTCTTCCTTGGCCCAGCAGTTATTCAAGACTGTGTTGTTCAATTTGTACATATTCATGAATTTTCTTCCAGTTTCCTTCTGCTATTGACTTCCAGTTTCATTCCATTATGGTCAGAAAAGATACTTGATATGATTTTAATCTTCTTAATTTGCTAAGACTTGTTTTGTGACCTAATGTGTGATCTACATTGAAGAAGAATCTGCATGCACATGAGCAGGTGTATGCTGCTTTGGGTGGAATATTCTGTATATGTCTGTTAGGTCCATTTGGTCAGTAGTGTTGTTTAAGTCCTCTGTTTCCTTATCGACTTTCTATCTGGATGGTCTATCCATTATTGAAAGTAGGATATCAAAGAATCCTATTTTACTGTATTGTGATTTATTTCTCCCTTCACTTCTGTCAATGTTTGTTTTATATATTTATGTGCTCTGATATTGGGCGCATATATAACTGTTCTTTCTAGTGCTTGATCCTTCAATCATTAATGATGTCCTTCGTCTCATGACATTTTTAAAATTTAAAGTCTATTTTTTCTAATATACGTATAGCTACCCCTTCACTTTTATCATTTACATGGAATATCTTTTTCTTCCCTCTACTTTCAGCCTATGTGTGTCCTTAAATCTGAAGTGGGTTTCTTGTAGACCCAACAGTATACTTTTTTTTTTTTTTTAATCCATTCAGCCACTCTATGCCTTTTGACGAGGAATTCAATCCATCTGCATTTAATCACTGATAGGGAAGACTTTATTATTGCCATTTTGTTAGTTGTTTTCTATTACTCTTTTACTTCTTTTGTCTATTTTTCCTCTGTTTTCCTTTGTAGGTGGCAATACATATTGCATTGGTATGCCTTAATTCTTTTTTCTTTTTCTTTTGTGTAACTGCTATAGGAATTGTGTGTGTGTGTGTGTGTGTATGTGTGTGTGTGAACCTTGGAGCGTACATAAACTATTTTATAGTTGTAAGTCTATTTCTTTAAGATTTTATTTTTAAGTAATCTCTTAAGTAATCTCTATACCTAATGTGAGGCTCAAACTTGTGGCCTCAAGATCAAGAATTGCATGCTCTTCCAACTGAGCCAGCCAGGTACCCCCGTAACAGTCTGTTTTAAGCTGATAAACTTAAGTTTGGTTATGTATAAAAACTCTATACTTCAACTTCTCCTCCAACACTTTATGTTATTATTGTCACAATTTACATGCATTCATATTGTATACCTTTTAACATATTTTTTAGTTATATTTATTTTTAATACTTTTCTCTTTTAGCTTTTATACTAGAATTAAAATTGACTTACCCACTATTATGATAATACAGTATCCTGTATTTGTCTATGTATTTACCTTTACCACAATTTCATGTATTCTTATGCTATTATGTTGTTATTTAGCACCCTTTCATTTCAACATGAAGAATTCTCCTTAGCATGTCTTGTAAGGCAGGTCTAATGGTGATGAACTCTGAGCTTTCATCTGTTTGGGAAAGTCTATTTCTCCATCTTTTATGATGGATAATTTTGCTGAGTACAGTTTTCTTGGTTGGATTTTTTTTTTTCCTTGCAGCACTTTGAATATGTCATTCCACTTCCTTCAGGTCTGCAGGTTGCTGTTGAAAACTTCACTGATAGTCTTATGGGGGGGTTCTCTTGTACACACCAAGCTGCTTTTATCTTGTTGCTTTCAAAATTCTTTGTCTTTGACCTTTGACAATTTGATTGTGTCTCAGTGTGGATTTCTTTGTGGTCACTTAGTGTGTTGGGGGCTTCTTGGATCTGGATATTCATTTCCTCCCCCTGGTTTGTTCAGACATTATTTCTTTGAATAAGCTTTCTGGTCTTTTCTCCCTCTCTTCCCCTCTGGGACTTTCATTATACATATATTACTCTGTTTGATGATGCCTCATAAATCCCTTAACTTTTCTTCACTCTCTTTCATTCTTTTTCATTTTGCTCTTTTGACTGAATTACTTCCAATGATTTGTTCTCGAGTTCACACACTCTTTCTTCTGCTTGATTTAGTCTGCTGTTAAACCCTTCTAGTGAATTTTTCAGTTCAGCAATTGTGTTCTTCAGCTCCATGATTTCTGTTTGGTACTTTTTAATATTTTCTACATCTTTGTTGAAATTCCCACTTTGTTCATGCACTTTTCTCTTGATCTCAGTAAGCATCTATGACAGTTATTTTGAAGTCTCTGTCAGGTAAATCCTATAATTCCATTTCATTAGGGTCAGTTTCTAGAAATTAATATTGCTTCCTTGTTTGGAACACCTTTGCCTGATTCTTCATTTTCCTTGTCTGTGTTGGTGTCTGTACATTGGACAAAGCAGGCACCTGCACCTGTGTGCATGGACTGACCTCATACAAGAGAAGACTCCCACTGTCAGCCCTGCCAAAGGTTTGGGGGACTCTATCAACTCTTTCTCTCTACAGGGAGAAGTAGGAAGCATGGGTTTTGTCTGCTCACTCTGTGCTAAGCCAGGGGTGGCGACACAGTTGCATCTATCAGTCCAAACCGCAGTCTCCTTTCTCCCTGAGGTGGCTAGACAGCACCAGACCCATCAGGGCTCCAAGACTGACATCGTTCACTCCATGCTTAGAAGGAGGGAAGATCCATAACATCTATCAGCCCAAGCTGCTATTTCCATTCTCTCTCAGGTGGCTAGATTCTGCTAGCCCATTAGAGTTCTAAGACTTAAAAGATAGAAACCAGTCCTCTGGGAGCCCCCTGGGAAATGCTGGGGTGCTGAATGCACGAACCAATCTCTCCATCCCTAGGAGAAATGGGGAATTAGGGGTTCTCTTCCTGATTATATAGCACTGTGCTGGGAACAGGGACTCTGGTGAAAAGGGATCCTGAATCTCCCTACTGGCTTTGCTGAGTCTGATTTCATATTCACTTAGGGTGCAAGAGCCTTTCAATTAGTTTCTGGATTTTACATAATGTGAATTTGTTCATGAATTGTTGCTGAATTGGTGTGTTTGTGAGAGAAGCAGGATCCAGGGCTTCCTATTTTGCCATCTTGCTAACATCACTCCTGAAAATTCTTGTTGTACAGATTTTTCTAAAGTGAAAATAATTTGCCTAAATTTGAAAAAAAAATTTTGACAAACAAAAAAACCCCTCTTTGACATCTGTGGTATTTTCTCACTTACAAAACTGATTTCTAAATTTATGACAGTTTTATTTATACAAATACATCATTCAGTATTTCAGAGATCGTTGTTTATAAATCATATCAAATTTGAGAAAAGTATTTTTCTCATTTTAAAAAGAGCCAAAAATTAACAACAGTCATAAAAAAATAAAAGAAACAGTTAGATATATTTTTGTAGCAATGACAAATGTTGATTTGGGAAGAAATATTATTTCACTGAATCGTTACTACACGGTAATTTACTTCAGGTCAGAATAAAAATGTCACCATGGGTTCTACTGAGCTACCACAGCATTTTCTAGTCTTCAATTTCAAGCATTTTAGACTCTCTTAGAGACAACAGAAATTCTACCATAGTAATAACTGACCTGTAAATGGCAGGAGTGTAGTTTATTACTTTGAAATATAATAAACTTCCCAGAGAAGAGCAGATAATAATACTGCACAAATAGACATCAACTTTTAAGGTTTCAAATTTTAGGATATCAGAGAGATTTAGTTATTTTTGTGTAAATAAACATATTCTGCTAGACACAAAAGAGATTAATAGCAAAAAATGTGAGATTAATAGCAAAAAATGTTTATCTTTCTAAAGGTTAGTTCAAAAGCTATTTTAAAAGTATACTTATAATGCTTGTTCAATAACCAGTGAACTATAGGTTAAATAATGGCAAACACTCAATGAGTTATAAAAATTATACTTGATTTTCCATTAATAATTATTATTCATGGAAAATATATCAGATGAAAGCATAGGGGCTGAATTTTTCAAAACCGGTGACTGTACAGGTGGCACAGCAAATTCTCATTAGTGGTTAGGGGAATATGTGACACAACTGAAAATTCTAGTTTGTTGTCCAAACTTTATAGATTCTAACTAAATACCATCTTAATTATTAATATAAGCTTGGTTATAGGAAATAAGTGCTTATGAAAGACTGCTTGAGGGACACGGTATCCCGAATGCTACCTGTTGAAGGAACAGGGCAATCAGAAAGTTTTCTGTCTAGACTATATTCAGAGCTAGATTAATGGAAGAGCCAGAAAATCCAGCCTAAAGGTACTAAAACATTATTGGAAATGTAATGCATTAGAGAAAAACTGCATTCATCAAAATTCTCTCAGAAATTAAGTAAGGACCCCTGGGTGGCTCAGTTGGTTAAGCATCTGACCTTGATTTTGGCTCAGGTCATGATCTCAGGGTGTGTGGGTTTGAGCCCCACATCAGGCTGTGTGCTGTGTGGAGCATGCTTGGGACTATCTCTCTCACCCTCTCTGTCACAAAATAATAAAAATAAACTTAAAAAAAAAGAAATTAAGACAGGAAAGCATACTCTGATGAGCCATTTGGGGTAGGGCACAAGACCCCAAATGAACATGCCACAAAACTGCCTTTTAATGAGGACAAGTGTAGTTAGAAGAACTTGTTTTGGGGATGCCTAGGTGGCTCAGTCAAGGTTAAGCATCTGACTTCGGCTCAAGTCATGATCTCGTAGTTTGTGGGTTTGAGCCCCATGCTGGGCTCTGTGCTGAGAGCTCAGAGCCTGGAGCCTGCTTCAGACTGTGTCTCCCTCTCTCTCTGTTCCTCCCCCCACTCAGGCTCTGTCTCTCTCTCAAAAATAAATAAGCATTAAAAAAGTTTTTTAAACAAAGATAACTTGTTTTGCTTCAACGGGGCTAGTGTGGGGAAAGAGCTAAATTGTTTAGGATAACAGACTAACCTACCAACCTCCTTCTAGCCTCCCATGAAGTTTAATGGGATGTCAATTAATAATATCCACGGGGGGCCTAGGTGGCTCAGTCAGTTGACCATCGGACTCTTGATTTCGGCTGTCATGATCCCAGGGTCATGGGATAGAGTCCCACACTGGGCTCTGCACTGAGCACGGAGTGTCTTTAAGACTCTCTCTCTCCCTCACTCTGCCCCTCCCTCTCTCTCTATAATAAAAATAAACAAATAATAAATAATAATATCCTGACCAATCACAAGCCCTTGGTCTACCTTGGAGAGCACTATTTAGTCCTTACAGAATTGCCTTTACTTACTAATGCTTTGGGGCCATAAGGTACACTGTAAGAAACAGTCACATGAAACACATGTGGGGATACAATTAAGAGCAAAGGATCCTTTTTATAAGATCCACAAAAGGTCTTTCAGGAAACAACCACTTTGTTTTTATCGTAAGGACATTAGGCAACTTGCAAGTGGGTATATTTTCCCTTTTGCTTTGGATGCTAGGAGACTTAAGGGCCAGATTTGTTATCCCGTTCTTGAAACTGCACACGTTCAGAGTATGTGTTCTTCTTCCTCTTACTTCTTAGCTCCTAATTTCTTAACTAACTTTTTCTTTCACCTGTACTCCTTCAATTCTTTATTTCAATCTTCCATATTAGGAATATTTCAGAAAGTTACCTTTATTCCTTTGCGACACTAGTTGGAATCCCTGGTGCCAGCATCTCACGCCTTCCTCTTGGTTTCTTCCCTCATTTTGACAGAGCACCCCCTCAGCTTCCTGAGACAAAGGCAAATGAGAAGGTTTTTTTTTTTTTTTTTTTGAGATCTTGCTTATTTGAAATCATCCTTATTTTACCCTCACCCTTGACACTTTGAGCACAGAAAAGTCTTTTTTTTTCTGTGCTCTTTGGGGATAAAAAAAAGTAGTATTCTGTTTCATAATGTTCATAATGTAGCTGCTCTAATATTATTACATTGATCAAATTATTTAACAACTTTAGGAAATCAGAGCAAATAACTGAACCACTGTTTCCTGAACATTAACATATAATATATACAAATTAACACTGCATAAGAGGAAACTTTGGGGTTCTCACTGTATTTTTTTTTTCAAAATATTTAGATAGCTATTTTTTCCATTGTTTATATAACTTCCTTACTCCTTTCTCTTTTTTAGTACAGATGCCACGAACCAAGCTAGCTTATATGGGATAATATTACTAACTCTGTTTTTGGTGCCATGCTCTCTGTTTGTTCTTTCATTCATCATTATTTCAGTCGGTATCTCTCCCCTTGTCAATTTCCCCACCTTGTTTCCTTTCTCTTCACCATTGCCACTCATTTCTTTTCTCTGAGAAAAATCCAACAAATCAAAATGTGTAATTAATGGAAACACAAGTTGGGAGAGTAATTATTCCTCTTGAGCCCACAGGTCAGATCCAGCCACCTACATCTTCATTCTAAAACCGAATTCTCTCCTCTGTCTTAGATAGCAGTGTTCTGTGATTTAAAATACCTTCTTTAAGATTTCAACTCAAAAGAATTAGGCTATGAGCAAGACACTGCCAAGTGCTTTAATCTGAAATCCTCCTGATAGCAGCTCTGATAGGACATGCATTTTACTTTTTTTACTGTGATCTTATAGGTAGGCAAACGGATGCTCATAGAAATTTATTGGCCTGAAGTTTTACAGCTAAATAAATGATAAGGTTGGTATTCAAATGTAGGTCCACATGAAAAGATGCCCAGCATCACTAAGAATCAGGGAAATTCAAATCAAAACCACAATGAGACACCACCTTATGCTTGTCAGAATAGCTAATATCAAAAGGACAAGAAATAACAAGTGTTGGCAAGGATGTGGAGAAAAGGGAACCCTCATGCACTACTGGTGAGAATGTAAATTGTTTCAACCACTATGGAAAACAGTATGAAGATTCCTCAAAAAAATAAAAACAGAAATACCATAAAATTCAGTAATTCTACTATTTACCCAAAGAAAATGAAACTACTAATTTGAAAAGATATGTGCATCCCTATGTTTATTACAGCATTATTTATAATAGCCAAGTTATGGAAGCAACCTAAATTCTTACTGATAGATGAATGGATAAAGAAGATGTTGTATGTATACATACACACACACATGTGCACACACACACACACAGAAATATTACTCAGGTATAAAAAAGAATGAGATCTTGACATTTGCGATAACATAGATAGAACTAGAGGGTATTATGCTAAATGAAATAAGACAGAGAAAGACAAATACTGTATGATTGCACTTGTATGTGGTATCCAAAAACCAAAATAAATGAACAAGCAAGCAGGCAGAAAAACAAACAAAAAAACCCTAGAAACAGACTCCTACATAAAGAGAAAAAGACAGGTGGTTGCCAGAGCGGCGGGTGTTGAGGAGAGGAAGGCAAAATAAATGAAGGAAATTAAGAGATGAACATTTCCAGTTATAAAATAAGTAAGTCAAGGGGATGAAAAGTACAGCATAGGGAATGCAGTCAATAACGTTGTTATAACGTTATGTGGTGACAGATGGTAACTACAGTTATGGTGGTGAGCATAGCATAGTGTATAGAATTGTTAACTCACTAGTGAGTTGCAGAGATGAAACTAATGTAACATTGGATGTCAACTATACTTCAATTAAAAAAAGGATGAAAGAGGGGCACCTGGGTGGCTCAGTCGGTTGAGCGTCCCACTTCGGCTCAGGTCATGATCTCACGGTTCATGGGTTTGAGCCCTGCGTCGGATTTTGTGTTAACAGCTCAGAGCCTGGAACCTGCCTCATATTCTGGGTCTCCCCCTCTCTCTCTGACCCTCCCCCACTCATGCTGTCTCTGTCTTTCAAAAATAAACATTAAAAAATTAAAAAGAGGCGCCTGGGTGGCTTAGTTGGTTAAGCATCTGACTTTGGCTCAGGTCATGATCTCACAGTTCGTGGGTTCGAGCCCCCTGTCAGGCTCTCTGCTGACAGCTAGGAGCCTGGACCCTGCTTTGGATTCTGTGTCCCTCTCTCTCTGCCCCTCCCCCACTCACAGTTTGTCTCTCTCTCTCTCTCTCAAAACTAAGTAAACATAAAAAAATTCTTTAAAAAAATTTAAAAAAAGGATGAAAGAAATTTAGATCCAACTCTAAAACCTAGGTTTTTAACCGACTTTTAAGTTTTAACCTAGCATTACCAATACTCTCAATGTTTATTTGAGAAAATCCAAGTCATTCTCCAATCCCTCTCTGCTCAGCTTGAAACAACTTAAAAGTTCTTTCATTCAACATTAGGCTTCTTCTGTATGGAAGAGATGGTAATAAACAATGAAGATGACATAGTCCTTGCCCTTAACTTACTTATTTCAGAAGGACAGGAAGAGTGTTCTATTTTTAATATTCACTGAAAAGACGAAAATACAAGCTAGCAAAAGAAAATGCTTTAAGGACTTAGTTATACCAAGATATTTGAGATGGACATACGGCGAAGAAAGGTAAACATACATCATGAAGATGGAATAAAACAATAAAATCAGAGGCGCCTGGGTGGCTCAGTCGGTTGAACATCCAACTTCAGCTCAGGTCATGATCTCACAGTTCATGGGTTTGAGCCCTGTATTGGGCTCTGTGCTGACATCTCAGAGCCCAGAGCCTGGAGCCTGCTTCGGATTCTGTGTCTCCCTCTCTCTCTGCCCCTCCCCTGCTCACACTCTGTCTCTCTCTCTCAAAAATAAACACTTAAAAAAATTTTTAAATCAATCTTTCACTTCGTTTTAACACTTCTACCCAATAACTTTTGAGTAATATATTCAAAAACTTAGGTTTGTTTCAATTACATTTGCTTTCCCACTAAAGTTATAATCTAGTTTACAACAACAATGGCCCAAGGCTAGTGTATCAGACATGTTTTTAAATGTCTTATTTCATTAATTTTATTTAAAATTTCATGGTCAGGATAAGAGATTAACTAAAAGGGGCACAAGTGAACTTTCTGGGGTGGTAGTAATGTTCTCTCTTGATTGTGGAAATACTTATATGGCTGTGTGTGTCAGAATTCATAGAATTTGACACCTAAAAGAATGAATTTTACTGCATGTAAATTACCTCAGCAAACCTGATTTTAAAAAAACAAGCATGAAACCTTAACTACCCAGCTAAAAATAAAATAAAATTTAAAATATAGTTTACAATTTAGGTATAAAACAAATCTTATTTACAGGAGTGAAGCCAATCTAGTAATTTTTGTATTTATTTATAACACTAATAATCTAATTGGGTATTAATCAATATGATAATATCAACATTTAAAATAGGATATAAGAAAAATGTTACGAGATTTTTTTTAAGGATTTGGATTGCGAAACCTTTATCATAACCATAAGGTCACTAAGACAATACATATTTTTAAAATCTCAAAATAATCTAAGTCTGTTAAAAATTTCAATGATTTAAACTTCCAGAATATCACCATAAATGCTGCTTACCGAATATGCTAGAAATTCTACATTTAATAGATTCTTTGTTAAGCACAAAGAATCACCAGCTAGCTTTATTACTTGATAGATTCTACTGTGTCCTAAAACTAATTGTAGCTCAGCTTCTAAAAAAATGCAAAGGCAAAGACAGGATTGTTTTCAACAAACCTGGGTTTAGAAAGACAACAACACTATTAAAAACACAGGATGGGGTAACTAAGTGATGTCTCCTCTTTTATTAAGGTTTCAATAGATGAAAATGCACCCAAGAAACCATTTACAAAAGAGCCAGCCTCATAATTGTTTTACAGACCAAAGTCACTTGCCTATCTTTGGAACGTAGCTTGTAAAAACAGTACCAAATTACAAATCAAACTTCTCAACTTAGATTTTTAGGATCCCTACTTTAATACTCTGTTTTTATTCTATCAGATAATCCAAGTCAGTTTAAATTAAGAGGACTAACGTTAATTCCCAGCCCTGCAAACCCTGGAATAAACGTACTGTGTAACAGAAGTTTTTCATTTTGATTCAATGCATATAATTGTGGCAGATGTCATTTATCAACCAAAAAATATGCACTTGACTTTTTTCTAATATGGAAG
Source organism: Panthera onca (assembly GCF_046562875.1). Lineage (NCBI taxonomy): Eukaryota > Metazoa > Chordata > Mammalia > Carnivora > Felidae > Panthera > Panthera onca. The sequence goes on along the minus strand of NC_138355.1, from coordinate 33,656,380 downwards.
GCAAGTGTCTTTTAATTTGCGGCTGTAATAAAAATGCCCTTTATGTGAGTTGTGCTTGGTAAATTAACTTCTAGAAGAATGGAACAATATCTTCAGTGATAACTTAGTATCTGTAACATCTGTTAACAACTGTCCTCTCCCAATACCATCTCAACATTTTTGGTTTTAAAATCTAGACAGCCTCAACCATATCTTTTGACTATCAATAAAATCTGATTTTGTCCATCTCTAGTGTTCTCTAATGTTTTTAACTTTAATAATATGTAACAAAAAAAAACGAATAAAAATTCAAAGTATTACTTCGCTGGGAATGGCCACGTTCTGGATATTAAAGGACAACTAATTTGCTAAGAACAAATGCTCTGAGGCGGTTCGTGAAAAAATGAAGAATGAGTGGTTATTAGGACATCTATGATATCTATAGAAGGTGCCCTAGGATGTAACAGAATAGCGCCAACTAGGTAAAAAAAAGAAAAAAAATTAAGATGACAGTGACAATGATAGCAGGAATGAGTCAAGAGTAAGCAATAGCAAGTTTGGTCAGTAGAGAGAAGGGAAGGTCATGGGCTCACTGGCTTGGTGCCCTTCAAAGAGGACATGAAGGGAACCGAACAAGGAATCAGGTAGGATGTGCTTGTGTGGAGGGAATCAGTTCAAAGTGTTAAGTGAATACAAAATTAGAAAGCTTGGAATATAATTAGAAAGCTGGAATGGCTTTCTTGTATGTTTTATGTGCTATTGGGGAAGGGGATCCTGAGCTTGGTTACTGGCATTTAAACACCTGCCCTAATTAGGTGTGTTCATCACGTGTGAGTGGAATGAACTGTGACAGACATTCCTTCCAGATGAGGAGGGGAAGGCAGGCCCAGGGTTAAAGCTACTTTGTGAATCTTAGAGTAGGAGGAAGACATTGTGACTAACATTAAGAGCATGAGCTTTGGAAATAAAATAGATCTGGATGATGGCTAACAAATTTATTAAATTGGGCCACAGGGTGGTCAGGTGTTTGGTCGAACATTATCCTGGGTGCTTCTGCGAGAGTGTTTTTGGACGAGATTAATATTTACATTGGTAGACTAAGTAAAGTAGTTGCCCTCCATAACATTGGTGGGCCTCATACAGTCAGTTGAAGGCCTGAGAAAAACAAAAAGGCTGACCCTCTCCCCAGTAAGAGGGAATTCTTCCTTCCTGAAGGCGTTGGAACATCAGCTTTTTCCTGCCTTTGACCTGGAATGGAACCATTATCACTGGCTCTGCTGGGTTTCCATCTTGCCAAGTCACCCTGCAGATCTTTGGACTTGCCAACCTTTGTACTTATGTGAGCCAATTCTTTATAATAAATCTCTGAGATTATACACACACACACACACACACACACACACAGATTAACTGAAATAATTCCATAAAGCATCGAGCACAGGGCACATAGTGCTCAACAAATGGAAGTTATTTCTATTATTATGATTATGATTACAATTATTATTATAGAAAGCTCTATTTTGAGAAAAAAATCCAGGTCAAACAGTGCCTAAAAGTGGTGAGAAGGGTGGTGTGAAAAGAAGTAGGAATTGTCAAAACTGAATGTAGCCAATAGCAAAGTGTCCCTTGGTCTTTTCTTCTAGCTTTCTTTCTTCTGTTTTCATGAAAGTTACTTTCTGCCTTTCATCACACTTGTGTAACTCCTTGTGTGGGAAAATTTAGCTGAACCACGTTCTAAAACCCTAATTAAAACCTTGTTAAAAATCTTCCACATACACATTACTCTTTCTTAATTAAACAATGGATATTAAAATGTAGCCCTTCTGGGGAGACTGGGTGGCTCAGCTGGTTAAGTGGCAGACTTCGGCCCAGGTCATGATCTGTCAGGGTAGGCATGAAGTTATCATTGCACAGAAATAAATCTATTTCAATGTAAGACACTCCCATTTAGCAACCAGTCTTAACTATCCACAGAAGAAGAGAGATTCTGAAATTCCTAATTTTTTTTAAAAATGAAGACTAGTCAACTCCCCTGTGACAAGGACCTAACTAATGTCAAGTGTGTGGATTACAGTTATGGCCCGAGAGCAGGACAAAGTTCTACAATCCCCAATCTAAAGGTACACCCATCACTTAGATCCCAACATAATTTAGGGTTTGTTTTATTTTCTTTGGCTCCCTTCTCATGGGTGATGGGAATGGTGGGAGTGGGGGGGGGGGTTGAGTTAGGGTGGGCTTAGAAAAGAAGTAAACTGTGTTCCTACAGCAACTATATATGTTTGCAGCTCAATCCCCTCAGCTATAAAAAAAAAAAAAAAACAAAAACAAAAACAAAAAAACAAAAAACAACTCCCTTCGCAAAATGTGCAATCTACTTTGGGAAACCCACATTTATTCAATGAAACAAAATACTCTGAAAAAACGTTAACAGTGCTCTAGATGCCAAAGATACAAAGGCACCAGCCCGTAGACCCAAGAGCTTAGTCTAGTGGGAGAAACAAACACTTAAGCAAACAATGACAGTGTAGCGAACAATAAGTAACAGATGTAGTAGCTCAAAGAGAGCAGGTACATCTTGGGGGCAGGGAAGACTTTACAGAAATGCGAACAGGCCGCCTACAGGATGCAGGTGGCCTGTTCCAAGGGTAAGTCTTTTTAAAAGCAAAAACTCAACTTCCGGACTGAAAATCTTAATTTCTGAATGTGAGAACTTTTATGTTAAGGTCCCTACACATTACATATATAAAGAACAATAGCCTACACAAAGGGAAATTAGCTCAGTTTGAGAATGTGATTCATCATCATTCACACCTGCTCCCCTTAAGTCCCTCCCCAAACAGGCATTACATTAAGGAAAATGTTGTAGCAACTGTACAATATTAGGAAAAAGAGTCTTCTGCGGCTATATGAACAATACAAAACAGTAAGCCTACTTCTGGATGGATCTGTTAGATCCCACACTGTCCGCCCTTTTTCAGCTGTGTTAAGATGGACACGGAAGGGGAATAAAGCCCTCAACGCTTGCAGTTTCCATACGTATATCTGAAAATCTCCACCTTTACACGTTTGGAGTTAGAGGTTTCTGTCATTCATTCAGGTCATCATCAACAAAGTTACCTTGATTCCACAATTTCTAAGACAAGAACATACGAAAAACTCAAGGTAATGGCTTTCGAAAACTTGAAATAATAAATTTTTAACGGCCCACCCGTTAGAAAACGTTCCATTTATCACATGACTTTCTCAGTTGGCCATTATATTTAACACTTCTGTAGTATCTGACACTCCATCTAACAAGGTCAAAAGCTTCATGAACATTGTTTAAGAAGCTGCCTACGAAGACAAACCCTGTGAAACCCGAGGATGCCACACCAACAACGGAATGCAGGTCACTGTGACGTGGCCCACCGCTCTGCAAAGTCAAAATCGCAGTTCACTTTACGCTGACAGAGCATCTTTCCACGACTTTTCCCTCCCCCCACGAGAACGGGGGGGAGTGTCGGTTTCCCAAGGTGTCTGGGGCTACTTTCTTTAAAACGAGGATTTAATGTTTCCTGAAGGTCACCTTGGTACGCCCCTGGCTCATGCCCCCCCCCCCCCCCCCCCCCCCCCGCTCCTCTGGACGGGAGCCTGCGGTTTCGTGGCATCAGCTCTGGCTCCTCATCCGGTGACCTTCAGGCCCCTGTGGCTGGGCTGACCCTAGAACGGCCACAGTCCCTCCCACCGCCACGCCGAATTCGGAAGGAGGTGTCCCAGGAAGCCCCCCCACCGGGAAGCCCCCCCACCCCCAACAAGCGCTGATGGTGACGCCGGCCATGCCCGGAGGGGCCCCCGAGTTCGGAAACGCTAAGCGATGGCCCCACATGGCCACTGAGATCTGGGCCCCGACGGCTCGGGCCCCGCGCCTGTTCGGACCTCAGCCCACACCGCACCCTGGGAGAACTTTCCAGAACCCTGGACTCTCCGGGAAGTCCCGAGTCGCCGAACAGGCGGAAACGGGGGCTCGTTTACTGAGCGCCTGCTCGGAGGCTGGGCGAGCGCGGGGCCGGGCTTGCACGCGGGAGACCCTCGGAGCGCTGCGCCGCGGGGGCGCCCGCGCTCCACCCTCCGGCCGGACCCTCGGCTTCCAGGAGGCCCTCCGGCGGGGCGAGCAGGGACGGAGAGAGCCGCCCCCCCAGCCCACCTACTCCCCTCGGCCGCTTTTACCTCGCCCGACCCCACCGAAACCGCCGAGCTAAACTTAGAAACCGGCGCGGCGCGCGCTCACGTGCGCTCCGCCGCGGGCGGGGGGCGCGGCCCGGGTGAGTCACGGCCCCGCCCCCACTCGCCGAGGACGCGGTGACGTCAGCCGTTTCCCCGAAGGGTGACGTCAGCGCGCCTCGCGGAGGCCGCGAGGCTCCCGTAGAACGTTCACTGAGTTTCGATGCCTTAAAGGGACCAGGCGTCGGATCGTGAAAGATCTGGGGCGATGACTCCACTCACCCAACCGTGGGGTCAGAGCCCATCTTCTAGCCCTTTGTACTGAGAAGTGTTGGCTGTTGAGATGGTGATGAAAAAAAAGGAGTGCAACTGAGCCTCATTAAAGCTGCTGGAAGCCCCAGAACCTCCTCCTGGAAGCCCTCCTTGATTAGTCAGAATCTGATCTTGACCCAAAGGTCAGGGAGTTTTCCGTGGCCCTCGACTCCCAACCCCTTCACTTACAATCCCTCCTCATAGTCTTCTATGCCTGCTGGCAGAGAAAAGCTGTGGTTTGGGTGTTTATTTAATAATCCATCAGTTGGGCCAGGTTGGCCCATTTATCACTGTTTTCGACTGCGTCCAAACCTTTGTTGGTCACGTGGCCTGTAACATGTTATTTACCTCTGGGTGTGAAATTGGTGGACCGATCTCCAAACCGTCCCCCGACGCTACTGTTGCCGTGGAAGCTTCTGGGACAAGAACCCTGTACAGCACTTGGTCATTCAACAGTATCACAGCCTCCCAGGGAGGTTTGCTATGCTGAGGTTTCCCATGAGGCAGGTATTTTCATTATCCTCCTTGGCCCCCTCCTTCAATCCTCATACCTCCTTTCCGAGGTAGGGGCTATTGTCCCCATTCTGACATTGAGGAGGAAGGAAGTGGAGGCAGGGCAAGAGTCAGTATGTTTCACAGCTGAAGAATGGCAAGCTGGAAACCACTCCCAGGTCGGTTGGACCCCCAAGTCCATGTTTTTGGTGTTAAAGGTGAGGCGTGAAATACGTCTTATTTTGTATGTTGAGTCCCCCAGAACCACTTTCCCCTCATAACGCAAGCCCAGCGCCTCTGAACGAGTAACCCACTGCATGCCAGAAGATCCCCAGAGAAGGCCAGGCCCCAAGGCTAAGGCAGTGAGGAGGCACTCACTCCCAGATGCTCATCCTGCCCTTGCAGGACCCCGAGGGCGAGTGCCCCCTTGAGGGTTGCCCCCAAAGTACCTCACTCGCTGCACTCTAGTCCCAGCCCTACCAGGCCTCCCCTTGACTCTGTGAGTCCTCTCCTGAAACTAGACAGCCCATCCCGCTTAATCAAAGTGTCCTCACCTGGCACGCCCAGTGCAGAAGAAACACCTCGTTTCTCCTCCCACGATCCCCTCCCTAGAAAGCAACAGAAAATTTCCTACGAGAACGAAACGTTGTGCCCAAAACCAATTAGAGACAGCAGGCTTCTCAAAGTTTGGAGCAAAACGATGGTGCCTGTGTCCTGGAGATAGAGGCAAGTGGGTGAGCTGCTGTCGCTGTTATCTCCTGACAATCACTGCTGGTCCTTGGTGAGTCCCTACTCACACCCACATCTTCAGAGTTCACGCGCCAGGTCTAGCAGAAGCACCTTCCTCCCTGCTGCTCACTCTCCGAGCTGACCCCTCTTCCCTGGCACCCAGTCTCCAGCCACCACAAAGCTCTTCTCTGTGTGTTCCCTGCTCCTGTCCTCTGTGTCATCCTGCTGGAGTCCCTGTCCACTGCTCTCTTTCTGTTTTGCCAGGTTTTCTGGAGCCTGTGACCAAACACCTTGTGTGTGCTTTCACCGCAGCCTCAGCAGGAGATGGAGGAAACCATGGGCAGCCTTAGCTAGAGGGGGGTAGGGGTTTATGGAGGCAGTGGCTTCTTCCTCTGTGGGGCTGGGTACACAGACATGGAAGCTTAGAGCGGTAGGGGACCTTCAGGCCAACCAGTTCAGCCCTTGTTCTAGAACTAAGGGAACTAAGGTCCAGGTGAGGTGACCTACTCGGGCTTGCATGGCCTGTCAGGTAGAGGGTCCTAGTCAGCTGACCTGTCTGTACCTACTGCTCTTCCCGTGGCTCACAGCTCTGTTACAAGTCTCCATTGGGACGGTGGGTGTTAAGCTGCATGATAAACTGTGACATGTCCATATGTGATGGAAGGGAATACAAATGAAGTAAATATAGAGATGAAATCAGAGGGGAGAATTGGAGAACACAGTTCCTGAGGATCCCTGGCTATTCCCTCCTTCCTTTCCTTGTCTCCCTCATCCAACCTCAAGATAGACGAGGGGGGTTATTCCTCCTCAGACCTAGGCACCATTTCCCAATGGAATGACCTGATGAGTTGGATTGCCATTTTTAAACGTTTAGTAATCAGGTTCTTGTGTTTCATTTCAGGTTTTGATTTTTTATCTCCCAGCCTTCACTTCCCATCATTTTCCTATCCCATAAGCCCCATTAAAATGTAATTAGGAACCATAAATGTAACTGGCCACTAATGTGAAAGGATTGTCATCTCCAGCAAACAGCTCCAGCAAAGAAAGGAGCAGGAATCCTGGGTCTGTTCCCACCCGTGCTGGTGACTCACTGGATGACACACAGTAAAGTTTTCCTTTTGTTGGGGGCAAGATGTGGGACATTACACACGGCTGCTTCCCTGACAGGGTGGAAGGGGTCGGCGAGAAGCCATGCAGCCGGCTCCCAGCATCATGGAAGCTCAGTGGTCCCTGGGTGAATCCAGATTCATGGTAACTGCTTAGCAATGGCCCGCCAGGTCAGCCCAGAACTGTGTCGCACTTGAGCGCCTGCCTGTGATGGAGCCGCTAAAAAGGCTTGGGATGGATTATGGCACTTAGCCTTCATGACATCATTCTCACTGGTTAGGAATGCACTCTGGTTCTTCCTAACTCCACTTTAATAACTTGTTAGAGATCTGCCCTCCAGGAATTTATCCGAAATTTTCTTATATTTCAACCTGTACACCCTTGTCAGGCGACGTGTAAGTTTACTATTTATGTAAAAGCACTTAGGTCCTAAAAACCAGAAAGCGCTGTATAAGAGGCTTTTTAAAAAAATAACAGTAAAAATAATTTAATAATTACAATACAATTTTACATGTAATAAATATGACATTATAATTTGAGATAATAATTAACTCACATGGCCTCACAGTCCTATTTTCAGTCACTTGCTATGTGTTTGTCTTTATCTCCTTGTACACACACCCCCAACAAATAGTATTTCCTAATGGAATGGGAAGTGGCGTGGTGGGTGTAACTCTGTATGCAAACTTATGTAAATACATTCAGTGTCCTCTGTGGATTGGCCATCTAGGGCCAACAGATAGTAGGTGCTCAATAAATATTTGTTGGGTGGATGGATGAACGGGTGGAATAAAAAAAGAGAAACCCCTGTGGTAACTGGTGCGACATACCAACAATGACCATGTTGGGGACCGGGGGCAAACATGAGTGTAAGTGGCATGGAGGGAAAAGGGGATGTTCTGATTTTCTGGCACGTGTGCATGTGAGAGATCTCCTCAGATCGACCCTAGAGCGTGTCCTAGAGGGATAGCTGGTTTCCAGGTTGCTGAAATGATTCATAGACCAGGGATGCCCAAGACTCACCCCTCCAGCCCCCACCCCCTGCCCCAGGCAGGGGCTGTGTAGGTGGCAAGACTGAGGAGGCAGGGATGGGGTCCAGAAGAAGAAGACCAGTGAACCACACTGGAATAAAGATTTCAAAGCCAGGTGATTCAGTAGGTGAAGGAACAAATAAACTGTGGTACATTGAGACAATGGAATATTCTTCAGTGCTTAAAAAAAAAAAGAAAAAAGAGCCATCAAGCTACAAAAAGTCATGGCGGGGTCAGCTTTTGTCCACCAACCATATCTCCAGGATAAATTGGATGGAACCAGCCAGGAAGACCTGACAAGAGAAAACCTCCTCTAAATAGGATGCTCCACAGTTTCCTCAGGAAGAAACCGATCAGAAAAGGCTACGTACTGTATGATTCCAACTATATGACATTCTGGAAAAGGTAAAACTATGGAGACAGTATAAAGATCCATGGTGATCAGGGAATCGGGGGGAGGGATGAATAGGCGAGCACAGAGGTTTTTTAGCAGTGAGAATACCTGATATTATAATGATGGATCCATGTCATTATACATTTGTCCACACCCATAGGGTTCTCGGCACCAAGAGTGAACCATATTGTAAACTATGGACTTCGGGTAATGATATGTCAATGTACGTTTATCAACTATAACAATGTACAACCCTGGTGAGGGATGTTGACAGTGGGGGAGGCTGTACACGTGTGGGGGCGGGGGGTCTATGGGAAAACTCTAGTTTCTGCTCAATTTTTCTGTGAACCTATAGCTGCTTTCCAAAATGAAGTCTATTTTAAAAAATTCAGGTGAGGTGATTACATCTTTCCATATGCAGAGTTTGGTGCATTGTGGAGTCGGAGACTTGGGCTGGAATCTGAGCCCCACCATGACTACCAGCTCTGTAACTTTAGGAAAGTTACTTAACTCCTCTGATCTCGGTTTCTCTGAGTCCACAGGACGGTACTGTCTTCCTCAGAGCATTCTGAGTATCGCGTTAAAAAACTATATGTAAAGTTTCTAACCCAGCACCTGGGATATATGCCAGGGTAATTATATACAGGATGCCCCCTCACCTCCTCCCTAATAGCTGTGATTATTAAACATTCCAGTGGTTACTAATTTCAAAATCAGGCCAGTGGAAGAAAGCTGCCTTGGTCGAAAGTGACCTTCTGCCAAGAAGGGAATCAACATGTGGGGGTGGGCGTGTGTGTTCTCACATGCTCAGTCAGAGACGCTGGCTGCAGAAGGTCAGCCATGAACTTGAGCCCCGGGAGGCACTATCAAGCCCCTCACTCAGCTTTCTCCTGTGAAAAGGTCAGGGTGATGGAAGGCGGTCATATTTAGATGATGGCTCGCAGGGAAGCCTCGGTGGGTTAGTCACCTATGATATGACATCATATTGCCACTCAATATAGTAACAACTGTTGATTGCTTTGGGGGACAGGGGCGGGGTTAGCTTTTGTCCCTCAACCATACCTCCAGGATAAATTGGATAGAACCAGCTGGGAAGACATGACAAGGGGAAACCCTCCTCTAAATAGGATGCACCACAGTTTCCTCAGGATTTTTGGCACTTCACCCCAAAATGTGAGTCTTGACTTTTCTTTGTCTCTGGGGCCAAGTGGGGAAAATGTCATGGGACAAAGGCGTGTGGTCAGGAAGCCCTTAGCTGGGAGAGCACCCACCATGGCCAGGGCACGGTGCCACCCTGTGGAAGGGTGGGAAAACCGGAAGTTCTATGAGCCAGGTACATGATGTCTAGTGGCACCCCAAGAAGGCGTCCCGGGGAGGGGGGTTGAAAAGGCCTGGAGTTAGGGGCTGCAGAGTCTCTAGGTTGGATTAGGGGTTTTTTCTTCTCACAGGGTACATGACAACGGTGGGGCCCGGGTCAGCACACCCCGCCCCCCAATTGATCAATGATGTCCTCCCAGCCTTTGAAATGAGCCTGGAGGAAGCCATAGTTTGAAGATACCACTGATCGGTGCTGTAGTTAATCTGGGATATTGATTAGCCATATCATCATGGAAAGCTGCAGGACAGGGTTAACCCCTTCCTTCCTGGGTATTCTCCTCCTCGACATCTCTAGCTCTCGTGGGGTCTCGTGCTTTGGGGATAGAATGCTTTGTGTCCAGTGTGTCAGCTGCATAGCTTAACTGGGGAGAGCAGGCTCTTTCTGTGTCTAAACTGGAATAAGTCCAGAATGAGGAAGTAAGGAGGTTAGAGAGGAAAAGCTCTTGGGCCAGGGGTTAGGAGACCCTGTTTGACAGTGGGTTCTGCCACTTTTTGAGCTGGGTGGCTTTGGGAAAATCATTGCTTCTCTCTAGATTTTGGTTACTTGTCTCGTCTGTAAAAATATGTGCTCTTGGGGTCCTTCCAACCCTAACTGACACACTCTTCATCCTCAAAGTGTGGATTTGCTGTTCTGTTGTTGGCAGAGTAGAGCGTCTGACTCTGCCATTCACTGTGTGACCTTGCACAAGGACACCCCTTCTCTGAACCTCAGTTTTCCCATCTATGAAATATGGGTTATTATGAGACATGGGTGCAGTAATAAACCTGGAAGCCTTTTTGGATGATGCTCTGAATTCAGCAGGGCAAGGGGGGTAGGGTGTAAGGCTGGTTGAGAAGGGCACAGCTGAGGTTCCTGGCAAGCTGGACCAAGGCTAGGAGCCTGAGGAGGTAGGGGTTGTGGTCAGCCATGAAAACTTCCAACCCTGTCCTGCGCAGTTCCTCTTCATTTCCCAGCAGCTAGAGGAGGGGAAACCATTGAGAGGTTGTAAGTGATGCTGAAAACGACCCAAGAAAGTGGCTGCAAATTCTTGTCTAAGGAGTCGTGCTGCCCAAGTGGGCACAGAGCCAAAGCGAGGGTCGTGGGGAGCCCAGCAAGGGTCTGGAATCCCCACGCAAAGGAGCAGCCTCCCATTTCCTATGCATGTGTGAGGGTAATAGTCCTGCACCTCCCAGCTCAGCATCACCTCCCGTGAGTGTGAAAATACCTCAGAGAGGAACCCTGGGAATAACGAATCACGACTGTATATTGATCAGAGTGAGCTGTCTCAACTTATCTCCTAGGGAAAAATCACAGATCCTCTAGAGAAACTCTGCAAATTCCTGTTTATTCTTCACGTAAACGGATTAACCTAGGGTTAGCGATTCTACTTCGGCTTTCCCTTTCCCTTTCACACTGTGGCGAAAATGAAATTGATCACTCCTTTGAAGCCCTTTCTTGAGCCATAAGTAGAAGTTCTCTTCCCTCCCACCAAAAGGGGGTTTCTCTTCTTTGGTTTTTTTTTTTTTTTTTTTTTTTTTTTTGAAGCCCCAGGCGCTGGGGTTGAGAGCTGGCAGGAGGCACGGGCTACCACAGCAGCAGCATGCCGTCCTCCTGCTGACTCATCTGACATTAACATAATTATGTTTCAGGAGTCAAAGTGATTTTTCAAACTATGAGTAATGCACGGTATTAGAGAGTATGTTTATAAGGCAGCGGGTGTTTCAGCGCACTGAAAAAAAACAGCTGCTGCTAACAGCTGAAATGAGCGAAAGAATAAGAAAATGCTGTCAGGAAAAACCACCTTTCCTTCTGGGCTCCTCTTCTTTGGGAAGGATTCAGACATGAAAGGCAGGTGAACTCAGAGATCCCCAAGGAGCGATCCACATCTAGCATCGCTCTCTGAATACCTAGAGGTCTGATCACTTTATGTGAAAAAAACTTTTTATAGTCTTATTTTTTTGACGTTTATTTTTTGAGAGACAGAGAGAGACAGAGCATGAATGGGAGAGGGGCAAAGAGAGAGAGGGAGACACAGAATCCAAAGCAGGCTCCAGGCTCTGAGCTGTCAGCACAGGGCCTGACCTGGGGTTTGAACCCACAAATGGTGAGATCATGACCTGAGCCAAAGTCGGATGCTTAACCAACTGAGCTCACCCAGCACGCCTATAGTCTTAATTTTTATATACCCAGCTCTAGGGAAAGATACATTTAAAGACTTCAGCAAATTATTTCTTAAAGCCATTTTATTACCGGGGCGCCTGGGTGGCGCAGTCGGTTAAGCGTCCGACTTCAGCCAGGTCACGATCTCACGGTCCATGAGTTCGAGCCCCGCGTCAGGCTCTGGGCTGATGGCTCGGAGCCTGGAGCCTGTTTCTGATTCTGTGTCTCCCTCTCTCTCTGCCCCTCCCCCGTTCATGCTATGTCTCTCTCTGTCCCAAAAATAAATAAAAAACGTTGAAAAAAAAAAATTAAAAAAAAAAAAAGCCATTTTATTACCAGTGTTATAATAATAGTCTAAAGTTGTGTGAAGAAATGTGCTGCTGCTTCTAAGGCAGGAGCAGAGACACAAATCATTTCCCCAGTTGTAAAGATGGGAGTGGAATCCCATGGGGGTGGGCTGTGGGGTCAGCAAATGCCTTCTTTTGTTAAACTAGGAAGAGAAAAGTTTGAGAGCTATTGAGTACAGTTAGCCAGGTATTTAGACCTCAGGAGAGAAGAGCTAGGCTTCAGCCCAATCCCAGAGCTGTCTCTGTCCCTCGCCCCTGTTTCCCAGACTCTTAATGGGAATATTAACAGAACCTGCTGTGCCCACCTCAAAGGAGGACTCTTGGGCCTTAGGGAAGGCAAGGGTAGTGTCTTTCCATCACTGTACTCACAGTGTCTAACTTGGGCCCTGCACATAGTAAGTGCTCACTAAGTACTTGCAGAATTAATGAATGAGATAAGAGCTTTGAGCATCAGAGCTCTGCTCTTCTGTTTTGTTGGTCTTCTTGCCTTTAGTTCTCCCTGTGCCAAGCCAGAGAGCTCAGAAGGTGGGGCTACACTTGGAGATGCATCTACTGGAGGCACTGACACTAATAAGGAAAATTAACTGCTCACATCCTCGGGGACTAACAGCTAAAATCAGATGAAAATGGAACACTCAGAAACTCTTTTAGAGAAAGCTCATTTAAAAACATGACAGTAATTTAATTTGCTTATATGTTGGAGGTAAATCAGGAGACCGTCAGGCTTCATTTCACCTGCTGATTCTTGAACTGCAGTCATCACTTGAGCTGCAATAACAATAAAGTCAACTCAGTGTCTGGGCTCTGTGACGGCTGGTGAAAGAGAAGTAGTTGGACTGGAAAAGCCCTTAAAAAAAAAAAAGACAAAAAAAAACCAGTTCCGCTCTCAGATACCTGTGTGTAAAGGTATAAAAGAAAAGTAGAAATTATGAAAAATTTACTCTGCCCTTTTTTTTTCCGATGGGAAAAACAACCACTTGATTTTATACGTGAGGACATATTTCTGAATTTTGATGAGGGCTTACGAGGGCAGCTCTAGCTTTTTATGACATCTGCAACAGATGACTGTTCTCTTGTTCTTTCCATTCCTGCTTTGGCTTCTCTGCCTTTGTCTCCTTTTTTCCTTCTATCCCTAAGTTAACTCCTTCCTTCCCTTCTTGTTCCCATTTTGCTTTCTTCCCCCAGCCTTCCTTCTCACTGTATGAACTTTCTTCAAGCTCCTGGCAAGGAGTTATGTACATGGTGAGTGGTCAATAGCATTTAAAAAATATATATATATAAAGAGAAAAAGCCCTGGACTAATTATAAGGCCACTTATAAATAAACTGTTCATAAATAAATTGTTTATTTTTAAGCTTCATCATACACAAAAATATTCCTATTCACTTAGGAATGTCTTTGATGAAGCAGTAAAAATTAATTAAATCTCCTCCCTTGAGAACATACCCTTTTGAATGTTCTACATTTGCACGGTGGAAAAAAGGGATCCCCTGAGAAAGATACACACCATGAGCCCTAAGCCTGCTCTCGGCTGAGACGCCCAGCTGTGTTTTTGGTAGACTACCTGGATTGACAGGTCTGTCCTCTCCCCACTCATTAATACAGTATTGTCAGCAGTAAATATAAGCCAGTACATTCATGGCTAATCAGTCCAAAGTGGTTGTTAAAAAGAACAGGGATCTGTGGTTCCATCCCGAGCGCCTGAGGACGATGCCAGGATAGAAAATGTATATGCTCCCAGTGGCTGTCATTGGGTGCTTCTGCCCTAGACACACTCTCCAGTGGGGTAAGTCCAGGCTGGGGGCATCTCTCAGGTTCCGAACCTCCACTAGTCTCTTTATATCAGAGCTGCGTGTCCAGGGCCCGGGGCAGTCCTGATTTCACATCCCCTACTCCCTTGTTCCTGCAGGTACACAGATGTGTGTCAGGCCAGGAACCCTAATTTGGGTTTGAATGACCGGCTCACTGTTCCCTAAGACGTCTCAAGTAAAAAAGCTCCTCACTTTCGATCCTGATTTGTTTTAGAAGTATTTATAAATAATATTTGTTTAATAGTATTATTTTTTTAAGATTTATTTCTTTTTTTAATGTTTATTGGTTTTTGAGAGAGAGAACGCATGCAAGTGGGGTGGGGGTTGCAGAGAGAGAGAGACAGAGACAGAGGATCCAAAGTGGGCCCCACGCTGACAGCAGCCAGCTCCATGTGGGGCTCGAACTCACGAACTGCAAGATCATGCCCTGAGCCAAAGTCGGATGCTTAACCGACTGAGCCACCCAGGTGCCCCCCTTTAGGTATTATTAAGTTAGTAGCAGGTTGCCGAACATTTGAGATCCAAATGTTTAATATATCTTCGCAAATAAATTTTGTCTCTTTAAACCCCTCAGAGAAAAAGCTTATTCTAATTTTCTCCCATATTGTCCCTTTCTTGATTTCCTTCCCTTCTTCTCTCCCTTTTTCTCTCTCCCTCAATCTTTCCTTCCCTCTCTTCCTTCTTTCCTCTTTCTGTTTTCTTGTGTTTTGTTTGTTTGGTGCTTATGGAAAATGTCTTTCCAAAAAATATATATCTAAGAAAAACTGGTTAAGGCACCTAGGACTGATAGAGACTTTCCATTATATGCATTTTTTTTATTATTATTCCAATGTTTAATGATGTGCACATATGGTTTTTCCCAAATAAAAAAAATAGTTAATGAAGCAGTATTTCATACGTTTCCTGGGTTGTTTTTTTTTTTAAGAGTTTTATTTCCTTTCCCAATCTTAATGCCAGTCTATTTCCTCCTCACCAGAAGTGAAAGACAGAAACAGCTTCCAAAGGGATGTGGGAAAAAGAGAAGGGAGAAAGTTGACAGAAGCTAAATGTCTCTGTGTCCACAGTGGGGATATAGGAGAATGGGTTTGGGGAAGGATCAAGGAAGCTTGGGGCTTTTTTCTTTTTTTAAGCTCAGGATGTAAATGTCTTCCCACATCATTAAGTATTTTTCTACGATATCATTTTTAATGGTTATACAAGAGTCCTAAGTTAATTTATTATCTTGACACTATAATTTATTTAATTAATATTGTATGTTAAACATTTGGGTAATATCTGACCTGTCATTACAAGTAGTGGTACAATAAACATTCTTATACTTACATCTCTGTGCATAGCTCTTCCTTTTTACTTTATAAAAATTTTCTTTAATGTTTATTTATTTTTGTGAGAAAAAGAGAGAGAGAGAGAGAGAGAGAACAAGTAGGGGAGGGACAGAGAGGGAGACATAATCAGAAGTAGGCTCCTGGCTCCAAGCTGCCAGTACAGAGCCTGACGCGGGGCTAGAACTCATGAGCTGTGAGATCATGACCTGAGCTGAAGTTGGACGCTCAGCCAATTGAGCCACCCAGGAGCCCCCCACTTTTACTTTAAATATGTCTTCTCAAGGAGAATAAATATATTTCTCAAAGGAAAATACATCAGAGTATATAAATTCAAGGGTCTTTGATAATTTTCATTTAAGTTTCTGTAAACATAAAGAAATTTCCCCCATGTTTGTTAACAAGTGTTATTTCCTATTTATGAATTTTGTAGTCAGAGCTTTTGCCCACACATATTGGCTGGTACCTTAATACAATGACTTAGAATGTTTCCACATATATCAAATATACAGGCAAAGACCTCCTTGTCTAATATTTTTAAATAATAATCATCCCCTGGCTTGATATTTGCACTTTAATGTTGGTTATGTTTCTATATTTTTTGACATACAAAGGTGTTTAAATTTAAAGTAATCAAATCTATCAACATTTTCCTTTCTGAAGAAAACAGCTTTTCCATATAGAAATTTGAAAATTATTTCCGATTTTCTCTTAATAAAAAAGGTTTTTAAACATTTTAAATTTTAATTTCAGTGCTGTATTAGTTTCACAACATAGTGACCCAACGGTTCCATACCTTACTCAGAACTCATCAACACAACTCATGAACACTCCTGATGCCCTACACCTATCTCACCCACTCCCCCCACCACCCACCCCATAAACCATAAAGTTCATGTATTTTATGTATTTACAGTGAAACGCACAAACCGTAAGAGGGTCATTCATTGAATTTTGAAAATGACAAATGCATAAACCTATCAAGGTTTATAAGTTTAAAGGGTATGTTTTGTTTTTGAGCTGATAGTTACACAGATATATGAATACACTAAAAACCATTGGATTCTACACTTTAAATGGGTGAATTGTATGGATTAGGAATTATATTTAAATAAAGCTTTTAAAATATATAGAGAGAAATTAACATCATCCCAGAAATTTCCATAGCATCCCTTCCCAGTAGACTCTCACTCCCACTTTACCTGAGAGGCAGCCACGGTTTTTAGTTTTTTCATCAGATTATTTTTACCTATTTTAGAACTTTATATAAATGGACTCTTACAGGATTACCTCTTTTGTGTAAAGTTTCTTTCACTCAATATAATGTGTTAAAAATTCATCTGTTGCTGGTGGGTATCCGGAGTTTCTTTTTGCTGCTAAGAGTAATATTTCATTACTTGTCTGTGTTACAGTTTGTCTTCCCATTTCTCTCTTGATGGACACATGGGCTGTGTCCAGTTTGGGGCCATCAAGAACATTCTTGTACTTGTCCTCTTGTGGACATATGCTTTTACTTCCCTTGGGGAAGTACTTTTGGGTGGAATTGCTGTGTCATAGAATAGATGTATGTTTAGATTTACAAGAAACTGCCAGACTTTTTCCCAAAGTGATTGCACCATTTCACATTCCCACCAACAACGTATGAGAGTTCCAGCTGCTCCATATCCTTACTAACATCGGATACTGTCAGTCTTTTTAAATTTTAGCCATTGTATTGGACATACAGTGGTGGCTGATTGTAGTTTTAATTTGCATCTCCTTGATGACTAAAGTTTTTGAACATTTTTTTATGTGCTTCTACTTTTCTTTTAGTTTTATTTGAATAGATTTGTATTTTAAATCTAATTACATCTGTTTAGCCATATCCAGTTATTTTGATGACGATCTGGAGTAAATCTTTAAATTTATTTTTTTCTAAATAATCACAGCTTTTTAAACAATAATTTTATTCCTACTGACTTATTTTGCTTTCTTCATCACAGATTAAGCTGTTGTGTATAATGTGGCCTCAGAATATCTATTCTGTTAGAAAATATAATGAAAAATTGATTTGTACATTTGTTCTTTTGTCAATTGCACATGATTTTACTGATACTTTTTCAAATGGTTTTAACACCGGGCGGGGCCTCTTCCTCATCATTTCTTTTCATGCACGTTTTCTTTGTTGTTCATACCTAATTATTCTTTCAGTAAGAATTTGAATGATGATGTCAAACTCCGAAAAGAATCTTATTGAGATTTTTATTGAAAATATATTAAGCATACAGACGAATTTGAAAAATCCTACATCGTGGCCAAGGAACTTAATGTTTCAATTTTCTTCTACATTTTTCAGTAACATTTTGTAGTTTTTATTATGTGAATCTTTCACTTTCTTCTGAAAGCTATTCCAAGGCATTTAAGAGGTTTTCAATGTCGTCATTATTCATTTTTGTTATCATAATTTTATGTTTTTCACTGTATTTTTGAACTGGATAGTATTTCTATGTAGAAAAGCTACATAGGTTTTTGCCTCTCTTTTGTATATTTAGCAGTTTTCTTGAACTCCCAAACCACCTCTAATAATTTTTAGATGAATTATTTTTTTGAGTTTCCAGGAGTTAATTATATCATCTACAAAAAAATATAAATCTGTTTTCTCCCTTCTAACACTCATGCATCCTATTTTTATATATGTACTATTAATTGGTCAGAACTCCCAGATCAAAATTAAATAAAAATGGCAATAGCTTATATCCCTATTTTGTTCCTGATTTTAATAATATTGCCTTAGTGTTTCATTCTTAAGGATAGTGTTGACTGTTGTAATACTATTTTGTGTTAAGAAGTTCTTAAACTTATAATCATTTTTTAATAAGGACTAGCTATTAGATTTTAATGCTTTTTTCTGTATCTATTGTTGGATTTTCTTTTTGAACCGGTGGATGTGATATATTCTACTACTGGATTTTTCAAATATTGAAACAAAAACCTTTTCATTCTAGGTTAAACTCTACTGGGGTTATTCTTTTGCTATTCTATTATCTGTCTTTAGATTTTCTTCTCTCTGTTCATAATTTAGATTAAACCTATTTTCCTTTTTTTTTTTTTTCAAGCTATCTTTTTCAGGTTTGACATCAGGATTATCTCTTTAACTTAGGCATACTTTTTCTATTTTTCAGTGTTTGGAAGTAATAACTGACACACAGTAATTATCTATTCCTTAGGAGTTGAAAGATTTTTCCTTCTAAAGGTTTCTAGGCCTAGGCAATTTTTTTTTTTCTGGAGACAGTTCTTTCCTTCTTTTCTCTTCTAGTTTTTCTAGCTGTGATAATTATATTTAGGTTTTATATTTCTAATTTTGGTTCCAGAAGAAATAGTTTTCAAATTTAACTTAAAATTTTACCAAGTATTGCCTTATGTTGAAAATATCTCTTTATCTGATGTTGGATCCTTCTTTTCATTTCTAATTTTGTTATCCACAGGGTTTTTTTTTCCTTCTTTATTTTCTCTAAAGGTTTCTCTATTTTATTTTAAGAAACTCTTAAATTAAGTCTATAAAGTTTCCTCTATTCTAACTCATTTAGTTTTGGTTTTGCCTTAATTTTTCTTTCTCTTGATTTCTTAAGAATTTTATTGTCATTTTCATAAATCTTTAGATTGAATACTTTCATTTTTCCTTTCCTTGAAAATAATAAAAATATAAGGATTATAATTTCACCTTTCCATATACTTTGATAACATTTCATAACTTTTGATATGGTGTGTTGTTATTTTAATTCTCTTCTGCCATGTTCCTATACTTTGATTTTTGTTCTAATTTTTGTTCTGTCCTTAGACTTTGTTATTTTAATTCCTAGTACTAATAGCTTGTTTTATTGCCCTGAAATCAAAGCATTAAGCTTATATAATGTCTCCTCCTTAAAATATTTCCCCTTTTTGGTTATATGCATTGCAAATACCTTCTCCTGTTCTGTAATTTCTTTCCATTATATTTATAGTGTCTTTTTTGGTGCATTGGTTGTTTGTTTTTTTTTGTTTGTTTGGTTTTTTTTGTCTTCATGTGAGCAAACATTTCTCTCTTATTTTATTGTTTGTATGTTCGTATCTTATAGGAGAAATCTTCCCCTACTTGGTGATAATAAATGTACTTTCCTGTGGTTTCTTCTAAAATTTACAAACATTTGCTTTTCACATTTGGGTCTTTAATCTTTGTGGCTGGTGTAAGACTCTACTTTGTCTCTTCTCCCCCGTTGTGTTGTGATGCCACCTTAGTCTTAGGTACAGAGTTTCCTTGTGTGTCGAAGTATTTCTGGACTTTTGTTCTGATCCCCTCATCTGTCTGTCTGTCTCCACCAATACCACCACAGTCTTACTACCCTCCTCTTCTTCAGACTCGTCTTGATCCTTCTTGTCCCTTTCACATGAATTTCAGAATTAGCTTATTAAGAATCGCACACGCACACACACACACCATGTATTTTGGGGATTTTCAAAATTAAAATAGCATCAAGTCTATTGATCAATATGGAGAAAATGGACACTTTTACATTGTTGAGTAATCGATGAACATGCTATTTCTCTCCATGCATTTGGGTCTTTATATTGTTCAATAATACTTTCCTAGCTTTCTCCATAAAGGTCTTGCACACCTTTAAACAAATTTGTCCCGAGGGGACACATAATTTCTACTACTGTTGTTAATGGGATCATTTTTTTCCCATTATGTTTTCTAATTAGTTATTGTGTAGGAATGCTACTGATTTTTGTGTGACTTTTATATCTAGCATCCTTGTTGAATGCTTTTTAGCTTTAAGAATGTCTCTGTGAATTTTCTGTAATTCTTTATGTAGGTAATCGCATTTGCTGCAAACAAGAACAGTTTTCTTTCTTTTTTTCAATCCCTCTCTATTCCTCTGTCCCTCTGTGTTTCTTTCTTTCTCTCCCCTTTCTGTTGCATTAGTTAAGACCCTCGTACAATGCTGAATAAAGACTTACAACTGGTATCCTTACACTATTCCTACTTTTTTGGAGCTGTCTTTAAAATATCCAAAGTTGGTGTAATATTTGCCTATAGAATTTTGATATATGGCCTTAGGTAAAGAAATTTGCCTTTTATACCTAGTTTGCAAAGGTTTTTTTTTTTTTTTAACTATGAATAACTACTTTGCTCTGTGAAATGTTTTTTCTGCATTTATCAAGATGAGACTAAAAACATTTTAGGTTTTCTAGTCTTGAATTATGCTTTCAATTTGTGATTAAATCCTGTCTGATCGTGTTATTTTCTTTAAGATTTTGCATCCACATAAAAAGTGAGATTAAGTTATACTTTACATATACGTGTCTGGATTTAGTATCTTAAAAAATAAATTATGTAGTCTTCTTCCCTTTCCCCTTCATTCTTTCAAACAGATTTTTTAAATGACATTTATTTATTTTTTGAAGATCTGATAAAACCAGTAGGGCCTGGTGTCTTTGGAGATGGGAAGACTTTTGACTGCCAATTTAAATTATTTTTTTAAAATATTTTTTAACGTTTATTTATTTTTGAGACAGAGAGAGACAGAGCATGAACAGGGGAGGGTCAGAGAGAGAAGGAGACACAGAATCTGAAGCAGGCTCCAGGCTCTGAGCTGTCAGCACAGAGCCCGACACGGGGCTCGAACTCACGGACCGCGAGATCATGACCTGAGCCGAAGTCGGCCGCTCAACCGACTGAGCCACCCAGGCGCCCCGCCAATTTAAATTCTTTAATGACTAAGGCTTTATTCTGGTTTTACCTGAATACATCACCAAAATTTTATTTTTCCTTAAAAATTATCCACTTCTTCTAAGTGTCCATATTTATCGGCATGAAGTTGTTAATAGTATTCTTTTAAGTATTTTTACATCTTCATTGTATCTGTTTTTTTAACGTTTTTAGAAATTTATTTATTTTTGAGAGAGTGCAAGTGGAGGAGGTGCAGAGAGAGGGGGGGACAGAGGATCTGAAGTGGGCTCTGCCCTGACAGCAGAGAGGCTGATGTGGGGCTTGAACTCATGAACTGAACTCCGAGATCATGACCTGAGCTGAAGTCGGAGGCTTAACTGACTGAGCCACCCAGACGCCCCACTTTTTATTCCTATTTTCTATTTCTAGCCCCCCCTTTTTTAACGTTTATTTATTTTTGAGACAGAGAGAGACAGAGCATGAACAGGGGATGGTCAGAGAGAGAGGGAGACACAGAATCTGAAACAGGCTCCAGGCTCTGAGCTGTCAGCACAGAGCCCGACGCGGGGCTCGAACCCACGGACCGTGAAATCATGACCTGAGCCAAAGTCGGCTGCTTACTCGACTGAGCCACCCAGGCGCCCCTCTAGCCCCTTTTTATTCCTATTTTCTGTGTGTGTGTGTGTGTGTGTGTGTGTGTGTGTGTTTTCCTTTGTCTTGATCCCTTTGCTCAAGGTTTGTCTATTTCCGTACTTATTTCAAAAAACAAACATTTGGTTTTATATATCTTCCCCAAATACTATTTTTTAACTTTTTTCTCTTCTATTTATTATCTTCTTATTTCTAGTTTAGGTTTCTCTGGTGTTCCTTCCTTAGTTTATTAAGTCGATCACTTTATTTATTCGTCCTGTTTTTGTCTGTTTTTTCACTTTTCACTTCACTCTTACAGAATATACTTTTTAAGGTGTGAAGTATTCATAGCTTAATATTCTCTTGGCCACAACAAAAGCACCAGTACTGTTTAGTTACCTGTTGAACCCTGCTCCCCTCTTATTTTTATTCCAGACTTGTAGTTTCATCCTCTTAAATATATAAAAAAAAAATAGTATTTTCTACAACCAATAACTGATTATATACACTAAACCACAATACCCTTTAGTAGTTCTTTTAGTGACCGTTTGTGGTTGCCAAACTGTCTGGGTCTTTGTGTGGCTGAGGTGTCTTTACTCGTCAGGGTGTAGAATTCTAAACTGACCATGATTTTCCCTCTGCACTTTGAGCACATCAGCATATTGTCTTCTGGAATCTACTGCCTACAAAAGGGCTGCCACTGCACCGATGCTCATTCCTCTGTAGGTAGTCCCTCTTTTATCTCTGCTGACTTTTGGATTATCCTTATCCTTCATGTTCTGCAATTTTGCTACGATGAGTTTAGGTATTGGTTTATTCTTATTTCTGTGTTTGGTACTCTAATGTACTTTTAAAAAAAAATTTTTTTAGGTGTTTATTTATTACTGAGAGAGGAGAGAGAGACAGAAAGTGAGGAGGGACAGAGAGAGAGGGAGACACAGAATCCGAAGCGGGCTCCAGGCTCTGAGCCGTCAGCACAGAGCCCGACATGGGGCTCAAACTCACGAATGGTGAGATCATGACCTGAGCTGAAGTCAGACGCCAACCAACTGAGCCACCCAGGCGCCCCTTGAATGTACTTTTGATTTGAAGTCTTCAATTCCGCAAAATTCCGAGTCATGATCTCTTTAAACATTGCTGGACTGTCACTGCCTCCTTTCTCTTCTTTCAGAATTTTTATCAGATGACAGTCGGTGTCTCTCAGTCGATCCCCCCATGTGTCTTAATGCTTTCTCTTCCCTGTCCACGCGCTGGCTGTGCTCCCCACAACCAATTTCACCTTCACTGCTGTGCTCTGCAACTTCATTCAGTCCAGAAATGTTCTCAGCCAGGCTATTTTAAATTTCAATGACTTTATTATTCATTCCTGAGATTTTTAGGTAACTCTTTTTAAGAAAATTAATGGGGCGCCTGGGTGGTGAGCCCAGTTGGGCATCTGACTTCATCTCAGGTCACGATCTCATGGCTCGTGGGTTTGAGCCCCACATTGGGCTCTGTGCTGACAGCTCGGAGCCTGGGGCCTGCTTCGGATTCTGTGTCTCCCTCTCTCTATGTCCCTCCCCCGCTGATGCTCTGTCTCTTAAAAATAAACATTAGGGAAAAATTTTTTAAAAAAGAAAGAAAATTAACCTGGCATTGTTTTTAATTTTGTTTTATTTTATTTATTTTTTTTTTTTTTTTGAGAGAGAGAGTGTGTGAGTAGGGGAGGGGCAGAGAGAGAGAGAGGGAGAGAGAGAATCCCAAGCAGGCTCCACACTGACAGTGCAGGTCTCGAACCCACAAACTGTGAAATCATGACCTGAGCCAAAAGCAAGAGTCAGACACTTAGCCCACTGAGCCGCCCAGGCACCCCTTAATTTTCTAATAATTTCTTTTATCCATCCCTTTTGACACCTCAGAGGTACTTATTCTAAAGTATTTGTTAGGCTGATCTACAAAATTAGTTTCCATGTGGAATGAAATCCTGTCCTACTTTTTTGACTCTGTTGGCCGTCTGTCCCGGCATTAGATTTCTTCATGTGTTCTGGAATTTGGGTTTGCAGGCTCATTTCAGATGGGAGTCATGTTACTTTTTTTTTTTTTTTTTGCTTTCTTTCTCTCTTTCTCACTCTGCGCTCACCCCCTCCTTCACTCCCACCCTTGCAGTTGCCTCAGCCAGCCCCCTGGATCCCAACCCCTAACCAGCATTTCTGGGGTCAGTGCAGGGTCACTGCTGCATGGTGGTGACAGGGACACGGCAGATCCAGTCGCCGACCCATTCCCAATCAGCAGGCTGTGCCTGCATCCTCTTACACAACTTGTAGCCCTGGGAGCCCGGGCAACTCTCCAGAGCAGTTTCTCAGTCTTTCCTCCCGAGTTTGGGAAGCTCAGCTCTGTGTGGTGCCTCCCCCCACCCCAAAACCATAAGCTCCATAAGGAGACACACTCTATATGCTTTGGTCATCACTGTATACCCAGTGCATAAAATAGTGCTAACACATAGAAAAACTACACCTTTGAAGTTGAACCTGGAGCTTTGTTTACTCACAGTCTTCCTGGAGGGTGGCCAGCCTAACAGGATAGCTCGCATCTGCAGAAAGGAAGACACACTGGTGTAAGAATTTAAGTTCTGTGACTTCGGGAAGGCTCTGGACCTTATCTAGCTACGTCACTGAATCACCCGAAATCCAGAAATGCTCTTCTATAAAATGAACGTCCCTTGGTTGGATGACAGCAGTCTAGCCAGCTGGTGACTGCTTTATCAGTCTGGGCTCTGGAGTGGGACTAACAGAGATGGCCAGTGGACGGTGATGAATGAGAAACAAATTCATGGTTTTAAAGGCACTGACCTGGGGGGCTCAGTCAGTTGAGCGTCAGACTTCTGCTCAGGTCGTGATCTCGTGTTTTGTGAGTTCGAGCCCTGCATCAGGCTCGCTGCTGTCAGCCTGTCAGCGCAGAGCTCGCTTTGGATCGATCCTCTGTCCCCCTCTCTCCGCCCCTCCCCCACTTGTGCTCTCCCAAAACAAAATAAACATTAAAAAAATAATAATAAAGGCACCGAGGGTTTTAGAGTTGTTTGTTGCTATAGCATAACCTAGGCTATCCTGGTGGATACAAATACCCCTCCATAGATTTTGAGCTCTGCTGAGGGAAGGATCCTCTTTTTTTTTTTTTTTACTACTACTGCCCAGTTTCCAGAGTAATGTGTAAATACGGTCATTGTTCTTTTCTCCGTTTTCACTACTAATGAGAGACATGTTAAAAGCCAATAATTGTTTCATATTTGCAGTCTTCCAATTGTCTGAGAAAATTGTGACATTGTCTAGAACTCTTAGAACTCTAATAATATTTTAAAAAGTGTCGTGGTGCCCTTTCTGGAGATGGGAAGACAAAAGTTTTGACCTGAACATAATTTAAGTTTTGCATGGTGACGTGCCACATTATTATATGCCTCAGTAACTCAGTGATGCCAACGGGGGCCAACATAATGTTGCCAGCCTACCGGCCCTGACAGGAAATGCCCCCGGACTGTGATGCCCTGTATTGGGGGTGGGGGGACCTCTGCTCTTACATTGCTTTCTGCCCTTAGTGTGCACATCTCTAGTGGAAAGCCCAGCCACCTTCCTAGTCTGCTCCCCACTGCTCCCATGAGGTGGAAAACATGAAAACTGAGAACTTGGAAGAATAGGAACTAGAACATTCGGTTTTGAGTACATATCTACAAAAAGTCGAGCAGTGCCCTAAGTCAAGTGCATAAGCCCCTTGGCATCTCTTATGGGGGTCGTGTAGTTTTGTGTTGTTTTTAACCAATGAAAGCATGCTTTATTGAATTGAAGATGCAAAAAATATTTGTGATTTCACAGACCTTTGCTGTGCTATAAATATTGCACTTTATGGTATAATTATTACTGGTTTAAGAGAAATAAACAGTATAAACAAAATATAGCCAATAGTATGGAAATGCACACCATACAAATGAAAAGCACAAGATAATTACTCAGTATCTTGAGGAATACTTAATATATACATGTGAAATATCTCACACATATACACAGTAAAAGCTTGGCAGTGTTACAAAATTTGAAGTTGCTTGATACATGGTCTCTGGATAAAGGATATAGTTACATATTCTTTTTTTAAAATTTTTTAATGTTTATTTATTTTTGAGAGAGAGAGAGAGACAGAGTGCAAGCAGGGGAGAGGCAGAGAGAGAGGGAGACACAGAATCCGAAGCAGGCTTCAGGCTCTGAGCTGTCAGCACAGAGCCCAATGTGGGGCTTGAATTCACGGACCTAGAGATCATGACCTGAGCTGAAGTCGGACGCTTAACAGACTGAGCCACCCAGGCACCCTTATAAGTACATATTCTTAAAGAAATGCAGTTTTATTCTCAAGAACATAGATGTTAGAACTTAACTAATAGAATGTTAGAATCCTCTTTTAATGGATATAAAAAAACAGTTTATAAAAAGCACATGGTTCATTGGTTTCTGAGTAGAAGAGAATTTCTTAAATTTGTGAGGAGATCCTGAGAACAATGTTCTCTAAGGCCAGCGAAACATCTATCTGCCCCTCATCTATGGAGATTCCAGATTAAGCAAATAAAAATACACAGTGCTCAAGGAAATGGGAATTTGAGACAAAAACAAAGAATTTTTAGTATAAGTATATCCCAGATGCTTCATGGGACATACTTATGATTAAAAAAAAAAATTGTGTGTTGTTTATCTGAAATTCAAATTCCAGATTCAAATTTCAGATTCTTCCTTTGGAAGAACCTGGCCAGCCTCTGCCCCAGACTCCATAAATTCTGTACTAGTGAGCTTTCCTTAATGTGTTTTCACTTACACATTGTGAGGCTTCTAAAGAAACTAGGTTCACCAGCAATTGTCCCTCAAATCCAGTGCACCCTTCTGAAGCAGTGTGGCCTTCAGAACTTCTGCAAGGGGAGGGCTGTGTGGGCTCCCCCCATAATGCCTATTTTAGTCACAGTCATTAGCGCCGGAGAAAAAACACTCTGGTCATGAGATTCACTTTCTGCCATGTCACAAGAGCGTCAGTAACACTAAATGCCCGAAGGAAAGTGTGGGAGAAAAGATCTGTGTCCTGAGCTGAAGACTCTGGAAGCCTTCTTCTGCAACACGCCCACATGTTTTTAGTCAAAACCTCTGACATCTTTCCCTGCACAGAGATTGAGCCAAAAAAAAAATATTTTTTTAAGTTTATTTCTTTATAACCTCTACACCCAATGTGGGGCTTGAACTCACAACTCTGAGTTCCAGAGTTGCATGCTGTACTGACTGAGCCAGACAGCACCCCCCTGAGCAACACTTTTTTAACCAAGAAAGAGACTGAGTGACTTCAGTCAGGTATTCATTCAGGCATTGCCATGAGACTTGAACTTAGGAGAATGAAGAGGAAACACCAACTTTACTGAGCTCGTGATACAAATACCTTGATTTATTTACTCCTCATTCCCACCTGCTGTAGCATGGTTCCGCTTTTCAACCAGGAGACAGAGGCTCAGAGAGGTCAAGCCATTTGCTCAGAGACACATAACTAGCAGCATAGTCTGGATTCAAGTTGAGATGTCTGGGGCTACAGAAGGCCAAGCCCAATTTCCATTTTACCAATTTTCCTCTCTGGAAGGAGGGAGGTGATAAAGCATGCTAGAGTTGTAGAATGTTCTAGAAGAAATTATAGGACTTCATGGGGTAGGTTCATTCTTAGCCAATTTGTGAGAGTGGACGTCGTGATGTGTAACAAAATGTATAACAAAAATACCTGGGTTTGAATTCTGCCTCTACCACCTTTTAGCCGTATGGTGTTGTTACCTAATTTCTCTTTATCAGTCAGGATCCCAGCAGGAAAATGATGGCACACACGAGTGATTTAACTGAGGAGAGTTAAAATTTCTTTTTTAAGTTTATTTACTTATTTCGAGAGAGAGAGAGCGAGTGAACAGGGGAGGGGCAGAGAAAAAGGGAGAGAGAGAATCCACACTGTCAGCACAGAGCCTGGTGTGGGTCTTGAACCCATGAAGCCGTGAGATCATGACCTGAGCTCAAACTAAGAATTGGTCACGTAACCGACTGAGCCACCCAGGCACCCCAACTAAGGGGAGTTGAATAAAGGGACTATTAACTGAGGCTTTGGCAGCATATAAAGGGTTTTGGCAACAAGGGATGGTGAAGTACCAGGAAACTGGTAAGAGCAGGAAGCCATGACCGCTGCAGGCCTGAAGGGTAAGGGGAGGGAATATTTTATTAGATCCTGTTGAAAGCTGGAGCCATGGAAAGGGGGCCACCTGACAGGAGCCATGGCCCTGAAGAAACACAGCCACTGTATCAGCACCACACGTGGAACAGAGGTTAGAACCTTGACCTCTCTCTCCTTCCTTGGCCAGGACTCCACTTTGTATGTCTGTACAGGTCAGCCTCCCAGGACCCGGGGCAGGGCAGACAGGGAAGGAAGGGGGTGGGGGCGTTGTAATCAGAGAACAACAGCATTCAAGCTGAGCTTTGGTTTGGTTTGCTTTTTAAAGTCTATTTATTTATTTGAGAGAGACAGAGACAGCGTGGGTGAGGAAGGGGCAGAGAGAGAGAGAGGGAGAGAGAGAGAGAATCCTACACAAGCTCTGCACTGACAGCACAAAGCCCAACGTGGGGCTCAAACCCACGAAACCGTGAGATCATGACCTGAGCTGAAATTAAGAGTCCCACGCTCAACTGACTAAGCCACCCAGGCACCCCTGATTTGCTTTAAAAAAAATTTTTTTTTAATGTTTATTTTTGAAGGAGAGAGACAGAGTATGAGTGAGGGAGGGGCAGGGAGAGGGGGAGACACAGAATCCGAAGCAGGCTCCAGGCTCCGAGCTGTCAGCACAGAGCCCGACGCAGGGCTCGAACTCACAAGTTGTGAGATCAGGACCTGAGCTGAAGTCGGACGCCCTGGTTCCCTTTTTTAAAAATGGGAATCACAGTACCTACCACGGGGTGTTGTAGGGAAGATTAGATATAGATTGACTGACTCCCTCAACCAAGCATTTACCGAGCACCTACCATGTGTTAGGCTCTCTGTCATAGATATGGTGGTGACCAAAACAGAGAATGTCCTTGCCCTTGTGGAGATTATACTTACAAGAGAGCCAAACATCACATAAGTATTTACAAGGGAGAGGAGGTAAAATATCACCAGAGGGAATTTATAAATAGTAGCCATAATTATTTTTTAAAGTCTCCCAAAAAGACCTATGTCACATAGCACTTTCTTGTTTCTTATACCAATGTTTATGAACAACCTTTACCATCAGGACAGCGTTCCCTGCCATACTATAAAGTTTTGAGCATCCTAAGAAGAAAGAAACAGTTATCACTACCTATATTAGCCAGGGTTCTCCAGAGAAACAGAACCACTAGGAGATTAGATGGATAGATAGATTAGATGATAGATAGATAGATAGATAGATAGATAGATGATAGGTAGATAGATAATAAGAACCAGCTCACAGGATTATGGAGGCTGGCAAGTTCTAAGATCTGTAGTCAGCAAGCCAGGGACCCAGGAAAACTGGCAGTATAGTTCCAGTCAAAAGGCTGGCAGGCTTGAGACCCAGGAAGAGCTAATGTTTCAGAACAAGTCTGAAGGCAGGAAGAAAATGATGTCCCAGCTCGGGGTGCCTGGGTGGCTCACTTGGTTAAGCATCTGACTCTTGGGTTGGGCTCAGGTCATGATCTCATGGTTCATCAGTTCAAGCCCCACATCGGGCCCCGCACTGATGGTGTGGAGCCTGCTTGGGCTTCTCTCTCTCCTTCTTCCTCTGCCCCTCCCCTGCTCGCTCTCTCTCTCAAAATAAATAAAAACTTGAAAGAAAGAAATAAAGAAAGAAAGAAAGAAAGAAAGAAAGAAAGAAAGAAAGAAAATGATGTCCCAGCTCAAAAACAGGCAGGAGGAGTTCTCTCTTAAGGGTCAAAAAGGTCAGCCCTTTTGTTCTATTTTGTTCTATTCAAGCCTTCAACTGATTAGATAAGGCCCATGTTAGGGAGGGCAATCTGCTTTACTCAGTCTACTGATTTAAAAGCTAAACTCATCTACAAACGCCCAGAATAATGTTTGACCAAATATCTGGCCACCCCATGACCCCAGTTAACCTGAGAGATAAAATTCACTGTCACACTACCCTGGAGTCAAAATTCTTAATTGAGCTGCCCGACTCTTCCTCCCTCCTGCCTAAATATGACCTGCCTCTTTCACCTGGAGCTTCTCACCTGGATGCAGGTGGCATCGCATTCCTGTGGGAGCTTGGTAACCATGCAGAGTGCAGGCCCCACCCACGCCTACTGCATGACAGTGCCGGGGAGGGAGGCCTAAAAATCTACTCATTTGTTAGCCCTTACTCATCTACCATGCACCCTTCCAGCCCACCAGATACCAAGAGGAGGAGGTGAAGAGAAACCCTACAAGGGAAGGTCTGTACTGAGGGGTGCTGAGGACGCCAAAGGCGTAAGGGAGACGGGCCTTGGTAGTGAGACAGAGCTGCAAACCACAGTGTGAAGAGAAGAGGGTTTATTAATGAAGGCAGGGGGTTAGGGGTGGAAGAAGGACTTCTGCATGTGGCAGCTTAGGGGGTGCTAATTACTGAAGGACCCCAAAGCCCTGCTCGATCTGCTTGTCTGTCTCCAAGCTCTCTAAGCTCACCTGGGCTCCCTCCCTTGCTCACTACGCTCAGTGATACTGAACTTCCTGCAGTTCCTCTGAGAGCCCAGCCCTCTCCTGCCTCAGGACCTTGGCTCGTGCTCTTCCCTCTGCCTAGAGCACTCTTAAAACTCTTGGGGTGGCTGGCTCCTTCTCACCCTTCAGGCTTCAGCTTAAAGAGAGACCTGTTTAAAGGGCCCCCCTCAAGCCCCATCCAACATAAGTCCTCCCTCTCAGCCTCTATTTCATCACCTGTATGTTCCCCTAAAGAACATATGAAGATGTATAATTTTCAAATGTATTTGTGAAGCGGGAACAAATTTTATAAGTCACATACATGTCAACTGTAATAAATTATATTTTGTAATTTTCCATTTCTTTGTCACAGGAGACATAATTTCATCCTTTTCAGATCAACTCAGCCACATTAATGAGCATGGAGTCACTTCAGGTTTATCAGCTTAGTCAGATTCAACATTCTGTCCTTAGTCTCTTTCTCAAGTCCTCTTAGCCTTTGGCCATTGATACTCAACTACCTGGCTTGTTCCTGAATGCCCCAGGTCCTGTTGTGGCCTCCAAAGCCCTCTGCCTCCTCCTTTTCCCCAACGTGTTGGGGCCTCTGGCCTCTCTCACCAATTCTGGGTCCTGTCTGTGGGAAGGGGAGGTGGTGGCCACTCTTTCCGCACCACACTGTGAGGCTTGCCCCAGCCCAGGACCCTGGACGCCTCCCTCACCCACACCTCTTCTACTGTCACACACACAGGCTTCTCTGGGAAGTGACCTACAGGAAGCGAGGTACAAGTCTCCTCTGCTCTGAGCTTCTGCAATTTTCCATGGGGGTTCTTTTACCTTCTGACCCCAGAGCTCGATGGTCAATAAAAGGAGACCCATACAGCTAGCTCCCCTATCTCTCCCTGTCCTGCTTCTCCCTCCTCTTCCAAGCTGGTAGAACTCTATTTGGGGAAAGGGGAAGGTCAGTGAGAGGGAACACTCCTCTCGGGCTGTGGTACTTTCTTCCTCTCTGCTGCTCAGAGTGCCACATGGATGGGGTGGAGGTAGCTCCAGGAAGGCCCCCTCAGCCCTCAGCATGGTGTCTGGCACGTAGTAAGCCTTCACTACGGTTTAATGAACGAACCAACGGCTGTATGAGTATGTATTTGCCATCTTGGATGATACTCTTGCCCAGAATAACCTTGGGAGAAAGTGCCAAAGAACTTAATTTGGTAAGCGTTTCGAATGTCCACTGCAAGGTAGTTGTCCCCTCTCCTCGTGAGTGAGAGCATTGCTCTCGGCAAGCCCAAAGCAACTCAGTGTGCAAGAAAATAAGCACATGAAGGGCTGCGCTGGGAAGGCAGAAAACAGCCAATATTTATGGGTGTCAAGGCTTAAAAAGTGGATTTTGGGTTGTGTCAGTGCTGCAGCCTTAGCAATCCCAAAGATATTGATAAAGAGCTAATGTCCTGGGGTGCCTGGGTGGCTCAGTCGGTTAAGCATCCCACTTCGGCTCAGGTCATGATCTCGCGGTTCAAGGGCTTGAGCCCTGTGTCAGGCTCCACGCTGACAGCTGACAGCCTTGAATCTGCTTCAGATTCTGCGTCTCCCTCTCTCTCTCTGCCCCTCCCCTGCTCATGCTCTGCCTCTCTCTGTCTCAAAAATGAATATTTAAAAACAAGGGGGGGGTGCGTGGGTGGCTCAGTCGGTTGAGCGTCTGACTTCTGCTCGTTCAGGATCTTGCTGTTTGTGAGTTCAAGCCCCGCGTCCGGCTCTGTGCTGACAGCTCGGAGCCTGGAGCCTGCTTTGGATTCTGTGTCTCCTTCTCTTCTGTCCATCCCCCCCTTGTGCTGTCTCTCTCTGTCTCTCAAAAATAAATAAATAAATGTAAAAAAAAATTAAAAGAAAAAAAAGAGCTAATTCCCAATTTGACCCAAGTCACGGCGGTGTGCTGGAGAACATGGTCAGTGACTTCCTAGGATGGCCCCTCACTGGAGAGGCCCCTCACTTCCTATGATGGCCCCTCACTGGACAGAGGAGCCCTCTGGGTGCTTCTCCCTTCAGACATCATCAGGAACTTTCTGTCTCTGACAAATGAACTTTTTCACTGACTCTCACATGAGTTTTTCTAAGGTGGGCAGGTGAGTTAAGGGAAGGATAGAAGAAGGGGTTATGTTTGGAAAAGAGATGACCATTTGGAAGTTAAAAACAATAGAAGCTAAAAATTGAGCAAAGTGATGTATTTAAAAAAACTGTGTTTGATGGAATCCTGTAATAATAGTATAATGCTTAAATTACACATAATTGGTATTCAATAAGTTTGAAGGATGAGTCTGTTAATAAAGAATATTCATATCTATGAGCTTTAAACAGACTCTTGAAAGTTGGCCTAGGAACGAAAATTTTCCCTTATTATATTGTTTCCATAGGAAAATATGTTCTGCATTCCAAACAACTGACTTGCAATGGAACTTTTGCAGAAGCTGGGGTTGCTGCCCTGGGGTGGGTTCCATGACACATACCACAGTCGCTGGCCTGGGCCTCTTGTGACCAGCCCACACATTTAGAAGCCCATAGGCTGGGCTCAGGGAAGCAGTCATTGGCCAAAGGGACAAAGTCACGCTAAAAAGGAAATACCTCAAAATACGAACTCACGACAGAGAGCAGGAAATGGTAAATACAATCCAGCCCTTCCGTGCATGTTTTTTTAAAGTTTATTTATTTTGAGAGAGACAGCGCAAGCAGGGGAGGGGCAGAGAGAGGGGGAGAGAGAGAATCCCAAGCAGGCTCTGCACTGTCCGCACAGAGCCCAATGCAGGGCTGGAACTCAGGAACCATGAGATCATGACCTGAGCCAAAACCAAGAGTCGGACGCTCAACCGAGTGAGCCACCCAGGTGCCCCCCAGCCTTTCTGTTTTAAAGTCAGTTGCAACTTCAGTCAAAATGAAGCATTAACTATTCAATTATTCATTCATTCATTCACTCATTCAAAAACACATGTATATTTCCATTCTCTCTCCCCATAAGCCTCTCGGAAGTAACAGCAAAGGGATAAAAAAAAATATATTAACTTATAAAGAGAGAAAGGACAAGGGGATAGATAACAGCAGACAGGAGATGTCAACAGAATTGCAGAGATGAAAGTATGGGTGGGATGGGGCATGTGCAATTAAGTAGGAAAACAGAAGAGTCCAAGTGAGGTGCCTGCCAGAGGGGCTGGCGGGGCGGGGGGGGGGGTCTCTCTACAGGTGCCTGCGAGGCTTAGCATTGGGGGCAGCAGTAACTGCAGGAGGTCAGGGTGAAGGCTGAGGCTGAAATGAGGGAGATTTATAAATCTAGATCAAGAGGGGGACCCTAAGTAGCTGCCCTCCCTCCTCCCCCCCTCCCCCACCTAGCCAGGTGACTTCTTCTCCCACGTTGAGAAGCTCCTTCTAAGGGGAAATGAAAACTGGAGAGGCTCAGGACATGAAGCATGCAGGCAGGGTGTGGACTTGGACGTTAATGAGGGGATTCAGTGAGGCTGCACATTCTGAATTTCGGGGTGCTCAGCACACTTCCCACCCTGGTCACAGACAGCCCCAACCAGGCATGTTACAGCCAGCAACCCCCGCCCTCAACTCAACCAGAGGGAAGTCAGAGAAGGGACTTAGGCTTGCTACCATCAAGGACCTCCAGTGAAGAACCACATCTCATGCCCTGTGGGCAATCACCGGGAGGCACAAGTCTCACCCCACACAAAAAGCCCCAATCCTCTCTCTTTTTAATGTCTCACTTTCAGCTATTAGATTGGATGGGCAGAGATCATCTTGGGAGTGGGATGAGAGGGACAGTTACTCTTTTTAAATTTAATTTTAATTTGTATCAGAGCAATACGTGTATAAAGTTAGAAAGTCCAACTACTCTACAAGGCTCTATGATGAAAACTACAACCGTCTCCCAGCCCAGGAGACCCCAGCCTTGATTTCCACTTCCCAAAGGCACTTGTTAACCATTCTTTTAGCTGTTTTTTTCCTCCATATTTATAAATAATGTGCTATATTTGCTGATTTCCTGAGTTTTGCATTTTGGACATTGTCTATTGACTTTTTACTTTGGACATTTTGGATTTAGCTCTCTTCCTCCACCATCCTCGTAATCCCCCCATCAAATGCTCAAAATAATGCCACAGTTTAGTTGTCTTCATATTTGGTCAATAATTTTCCTTTCAAAAATATAGGCAATACAGGTACATGATTTTTTTTTTTCTGTGACTATGTAGGCATGGTTTTATTTTGAAAAGCAAATGATTGTCCCAATTGGAAGCCAAGCATCACTGTGAGCATAAGAGAGAATCCACTAGGCGTGTTCTCCTTTAAGTGGCAAAGAGGCAGTGACCTTGACCTGGCAGAGAAGGAAAGGTGGTCCTAGCATCACAGTAATCCAAATTTACATGGTCTTAATAATGCAGACCCTGTCTGTTTGCTTTCTACTCTAGAAATCAAACCTCCCACAAAGCAAGGAAGACTTAACTAAGGTGACAAAGCTGATTGTAGATGTTTCATTCTTGATGTAAAAGTAAGGGTATAAATAGCAGATAATGGGAAGTAGAGGGGAGAGGCAGACAGAAGGGAACTGCGTTAATATCCTCAGCTAACATAGTGGGGAGTCAACACGGGCTGCATAGATAGGAGAAGAAAAGGAGGGCTGAGTATGTCATATACATGTACAGAGGGAACCAATAGAAAAGCTAAATTATAAATCAGAGAGCTGGGGGCAAGGAGGTAAGAAGCTAAATCCTCATATTTAATGGAGGTGAGTCAAGAGACCCTGTCTAAAACCGACCAAGAAATTGCTTTTAAAAACAATCTGAGTATTTTTTTAAGTTTATTTATTTATTTTGAGAGAAAGAGAGAGAGATTGACAGACAGAGTAGGGGTGGGGCAGAGAGAGGGAGAGAGAGAACCCTAAGCAGGCTTCTCACTGTCAGCACAGAGCCAGATATGGGGCTTGATCCCACAAACCATGAGATCATGACCAGAGCTGAAATCAAAACTCATGTGTTTAATCGACGGAGCCACCCAGGTGCCCCAAAACCAATCTGAATATTTAAAAAAAATTTTTTTTTTTAAGGAGGCAGACGAAAGCAGGGGTCTCTGGAAAGTGATGTGAGTATGGGGTGAGCAGTGTTGGTTTTCTCTCGAATGATTGGATTTTTAAAAATTCTGTGTATATATTACTTCAATTTTTCAAATGTAAAAGAGGGAAATTCACACATTTTTAAAAGTTGAATTCAGGGGTGCCTGGGTGGCTCCATTGAGTGTCTGACTCTTGATTTCAGCTCAGGTCTTGATCTCAGGGTCATGAGTTCAAGCCCTGCCTTGGACCTTGTGCTGGGTATAAAGTCTATTTTTAAAAAAAAAAAAAAGTTGAATTCAGTGTGAACACATAAGCCATGGTACAGGTGTCCAATTTGCAATGGCAATCTGTATTATTATTCCTTCAAAAATTGCACAGTTTCCAGGCACTTCTTTAAATGGTAACATAAACTTAATGGGTCCCTTATTGAGAGACTTACGAAGTTAGCATTGGATACGGGCAACATTAGGGGAGGAGATAATGTATTTTCATTGCTCTTAATGTTGGCCACAAGGTAAATGAGCCCACCACTTAGATAATGAGGAGAGACTGCACAGAAGTGGAAAATATTTCTTTATGATGCACCTGGTTCCTTGTACCAAGCCCAATTTATCAACTGGAATCTTCTCATATTACCTAAGCAGGTCTCTCTTCCTTGCCCTGGTCTCACCCATTTCTGCAAAGCTGGGTTTAAAGGAGGATTAGATTCAAATACCTTCTGGCTCCATAGCAAGGTGTCCTAGATTGTGCATTTCCCTTCATCATCTCTCCTCTTGGTCAAGCTTTGTAGTCAGCGGAGGAAGGGGCAGCGTCCATCTTTGCAAAGAACGTGCCCCTTAGTAGGCTCTCAATTTGTTGAAAGAACGAAATTCATTGTGAGACATATAAAAGCATCCACAATTTGACCCCAGCTAGCTTTTCCAGCCTCTTCTTCCATTCCATGTCCCTATACCAGGAGACACTCCTTTGTACTCCCGTGCCTTTGCATATCCCGATTCCTCTGCCTGGAATGCTTTTTTCTCCTGTCTTAAGGCAATGACTTCAAGATCCACCTTCTTTAAAGGAGCCCCCCCATGGCAGCCTCCTCAAGCCCCTTAGCAGACAGGACCTCTCCCGAGGCTTCCAGCAGCCTGGAACTCAATACAGCTCAATCCTGTTTCTCAACAGATGTTCTTTAACTCTACTCAATGATTGTCCCCAGGACCTTATTGTGAGAAAAATCTGTATCTTGGCTTATACCTGCAGGGAAAATATAATCCAGAAGCTCATCGAACTGGTTGAGAACGACATTAGGTGTTGCAGCAAGGGCAGAGGTCAGGAAAATGTTGTAACGGAGGGATGTCGTTTTGAAAAAGCAAGCACTCTTTACACTCGGGTGGTGTTGGGATTAGTCACGGGGAATGCAGTAAAAGAGGCTCTTCATCACCCTGTCCCCGGTCCATCACTCGTGCCCTTCCAACTGGCTGGGCTCAGTTACGTTTGCCAACAGGTCTCCCCGGAATTCATTTACCCCTGAGACTCAAGCATTAAACTTTAATGTTAAAACTTTTTTAATTACGGAAATCTTTAAACATGCACATACAAACCCTCAGATACCCATACCCCAGTGTTGACAATGGTGGATATTTTGCCAATCTTATTTTCTCTATCCTTCCACACCTCTTTTTATTGGAGAGGGAGACAGGAGTATTTTAAAGGAAAGCACGCGTCTTGGGATAGATCTCTAACAGATACCTACTTTTAAAAACTTGCGGTAAAGTATACCTAACAAAAAATTTACCATTTTTCCATTTTAAGAGTGTAATTCAGTGGGATTCAGTACATTCACACTGTTATGCAACCATCACCACCGTCCATGTCCAGAACATTATCATCATCCTGAACTGAAACTCTGTACCCATTCAACACTAGATCTCCGTTCTCCCTTTACCATAGCCCCTGGTAACTTCAATTGTACCGTTTGCCCCTGTGAATGTACCTATACCAGATACCTCAGATAAGCGGAATTGTCTAACACTTGTCCTTTTGTGTCTGGCTTATTTCGCTTAGCATAACGTCTTCAAGGTTCATCCTGTGCTGTAACATGTATTAGAATGCCATTCCTTCTTTAATACTGATAAGTACTTTGTAAGTCATAATCACAGCAATAATCCTATTACATCACAGCAAGAGAAGTCCCTGGTGTCTGGGGGTCTCCCTTTTAGGGATATTAAGACAGATCAGTGGGTTTAAGCGCTGCCAGCCTGATCCGTGCATTGATAATATGGCATTTTAAGTGTTCCTAAGTCTTTGCAAGTAATCTTAAGCGTGAGTATATGTCTGTATCTCTCTCTGTGTATATTTGTATCAGTCACTGTGCTCAGCCCTACAACTGTCTTCTATCGTTCCACAGACCCTCAAAACTTCCCACTGCCCCTACTCAATCTCTGATGCTGATCTCCTAGAATTCCTGAGCTCTCAGGTTTCATCCAAGACAGCTCTCTATTTCCAGTTAGTCCTTGAGTTCCCTACAAATGGGAACGCACTCAGAGCCACACTTGAATGCTTGTTCTAAAGGCTAAACGTTTCATAGAGAGTAAGTCTGCCTTCTGTCCGGTTTAGGAACTGAATTCTGTTTCCTCTAAGTTTGGGGCTTGGGGAGGCTGAAGGACAGCTGGCCAGCAGACCTTGCAGACGGGGTCTGGGGACATGATGCATGAGGCTAAGACACATCCCAGGTAGCCTCCATGCTTCGTGAATTTAACAGAAGATTGGCAAGGACTGGAATATGTTTTATTGAAACTTCCCAGCTTGGATTTGTTATTTTTCTTTTGCAGTTAAATACAGATGAGGTGTTTTTTAAAAAGTAAATATTCAGAGAGTCTGAACCAAACAGGCCCTGACAATTTTCCAGAGTTCAGAGTTGACATACCTATTTCGTGCCCTTATAAATTCGCAGAGGCCAACAGGTGCCAGACCTAAAAAGTCAGTCTACCTCTCACACACTCTGCCTTATTAGGGAGGAGGGAGCAAGAAGGAGGGAGAGGACAGAGCAGAGACAGTGGGGCAGAAGGACCTGAGGTGAGGGTGGCAGCAGGGAAGAGGAGAGCTCGAGTCTATAGATAGAAACAGAGCTCACGCCAGGATGCTGGACGCTAGATCAGCTATCCAATAGAAATAAAATACGAGGCACAAATGCAAGCTGCACACACAATTTTCAATTTTCTAGTAACCATATTAGTAAAAGTAAACAAGTGACATACATGTTAATAATATATTTTATTTAATCCAAAGTACTCAAAATATCGTTTTAACATGCAATGAATGGAAAAATTATGAATGTGCTATTTCACAGTCTTTTTTGTGTATTAAGTCTCTGAAATCCAGTGGCTAGGTTATACTTACAACACGTCTTAACTCGGACTAGCCACACTCAAGTGCTCAATGGCCATGTTGGTGGGTAGCTATCGTATTGGACAGCATTGCCCTGGTTCTTGACCAAACTGTTCAGACTCTTCTCTCAACTTCCAGTCTGTAAAACAGGGATAACTCTCCCTGCCTGATCCCCTTCAAGGGTTGTATGAGATGCATGCAGCCAATAGGCGTGAATGTGCTTTGGGCTAAAGCTATTGGGCCCTTCACAGGCCCCTACCTCAGGAGAAAGAAGCAAGTATTGCCAATATCAACCTATCAATCTATGTATTGCCTGGTCACCTGGACTTAGCATGTATGGAACCAAAAAGAAGCGTGGCAGGGGCTCACTGACACCTCCATTTCACAAGACAGTTCAATTTCACAACAAAAATCAGGTTGTCAACTGTTGTTCTACAGAACATCTACTATCACAACCATTGTGTTTATTTAAAAAATGAAAGGATATTGGGGCGCCTGGGTGGCTCAGTTGGTTAAGTGTCTGACATCAGCTCAGGTCATGATCTCACAGTTAGCGGGTTGGAGACTGGAGAGCCCCGCATGGGGCTCTGGGCTGACAGCTCAGAGCCTGAAAACTGCTTCAGATTCTGTGTCTCCCTCTCTCTGCCCCTCCCCTGTTTGTGCTCTGTCTCTGTCTCTCAACAATAAATAAAATGTTGAAAAAAAAATTTTAAAAACAATTTAAAAATGAAAGCATATTTTAATACTCTCCCAAGCACCAGGGATGTAAGATGAGAAAAATAAGCTGCTTGCTCCTGATGAGGTCATAGTGGGGGGGGGGGGGGGGGGGGAGGGGGAGGGTTGGGGGGGAGGGTTGGGGGAGGGTTGGGGGGAGGAACACATATGCAAAAATGTGTGTATAAGAAGCAAATAGATACGTATGCCCTAAGACTCTTGTTTGCAAGTGTCAAAATACCCAGTTCAAAGGGCATCAACAAAAAGGGGGAATCTACTGGCGCACGTGACTGGAGACACTGTGGTAAATGTGGCTGTAGGCCAACCTTGATACCGCCCCCTTCTTGGCTCCGCCCCTCATCTCTGGCCCCAGGTGACCACCTCAGCAGCCCCTGGCGCCGGAGTCCCCACGTTCGAGTCCAGCAGGAAAATCAGTGAGCCCCAACCAAGAGCTCCCAGCAGCTTATGGGCTCTGATTGACCCGTTCTTGAACCAGTGGCTGCGGCCCCTAGCACAGTTTGCTCTGCCTGGTCACCCAGATGCACGTGGACCAGGAATGTGAGGGGAATGAACGGCTTTCCCAAAGGAAAACTGGTAGACCGTTACTTGAATTGGGGTGGATGGATACTGAACGCCAAGAAACAACAATATTGACTAAAATTTATGAGAACGCAGAAAAGGTGTAACCAGGGCTGGCTTCATGAGCTTTTGGCCTGTACAGTCCCACTCTTAAGAGGTCCCGCACTTGGTGAATGCTCCGCTGTCACCAGCTTGAAATTCTTTATAATTTGAGAACAAGGGGATCTCCATTTTCACTTAAATTACAAATCACAAACTTATCCTGGATGTGACTACCATTACATTGCATACACAAAGAGGTGACTTTGGAATTGAATTTTCAAAGATAAAATAGCCATTTTCCAAGTGGGGAGGGCTAAGAGGTAGAAGGGAGCAGGAGGAAATTCCGGGCAGAGGGATTAGCACGGGCAACAAGGTAGCAACGCAAGAGGTTCAAGGAGAAACCGAACCCATTAGCGTCTCAAGTGGCTGGGGCTTGAAGTGCAGGGGTGGCCCCAGCTGAGCGGAGAGACAGGGGCAGGGAGGGACCTGGTGTGTCAAGCCAGGAGGCTGGAGCTCAAAGAATATTTCTTGAATGAATTAGCAAAGACAAGTCAAGTAAATTACACTAGAAAATGTATTTCTTTTGTAAACCTGTATTTTCCAAATGACCCTTAAAAACTAACACAGCCCCGTTTCCCTCCTTGCCTGTCTATCGCAGACTAAGGCTAACTCTTCGGCAAGTAATATTAGCGTCTACTGATCTTTATCATCAGCATGTTAACAAGGTTTGCATTCCACCTCTGTGACTTCACCATCCAAATATTTATGAATCAGGGAGATGTTTCTAAGAACGTGTTTTCCGACTGTTTATAACAATAATAGTGTGCTTTAATTACAAAGATGACGTTCTAAAACCTAAATAGAACAAGCCTCAATTGTGTGGGAGTTCATTGCTTTGGTGATAAAGAAGAAACACAGACGGTGACTCAGGTGGAACACTGTTTCATTTTCATTTTGTGTTTCCTTTGGTGCTACATGTCAGGGCATGTTAGAAAACCCATGGAGAAGTGTGCTGTGGGGAACCTGAAAGTTAAAAGGAAGGCTTTATGTGTGACAAGGAAAGTACAGTGTTCCCTTCTCAAGGCTAACATGAAAGGGAGATGACAGCTTCCCTCCACACAGGGCTGATGAGCTGGTAATGGCCAATATTTTGCTCCCAAATTATTTTTTAAAAATGCTGAAGAGCTACCTGGGTGGCTCAGTCAGTTAAGAGTCCGGTTCTTGATTTTGGCTCAGGTCATGATCTCATGGTTTGCGAGGTCGAGTCCCACGTCGGGCTCTGTGCTAACAACTCAGAACCTGCTTGAGCCTTTGTCTCTCCCTCTCTCTGCCCTCCCCCCACTCATGCTTGTGCTCTCTCTCTCTCAAAATAAATAAATAAGCTTTTTTTTTTTTAAAAAAATGCTACAGAGACAACATTGGTCCTCTGAATTGAGAATATTTTTTGAGTTTCTGCCACAGGCTTATTTCAAGTTAAATGAAACATAAGAGGAGAAAGTGATGTTCAGGTGTTTGCTAAGTGCTGAGTGTAGAGCCTTTGTCTGCCTTGTTCATTCTTGTCTTCCTAGCACTTGAACAACACCTGACTTGTAGCAGGCACTCAATAAACAGTTAATGAATCAGTGAATAAATTTATTCCCCACAGTAATCCTATGTGGCTGTGTACACTTTTCAGATCAGAACACAGAGACTGGGACACCTGGGTGGCTCAGTCGGTTAAGTCGGTTAAGACTTTGGCTCAGGTCATGATCTCCCGGCTCACGGTTGGAGCCTTGCGTCGGGCTCTGTGCCGACAGCTCAGAGTCTGGAACCTGCTTTGGATTCTGTGTCTCCCTCTCTGTGCCCCTCCCCCGCTCACTCTCTCTCACTCTCTCTCTCTCAAAAATAAACATTTAAAAAATACAAAAATAAATAGAATGTGCCTTAAAAAAAAAAAAAAAAAAAGAACACAGAGACTATGTGCTAGCAATTGAGGGAAGGAGATGATATGTCCAGGCAGGTGTGTACAAGGCAGACAGAGACAACATGAGGCTTCCTTGGTGACTCACTTCTTTGCGACCAAGTATGTGTCTCTTCTATAGAATCTGTGGTCAATGGAGAATGATAGCAGGAGAAAAGGGGCTCTTAAAGTGTAACTTCCCCTTCACGATCATCTTCACCGTCATTATTGACTGTAGACACAGAGCCTAAAATTATAGGATTGAAGAACTGTAAGGAAGTTCAGAATTTATTTATAATACTAGAAGCTCCCATTTATGTAAT
Organism: Panthera onca; assembly: GCF_046562875.1. Taxonomy (NCBI): domain Eukaryota; kingdom Metazoa; phylum Chordata; class Mammalia; order Carnivora; family Felidae; genus Panthera; species Panthera onca. The sequence continues at coordinate 33,614,071 of NC_138355.1, read as the reverse complement.
TTAAATTTTTTTTTAATGTTTATTTTTCTATTTTAAGAGAGAGAGCAAGAGCACTGGGGAGAGGCAGAGAGAGAGGGAGAGAGAAGCCCAAGCAGACTCCATGCTGTCAGCACAGAGCCTGACACAGGGCTCAATCCCACAAACCCTGAGATCATGACCTGAGCTGAAATCAAGAGTCAGACGCTTAACCGACTGAGCCACCTGGGCACCCCAGCACAGATTCCCTGATCAATACAGAAGGAATCTGACCCTCAGAAGAGGACCCAAGGCTATTCCGATAGCACAGAACCAGGACCTGAGCCCCACATCGATGTCATTTCCACTTACCCAATGTTCTCAATTTGAGACGAGTACCCTTTGGATTTCTTTCTGTTTTGTTTGTGTCAGTCAATGCTAGGGTTAGCAGGGAAAAAACGATTTGAGCTTATTAGAGTTGATTAGTCATTCCATTTCCCACCTTAGAACTATTGGATTTTTTCCTGTATCCCATCTCAGTGCCTGGCACATGGTAGAGATTCATAAGTGCTTGATACACTTAATTAAGCCAGGATTTGATTTGGATGGAATCTCAGTCCTTAATATTCTTCAGCAGCAGGACTGGAAAAAAGCAGGAAACTATACCCTTTGAAAGGCACAGTACGATACCAACTTTTACCTTCATTATAATATAAAATTTATGCTTTCATCTTTTAAGAATGAATTTGACTCCATTAAAGGAAAGCTTAAAAATTCAGGTATAGGGGCGCCTGGGTGGCGCAGTCGGTTGAGCGTCCGACTTCAGCCAGGTCACGATCTCACGGTCCGTGAGTTCGAGCCCCGCGTCGGGCTCTGGGCTGATGGCTCAGAGCCTGGAGCCTGTTTCCGATTCTGTGTCTCCCTCTTTCTCTGTCCCTCCCCCGTTCATGCTCTGTCTCTCTCTGTCCCAAAAATAAATAAAAAAATTTAAAAAAAAAAAAAATTCAGGTATATATGAAGAAGAAGGAAAAAAAAAGCACCCACCAACCCAGATAAAGCACTTTCAATATTTTATGGCAATTTATTCTTTTTTTCTCTATTCATGTATTTTATTATTTATTTATGGTTTTTATTGAGTTGTGATTGTTCTGTATTTACAATGGATGCATCTTGCTTTTTAAAATTTACATTCTCATAGCATTCTTTAAGTTATAAGCTCTTTGTAAATAGGGGCATAGCATAGAAAAAAATAGACCCTTACTTAAATGAGCACCTATTTTGTCAACTATCAATTATGCCTGGCTGAGGATCACCGACTTCTGGTTCCTTGGTGGCCACTCCACTGCTAATTAACCACTTCATCAGAAACCTAGACTTAGTTTTAGCAATTTTAGGTTCACAAGAACATGGAGAGGAAGGTACACAAATTTCCCATACTCCCCTCAGCCCCACATATGCACAGCCTCGCCCATAATCTGCATTCCCCATCAGAGTGGTACATTGGTTATAAGTGAGGAATTCACACTGACACATCATAATCACCCAAGGTCCATGGTTTACATTAGGGTTCACTCTTGGTGTCGTACATTTCTTTGGATTTGGACAAATGTATAGTAACATGTCTCCTTCATTATAGTATTGTGTACAGTATTTTCACTGCCCTGAAAATCCTCTGTCTATCCATTCTCCCCACTTCCTACACACACACACACACACACACACACACACACACACACCCAACCCCTACCCACTACTGATCTTTATACTGTCTCCATAGTTTTGCCATTCCCGGAATGTCATATAGTTAGAATCATACAGTGTGTACTCATTTCAGATTGGCTTCTTTCTCTTAGTAATATGTATGTAAGGGCCTTCATGTCTTTTCAGGATTTGATAGCTTACTTCTTTTTACTGCTGAATAATAGTCTGTTGTCCGCGTGTATCACCGTGGACTTCTCCATTCGCCCACTGAAGGACATCTTGGTCACTTCCAAGTTTTGGCAGCTATGAATATGCTATAAACATCCATGGGCAGGTTTTTATGTGGGCACGTTTTCAACTTATAAGGATAAATACCAAGGAGTGTGATTGCCAGAGTATACGGTAAGAGTATGTTTAGTTTTATTAGAAACCACCAAGCTATCTTCCAAAGTGGCTGTGCCATTTTGTATTTCCACCAGGAATGAACGAGGGTTGCTGTTGACCCACGTCTTCACCAGCATTTGGTGTTGTCAGTGTTCTGGGTTTGAGCCATTCTAATAGCTGTGTGGTTGTACCTTCTCGTTGTTTTAATTTGCATCTCTCTGATGACATAGGATACGGAACATCTTTTCGTATACTCATTTGCTATCTGTAGAGCTTCTTTGGTGAGGTGTCTGCTAGGGTCTTTCTCCCACTTTTTAAATTGGGTTGTTTATTTTCTTACTGTTGAGTTAGTGTCAATATCACTGGCAAAAGTCTGGGGGGAAACCCAGATTGAAGCTGTGGATGCAGTGGGGGCAGATTTGCTGGGTACTGGGAAATGAACAGTAAGCTGCCAATAACCCAGAATAGGCTACGTGGAGCCCTACATTGAGCCCTAGGGCCCAGCCTGGCTACCCTTCCTCCTTCTCTCCCCCACCCCCACCCAGTCTCTCTGTCACTTTAATGTCCCCAACATGCTGGTGCCAGGGTCCTCCCTTCTTAGACATCCTACTGCTAAAAACTGTCCCCAAATGAACCCACTAGCCTCTTCCCTGCCCCTAGTCCCTACAATACCAGTCAGTTCCCTCCCCAGCCCTTCCCAACTCTCCACTCTATAACAGCTGAGACACGGGACTCCTCCCCTCTCTGTCCTGACACCAAGCTGGTGCCCAATCCAAAGGCGGCTGCCTGGAAGTTTCTCCAGATCATCCTCTCCTGTTCACCTCACTGACCCCACCTCATCTCAGGCACCACTGCTCCACGTAGCCCCCAAAATGTGAGAAGCTGAGCTTTAACGAAAGCATCTTGTGTTTTGCAATGAAAAGATCTATTTTACTTACAGCATTATGTTTTGTGAACCAGTTGTATTTTGAAAAAAAAATTTTAACGTTTATTTATTTTTGAGAGACAGAGCCAGAGGGTGAGCGGGGGAGGGGCAGAGAGAGAGGGAGACCCAGAGTCCCAAGCAGGCTCCAGACTCTGAGCGGCCAGTGCAGAGCCCTACGCGGGGCTCGAACTCATGAGCTGTGAGATCGTGACCGGAGCCGAAGGTGGACGGTTAACCGACTGAGCCACCCAGGCGCCCCAAATCGCTTTTATTTTGAACACACAACACATGAGGGTGAGGACACCACCACCTTCCCAGCTCATGTGGCCTTCGAGGGTGTCACGTGACCAGTGTCGCCGCTTCCTGACACCTCCACCAGCATCCTCCTCTTTCATCCAGTCTGCCCTCCGCCCCGCACCAGCGGTCTTCCTCAACAACATGTGCTCGTGTCCATCGGCGGCCGAAATACCCTGTTACCCACCCCTCCCCTTGGTCCTTGGGACACAATCCAAACTGATCATCACAACCTCCCAGACCTATTACAATTGTTCTCCCTGCCTCCTCCCCAACTCCCCCTCCCCTCCCACACACTCCTGCACGGCAGCTACCTCACCATTCTCCAGATACACTACAGGTTTTCACAATTCTATATTTTGATTCACTGCGTGCACACTTATGGTGGGGCCGGCATGTGCCTGGACCAGTGCAAGGAGCCGGGAACGAGCATAAGGATGAGCCGGGCACAGCCCCCATCTTCCTGGCACCCAGAGCCTCTGCATTTGCTTCTCTTTGTGCCTGGAATGCCTTCCTCCTTTTCTGCCCAGAAAATGCTCAGCCTTCAACATCCAGCTCGAACGTCACTTCATCCATCAGCCTTCGCCAGCTCTCCTGAGCAGAGACATCCTGCCCCACTTTAGCCCTTATTATATGAGCCTGTAACCACCTGTTGCCAAAGTCTGTCTCCCCACGTGCTGTGAGCACTTGCAGGGCAGGGAAGCGCCACTGTGTATCTATCTGTAGCTCCCGACCTAGCACATACTAGATGCACAATAAATGTTTGTGGAATAATGTATATACAGTAACATATATATGGCACCTGCTATTGCTGGCTACGGTTTCATGCACGGTCATTTGCCACCTAAACAAGATTTAAAACTCTTCAAGGGCAAGGAATGCTCTTATATTGCCCTTGTAGCCCCGACCTGTCTACACATACTGCTGAGAGCAGGATCTGGCAATAGGACACGTTTGAAGAACCGACTTATAGGTATAAAGTCACCAGAGTGACTCACTCTGCCCTCAGCCACTCCAGTTTCAAGTACAAGTTCATCATCAGATGATTTCAGTTCATCATATTTTGGGAAACAGAATAAAAGTCCAAAAAGCCCTACTCAGTTTACTCAGTCAATAGCAAGGCTTATGTTTGTGGTTAAAGCAAATTATGGAATAATTGCAAATTTGGCAGACGGGATAGTATCACAGAGGGCACAGGGATGTGGAATTTGTCAAGTGAGATCTTCTGGGACTTTGGGTAAGGTCAACTCTAGAAGGTTCCATGCATTCACCAAGACTTTGATAAAGGAAGGTTGCCCATTTTCAACAAGGGAGGCAAAGTTAAAAAAATAAAATAAAAAATAAAAAAAATAAGCACATGTGTAAAGCTCTCAAGATTTGGAGGACCGGGGGCACTTGGGTGGCTCAGTCGGTTGAGCAACCTACTTCAGCTCAGATCATCATTTCACAGTTTGTGAGTTCGAACCCCGTGTCGGGCTCTGTGCTGACAGCTCAGAGCCTGGAGCCTGCTTCTCATTCTGTGTCTCCCTCTCTCTCTGCCCCTCCCCCACTCATGCTCTGTCTCTCTCTCTCTCTCTCTCTCTCTCTCAAAAATAAACATTTAAAACAATTAAAAAAAAAAGATTTGGAGGACGGTACAGTACAGCTTAATAGAAGTTTTCAAATAAGTTAGTGTTTGAATCAAGTACCTATGAGCAACTTTCTTAACATTTCTGAGCTTTGGTTTCCTCATCTGTAAAACTGAAATAATAACACCTACCTCATGGGGTTATTTATTATAAGGGTGAAATAAGATACTAGGTATTTTTAAAAGTGCTTACCATTGTGTCTGGCATGTAGTATGTGCTCAGTAAATAGTAATTACTAAATATGACCTGGCCTCAGACTGATTAAAAAAAAATTGTTTTAATGTTTATTTATTTTTGAGAGAGACAGAGAGAGCGTGGGGAAGGGGCAGAGAGAGAGGGAGACAGAATCTGAAGCAGGCTCCAGGCTCTGAGCTGTCAGCACAGAGCCCGACGTGGGTCTTGAACCCATGAGCCACGAGATCATGACCTGTCAAAGTCAGATGTATAACCGACTGAGCCACCTAGGTGCCCCAAACTGATTTTTTTTTAATCTGTTTTAAAATCAGTCAGTAAGTCACCTAAGAGATAGAAATTTCCTTTGGAGTCTAGACATTTCCTATGCATCAGAGTTCTTTGTGACTTGTTAGTGTCAGGGGTAAGGCAAGAGAAAGGAAAAAAAGTAACATTTATTGGATACCCACTCGATGGAAGCCTGGACGGTGCATTGTTCTTTAATCCTCAGTATCACTTTGTAAAGTTGATATTATCCTCATTTCACAGGAGAAACTGAGGTTTCAGGACCCGCCCAAAGCCAAATAGGAGATGGCAGAGTATAGAGATTTGAACCCAGTTCTGAGTGCCTGTCCATGGTTCTTCTCTGCCATCTGTGGTTCCTGCCTCTCTGCTGCTCACCTCTTCAGCTTCAGGGATGCTATGCATGGCCCCCACTAGCACGGGATGCCCCTGAAATGGCGTCTACTGCTCTAAAATCCGCACTCTTCATCTTGGCCCCAATCTTGGCAAATAGGGCATGAACGGAGCTCAGAAGTCTGTCTGCTAAGGTTCCTTTCAGTGTAAGAATTTATTTCATTAAAATTTTTGTAATGTTTTTATTTTTGAGAGACAGAGAGAGAGAGAGAGAGAGAGAGCATGTGAGCAGGGGAGGGGCAGAGAGAGGGGGAGATCCAGAATCCGAAGCAGGCTCCAGGCTCTGAGCTGTCAGCACAGAGCCCGACACCGGGCTCGAACTCACGGACTGTGAGAGCACGACCTGAGCTGAAGTCAGACGCTTAACTGACTGAGCCACCCAGGAGCCCCACAGTGTAAGAATTTATGGTCCTGAGACCACGTAGAGCCACTTTTCCTCTTTTAGCTCCATTTCCCCACCATTAAATGAGGACACTCAAGCACACCAGAATTTCCCAAGATTTCCCATGAACAGTTGTTGAGAGGCAGTAGGTGTTGAGGGTAAGCAACCAGACTTGAGCAATTATTTATCCTCTCTGTGCCTCAGTTTCCTCATCTATAATATGGAGCGGTTCACAGTACTTACATTATAGGGTTGCTATGAGGATTAAAAGCAGTAAGTATATGTAAAGGGCTGAGCCTGCGGTCTGGAACACAATGAGTGCTACATAACAGCATTTGCTGATGTTATTTTATACTTCAAGGCAGAAGAGAGGGGTGCCTGGGTGGCTCCGTCGATTAAGCATCTGACTCTTGATTTCAGCTCAGGGCATAATCTCATGGTTGGTGAGTTTGAGCCCACATCAGGCTCTGCACGGACAGTGTGGAGCCTGCTTGGGATTCTCTCTCTCCTTCTGCCCCTGCCCCTGCCCCGCTTGTGCTCTCTCTCTCGCTCTCTCTCTAAATAAATAATCTTTTTTTTTTTTTTAAGTCAAGTGGGTGGCTGTGGGTGGCTCAGTTGGTTAAGCATCTGACTTCAGCTCAGGTCATGATCTCATGGTTCGTGACTTCGAGCCCCACATCAGGCAAGCTGAAGCCCCTCACCAGGCTCCGCACTCTCTCCCTCTCTCTCTTGCCCGTCTTGGGATTCTCTCTCTCCGTCTCTCTCTCTGCCCCTCACTTACACTCTTGCTCTTTAAAAAGGCTGATTAGAGGGTACTAACCTCTTCCCCCACCCCCAGTCTTTTGGAATATAACTTTCCATGGTCCATCCCAAGCCCCAAATGTATTTGATATCTTCTCCCTTCCTTAAAAATTCTTGTGTGACTTTTATTTAAATTCAACATATGCATATTTGTTTAATATAAAATAATAAAGCACTTATTAAGACAGACACTCCAGCAAGATCTCTCCCAGAAGGCACAGGCAGAAGCATCGTTCCTGCTGGTCTGCCTCTGTACCACCCACCTGTGCTGCAGACTGGCTTTTCTATTCTAAGAGAGACAAACAGAAAATAAAGGGGGATGGGTAGGTAAAGAGCAGGAGGATTAAAGCAGATGCTTCCATGGGATAAAGTACCTGCAGGATTTGTTTGTTTGGATATTCAGCAGCAAGGAAACTGCGCAGGTAGTCATAATTACCGGGGGTCCTTCCAGCTTGCACCATGCCCTGTGTAGCCCTTGAAGGTAGAAATCAAGACCCCTTCCTGAACTCCATTTAAACAACAGGGGCAGTGATGGAATTTGATGCCCCCTTCCCCATAATAAAGATTTAAATCTGGAATAGCACTCTAGCAAAAATATTGGCAACACCCTAGAGGCTAAAAGTAGGAAAATGGCGAAGTAAAACATTCTACGTCCATGGCCATGGAAAATTATGGTAATAAAAGTCAGGATAGTCCTTCCCTCTGGGCAGTAGAGAGAGGCAGATGTGATCTGGAGTGGTCACATGGGGGCTTCTCAGTACTTGAGGTGGTGGTCTACTTCTTGACTTGTGTGGTTTTTTAAGATTTTATTTTTAAGTAATGTCTACACCCAACATGGGGCTCGAACTTACACCCCTGAGATCAAGAGTTGCACGCTCTACCGACTCACCCAGCCGAGTGCCTCTTGTGTGGTAGGTTCTTGATGTTTGTTTTATTATTAAAATGGGCATACACGTTCTATATAATCACCTATATGTATGCTACATTTCACAATAGAATGAACATCTTATTTTTGCGAAGAAAAAATTATTGTAATAAATACCACATACAATTCACAGTAATAAGTAAAAGAACAAATTTCAAAGTTGCATGCAATCTCAATCACAACTATGCTCTTAAAAATCATGTGTGAGGAAAAACTAGAGGGAAACGTCAAAATAGTGTTTGAGACTATGGGTACTTTTTTTCTCTTGCCCATTTCCCATATGTCTATATACGTCTCTCTCTCTCTCTCTCTCTCTCTCTCTCTCTCTCTCCATATATATATATATATATATATATATATATATATATATATATCTATGTATATACATACATATGTATGTATGTGTATATATAATGTATAAGAGCTCCCCCAAGGAGTCTTTAAAAGTATGAATCTTTTCATTATTTTCAAGTCACTCTCACATCTGTGACCTCATTGATTCTTACAGCAAACCTTTGGGGGAGTCCATGTTAAATAATCCTGTTTTATAGACTGCAACACAGGTGAAGTGTTCATGACCTGCACTGAGTCACTCAGTTGGCTGGAAGGAAACCTCTGAGTGGGTCCCAGGTCTCCTGAGTCCTGCTAGCACCTAGAAGCTGGGACTTCATTTTGGACACCCAGAGCTCTAGGGTCCCCACTCCTGAATGGGAATAGTTGCTACCTGGGCTTTGGTCACAAGGTCCAAGGCAGGTGTCTGTGGCAGTAGAAGATAGACTACTTACAAGAAGGTCCCCAAAGATGCAATCCCCACCTAGGGTGCCCTCATACTCCCTCCTTTCTAGCAAGGCACGAAGTCCATCAGTAAAACTCCTTGGAAATGTTGAGAAAGAGAGAGAAAGATCAGTTGTCAGGACCACAGGCTGTGTTTGAGAATCAAGTTGGGCAACATTTCTCAACTCTAGTTTTTAGAGAGAACCGTGATTAGTGAAATGCGTCTGTCCTTGTGCTACTCAATGCCTTCTTTTTGCTTCTCTCCCTCCAGCTCTTAGGGTGGGTTGTCAGGGCTTGCAGGGTGGCTTTGCAGGTGTCCATTCAAGACCCTCAGAGCTCAGCCCGGGGCCCTTCACTTCAGAGAAGATGGGGCCTTAGAGAGAGGGAGTACCTTGGTCAAGAATACCAAAGGCAGGGGCGCCTGGGTGGTTCAGCCGGTTAAGCGTCCGCCTTCGGCTCAGGTCATGATCTCACAGTTCGTGGGTTCCACCCCGCGTCGGGCTCTGTACTGACAGCTCAGAACTTGGAGCCTGCTTTGGATTCTGTGCCTCCCGCTCTCTCTGCTCCTCCCGCATTCGCGCTCTGTCTCTGTCTCACAAAAATGAATATATGTTTTTAAGAAATTAAAAAAAAAAAAAAAAGAATACCAAAGGCAGAAAGAGACCAAAACCCAAACCTCCCACTCCCAGCCTGGGGCACTTAGCACTGGACCACTCACTGGGAGCTTAAAGCACTGGTCCACACTGTGCTGAGGAAAGTGGAGGTACGTACCAGAGCTGGGTGTGTGGAGAACGGGGATCCCCTCTCGTTTTCTGTATGGAGTCTTATCCCTGCTCCCTTGAAGATGATCATTTCTGGATATAGCTCCACTTTGTCCACCACTGTTGCTACCGACTAAAGGGACAGATGGGCTCTGGCAGAGATTCAGGGGTTTCCCCCAGAAACCCCTTCTTGATTCATAAGTAATGAGACCACTGCCGAGGACTGGCTGTGTGCCCCATCCTCAGTGAAGCCTCCCAACAAGTTTATGTGTTAGCTGCTGTTACTGCTGCCATTTTCCAGCTCAGCCCGGAGAGGGAAATGACTCCTCCAAGGTAACACAGTTGCTGAGTGCCAACTACAGCATCCAAGTCTCACCTTCCACCCTTCAGAGCCCACGGATGCGGTGTTTCCCCGCCTTTCCTGAGGAGGCCCATTTTGGAGAACCTTAAATAGTAACCCCCACATTCTAACAGACTTTATAGGAAGTGTGGGCTTTGGAAAGCAGAGTAGAGAAGAAAATCCATTCCACTCCCTTTCTGTGGCAAAGAAGCGCACGTGCCTTGCTGCTTGGCCGATTTTGTGCTGAACTTACCCAGAGCTCTGTAAGCAGATACAATCTTGGGGGTTGAAAAAGAATAATGTGGGGAGGGGAGTGGGAAGGGACTGTTCCCTGGACTAAGACACTGCTAAAACCTTTAAATATCCCTTGAACTTTTTTTTTTTTCTTTTGGCTCCCTGCGATGTTTGGGTGTTTAGATTCTGTTGCCACGTGTGGGCTGTTTTTAGCTGCCTAGTTCCGTCCCCTCCCGTTTTAACTTTTTCCCCTTCCTTTTGCACATGCCCCAGCATGAAGTTTCCAATTCTTATCTCACTCAGCAAAACATACTAAGGCTGGTCTGAATGTGGATTCCCTCCACTGTTCTCCAGGGGGGAAGTTCAGCAATAGTCAAGTCTCTGCTTAACCCCCTTCCATGGAGGAGTAACACCCTCCCACCCCCCACCCCTCCTCTACCCCCCCCCCCCCCAATAACCCCAGTCGGGCTTCCTTCTCAGGGGGAGAGGCATTCTTTGCCTTTGTGTAGAGAAGCGTTTTGGTCCGGGGAGCTTTTCTTGTTCCTCTTCTGGATGGTACAGGCTGTACACGCTAGAAATCGGTGGAGTTAACTGAAGTCAGGGTATGGTGAGGACACACAGGACTGAGATATTGATCACTCCTCCAGGGGCACACACCTTGGGGCTCTCTTCCCTTGCCCGGCTCTCTCCCAGTCCCCCCCTCCAACGGCAGGCATTTCACAGTTCTCCTGGGGGCTGGGGGCTGGGAGCCAGGCAGAAGTAGTTTTTGTTTTCCTTGGATAAGCGTTTCATTCACGGGGTGGATTTACTCCTCTATCAAGGTTCTTATCACTTTTAGAGTTTCAGTGGGAGAGCGAGGCAGAGAACGCCAGGCTCACGCTCCGGTGACCAGCTGACAGCATTTTCCATCCAGGGTGACTTGGAGATTCAAAACCAAGAATTATTTGAATGAAACAAGACCAATAAAAGGAACGCAAGGCACGATGATAATAAAAATAAAAATAAATGACGAGGAGCTGTGGACTTCTCAGTCATAATTACCCTTCTCTCGCAAGGACCAAGAAGCTGGGCTGGCTGTGTTTACCCTACGCCCTAAATTGAATTTCCCCGCAAGGACAGGATTAAAACACAAATCTGGCTGGGGTGCATTAAAATGCAAACTGGTTAAAGATTTCTGTAGGCATCTCACGAAGAGAAAAAAAAAAAAAAAAAAAGAGGACGGGGGAGTTTCACCTGACACCCTCCATTTTCCTGTTTCACTTTATAATGGCGCAATTTATTCCAGGGCAATAGGTAAGTAGTATATAGATACGTAGAAAATCCCAAATAATTTTCATTTAAATTTACAAGCGTTCTTCCTTCTGGTCTTGCAGCGTTCTAGGGGTTGTGCCGACACGCCCGGGGTTTACCTGCAGGAGGGTGGAGTGTGGGGGTGTGGGGCTGGCGGTGAGGGAGTGTGGGCGTGGGGGTGGAGGGTGGGGCCGGGAGAGCCGTTACCTGGGCGAAAAGTAAAGCAAAAACAACCGCCCCGTGCTTCCCGCGCGACGTAGCTGGAAACCGGGTCAGGTACAGGGCTACATCCTCCAGGATCCTGCGTGGAACCCCTGGGCTCTCAGACCGGCTGGTGGCGGGGGGAACTTCCGAGGCTGGCCTCGGGCGTTGTCTTGGCTGCCCGGAATTTTGGCGAGGGTGTGTTGGCTGAGGTTTGGGCTTGGGGGGAGAGGAACCCGGGTGTGGGGGGACCTGCAGTTTGACCTGCAGCTCTGAGGGTCTCTGCCTCAGGCGGCTGGGCAATCAGAGGGTCTGCGGAGACGGACAGATCTTCTCCTGGGGTGCAGGACTGTTATGTGTGTAAGCGGGCGTGGGGGAGTGGGGGGAGGTGGGGGAGACCCCTCCATCACTGCCAACTGTAACTGCTTTAGGGGAGCAGGTGCGGGGGTGGGGCTGACGGCGAGGCCCAGGTTCCAAGACCCTTCAAATTCTTACCTCAAGTTACCAAAGCATGATCTTTGATCACCTCTCTCCCAAGAGGCAGGTGGAAGCAGAGGCTTCTGCCCCTGACCGTGCCCCCACTCCCCACGCGCGTACGCGGGTCCCCCCCTGCCAGGCAAGTTCGAAACTTCGCCGGCCACATGCGCGTCCACATATATTCGTCCTTGGGCAGTTGAGAAGGTCTCTGGTTCTGCCACTCTCGAAGCTGAGACAGTTGGGGTCGGGGAATCGGAAGGCGGAAATTGTTTTTAAGGTTCACGTCCAGTTCTGCTGAAGCCCCAGCTCTAATCTGAGGCCATAGGACCCACCCTTTCCCGACAACTGGGCTTGAGGGTAGAAGGGATTTCTTTTACGAGACTTCGTTTCGGCTACGGTCAGTGCGTCCCCAGTCCCGGCGGTCCTGTCCCAGCCAATTCCGCTCTCGGCGCAGAAAAACACGTGAAAGACGAAGATGGGTTTTCCCTAAACGTAGCCTAAGAGGGAGGCGACCCCCCCCCCACCCCCCCGGCTCGCGTAGATCAAAGCACCTTCTCTTTCCTCCCAGCCCTGGCCGCGCGGTTTCAGCCCCACTCTTAGCGCCTGTTGCCTCTGATTTTACAGCTCTCTTATCGTTCCATGCTGTGTTCGTTTCGCTGAGAAACTGTCAATTTCAAACTCTTTGTGGTTGTTTAAAAAAAAAAAAACAAAAACCCACTCCGCTCCGTCCTGGCCCTGGCCCGGGAGACGGGTTCTCCACCGGCCGGGAGGCCGTTCCACATGTGCGCTCGTGCGGGGTGCGCCGGGGCTGCGGGCGCACAGTGCCCGCTGAGCGCTGCCCTCCGCGACTGGGTTAACGGGCAGACTTCTCGCGGGCCCTGCCGTGGCGGTCACCCCCGGCGGGTAACGGTGGGGGCTCACGGTAGGGGTCCCTTGGGCACCTCTCCCACAGCGGCGACTACCACTTCTGACACTACCCTGCCCTCCATTTGAGAAGGATCTTTTGGCGGGGGAAGGGGTATTTTCCAGAGCCTCCAGAAAATGACCACGCATTTTAGAGAAAGGTCGTGCCCGCTTCCCAGCCTCACCTAGTCTGGGCTGCGGCCAGGCCCCGCCCCTCCATCTCCCCCCATCCCCCAACTTAGCGGAGGGAGAGATGCCAGCGCAGTGGAGTCATGCCGCTGGCTTGGGCACCATTGGCTCATGCCTGGAACACGCAGCGGCGAGTACGCACATCTGGCGGCCAGCCCGGACGGCTCCGGTCCTGATATGGAGAGAGAGGGCGGGCGGGTGTGTGTCCGAGCGCGCGAGGCCGGGAGAGCGCGGCCCTGCGGGCTCCTCCCCGAGCTTGCATCACCAGTGCCCCCCTTCCCTCCCCGCTTTGGCCCCTCCTCCATCCCTCTCCCTGCCCAGCCTAGTTCGGCTGGTTCTCGGGGGAAGCTATTAATAGCATTACGTCAGCCTGGGACTGGTAACCCGGAGTAAACGGGCACACCGCCAGCTGGAGGGCTATAAAAGGGGTGATGCAACGCTCGCCGAGCCACAGTCGCACGCAGCGAGGCGCGCAGTGCACAGCGCTCTCCCGGCGCCGCCGCCCGAACCCGAGCCGACCCGCCAGCCCGCGCGCCGGCCGTGAGTCCTCGGGGCTCGCCCGCCCGCCCCGCAGACAGACAGCCCGACCCCGCCCCGACCCTGCCCGCCCTCTGGACCCTGGCCGCCCCGAGTGGAGACCGGAGGTGAGCGCTGGAGCCGAGTGAGTGAGCGCGGCGAGGGTGGCTTGCTTTCATTCCCTCGGCGCCCCTCTAGTGACCAGTCCCGCGACCCCTGCGCCCGCCCCCCGACCCGCGCGCCCAGCCTCCGGCTGCGAAGGAACTCTGGCCGAACTTCTGCCAGCCGAGGCTGCTCCACAGCGCTTCGGAAAGTTTCTCGCAAAGAACTTTCTCTTTTGACTTGGGGCGCGAAAGGTTCGCGGCGACGGAGACGTCGGGCTCCGGTTCCTCCACCGGCTCCGGGGCACTGCTCTTCTTGGCCCTCGGCGCTTGCTTACCTCTCCCGGAGCGGGCGTGGGGAGGTGGGTGCGCGGGGGGTGGCCAAGGCTCTCCGCCTCGCTGGCCCCCGCTCATCCTAAGCTCCGAGCCGGGCACCGCCGCTCCCGAGTGCAGCCTTCCCCGGGCCCGCCGAGAGGCACCGAGGCCGGGTGCCGGCGGAAGGGCTGCCCCAGGGGCCGGAGCGAATGAATGGGAAAGGGACCGGCGAGCCTGGGTGCCGGGCGCGGCCGCTGGGGGTCGCCCTGCGCTCCCTGGAGCGCCGGGCCGCGGGACCGCGCCGGAGCCGGGAGCGAAAGTTAGTTGCGACAAGTTTAGAGGTGGCGAGCGCTCGGGTTGCTGTCCCGGGGCGGAAGGCGGAGAGGGCTCCCGGCACAAGCGAGCGTCCAGCCCCTGGGCCTGAGACTTCCTGTCCCAAAGCTCTCTCACACGCTTTCCCTATCTGTGACTCTTCCTCCGGCGGGCCCGCGGATTTCTCTGCTTTTCGCCCGTGGAGACCCACCTCGGAGGAAGCGAGGGTGCGGAGCCCCGTCAGATAATTGAGAGCACGCCTTTGTAGCCTGGTGGTCGGGACTCTGAGCGCTTACACTGCGCCTCGTGTCTTTGAGCCTCAGTATCCCCAGCTGGGAGAAGTGGGCCCCTCCCTCTGTTTACAAGCACCAAGTGGTGGTTGACCAGATAACCACTGAGGTTCTGTTCTCTCTGGCAGAACTTCTCCAGATTCCAGTGGTATAACTGAAAGAAAGGGGGCCGGTGAGGAGACCTGGATGATTTGCAGGGGGGGGGGGGGGGGTCTCTGAGACCAGCTTCGGTGGCAATGAGGGGGAGGGGACTTATCCATGGGCATGTCTTCCCTTCCTTTCTTTCCATTGAATTGGTTCTCCTCTCCATTTTCATTTCACCTACTTTCTTTCTTCCTAACCATTTTCTTTTCCCTAATTTTATTACCTAGATCACATACGCTTCTTACAAATAAAGGCATGGCCAAACCCCTGATGGAGCCAGAAAAAAGAAAATGAGTGCTAGAAAATCTGGGTGGCCTCCCAATGCACGTATTTCAGTGTGGGTGACAGTCCCCTCTGTTGGGGGCTTCCCGGACTTTATTTTTTTTATTTTTTTAAATTTTTTTTTTCCAACGTTTTTTATTTATTTTTGGGACAGAGAGAGACAGAGCATGAACGGGGGAGGGGCAGAGAGAGAGAGGGAGACACAGAATCGGAAACAGGCTCCAGGCTCCGAGCCATCAGCCCAGCGCCTGACGCGGGGCTCAGAGCCTGACGCGGGGCTCGAACTCACGGACCGTGAGATCGTGACCTGGCTGAAGTCGGACGCTTAACCGACTGCGCCACCCAGGCGCCCCTTCCCGGACTTTAAATGAAGGAGAAATTGTTCTTACTGTCCTTTCGTTTTATGTTTAGTATTTAGCATAGAATAACGCTGCAACATACAGACTCTTGCCTTGAGGATGTTCTGGACAAAGCTTGAAGTGGCAGAGGGGTTTGTAATTGTATTGTCTGCATGGCTTCAGAGACAATGTGACAGGTCGCTCTCCAGGCTGACAGTGTGGATAAGATGTAGCCCACAGCACCTGTGGCAACAGTTGGAGCCTTCCCATTCTTCCTGTCTGAACCCCACCCCTCTCTGTCTCTCTTTTGGCCCTGTCTCTCCATTGTTCTCTTTCTTTTGTACTCCCTCCCTGCCTCAGTCCTGTCAAAGCCTCTTCTGTGGTGGATACCAGGTTACTAAGACCACTGACCCCTCATCTACCTGGCCAATGACTCTATTCTCCATTTGCCCTACTGGTTGGTCCTTTTGGGGTTGAATCTCTGTTGGTGATAAAGGAAAATGAGCAGTGGGTGAGTGGCCAACAGTTTGGCCACGGGTGGGCCACTCACCAGCTTTACGGCCCTTGTGCAAGTCACTACCTTCCAGGGTCTCCTTTTACTCAATTGCAAAATGAAGATGTGACCTAGGTGACTCTAATATTGGGCGTTTTATCCCATTATCTAGAGCCCGTGATTTCCTCTCGTTGCAAATTGGCTGGGCATGGAACAGGGTCAATGGCTCCAAGTGTTACCCGGCTCGGGAAGGAGGAAGTGCATAGGCAGGAGACCACAGAAACCAGAGATGGTTCCATACTTGAGAACTGGTTATTTCTCAAGTGTGTAAGAGCAGTGGAGACAAGGTTTTGCCAGCAAATAAATAGTGGGGTAGAACTGACCTGGTGTGTTGGGAGCCCTGGGTCAATCAAGGTGTAAAAGAAGCTGTGAATGACCTAAATTTCATTAGGGTTCTAGCGCATTCCTGATCGATAGGGCTAACTTGCGTTGACAACAACATTTTGAGTTCCCTCTGAAATGGGGAAAGTGGAATCACAGTAACAATGGCTCCTCAGTTCGGGTATAAATCCACTTTCGTGCCATTTATATAATCGTCTTAACTGCCCTGTGAGGGAGTGGGGGCAGGGGGTTTTGGTCTCATTTTACGGATAAGGAGACTGAGGCCCAGAAACCTTGAGTGGCTTGTCAGTGGGTGCTCAGCTTGTGAATGGTAGTGATAGGCCTGTTCCTGAAGCTCCAGCCTTACATCGATGATTTTTAGGGAGGCTGGGAGAAAGACCAAGATAGAAAGTTAGTGAAAGACCAGCATCGGCTTCCTATACTGTAAGTAAGATGTCTTAAGAGCAGCATTTAGTGTGAAGAGATGAAAATTAAAAGTGAAATTCAATGTAGTTGTAGCTACTAGGAAATATAATCTGAGAGTTAAATTTCCAGTTAAAGAAACACGAGTAAAGTTTCACTTTCTTGAAAATGATGAAACTACCAAAGATATGACATGGTTTCTGATTGGAGATAATGAAGCAAAAGCAAAATGCAGGTTCTTTGTAGCAAGTGTGGACAATTTTAACATCAGCGTAGAAAGTCAACTCAGAAAATCCCCAAACATATTTTTTTGTCTGCAGTGAGGGGGGAATGTTGGCAGGTCTCGACTTTCAGAAAAATTGTCTGAAGATTTAACTTCATTTTCCTTGTAGGGACACAAGCCTGAGTCTGGGCTTGATCAGACCTTAAGAGAAGGAGGAAAGGAGTCACCAGAAAGTATCTCCAGAAATTAAGCTGTAGCAGAATGCAGAGAAAGTTCAAATCTCTACAGATATAACTGCTTTACTTTCAGAAAGGCTTTTTAGCATTTTTACAGCCTGTTTCCATCCCCAAGTAAGCCCACCTAATGCTTTTCATAAAAACATTCCATACCACAGACATTCTTCAGTTTCTTTCATCAGGACTGCTGACTTTACACTAAGGAGGAAAAAACAGTCCCAAACAGCAGACCCCGAGCCCTGAGAGCCCATTAATAAACTTAGCCGGGTGGTGAGACAGAACTACACTCAACCTCAGTGGAATTCAAACTGCCCGTGTAGAGGAGAACCATCCAGTCCTCCAAACAAAGGCCAGCCCAGTGGTAGCTCTGAATTCCATCCCTGAACTACTGAGTTTTTAATAAAGTTGGTTAAGGGAGGGAAAACATGAATGCCCGGGAGAATCTTAAGCCTCTGGCTTTAGAAGGCCAGTTTTTCAGAGTTTATCACCTGCCAGAGAAGTATCCTCCCAGTGTCCTAAGATTATTCGATTACGGTGATAGAGGAACATCAGTTCTGGCTTATGACCCGGGGCTTTGGGAAGAGAATTACATACATTTCCTGGATTTCTTTGAATAGTCAGCAGTGGCATTCGTAGGCCTGGAATTCTTTTTTCCATCCGTGTACTTAAGATCTTAAGGGGGAGTTAGTTATAGGTCAGGGTGATCTATTCAGAAGTGTCTGAGATCACAGAGAGTGACCAGCCACCCTCCCACTGAGACCCCACAGAGCGTCTGTCACAGAGCCAGGCCTGGGTTGGAGGGATCCCTGGGAGGCCCGGTAAGAATATACCTCCCAGCTGCCTTTATGCTTTCCAGGACGTGTTCGTGTATTATTTCCTCAAACTCCTTGCACAACTCTGGAAAAACAAGGTGATTGTTACTGGCCTTCTTTTACAGAGGAAAAAGCAGGCACTGGGAGGTGTAATGATACCTGAGTAAGTGGACCTCAGATCTTGATCATCAGTCCCCAGTCTAGGAGTTTTGTGGATAAAAGACCCACGTACTATGACTCCTGAAATGCAGGTAGCAGCCAGAGTGTGCACGCTGGCACAGAAAGACCAGCAGTTCATTGCACAGAGTTCATATTTTCCCCATGGTTCTTTGCTTAGTCTCCTCCCCACTGTTTCAGTTCTAGGACCCCCAACCACCCCATGCCTGCCCCCGCTCCCCAAGAAGGATTTGCACTGTTTTTTCTTTGTGGGTTTTGTTTGTTTTTTTCAGTGTAGAATAATATTTTACATACTATAAATTCAGGGCATAAGTTCTGGAGTCAAACTTAGTTCTGAGTCCTGATGCTGCCTCATACTAACTCTGTGACTTTGGGGAAGTTATTTAGCTAGTCTAAACCTCAGTTTCCTCATCTGTGAAATAGGGCTGGGACCCAGCTCACTGGATTCTCATGAGGGTTAAGGGAGATAATGCACAGAAGGGTTCTGGTGTGAGGGTGGCACTCATTAAATGTTAGCGACTTACCAAAGGGCTTCCTGTCTGCTAGACCGGGCTAATGACGGCAGGTCCCCAGATTGAGAAGAATGCTCCAGGGGACAGTCTGCCTAGACTGTCATTCATTATACACATTCATTATACCTGAAGAACCGACTGCAAGGATGGGGGGGGGGGGTGGGGGACGGCCGCTGATGGAGGGAGTATATGGCAGGAAGAGATTTATGGGGGACCATTCCAAATTGGAACCATGGAACTATTACTGTTTCTACCCTTCACTTTCCTTGCACTGTCCCTTTGGGTTCCCTGGGCTATAGAATGAGAGAGGTAGATGAGACCTCAGAGACCCTTTGATTAGACCGCTCCTTCCCCATTTCTTGTATTCAGTGGGGCAGTCTGAGGTGGTCAGTGGCCATTGGGAGCAGCTGGTGCCCAGAGCTGGGTGAGGCTCTGGGGACAGGAACAGTGGAGACTCAGTCCCCACGCTGCAGGAGCTCTCAGCCATTGGCCTGATGAAGACTGAGGCTCAGAGAACCTAGGTCACACTGTCCCTCAGTGCCAGAGCCAGTCCCAGGTTCCCCTGGGCACCCAGCCCCAGCTTTCCCAGCCGCCACAGGGCTCAACAACACCCCCCAGGAGAGGTCCAAATTCTTAGATCCTTGCTTTTCTTTTCTCTGAGGTCTTTTGCTTCAGCAGCCTTTACCTTAAGAAGGGGCCACTGGTCCCTTGAGGCGTGAATCCTGCCCCCCTGTCCCCCCCCCCCCCCCCCAGCCAACCCCAGCTCCTGCCAAACTGGGCTGAAGTAACACACCTGCTAGCTATAGTTACCATCCTCATTCTCATTGGCTTGGATCCAACTTCCGGAGGGAGAAGCTTCAGAGATTTATTTGCTAAATGCAAGGGTCCCCTAGTCTTTGCTTTCGCTTCTATTCATTGATTGATTCAACTTGATTTCAGATACCCTCCAAGTTTCTTTTCGAAACAGAGACTGAAAATGGGGTTACACAAAAGTCTCACTGATTTTTTTTTTTTCTTTCAATGCTCTTCCTCTTTCAGGACTGTTTGAGGCTGCATTTGCATATATGCACACCAGCCAAAACTAATATCTTTGTGAATTCAGAATAGTCTGAAATGCCACCCCTTATAAATTTCAATTAGGCATTTATCCACATCACTGAGCTGTGTATTTTAAGAACCTGTTTTACTCAAGACAAGGACGGCATGAAATGAAAACAAAACAGAAGCCTGAGGGCTTACGGGACTTTCCTCTGGGGGTGCGGCCCTGGTGTTGGAGGCCGCAGGTGTGGGGAGACTTGATCCCATGCCCCTAAATCCCTGAAGTAGCTTGGGTTTCAATATTTCTTTCAGCAAAATGATGCTTCAACACCCAGGCCAGGTCTCTGCCTCGGAAGTCAGTGCCTCTGCCATCGTCCCCTGCCTGTCCCCTCCTGGGTCACTGGTGTTTGAGGATTTTGCTAACCTGACACCCTTTGTCAAGGAAGAGCTGAGGTTCGCCATCCAGAACAAGCACCTCTGTCACCGGATGTCCTCTGCACTGGAGTCGGTCACTGTCAGCGGCAGACCCCTGGAGATGGCAGTCACGAAAACTGAGGTAGGTTCTTCTCGAGGTGCCTCTGCTTTCGATGCTTATTCATCATACCCCCACTGTGCCAGGCATGCTCCAGGCTGGGGACTGCACAGAAGGCAGTGACTGTGCTCATCACCACCAGGACCCAGCCGGCCAGACTGTGGAGCCAGGACTGGCCAGCCATGCCCCGCGCTGTGTTGATGCTCACAGCCCGGCTCCAAGGCCACCTCTGTCTCTGAATTCCCCCTTGAGCAACCTTTTAGAAGACACCTGGAGTAATAGACATGGCGAGGAGTCTAACAGGTGGCTGCTGGCGATGCTGTGGTGGCCCAAGGACCTGAGGTCTTGGCTATTTTGCAGGCCTTTCCCTCATGGATAAAAGATGGGAGTGTATCAAGCTTACTTAATTGGCCCGATCACTGTCTTTGGTCAAGGGGTAGTGGAACATGGCCAAAAAGGAACTGAGTTTAAAAGGAAAATTGTTATGAATCTTCATGATTCTATAAAAGGAGGTGGGGGTAATAATGACTCTTGCATAAGATTGATGTAAGGGTTAAATGAGACCGCGTTTGTTAAGAGTCCGGCTGTTAGTCAGCATTCCGTGACGGGCAGCGGGGGCTACCATATGATGCTGCATCCACAAGGCATCATTAGAGGCATTGTTGGGCCTCAGTTAACCTCTGGAGGCCATCATTGCCTTTTTGAATCCTGGGCAGCACAAGGGGAGCCCTGAGACACACGAGGAATTTTTTTTAATTCTGTAATTAAATATCTTGAGATAACAGGATGGAATGGAAAGTAGTAAGATCCCCATAGAAGAAAGAAAAGCATTTTGGAAGGCTATTTGGAGGGTTCTTCAGAGGAAGAAGCAGGAGATGTCCAGTGCAGAGGACAGAATATTTCCTGCTCCGTGGAAATATTCCTTAAAGCCACCCAACTCATCCACTGATTCTGTGTTTACCAAGTCACCTGATCTTAGGTCAATTTAACAAGTAGGTTTTCCTACTGGGAAGAGAATGCACCAGCTGACCTAGTTGAATATTCAGGTCCCCTTGGTTGCTATAATTCTCTTCTTAAAATAGATGCCAAGCCTGTGAAACCCATAAGCATCCTGTTGTACGTAGGCAGAGTGAGCCTGTTCCCCCAGATCCCAGTCACCTCTGGGGAGGCAACAAGACGGAATGAGGCCGTATGTCCAGGAGAGGACACAGTATGAGGAGCCAAAAGCCTGGGTTTACACCCGGGCTTTGTAGCCTATGGGTCTGGTAGCCATGAGCTAGTGATTCCTGGGCTTCTTTGGACACATTGCTGCTGGCCACTCTGTGCCTCATTTCCACGTCAATACAGTGAGAGAATTGAACTAAATCGTTTCTGAAAGCCTTTTCCATCTCTGACAGTGTATGACTCTGAGATTTGCTCTACTTTCAAGTACTTCCTCATTTGAGAAAACCCTGAATCCTCTCCCACTTCTCCAAAAATGTCCGTAGGGTTGCATAGGAAATACGACAGTTGCTGAGTTCTAGATGAAGATATTGATGGTGAGGTTAATAATGACAGTAACTGAAGCTTACACAGCACTGACTAAACATTATGCAAAGCATTTTAATTTTAATGAAAAAATTGTTTTAATGTTTATTTATTTTTGAGAAAGAGCATGAGCTGGGGAGGGGCAGAGAGAGGGAGACACAGAATTCGAAGCAGGCCCCCAGGCTCTGAGCTGCCAGCACAGAGCCTGACTCAGGGCTCGAAACTACGAACCGTGAGGTCATGACCTGAGCAGAAGTTGGACGCGCAACCAACTGAGCCACCCAGGCTCCCCTAATTAATATTATGTGTATATAACTAATCTAACTGATTTGACCCTCCTCACCACCCTATTAGGTAGCTAAGATTATTGATCCCATCTTACAAGTGAGGAAACTGAGGGTCACAAGAGTATTGCAATATGCCCAAAGTCTCACAGCTAATAGGTGGTGAAGCTGGGATTCAACCCAGTTTTGTTTCAACCCAAATGTCTGCCGGTATGGCTCTGAGATCCAGGATGTAAAAGGCGAAACTGCCTCTTGCCTTGCTTTCCCCTGGGGCTTTGTTTCTCTAAATCTCTGGCCTTCAGTGCAGAGCCAAGGCCGTGTCGTCTAATCCAAAGGACTTCTAATAAGACGGATCTGCAGTGATCATTGGGTCCCAGGATTTCTTCCGTTTGAGGTGTGGCTCCCACGCCCTCTCCTGCTGTCAGGAGCTGTGACAAGTGACAAGACAAGGTCTGACATTAGCAGCCTAGGCCATCACCTGCTTAGCCCACCGTGGGTGCTTCATCCTAGTCGGCCTCCAGCCTCTAAGCAAAGCCCAGTGGCCGACTTTGTGGGCTTCCCATCAGTCCTGAGACAAAGTCAGGGTCAGAGCCAACTTCCATAGAGGACCAGATCCTGAAGCAGGACAGGGTTTTATTCTTTGAGGGCCCCTCACGGCAGACTCCGAGTGGGGCACAGAGGAAGAGGTCAATATTTATTTGCTGGATGAATCAATGGTTGGTTCATGTTTACCACCCACAGGTGGTACCAAGCCATGGGCTGATAATGCCGCTTTGTTTGGGCGATGCTCCTGAGTTCCTCTTTTCCGGGAGCTCCATGAGCTTCTTGTGAATTTATGAAGGAGGTGCTTTAATGCCCTGGGTGAAGATAGAGGTGAATGGGGGTTAAGTCAAAGAAAAGGCAGGAGGGAGAGGGTGGCCAGGTGATATTCCCGAAGCCATGCCTAGATCTAGGGGAAAGGACGTATTGACCAAGCAGAATCTATTTCCTGCTCTAAATGATTACAGTTTTCATCCAGTAGTTATCAGTTTGAATATACAACTCATTTCAAAATCCCAATGCATTTTTGAACAAGCTGAGTTTTAATTTCTTAATATTGCCCGCGTAACTTGAACAAACGGTTCCTTGGTTTTCATTATCTGTTCGCAAGTGTGTGCGTGTGGAGAGGTTTCATGCCGAGGCCCTTAGCGCTGGGGCTGCCCTGGTTCACTCTGTGCTGGCAGTGAAAGGCGGTGTATTCAAGGTGGGTTGCATGTCTTGATCTCTTGCCTCCCATGACGTGTGTGGTCCCTTCACTCGTAAAGGTAGCCCCGGAAGAAGACGAAAGGAAAAAGAGGCGGCGGGAAAGAAATAAGATTGCAGCTGCCAAGTGCCGCAACAAGAAGAAGGAGAAGACAGAGTGCCTGCAGAAGGTGAGTCCTCCCCACCTCGCCCCCTCCTCTTGCTCATGCCTGCCCCCCACCAGCCTCATGCTGCTGTCACAAAGGGAGTCAAAAAGCCCCCTACCCAGGAGTGTTTTCTCGAGAAGGACGTGTAGCAGAAAGGTCACTTGATAGATGAGGAGGTAACAAACTATCAGCACAACGAAGGTGACGCTGGATGTATGAGAAGCAGGTGTGTGCACTGGAAGCCGCAGGCTGTCTGGTGCCCAGGTTCCCAGCAGCCCTGGCCCATCCATACACGTCCAGCAGCTTCCAGGCTGCAGGATACATCAGCCCAGTTAAAGAAGCTTCATTCACCCGTTTTAACGAGAAAAGGAAGCTGCCAGCTCTCAACTGACTCAGAATGAAAAGCCTTTAATTAATCTCTTCAAACAAGTTATTTCCTTAATCCGAAAGCAGTGGTTATACTTTTTTTTTTTTTTTTTTTTTTTTTTTTTTGAGTTCTTGTGTGTTCTTAACTCTGCTGCCCTTCTTGGCTCATCCAATAGTCTGAGCTCCTGGCTGTGTTCAGTCGGCTCCCCTTCCTGAAGGGAAAAGCACGGGAGGGAATGGCATCTCAGGGCAGGAGGGTGGGCCACGGCCCTGTCCTTCCAGGCTGTGTCCTGTCCCCCGAGTGTGGACAGGCCAGGGCAGAGTCTTCGCCCAGGTTCCACAGGCCCCCAAGGAGTCTGTTGATTGCTTCGGGGAGGCGATGAAAATCGAGACACTGTATGTGGAGGCGATGAAAATCGAGACACTGTATGTGTTGCCATGTACATTTTTCTCAATGAAACCAGTGACTCTCAAAAGCCTAAGCACCGTGGGTCTGCATTTCTTCCCAGCCCTCAAGGCCCATGTGGGTCCAGGAGAGCTACACATGGGCTGTTGGACTCATACAAAGGAGATCTCTGAGCCATTGGCTCTACTGCAGTGTCATTACCACGGGAGCCACAGCCCTCCCTCAACCTTGAGCGGAAACTCAAGGGCATCTCTGAAGAAGCCTCCAAGTTCAAAGGCTTCTCTGGGGGCTGGATTCTCCCAGACCTAATGCTGCTGTCCCAGCTTTGTGGGGACGCTGTACCAGGGAGCCCACATCACTCCCTCTGCAGACCATTCCCACTTCGATGAACCCCGATGACTGTGACCACCACCACCCCAAGCCACCCTCCTCTTCACTGGAACCTTGGCCGCACTCCTAATAATTCTCTTGCTTGCCCCCCAGGAGTCGGAGAAGCTGGAGAGCGTGAATGCCGAACTGAAGGCCCAGATCGAGGAGCTCAAGAATGAGAAGCAGCATTTGATATACATGCTCAACCTTCATCGGCCCACGTGTATTGTCCGGGCTCAGAATGGGCGGACTCCAGAAGATGAGAGAAACCTTTTTATCCAACAGATTAAAGAAGGAACATTGCAAAGCTAAGCAGTTGTGGTATGGGGGCAATTGGGGAGTCCTCATTGAAACCTTCTACATCCCAAACCCTGAAGCCATTGGAGATCTGACTTCCTATGCACCTCTCGCATCCCAGCAGTGAAGCACCATCGAGGCAGAAGAGCCCTTGGTGACTCAGCTGGGCCTTTCCTCTCTGCACCAGAGTGGACTTTGGACCGGGGCAAGGGCATCTTTTGTCTTAACTCCAGGATTTAGGCCTTAACCATCCTGGCTATTCTTGGATGCTGCAGATGGCCCCTGGTTAGGGTCCTGCTCATCTTTTGCCTGGATTCTACAAAAACAAACAAACAAACAAATAAAGCCAGGACTCTCACCATAGGACTCATGCTGAAGAAGTGTCTGCACATTGGGTGGGTGGAGTGGGGCCACCTCCTGAGCTGCCACTGCCACTGCCACCATCACTTATAGGGACACAGAGTGAGAACGGCATTTAGCGAAGTTGTACAATGGCCAGGGTTGTGCTTTCTAGCAAACATGCTGTTATGTACAGGAATTACTGTGTGCAAGGCATTTGTTTCAAAGCTAGGCATTGTGTTCTTCTGATGTTTGTTTTGCACAACACTGGTGTGATTTTCCTCAGATCTGGTTTCTGAGGGCTTGGTGGGGGAGGCGGCTACCACCATATGCAGTGTCTTACAAAATGCTGAGGTGGCCGCAAGAGCTCATCAGCCCCGGGAGAACAGAATTCTGCTGGCGAGCAGCGTAGTTTTGTGCCAACAGAGAAAGCTGCCTTTCCCTCGGCGCCCAGGCATTAACGCAGAATTTGTGGGCATGACTGTAGGCCCTCTGTTGCAAACTCAGTTACAATGTCACAGGAAGAAAGCAGAAAGAAAGTCCAACTTCCAAAGGGTTAGGACTCTCCCCTCGGTGACTTAGGTCAGGAGTTCTTTCTAGGCCAGAAGAGCCAAAGAATATTCCATTTTCCTTTTCTTGCAGTTGAAAACCACATCCAGTGGAGACAAGTTTGAAGCCAGGTGATGCCTGGGTTTTAGCATTATTGGGTGTTAGTGGCATTGTTTGTCATGCAGATGTTGGCAGAAATCTGGCCCAGAGCATTTATAACTGTGAGAGGTCATTCACACTGGCCACAGGACTCTGGCTACTGTCTGTTTAAATTCTGATGTTTCTGTGAAATCCTCAGAGTGTTCAATCCTACTCGGTAGTATCATTACAATTTTTATGTAAGAGGAAATATTACTTATTTATCCTAGTATTCCTAACCTGTCGATATAATAAATATTGGAACCAAGACATGGTAAACTTAAGTGTTGTGCTGGTTTCTGTTCTTTTAAATGGGTTGGTTGTTGAGATTTACTCATTCCCCACGCCCTCCCTCTCCATTGAGGGCGAGGGGCATTGAGCCTAAAAATTCTCCAAGTGTCATCCTTTGCTTTTTGGCGTGCCACTTAGGTGGGACAGTTGACTTTCAATCCTGTTCCTCGGTCTATAGCATCTGATACTCAATTTCTCGTTAGCAAACCCTAGAACACAGCGCCAACCGGGTATATCCTTTAGACCAACTGTTTGCTGTTTAGAGTTTGGATATACAACCTGAATTGCTAAATACCTCCGCTAGTTCCTCTGAATGTACGGATGCCTAAAACGTACACCTGTTTTCCAGC
Organism: Panthera onca; assembly: GCF_046562875.1. Classification (NCBI taxonomy): domain Eukaryota; kingdom Metazoa; phylum Chordata; class Mammalia; order Carnivora; family Felidae; genus Panthera; species Panthera onca. The sequence goes on along the minus strand of NC_138355.1, from coordinate 33,587,611 downwards.
TTGAGCCCTGGACACTGTACATTCTGCCACAGAACACCTCTTAAAGTATCTACTTGATTACAGCTATTGTCTCAAATATGTGCCTTATTGTTGCAAATACGTATTTCGAATGTGAGGAAAGAATGGAGGGGGGAAGAGAGGGAGACAATAATTTTTGACCGGACAGGTGTGATAGTGCAAAGAAAGGTATTCCACCTAACTTTCTGGAATCTCCAGGGCATATGATTCCTTAGGTCTGGAACAGAATCGGGCTCCCTTGCTCTTGGCCTGTGCAAATTGGTATCCCTCACAGGCGAGAAATAAACACTGGCTGCTCTACTGCTAACGCCGTTCTTCAGAGAGATAGTAGCTTCATTAAATGTTGAGATTGATGCACATGAATGGGGAGCCTGCCTCTCTGAACTCATGTATGTTTCCTCTAAACTCTCACCTGTGACACAGGTGTCCTGATTTTGCTGCTTTATTTGCACATCAGGGATAGTTCCCAGTCTGCAAGGAGCCCTCTGGTTGAAGTACCATTCACCACTTCTTTTAGGAGATCATCTATTTTCTTTAAGATAGGGGGACAGGAGGGGAGGGGGGAGGGGGGGCGGGGAATTCCTCGCATTTACCCTCTGGTTGTAGATATAGGTGCCCCCGATCAGCTGTTAGGAAACTCAAGACCGGTTTTGAAGCTGCCAGGGACAACAATGGATTGGAGAGGAAGGAAGTGGGTGGTGGCTATGGCCAGAAAAATGGATCTGAAAAATACGGTTACTGGATATGGTTATATGGTTACTGGAACTGACAGCTCTTTTACCAAATGCACTAAAAAACAGTTTTGCTTTCTGCAGCCAAGATTATGTTCTGATACTTTAATAAAAGACAAAAAGATGACTATGTATTTACCATCAAGTCGTTTAGTTCCTCTTGTTTCACACTCGATGGAGAGGGAAGGTTGGGAGGGTCTGAGAATAAACTTGAAAGGGACCTCCGCCAGAGTCAGGCACCTGGGCTATGGTGCCTTTCCATGGGGCTGCCTCCTGCCATGGTGGTGACGTCACACTAGCAGGGCCTGGAGGGCCCGGCCTCCCTCCTGACCTCATCCCTGTCCCCTCGCCTTTCCCGGAGATCTGGCCTGACACCTCTTTTGGGATAAAGAGTTTTAAAGGGTTCTGGTCCAGAGGGATTCTGGAATTAAAACTCACTTTCTGCCAAGAGCTAAACTGTTATTTCCCATCTTTATCCTAATTTCTCCCCATGGGCTTTGAATAAACCCTTGAAACCCAAACCCCGATCAAGCCTTTTCTCTCTTCCCATCCCATACTCTTTGGTTGTGTTCAGTTTCTCTATGGAGTGGACAGTGTTTTCATGAATCCGCCTGAGGTAAAACTTCAGAGGAGGCCGATTTTGCCCATGGATCATCCTTCTGTGTTCTCATAGTGGCTCTAACCCCAGAAGCATCTTTTTTGTCGTCTCAAAAACTGCTCTCGAGAAGAAATTCACCTGAGACTTAAAGGGCCAGTTGAGGATGAATGTTAATGAGAGCTACCATTTATTTAGACAATATGTGCAACCTTTACATGGCAGTATCTCATTTCATCCTCAGTGACTTGTCCCCATTTTACAGATGAAATGGAAAACTGAGTAGCTCGCTCTAGATCACACCATTGACCTTTCTCTAAAGGGTTCCAAGCAGGAATGTATATGTGTGTGTGTGTATGTGTGTGTGTGTGTATGTGTGTGTGTGTGAGAGAGAGAGAGAGAGAGAGAGAGAGAGAGAGAGAGAGAATACACCCAACATAAAATCTGCCATTGTACCTATTTACAGTGTACAACTCAGTATATTCACAATACTGGGTAACTATTACCACTACCTAGTTCCAGAATTTACATCCCCCACAAAGTAAATCCTGGACCTATTAAGCAGTCACTCCCCATTCTCCCCTCCCTCCAGCCTCAGGCAACCACTAATCTAAACTCTGTCTCTATGGATTCGCCTCTTCTGGATATTTCATATAAATAGATTCACACGGTATGTGGCCTTTTGTGTCTGGCTTCTTTCAGTTAACATAATGTTTTCAGGATTCATCCATGTTGTAGCAGGTATCAGCATTGCATTCCTTTTTATGGCTGAGTAACATTCCACTGTATGGATAGACCACATTTTGTTTATCCTTTCACCTACTGAACAGGTGTGTGTATTTTAATGGAAAGATTGCCTTTGTTTTCAAGGACTGAATCTCTAAGGTAGAATTTCAGGAAAGATTTCATCAACCTGGAGGATGAGAGTTGGGAGGTGTGTTTCTCAGAACTTTCAAGTAACAATTTAGAAATTAGGGGGGGCGTCTGGGTGGCTCAGTCGGTTAAGCATCTGACACTTGATATCCGCTCAGGTCATGATCTCGCAGCTTCATGGGTTCAAGCCTCACATCAGGCACGGCTCTGGCAGTGCAGAGGCAACTTAGGATTCTCTGTCTCCCTTTCTCTCTGTCTTTCCTCCCACCCACTCCCCCACCCTGTCTCTCTCAAATAAATGGACTTTAAAAAAAAAATCTTTAGAACTGACTGACACACTCTGGGGCGTCTGGGTGGCTCAGCTGGTTAAGCGTCCAGCTCTAAGTTTCAACTCAGGTCATGATCTCACGGTTTCGTGGGTTCGGGCCCCACGTCGGGCTCTGTGCTGGCAGTGTGGAGCTTGCTTGGGATTCTCTCTCTCCCTCTCCTTTTACCCCTCCCCCACTCACACTGTGTCTGTCTCTCTCAAAATAAATAAATAAACTTTAAAAAAAAAAGAAATTACACATTCTGCGTCTAGCTCTGTGGGGGGGGGGAGGTGGGTGCGATAAGGCAGGAAGTATGGTGGCACACACTCCCCATAGGTGTCACTGCTTTCAAACCACTCGTGCATGGTAGGGAGGTTGCTACAGGAGGATGTTTGGCAGCCTCTTGGAATTGAAGATTACATCCCAGGCCCCCCGCCCCCTTCATTTCACTGGGGAAGAAGGGAAGAAAACTGGGGGTCTTCAGAGAGAATAACTAGGTGTCCATACACAGGCTGTTTATGAAAACATAATGGAGGGAAGGAGCAAAGATGGCCGCCTGGATAATTTAGTCCCCACTTCAGCCCAGCCACTGCCTGTAGTAGTCGTCTTGGGTGCTGCCCATGACATCTATATATACACCTATGGAGTTACACAACTTCCAACAGTGCATCAAACGGCTCTTCTTGAAGGTAGTTAAATCAGACTGGTTTGAAAAGCGTGTGGCTGGAGCAAGGTTTCTTCGTGAAGGCAAAGTACTGGAGTGGTTCAGAACAAAGGCTTTGGGATCAGCTAGACCCGCATTCAAATACTGCCTCTACTACCATTACTTCTGTGAAGTTAGGCGAATGATGCCTCAGTGTCTTCACCTGTAAAACGGGACGTAACGACAGTACCAAACTCAATGGGCTCTTAACGGTCGTATGTGAAGAACATAGCAGGGCACCTCGGGGATGAGTTTTTAATGTTATTGTTGATGGTTGCTATCTTCCATGTGTACTGAGATTTTATGAAAAAGCAAGCGAAGGACCAAGACTGCCAGTTCAAGGTTATTGGATAAAATGAAACCATGAGCTCAGATGTCTCCAAGTGTATCCCATCACCTTCTATTCCTATGGATTTTGTCCAGTTGCTGAATCTTTTGCATCTGGGGGAGGATTAAAAAAAAAAAAAAAGATCCCCACACAAAATGTTCCCATTTGAAGAAATTTTTATTTTGATGCCCACCTGAGTCCCTAGCAGGATGGGCCTGTCCTCTGTGGGGGCAGTGGGGCTGTTTGGGGAGGAGGATGGTGGCCCTTCCCTGAGGGGGCTGCCTGGGGGATGAGAACAAAGGGGTATGTGACAGTGACAGGTCACAAAGGGCAGCAGAGGATAAATATGGCTGCGCAGGGGTTAGTTAGGCTGAGTTAGTTCTGTCACCAGGTCTGCAGTTCCTGGCCTCTCAGGGAGATAAAACTTCAGGGGTGGAGGTGAGGTGGAGGAACCCACCATACATCTCCACACCCTTGCAGAATTTCAGTCTGGGGTCCAGGCACCCTACAGCACCCCCTCTGTAATCCTCTGAGCTCCCACCCTCACTCGTGTCTCTGGGAGGCTCTGAGGCAAAAGGGGGTGGCCCCCGTGGGGTGGGGTGGGGTGGGGTTGAGACACTGGCCATAGAGCCACCTGTGTGACAAGGGAGCTCGGCTATATACCCTCTGCCAGCCAGGCCAAGGGAGAGAAGATCCAGGGACCCGCCTTGCGCGCACTGCCTCTTGTGATAGGAGAGAGTCATGAACCCCGAGTCTCTGCTCCCCTGTCACACAGCCCACAGCCGCTCCGCAGTGGGCATGTTCAACACGGCCATGGGGAAACTACAGCGACACCTGCACAAGGGGGAGTACGACATCTTCAAGTACGCGCCTATATTTGAGAGCGACTTTATCCAGATCACCAAAAGGGGAGAAGTAATCGATGTGCACAACCGGGTCAGAATGGTGACCGTGGGCATCGCGTCCACCAGCCCCATCCTCCCGCTACCGGACGTCATGCTGCTGGCCCGACCGGCCACCGGCTGTGAAGAGCATGGCGGGCGTGGCCAGGCCACCAAGGGAAAAGGCCGCAAGGCTACCAAGACCTTAGAGCTCACCAGGCTCCTTCCCTTGAAGTTCGTGAGGATCTCCATTCACGACCGCGAGAAACAACAGCTGCGCCTCAAGTTCGCCACCGGCCGCTCGTGCTACCTGCAGCTGTGCCCCGCTCTGGACGCACGGGAAGACCTCTTCACCTACTGGGAAAAGCTCGTGTACCTCCTGCGACCACCAGTGGACAGCAACAGCAGTACGTACGCCCTCCCAGCGGAGGACATGCTTTGCATGCCTGTGTTTGAGGAAGAGAAGAGGAGCCCAGCAGGGGCGGATTTCCAAGGAAAGGGCTATCAGGACCAGGTCAGCATCAGGAGCCTCCACGTGGTCTCCGAGGTGGCCGGGGCCACCTCTGCAGCTTTTGCAGGTGGGGAGGGGACCCGTCAGGCCTCCCACAAACCCGATGCAGCCGCCGCCACCCCAAAACCTGCAGAGCTCCACAGGGAGTCGGCGGCAGAGCCACACGTAGAGCTGGCGGCAGCCGTGGCAGCGCGGGAGGCGGCGGGGGCGGCAGCGGTGGTGACAGGAGGGACGGCCGCGGGGTTCGCAGCAGGGATCGCAGCGGACACCGCGGCAGGCGCTTTGAGCGTGGCCTTGACCAAGTCAGCCGCCCCGGATCGGCTAGGCGCGGCCGTAGCAGGTGCAGCCACCGCGGGGCCGGGAGGAAGCAGGACCAACCTAGCCATTGCGGGCACCGCCAACCTCTCCCCGGAGAGCAGGAACGTGGCCTTGGCAGGTGCCGCGAAGATCCCCGGGTTTACTTCCGGCTCGTCGACCAGCCTCTCCCAGCGGGCCGGCAGGACCCCGACCTTCGCAAGGACAGAGGGCGCCCGCAAGACTGTGGCGGGAAACGTGGAGAGAGCGCTCCTCTCCGACGCGCAGAGCGGAGGCGCGGAGGGTGAGCAGGCGGGAAGGCAGCCGCGCAAGGGCTGGAGGGAGCGCAGGGACAAGGAGCGAACCTTTCGGGGCTCCCGTCGCCGCAGGGCAGCCGACACGCGCCACAAGGCCGGGGGGGACAAGACCAACCGGAAACCCTCCGGGCGGTCCTTAGCCGGCCACAGAGCCGCGAGGGAGGACAAGGACAAGGCCCGCGGCAGCCCGGGGGGCGGGAGGCGAGCCCCCCACAAAGGTATCGGCCACGCGCCCATCCCCAAGGAGCCCAGGGCCTCCCACAAATCGGGGCGGAGCTTATCCACCGCCAGCTCGGGGTTAGCCACCAAGAGGCTGGGCAGGATCGGGTTGTTCCTGAGGAACGTCAAAGCCAACCTTACTACCAGGACCACGGGCTCCCTACGCGGCAGAGACGTGGGCGTGCTGCCTAAGGCGGTGCACAGGAGCGGGCTGGAGGCCATCGAGGCCTCGGAGAACTGCCAGGGCCTGGAGAGCGCGGGGAGAGGGACATCTGACATTATGGAGACAGTGACCTTCGAAGCCCCTTAGTAGGGCTTTCCTCACAGCAGTTTAAATAAAGAACCATATAATCTGAGAATGGCATGCTGCATTCTGTCTGAATTTCTAGGTCCTGCAGCCCAGTAGTGACCTCACACTACTGTGAGGTCAGGAGGGGTCCGGTCTGAGACCCTGGGGTGGGGTCAAGGGCAGCCCCCACCTCACACTGCTGCTCAGAGCCAAAGGAGTGCTTCATCTTGCCTCAAGGCCCATCTGGCTTGTTCCTGAGGGCCACGGCTGAAAGTCAAACTATGGCCTGGAAAGCTCTTCCTTTTCTTCCATTCTTTCTCTATAAACAGCCCTTCCCCCTTGCAGGTCCATAGACCCAGCAAGAACAGGACTCCCATACCCTCAGGCCAGTCAGTGGAGGGTACCAGGGTAGAGCTGCAAACAGTCTCCAGGGTCTATTCCAATTCCAAGGGAGAAATTGGTTCTAAGACGGTGAGAATGTTAGCAAGACACTGTGCCCACAGCCCAAATTCCCATCAACACAATTGAGAGTACAGTAGGATATGTATAGAGATAGACATACAGCAGTGAAAATGAAGGGCAGCTACACCCTGGCTCCACGCATTGGCAGAGGGAAAAACCTATTCTGTGACTATAGCCTACACCACTTACAGAACAGTTCAAAACCATGTTTGAAACCGTAGATACAAAATTCATGGGGGAAGCCAAGACGGGATCACGAGGTGAACACAGGGCTTTCAGTGGTGTTGATCGATCTCCTAAGCAAGGCGGTGGGGTGGGTACATGGGCACACAGCTGTATTTTTCACATTACTCTCTCTGCAATCAGAATGGTCCTAGGGTCACCATGGCAACAGTGATGAAGTTCTTGCCTTGGATGTCCCTAACCAATGCCTTATCCCTTATGTGTTCACTCTTAGGTACTGCTATGACCATATTACAAGATCCAGTTTAAGGAGACAATTTAATCCTCGTTTGGTTATTAAAAAAGGAATAATATCTCTATTTTACAGATAGAAGCACTGAGGCTCAGAAAACTTGGAACTTTTGTAGAACAGTGATCCATCGGCCCACCCCAGACCCCACTTCTGTATGCAAAGCATTCTCGACGCTATGTTCCAAACCACTCTGCACCAAATGGACTGGATTAAGGGGAGGGAGGGATGAGAGCTGGGGAGACTCCTGACTGTGACCCGGTTTGGGGATATCCGTGAGCCCACAGTCCTCAGCTGGCCTTATCTCCAGAGTGTCCAGACCACCTTCGAGCTGTGTCCCCAGCCTCTGCATGACCTCCTGCCTGGGATTCCGGGGACCAGTCCCTGCTGGGGCTGCCTCTCCCTACGACCCATTCCTCTGGCAGCCACTAATTAAATGTTGGTATGGAGAAACCATCCTGAGCTCGGTTTTCAAAAGTTTAAAAGGGTTTCTCCTTGCCAAATCTCTCCTTCTGGGGTTCAGAACACAAATCCTTAAACCTCACGTGAGGGAGGTTATTTGTTAGGTCCAAGCAACACAGATGCTCTGACTTTTGCAGCCCTCCTTGGGGGGGAGGGGAGGGGTCTCTTCTGTTGGTTAAGGGAATGGTGGCCACGGGGCGGGGCCTGGGGCACGGGTGAGGAAGGAAGACAGCCAGAGACCTACACACATCCACTGTTTCCTCCAGCGAAACAAGGTTCACAACCCCAGGCTGGAGAATTATTGGAGTGAGTCAAGTCATTCTTAAAGAAGGAAACATGCCCGGTGAGGAAAACAACCTAGAATCATTAACCCAGAGCCTCGGAGAAGACTGGGAGCTGCAGGGGGACAGAATTAATGGTTTACTCTTAACCAGCTTTCCCCTGGATTCAAGGTGGGGAAATTACAAAAAGACCACATCACATTCTTTTGATCCTGTGATTCCACCCAGGCAAGTGCAGGTAAACACTGGTCTGGAAGAAGAAATTGCAATAAAGACATCTGCATAGAACTTAGTCGTTTAATGGCGCGTAGGTTCTTTAATGTACGTGCCTCCTTCTGCTTCTCACATGTCTCCACTTTGCAGATGGGCAAATGGGGGTTCAGAGCATTTGAAAGACTTGCTCAAGGTGGAGGTGATGGTGCAGAGAGGGGATGATGCAACTCCTTTCATGTATCACCTACTGAGTGCCAACTCCACATCCCACAGGGAGGGACAGGGACAATGGAGAAAATAGGGCAGGCTTGGGTCATCATCACAATGCTCAGTGACAGATACAATGAGAGATGCATGTTCAGGGAACAGGATCTATTTAGAGGAGGGGTTCTGGGGCATGGGAAGGAGTCTTGGGTCAGAGAAGGGTTCACAGAGGAACTGGCAGTTTTAAGAATGACTAGGTCTCTGCCAGGTGGAGGAGGCATGGGGAGTAAGGGCAAAGCTGGAGGAGGTGCAGGTCACAGAAAAGGATGCGTGCAAAGTACGAAGCCTTGAAATATTACGATGTGTTGAGCAACTACAGGATTTCAGTATTGCTGGTTGGAGCACAAGGGGAGAAGAGGGACATGAGGCTGGAGAATCAGGCAGCTGGATCTTCGGGCACCTGGGGTGCTGCGTGAATGTCCAGGATTTGGGGAGCCATTGAAGGCCAGCGTCTGACGGGAGTAAGTTCTCTCTGGCTCCAGAGTGGACAGCTGATGGACAGGGGGCTGTCTGGAGACAGGGGATCCTCCAGGAAGCCATTCCATTAATCCTGCCCAGAGATGGGGAATCCTGATCCTGGGTGGCAGTGGGGGAAACGGAAGGGAGGTGGGGTCCAGAGGTGTGAAATGATGGAACAGGACAATTTCCACCCCACATCCTGAAAGACCGGGAGATCATGGTGTAGGCTCAGCTAAAGGAGGCGGAAATGACAAAAGTGGAAGGCCCTCACTCTGTGGAAAGCAAGGAGGAACGTGTTAAGATATAAAACAGCTTCTAGGTGGCTAAGGGGTAAAACACCAGGACAAGGCAGCCAAAGGGAACTGGAGAGGAGAGGAGACACTGCCTGAACTGTTCCTTGCCCATGGGGACAGGAGGTATTCCCACAGAACCCTCCTCACTGTGCCCAAGAGTCGCCCGGCAGAGCCCCTTGTGGCCACATCCTGGTAATGCAGACTGCTGCTTGAAAGAGAAGAGCCAGGACTGAGGCTGAGTGGCAGTCACGCCTTCCCTTTGTCACACCACAGTTAGCATAACACCAATCCCAGAGGTGTGAGCTGGGAGGGAGGGGTCTGAGTCAAGAGGATGCACCTCATCCAGGCTGCAGGGCTCCAAGCCTCTGGCAGAATGTGGAGTGACCACAAGACGGGTGCCCTGGGAGGTTGGGGGTTCTGACCCAAGGGACAGAGTGACCATCAAGAAAAGAGGTAGGGTCTGGGGTGCCTGGGTGGCTCAGTCGGTTAAGTGTCCGAGTTCGGCTCAGGTCATGATCTCGCAGTCTGTGGGTTCGAGCCCCGCGTCGGGCTATGTGCTGACAGCTCAGAGCCTGGAGCCTGCTTCAGATTCTGTGTCTCCCTCTCTCTCTGCCCCTCCCCGACTTGTACTCTGTCTCTGTCTCTTGAAAATAAATAAACGTTAAAAAATTAAAAAAAAAAAACGAATAGAGGTAGGGTGGAGTTATGGTCAGGGTCCCTCTGCAACCTAGAAGTCATTCGAGAAACAACTGTTGAACACCTACTGTGGGCAAGATAGGAAATCAGGGCCCATGAAGATGTTCATGTACACACACACACACACACACACACACACACACACACGCCAGTACCACAAGCCAAAGTGTGGCAGTGGCCTTGGGCAGTGTATAGAAAGAGGCATCACAGAGAAGGGAAGGTCTGAGCAGAGAGATGATGGAGAAAAAAAAAAGACTTGGGCATTTTGGGATCTTGGGAGATGTTTCTAGATGACAGACAAGTGCAGTGTGCCCAGGATGTAATGTGCTTAGGGGATGGGGGGGGGTGACGTGTGGGGTGGGGGAGTGAGAGCGTGGTGGGAAATGAGGCTGGAAGGGGAGACGAGGCCAGAATGCTGCATAAACCCCTGAACCCCCTGATCTTCACTACTGCAGATGGAACCCGTAATGCAGAGGTGAGGGGGATATAGAGCTGGATTTTCCTGGAGAAGAGCACAAGACCCGAAAATGTGTTATAGAGGTGCATGTCTTCCCACACTCTCTAAGTGGGTGTCTTCTCACAGGTGTGCTGGGGTGCTGATACCCATCATCTTTGGGGCACCTGGACGACCTACCAGTTGGTTTTGGCTGCCAATAGCCCCATCTGATACCCCGGAATGCCCTTCCAGTGTTGCCATTTTCTACATGTGCCATGGCCTGCAAAAGGCTGGGAAAGACCCTCCTCGATATGCACGTCACGTGCACACAGTGCGGTTGGCAGCAAAGAGCCACTGAGAAGCACCTTCCTTGGTGGGCTGGCCTGTTCCCCACAGTTCCAGTCGCTGCTGGCCACGTCACCCTGGTTTTCTTCTCCCACGGGCATCGCCACAGGCCCAGCACCTTGCCATAATGCAATTTACACTGGTTTTGGAAAGTTTTTCATAAAAAAAAAAACGCTTTATGAAGCCAAATTCATTTTTGAAAGACTTATCCTTTGCTTTGAGAGTATGTCTTTCCTCCTGTTTTTAACATTTTAGTTTGAAGTATAACATATGTACCCAAAACCCCCACATAACTAGCACCAGTGATGAATCAGAACATCAACACAGGGGCTCCTGGGTGGCTCAGTTGGTTGAGCATCCGACTTTAGCTCAGGGCATGATCCTGTGGTTCATGGGTTCGAGCCCCACAGTGGGCTCGTTGCTGACAGCTCGGAGCCTGGAGCCTGCTTCAGATTCTGTGTGTGTGTGTGTGTGTGTGTGTGTGTGTGTGTGTGTGTGTGTGTGTGTCTGCCCCTCCCCCGCTTTCTCGCGTGTGTGCTCTCTCTCTTTCAAAAATAAACAAACATTAAAAAAAAAAGAACCTCACCACAACTCTAGAAGCCCCCCTCATGTTCTCTTTCAGTCACTACCGCCAAAGGTAAACATTATCCTGACTTCTAACACCATAGATTCATTTTGCTTTGTTTTTCAACTTTATGCCAACGGAATCACACTGTATATATTCTTTGACTCTGGTTTCTTTCCCTCAGCCTCCTATTCGTGAGATTTGCTCAGGATTTTTTTTCTGGCAACAATTCATTCATTCTCATTGCCATACAGTATTTCATTGCAAAAATATTCTCCCATTTATTTATTCATTCAGCTGCTGGAGGGTGTTTGGGTTGTTTCCAATTTTTGACTATTAGGAATCGTGCTGCTATGAACATTTATATGCAGACCTTTGGGTAAAAATATACATAAAATTCTGTCAGGCATATACTTCGAAATGGAATTGAATATATGCATATGTTCAGTTTTAGATGATATCCCAAAGTGACTGTGCCATTACACACGCCTGCCAGGAACGCGTGAGCCTTCTGGTTGTCACATCCTTGCCAACATTTGATGTTGCTCATCTCTTTCCTTTGAAAACCATTCTGGTGGGGTGAAGTGCCTTTTTTCCCTTTCTCACAAAAAATGCACTTTTTAAAAATAAGTTTATTTATTTATTTTTGAGAGAGAGAGCACGTGCGTGCGCACACGCGGGGGAGAGGGGCAGAGAGAGAGGGAGAGAGAGGGAATCCCACTAACAGTGCAGAGCCTGAAGCAGGGCTCAAACTCATGAACCATGAGGTCATGACCTGAGTTGAAACCAAGAGTCGGATGGTTAACTGACTGAGCCACCCTGGCGCCCCTAAAAACATACTTTTCAAAAACATATATGGCGACCATGGAAAATGGTAATTGTGTTATAATATCCTGAATAGGGAAAGTTAGAGGTTGGCTTTCAAGTTAGTTTTGAAATCTCATACATCTCTGAGATCTTAAGTGTTGTTCATACATTTTCAAGGTTTCTCATTTCAAGGAAGCTTATGTTTTTATACGCCTCTCCTACCATCCCGTTCCAGCGACCTTTTGCTTTATAACAAACTACCCCCAAAAACTTTGTGACCCCCAAAAATGGTATCTCATACATTCTTCTACACCAGGAATTTGGACAAGGCTTACCTGGGAGCACTGGCTTCTGCTGCTCATGGTATCGAGTGAGGTGGTTCAGTAGTCTGGTCCGGAGAGTCAAGGAGAGCTCCATCCCTGTGTCTGGTGCCTTGAAGAAAATGGCCATAAGGTGGGATTATCAAGAGGCATGCTTCCATGGGGCCTTCTGGCATGATGGTCACAGGTAGTCAGACTGGCTTCCCTCAGAGCAAATATCCCAAGATCACCAAGGGGAAGCTGCTTCTGGCTGAGCCTCAGAAGTCACCCGGCATAACTGCTACTGCATTCTGCTGGTTACAAGCAAGTCATAAGAGCAACCCAGATTTAAAGGGAGAGCAATTACAGTCCACCTCTTCAGAGGGAAATGGCAAGATCACATTGTGAAAGGGCATGGGGGGTGGCAATATTGCTGTGGCCTTCTTTGGAAAATACAATTTGCCACCCCCCCCCCATGCTAACAAAGCCCCCTGGCCAGGATGTACCTAAGGAGCCCTGAGGTCATTGCAGCCACCTCCATCTTTCATACTTTCCCTCTCCTTAACTCCCTCTCTTATGTTCTTACCTCTTTTCACTTTACTTTCTTACTCCCTTCTTTTCTTCCCCCTTTCAATGAACCAAACTCACAAGGAATCCCACTGGGCATTTCTTAGTCCTCTTCTCCCCATCCCTCCCTACATATCCCCAAGCTCTTTGACCCTCTGGTGATAGAATACTGGGACACCTGGAACCATACATCACATGTCAGGCCCGGAAAGGTCTTGACTAATCCCAGATGTAGTTTACATATGAGGAAGTTGAGGCCTAGAGAGGACAGGGGCTTTCCCAAGGTCCTACTTCAAGTAAGTGGCAGAGTTCTGGTGAGCACAGCCCAAAACCTAGCCCACAGTGGGTCCCAAAGAATACCAATGACTTTTCCTTCCATTTCTGACTTCCTGGAACTAGAACCATTGTTTCTGTTTCACATTCATTGCCTCAACATTACAATCTCTTTTTGGCTTCTTGGTCAAGGACAGAAACCAGTCTGGCAGGCCTCTGTTCCCAGAGAGGCCTGTCCCAGTCCTGGCCCAGGTCCGGGCCTTCAGAGATGGGTGGGGGTCTTGTGGATAGAGCAAAGCGGGATTAGCTCAACCGGTCCCCCTCCAACCAACTGACTGCACCCAGACACAATTACTCCTTTCTGTTGCTGAAATCCAAGAATCCTCTAAACTTGAGTATCAACTAGCAACCGGTTTTGGACTTTTCTGCGTATCCAACAGGGATGGTGAATTTAACTTAAGCTGATGACGACAGAAGTCGGGCTAAGGATAAATCTGGAGTGACATAGGGCCAGGAGTCACAACTCTATGTCCAGGCCGAGAGACAGAGACTCTGTTACGTTACAACCTGTTTCGTCTGATAACTCCACTCGGGAGGAGGTGAGGGCCCAGAGGGTGAATCCCAGGCTGGGCCACCAGACATCGCACAGCATCAGGGGCTGAACTTCAAGGGAAAAGCAAGGGCTGGAGAAAATGGGGGTGGGGGGTGGCACATTGGGATCTCAGTAGTAAGGACGTGGAGAACAGCCTGCTAAGAAGCCTCTCCGAACTTTTTGTGATCTACCAGCTCAGTGCTTTAGGCCACAAGATAGCAGCGGTGTAAATCGGTGATAAGCTGAGACTGAGACTGAGGCATGCTGTCAGGGAAGTCACCTTGGGCCAAGAGGGAGTCCTGGAGGTGTCTGTGTGTGAGAGACAGAGGGGAGAAATGGCATATGTTGAGGACTCTGTTGACAGGAAAGGATCCACCGGTCACTCCTGCATCCAGGCGCAGTGTGGCCTTCTATCCTTCCCTACGCCCCTTCCTTCCCTCCCTTCCAGCAGCCTTCTGCAGCTCTGACTGACAGGAGGCCCAGAACAGGGAGAGATATCACTAATGACGCTTAGTCCTTCCTTGCCCACAGAGGCCATGCCCAAAGACCCTCCCCAGAATCCCTTTGCTGGGAGTGGTCCAGATAAGTCGTGCAGGGTTCCCTGCCTTTCTTCCTGGTAGGGTCCCTCCTTCCAGCTCTTGTGCCTGCCAAACGAAAGAGCAATTTCTTTTCCCTTCATACTCCCCTCCTGGAAAGAGAGGAAAAAAAGGAAACCACATCACTACCCGTGTCATTTCCCAGCCTGTGGTTGGCCAGAGCCCGCGCCTGGCCCTCGTCCACACGGCCTGCTGCCGTGGCTGTATCCACTTGAGCTGAAAGTGTATGAGCAGCTGCCACACTGGGCACGAAGCCAAGAAACGGGGAGCCCACCCCGTGTCTCCTTCCAAGTTCTGCAGTCTGTTCCTTGCATCTTATGGGGCTGCCACGTATAATGACAGTAGTATCTATTGAGTGCTTCCTCTCTGGCAGCCGCTGTTCTAAAAACTCTACAGGGGCTGTTGTGTTTAGTTCTTTTCCCACAGCTCTATGAAGTCGGCATTATTATTCCCATTTTACAGATGAAGGAATTGAGGCACAGACAAGTTCAAATAACTTACCCAAGGCTTCCAGTGGTGGAGCCAGGATTAAATCCCAAGACGTCTCACACTGGGGCTCACCCCCCAGGCCCCAGGGTGGGCTGACTCTGTGAAGTACGTGGCCTTAGAAGGTATCTGCCCCTGCACCCTGGTGAATGGCCAGCCTTTAGCCAGCAGGCAGTCAACAAACTCCATGGCTTAGAATACTGGGCTCCATATCAGGCACCACCCTCTCCCCCTGGCCCTGGGGGCCCCTCCATCTCCCTCCACTCCTTGCCTCTCACTCAGGCCCAGGGTGTCTTGGCCACTGGAGGAATGAGGTGCATATGTGGGCAGAGTGGCTTGTTCCTTCTAGTTCCACACTGCCGACATCTGTCTTACCTGGGACCGCTAAAAAATCTGTCATAGGCACTTTCAGGCTGTGACACCTCAGACCATCCCTGGACAGACCCAAGGGATGACTTTCCGGGCCCAGCAAGAAACCCTTGTCTAAGAGAAAGGAAAGGAATGGGCTCCAGAAAATCTGCCCCGCCACTCCCCCACTAACTGTGACCACTAACTTCCTAGATAACAGATGATCACTCTCCAATCTAACTAGCCACACAGAGCTTCCCCACCCATTCCTGCTCCCTTTCCCCTCTTTCCTTTTCCTACCCCAAGGCTCCCCTCCCTGGTCTGTCTCCATGTCCAGTGAGGCTCTCTGTCATCCCTCCTTCCATCCCGCCTCTGACTTCACTGCTTCCTTCTGATTTTTACTCGGATCTGAGGATTCCTCCTCACCCACTCCTGTCCCACCAAAACTAACCCCCAAAGCTTGCTTCATGACTCAAATCCCCTCTGCTAGGCTCTACCACATTGAGGGTGAAGGTTCAGGGTGTGGAAAACAGAGGCCCCCTGAGAGTTCTCAGTGGACCCAGAGTGAGGATCTACAGGTCAAGTGGATGACAAAACCTCTTGCCTACAAGTCAGGGCCACCACTCTTGCTCTCTCTGAGGCCGAGGCTGCCTCTCTCTGCCACCTCTGTGGGGCACAAAAGCTGGAGCCCATTTGCATTAATTCTCTGAGTTGCTTTGACTCAGAGTCCGGGACTCAGAAGCATGCTAATTTTATGCAAACGAATGCAAATGAATATAGAAAACTAGGCGACCCTGAATTTACTGGAAATCAGAGGCTCCGCTGACGGGAAGACTTACAGAAATTTTGGAATCTACTTCCCAAGAGAAATGTAAAAATAGTGTGGCCTCCAGTTAGGGGTTGGGGAGGGACATAGCTGGAAGACATTCAGAGAAAGGAACACAGTCTGGGTTTCCTAGTCGTTTCTAAGTGACCCAGCAAAAGTCAGAGGAAGGAAAAGCATCTGGCCACCAAACCTTCCCCCTTTCTCCTCTCTTGGAGCTGAGCTTGGCGTTCAGCTCCTCGCCCTGCCGCAACCACCCTACAGTGTACGTCTTGGAGAGCAGAGAACACAGGACATTAAGGCATCTTTGGAAACAGGCATTTTGTTTATATCCCGCTTCCCATGACAACCTCCCACTATTATCTTCTCCCCTTACATCTCCTACATTGACCTTCTTCTGCTTGTTCCTCGTTGGATCTGACTGGTGAACTGAACAGAATGTTCTGGAACCTGACCTGGAGGGTTAGGGAGTCTGGATATTCATATAAAGAAGACCTCAGAGGATATCTCTTGGATAGGTCAACCCAGGCACAAAGGCTTAGGCACCTCATTTCCAGGAGGAGAGAGAAAAGGACCACTCTGAGAAAGAACAGGGGAGAGGAAGTGGCCCCAGAAGCAACAGTCCATTCTTCTGACCCTAAACTGAGATGTTCTGAATAACTTCAAAAGGCAGACACTGCCCTTTTCTTAAAGATTTCAAAAGAAGGAAAGAATTTTCCAAAATACTTCCAACAGTCTACTCATTCTCATCAGAATGTTTTTACCTATATTAACATAAATGTCTGATGCTACTATGGAAGTACCTTTTTTTCTGGTTATTTTCCTCCAAATAAATAGCTCCTAGATATTAAGGTAATACTCCAGCAAACCCTTAACACACACCATGAAAAGACCTGAAGACAACTTCCCCGAGATTTAGTGACCACTCACCAATTCCTGGCGAGGAAATCATTCAGACTAAGCCCTTCACCCCCAGGTGAAAAGGAGCAGTGAGTATTCATCCATGTTCTCTTAACTAGGTAGAAAGCTTACTGAGGCCCAACTGCCAACCAGGTAGTGTTTGGGGTTACCCAGAGGAAGAGAAAAGTGCTGATTTGTACACTTATAAGAGAAGGGCATACTTGTATATCAAGCATGCTATGTATATCATATCCTTCAAGTCTTATAACAGCCCCACTAGATACAGAACATTCCCATTGTACAGGTGAGGAGATTAAGGCTAAGAGAATTGAAGTCATTTACCCAAGATCACACACCTGTGGCAGAATAATATCCATATTCTCCTTTTCTTTCTAAGCACATGTTCACCTACATTTCCCAGCCCTCTTGTTGTTAAAGACTGGCCAAGTGACTGAGTTCTGGCCAATGAAATGGGGACAGAGATGATTTTTTGCCACTTCCAGGCCTGGCCCATAAAAATCTGGCAGATGGTCCTTCATCCCCTTTCCTGTCACTATCTGGATGGCCCAGGCACCACAAAGCCACATGATTAAGATGGGAGGAGCTTGGTCCCTGAATGACTCAGTGGAGCAGAGCACCCTTCACCCTGCCCTCTGCCACCTGCACTGGACTCCGACTTGGATGAGTAAATCTTCACTGTTTGAAGCTACTGAGATTTTAGCCTATCTGGACTAACTACCTGGTGAAGGCAAGATCTGAAACCAAGTCCACCAAACTCCAAAGACCATTCTTTCTCGTTAAGCCTTCTTGCTACACAATACAGCAGAAATATAAAGGTTGAACTATAAAATATTATCTAATCTCACAGTTCACTTCTTCCCCATCCATGCTTCTCCTACAACCAAAATCTAGAATCCTAAAGATTTTAGAAGAAATTTAAAGATTTAGAACAAAATCAAGGAAGCAATCAACAAATATTGATTGACTGCATACTACCTGCTGAGCAAGGAGAAACCCTTTTATCGTTCATGCCAAGAAGGGTCCTCCCCACCTTCACCTGAGGCTCCATTCCATGGGTGTGGGGGCTATGAATTTGGAGGACATTGAGTACAGCCATGGCCATCATCAAAGCATGCAAAAGCCATCATGATTTGCCACTCACCACTGCATCCCATCATCCCTATGCCAAGTCAAAGAGAGTTGAGTCAACATCATACAAGCACAACACTCTGATCACGGCAAGAAGAAACATATGTAATCAGTCAACCTTTCCTCCACAGGCAGTTAGTCTATTAAATATAAGTTAAGACTGACCAGTAGTTTGGGCATGATAGAATCGGCACAATCTGATTCTTAAAAGAGAAGGAGACAAAGGATTATTGACGAGAAGGATTATTGGCAATGAAGGAGTAAAAGGTTTTTAAATTTTCTATTGAGATAGGAAATCCTGCAAGTGTAATTTGTGGGGGCTGGAAGACCTCCCCTGCTACCCACATCTGACATTTCCCTCTCTACATTCTCTACATTCAAGGATTTGTCCTCGGTCTTAACACACTCTGTCTCTCTCCCTTAAAATGATGATCTCTCTAGAGAGAGATCTTATTAGTCTTATTAGTCAACTATATCTCCTTGTAATGCAGGACTTGGTGGGAACCGATATTTATTGAGCCCTTAATATATGCCCATTATAGTTCCAGGATCTTAAAAATCATGAGTACCTCCTATATAACATGGGCATGGTGCCTGCAGCAGTGAACCAGGGAATAGCAGGTACCTGCCTATGACCAGTCATTCCTGGCACAGCTGTGCTAGCCACCAGCATTCACATGGCCCAACACTCCTGGGACACCTGGAGTACGTGACAACCTGTGTCCCACCAACAAGCACTGACAGACCTCAGAATCCTGCTGCCTGCTCAGCCCACCAGGGCTTCATCCACCCAGGATTGCCCCAACTCACTTAGGGCCCCAGCATCAGGCCTCCACTAGCTGCTTGAGAGGCTTGAAGTCATGACCTCTGCCCTGTGCTCTCCCAGATGGGATAGGGTGGAGATGGAGGGTAGGGTGGCAGGCAGGTATGGTCCTTTTCTTTTTATCAACATGATTCTTATTGTTGATTCTCCCCTGGCTTAATGCGTTGTTTGGGGAGAATCTGATTTTATATTTGGGAAGAAGAAGAACAACGATTTTCAATCTGAAAAAATTTAAAATATATTACTTTACTCAAGTTTCGTATTTTACAGATGGGTAAATTGAGACTCAGAGAAGCTTTGTAATGGTCCCTGGCCACAGTGGCAGAAGTTAAGTTTGAGCATAACTTTGTCTTTGATTCCGAAGTCCTTGCTCATAGCACTACGCCAGTGTTTCTTAAACTGGGCTGATCTTCGGAATCACCAAGGGAATAGTTAAAAATACACATTCGTGGTCCTAAAATACAGATTCCTGAATCACTCTCCAGGGGCAGGGCTCAGCAATCTGTGTTTCCACACACCCCAGGTGCAGCTGAAGATGAGCCAAACTGGAGATACACTCCACTGTACCTTGCAGTGGGAAAGAACAGAGGGCAAGTTGAGTGGGTACACCAAGGAAATGAGGGGAGAAGAGAATGGAAGGGTCTTCTGTGCTGTTGCCCAGGGCTGACCCTGCCCAAACACTGGTGCCTGCCACTTAGTAGTTAAGGTCCTAACATAGGACCTGGAGGACAATTAATGACATCAAGGAAAGGCCTTTCCAGTCAGCTGTTTTCCTTACATCTCTACTGTGGAAAGAGGATATCATGCCTGTGGAATTCAGCTGCAAAGAGTCATCTCCAGATCTATTTTTAAATTCTCCAGAAACGAAGAAAGAAAAGCCTGTAAAGGTTTGGAATGTGCTCATCATTTTCCTGATTCAGGAAAACTGCTTTGATTTAGTGCTCGTTTCTTGCAAGCCTGTGCTCACAAATTGGCTGAGCGTGAGGTTTGTGGGCAATGGGGGAGTTTCAGCTGAAGGAGACTGAGTCACAGAGGACTTCAGATGGCAGGAGGGAGGGCTCCCCATCTCCCCCTTCTCTGAATCCTCCTTGTCTGTGCCCAGGGTCCAGAGCTTCCTCAGGCCTGGTGATCTGAGCACCTCCCCCAGAGCTCCTGATAAGAGACTTTGTGATGGTCCCTCAGGAGGCTTATATTTAATGGACCTGATAATCTGAGGGAAGAAGTTGTTTTAAAGAGGATTAAAATTGGGCTCTCTGCTCCTCTCTGTTCGACAGACAGCTGCATCTTCTGGTGCAGTGCCAGCCATGTTCCCAAGACACGATGGTGAAGGTCAGAGTAAATGGATTTGGCCATATTGGGCACCTGGTCACAAGGGCTGCTTTTAACTCTGGCAAAGTGGATATTGTCACCATCAGTGACTTCTTAATAGACCTCAGTTACATGGTCTTCATGTTCCAGTACGATTCCAGCCGCTGCAATTTCAATAGCACAGTCAAGGCTGAGAACAGGAAACTTGTCATCAATAGAAAGCCCATACACTTCTTCCAAGAATGAAATCCCACCAACATCAGATGGGGTGACGCTGGTGCTGAAGATGTTGTGTAGTCCACTGGGGTCTTTACCTCCACGAAGAAGGCTGGGGCTCGCTTGAAGGGTGAGGCCAAGAGGGTCATTATCTCTGCCCCTTCTGCTGATGCCCCCATGTTTGTGATGGGTGTGAACCAGAGAAGTATGACAACTCACTCAAGATTTTCAGCAACGCCTCCTGTACCACCAATTGCTTGGCCCATCTGGCCAAGGTCATCCATGACAACTTTGGCATTGTGGAGGGACTCATGACCACAGTCCATGCCATCACTGCTACCCAAAAGACCACAGATGGCCCTTCTGGAAAACCGTGTGATGGCTGAGGGACTGCCCAGAACATCATCTCTGCTTCTACTGGTGCTGCCAATGCTGTAGGCAATGTCATCCCTGAGTTGGTTGAATGGGAAGATCATGGAATGGCCTTCAGTGTCCCCAACCCCAATGTTGTGGATCTGACCTGCCACCTGGAGAAAGCTGCCAAATACAGTCACATCTAGAAGGTGGTGACGCAGGCATCAGAGGACCCCCTCAAGGGCATCCTGGGGCACACCGAGGACCAGGTTGTCTCCTGCAACTTTAACGGTGGCACTGACTCTTCCACCTCTGATACTGGGGCTGGCATTCCCCTCAATGACCACTTTTTCAAGCTTGTTTCTTGGTATGATAGTGAATTTGGCTCTAGCAACTGAGTGGTGGCCCTGATGGTCTACATGGCCTCTAAGGAGTAAGAGCCCCCTGGACCACCAGCCCCAGTAAAAGCAATAGATGAGAAAGGTGCTCAGCTGCTGGGGAGTCCTTGCCCCAGTTCATCCCCAAACACAATGAGAATCTCCTAACCTCTACACAGTTTCCATCCCAGACTCCCCTGAAGAAGGAGGGGGAACTGGGGAGCCGTACCTTATCATGTACCATCAATAAAGTATACTGTACCCAACAAGAACAACAGCAACAGTTGATTAAAATCACATAGTGATTGGATTTGAATATTCGAGTTGAGAGTTTAACTGATAAGAGAATGTTTCTTTTTAGATAATTGCAATAATGACTGTTGTTGAGTTTCTTTGCCCATGTTGAGTGTGCACCGAGGGGAAGGGTTGAAGTATTTGAAAAGTCTAAATTGTAGTGGATGCAGGAAAAGACGTTTGATATTCCTTACGTGATGACCTCCTTTACTAAGTGTAAGGATAAATCCTACCCTGAAGCCTCCAGCAAAGAGGTCACTTAGTACCAATTAAAATCCAGTCCATCACCTACCTCAACAGATCCTGTGGCTTTGCCCTCTCCAGATCCAGGAGCAGCCTGCCAGGGGCTCTCAGTGCTCACTGGTGTGGCATCAGGATTCAATTTCACCGCAATGCACATTGCAGGAGGTCAGCCCTGGCTGGGGGCATTGAGCACGTACATGCATTTATGCTGTGTGTGTGTGTGTGTGTGTGTGTGTGTGTGTACACACACGCGCGCATGTGTGCACATGCACATCACTGGCTGGGAGCTCTCTTGCCCCAACCTTCCATCCATCCCAGACCTGGAATCTTGTGTTCAGGGATGTTGAGACTGATGCTGTGTGAGCTTGTGTTTGACTCATTTTATTTTTTTATTTTTTAAGCAAGCTTCATGCCCAGCACAGAGCCCAACATGGGGCTTGAACTCACAACCCCGAGATCAAGACCTGAGCTGAGATCAAGAGCAGGATGCTTCACGGCCTGAGCCACCCAAGTGCAACTGGAGGTCATGCGGATGACCAGAAGTTGTGCCTCAATATAACAGAACCAAGACCACTTGCTTCTCTCTGTCTAGCCAATTCAACCAGATGTAATTGGTGCCCCTACGGAGCCTCTGCTCCCATCACTACCCTCTCTTGGTGGCCCGTCAGAGAAGACCCTGGCGGAGAAGCAGCTCCCGTACCTTATCATGTACCATCAATAAAGTATACTGTACCCAACAAGAACGACAGCAACAGTTGACTAACCACATGGCTCCCCAGCCCAGCTTCCTCGCTGATACTGTTCCTTTCCAATGTCTGCTGTTTGTTTTTAACCATATCTATTTCCCTGAAGGTGTGAATAGCTAACCGCACTGCAAAGTTGGCTGACATAAACAGGTGTCAGTGTTACAATGAAATTAAACTTACCCCACGGTCAAAAAGACTTGCAAAATGATATGAAACATCTAGGTATTACTTTGCCTCCTGGTAATTAATCCTGGTGGACATAAACAAGCCCAACCCTGCCTTCCCATGTACTGCATCTCCCAAACTGCAGGCTTGATAGAGGCTTTTCCAATTCTTAGATATTAGCTGGGCTGTCTGGCTTTGCGTTGGCTGGACACCGTCCCACACTTTCTTTCCTATTGAAGGAGAATCTCCCAGTGTATAAGGTCTTGGTAGGTGGCTACGCTGGAGACCAAAAAGGCCAGGTGCCCCTCTACGCACCCAGGTGTCCGTGTCATCGGCCCGATTCAGTACAACATGCCCCAAGACTTCAATGTTGAACGAGTGGCACAAAGTGCAGAGGCACTAGAATTCTTTCACAGTGATGAGGGGTCCAGAGCAGGCCGGCCAAAAAGTATTTATTGTGCTTCCTGCTTCTTTCTGCAGACTCACCCTGTACCTCTTTCCGATAAATTCCCTTTCTGGTTGTAACAACCAGATGCTGTTTCTGATTCTTGCTCCTAAAATCATTCCCCCGGTTGTGGCAGGCACTATCGGTAGCCCAGCCAACAGGTGCTCCACCCCTTTCTTGCTAATAGAACCCCAAGGTTTCATTTGCTCATATATCCACCTGTTCCAAGGGGATGGATCATGACTAGTCAATCCCATCCTCCCGTCCAGTGATTGGTCTAGACCTATGACCCAGTTCTGGCCAAAGAGACCCAAGAGGAAGCTGCTAGATGGAAGCTTCTGGGAAAGATTTCCCTGCTGGAAAGGCTGTGCCCCTCCCCCATTTCTTCCTGCTTGAGAAGGAAAGCTTGGAGCCCCTGTAGCCATCTGGCCACCATGAGGGGACATAGCAGAAGCCCCAAAGAAGGCATGGAAAGAGAAGATGGAAAGAGCCTGAGCCCTTCATGACCTCCTGGAGACACCACACCAATCCCAGAACCACCTTCCTGTATTCTGTGGATTTGCTAATGAGTCAGCCCCTGTCATTTAGTTCTTTATTCCAAGTATTGTGTTATTTGCAACTGAAACATTTACACATACTGATTCACTGAATCTCACTGTTTTCCCAAATAATTAATCACACATCGTTGGAGCTAGAAGAGACCTGGGAGATCAGCTAGCTTCGAGTCACTTTTTAATAGAAGATGCTGAAGCAGAAGTGGAGGCAGAACCAGAAGAAGAACATGGGCCTCCTTAGTCCTACCCCATGGCGATTCCCCAACACCCTGAAGACTGAGCACCTAAGTCAGGGGCACTGGCCGACACCCACGGGGACAGATCCTGAATCCTGGCATCTGAGAGTTGTGGGCGAAGGGGCAAAAGAGAAGGGCAGAATGGGCTGGGCTTGGACAGGTCTGTGGCCAGAGACACCTGAGACATCAGAGCCTGAGGAAGGGCGAGATGTGTTTCCAGCTCTTTCTGTCAGGGCTCACGCGTGCGCACGTGCACACACACACGTACACACTTTCGCCCTGGGTTCCACTTCCCAGCCTCTTGAGCCTCTGGAATCTCCTGTTTCCTCACTGGCCTGGCAGCAGGGTTCTCTTTTTGTGGTTTTGGTTGGTCTCATACCCTGTATTTTGGTCTACTTCGCAATTTTTCTTGCCACGGTGTTTGGACCAAAGTCAGCTTGAAGAGAGGCTAGAAATTAACTCTTGTACTCTGCCAATCTGCAAAAGAGTGAACCAGACCTAGTGGGGACATTGGTCATAGAAAGCCACCAGCTGGCAAAGATGCCATTGTGCTGTGATCTCTTCAGAGGCTTCAGGAAGAACACCCCCATCCCCCCGCCGTCCCGCAGCTGCCACCCCAAATCACACTTCCTTTGCCTGGGAAAGCAGTGCTAAAGTTCCACCATTAGAGCTACAGTGTAAATGTTCCTGGGAGACGCATCAAGGTGGATGTGACCCTTTCAAGAGGGTAGACATTGAGAGGGATGAAAGTGGTATGATGGTTAATTCCATGTGTCAACCTGACGGGACTGCCCAGTGCCCAGATAGTTGGTCAGACATTGTTCTAGGTGTTTTGGGATGAGATGGACATTTAAATCGGTGGACTCTGAGTACTATTGGCTGACCTCATCCAATCGTTGAAGTCCTAAATGGAATAAAAAGACCAGCCTCTCCTGAGCGAGAGAGAATTCTCCAGCCAACTGCCTTCAGTCTTCATCTGCAGTATTGGCTCTTCCTGGTTCTACCACAGACAGTCTTTGGACAGGAGCATGTGTATAGATTATAGATCATAGATTATAGATACACCTTCTATTAAATCCATTCCTCTGGAGACCTTGACGAATATAAGTGGACCAGGTTTATTGGTGGGTCGAGGGCAGCAACGAAAGATTCCTTTTGTTATGCAGGATAGTCTCTGCGAGTCTGTCCTGCTCGCAGGGCACACACAGGGGAGCAGGAGGGCAGTGGGGACAGTTGCATCCTTCCAAGGGAAAAAGTTGGGGGAGGGAGAGGGCAGGGAGGAGGGTGGGAGGTATGTCAGGCCATAGTGGAGGACCACAGCCATCAGGGTGAGGAGTGGACAGTCACCTATAGTAGTGGCCAAGGAGTCCCTAGAGGTTCTTGAGGAGGAGAGTCGCATAATCCAAACACTAAATCTGATGGCTGCGGGAGGGATTGAATGAGGGGACTCAGGTCAGGGAGTCCCAGGGAAGACCCGTGAAGGGCTGAGCCTGGGCATTGGGGGCGATGGTAGACCGATCATGAGGAAGGAACAAAGTAGAATCCAAGTGGCCAAGTTCCCAAGGACACGATGGAGGGATGCTGACTCCATGGAAGGAAACTAAAAAGTGAGGCCAGCGAGCTGGTTTGTAGGGAAGAACTACCGAGTACAAGGTGCTTGCAGGCCATCCAAGTGGAAATATTATTGCCATTATTATTGGCCAACATACACTGAGAACATACTGTCTACCAGGCAACATGTTAAGCCCTTCACATTCATTATCTCATTTATTCCTCACAGCCTCCCAATGGGAAATGTTATTATTATCCCCATTTTACAGATGAGAAAACTAACTCTCTGAGAAGTTAAGCCCTGGCCAAGTTCCCACAGCTAATAAGAACCCAGGTTTCTTACGCCAAAACTTCTAACCACCTCTAAGCTCTGGCACTTGGGCAAGAGGCCTGAAGGTGGTCCATGGCCACAGAGACGACAAGAGGGGTCTTAGGAATATCTGGCACCTCCAAGGAAAGTTGGAGGAGGAAATGGACAGGAGAACTAATCTTTATTTAATACCCGTAGACAAGTCACTTAACTATCACCCTGTGTCACTTAGCCTTTAATCAGACCTCAAAGAGCCAATTTCCCCACTTAGCAGGATTGGTGTGGGGTCTGGGGTCGGTGGTGATATCCCACTGACAGCTCACTAGCCACAGTGCAGAGTCACCGTCACCTGAGCACGAAGGAGGCTCCTTCCACTCTCCAACTGAAATCCCCAGATTCTCTCTCTCTCTCTTTTCTCATCAGGAGTTCTTTTCTAGTTGTGAGTCAGGGACAAAACTTTGAAGCAAAATCCGGATAGCAGATGCAGAGGTGGGGAGCAGGTTTGAGGGTCGTTGTAGTTTTCAGTGATTCCTCGGGGCTTCAGAGATAGTCTGGGAGGGGGAGGCTTTGAGGAGACAAGAGAGCAGAGGTGACGGCCAGAGAAGAAGGGGAGACAGAGACAGAGAAATGGGGAAGGAAGACTCGAGGCAGCTGGGGCCACAGAAGCATTTGCCCTCTCTCCACCCTCCCTCTTATCCATCAACGTCCCCACACTGGGCTTCTGGACTCCCTTTTCATCTTCTAAAAGAAAAGAAACTTAAGAAAACACTGGAACTGGAACCAAACTGACCCCTTTTCCCTTAAAGCCCGTCCCATAGCCGCGTCCCCCAGGCATAACCTTCAATGCCTCTTCCTTTCTCATCCACATCTCTGCAGGAGTCCAGAGCAGACCAGTTAGCCTCAGAAACTCCTCCATCAGGCCTTCCCTGTGACCCCATGAGAAAAGGGGTGAATCCCGGGCACCTGAAGGAAAGCTCCTACTTGCCTACCTTCACCCTCATTCATGGCCTGGCGAGGAGAAGCGGGGACGAATGGGAGGTAACCCACCTCAGTCCTTCCCGAGTGGAGTCCGTCTTCATCACCCAGGCCTGTGTTCCCAGGGCCCAGCACACTCGGGGTTTCTGACAAGGATTTGTGGGACAGATGAACGAACGAACAAACATGAAATGGAAGGTGCCAAGGGCAGAGGCTGCCGGATGGAGGAGCCTCCAGTCTCCCTGGCTGGCACAGCAGTGAGTCACATGGCTCTCCACACCTCCAAGGCAAAGCCCTGAAAACCATTACCAAGCCACCTGCTCTGACTCCAGCCCAGCTTTCGTGCCCCGGCTGCAGGGTTCACACACTGGGTGCCCGTCCCTTGGACCAGCGGCCTCGCCTCCGGTACCCAACACCCCCAGCCAGATCCAGTCTCAGACCTTCTGCTATAGTCCTATTTGGGCGAGGCTGTGGGGTAGAAGCTCCCAGCAGGCAGGGACTTGGGCTCACCGCCTGTGTACCCCCAGGGACAGGCTGACCGTAGGGACGGGGACGGACAGACTCACCGTAGGGACGGGGATGGATGTCAAAGGGGAAGAATGGCTCATTAGGTGCCAGCATCTTGAACACACAGCTGGCATTCAGGCCACACAGCAATTCTGGGAGGCAGGTCATCCTCAGCCCGTTTTTGCAGAAAAGGAAATAAGCACAGGCAAAGAAATTGAGAGATTTTTTAAAGCCTGCCTAGCTGTTTTGGCAGCAGAAACCTGGGGTTTGTTCAAACCAGCTCTTTTGTTCTAAAGGCCTTGTTCTTTCTACCAACCATAGGAACTCAATCTGGGAACCCTGGTGTCCTGGAGTCCAGGCAATCAGTGCTCCACCCCTCCCCCCTCCAGGCTGAGTCGGGGAGGGCAGCAGCTCCTTTTAGACCTCAAGGTGGCTCGCTCACGTGTTGCTCAGACCAGGTCTCTGTGGCCTCTCGGATGCTGGGATGGGGAAAGGGGACTCCTTCTGAGACCCACAGGGCCTGGGTAGGGTCTGGATGCCAAGGGGGGGTTGGGGAGAACTGCTGACTCTACCCCAAACCCCATAGGCCTCCTCCTCTTGCTGGGGCCTGGGGGCCCAGAGCAAGCAGCCAGAGGTCAGGACACAACTCATGCTCTGGAAGTACTCAGCATCCCATGGGTGAGAAGAGAGAGAGAGAGAGAGTCAAAGAACCTGGCTAGGGGAGACCATTCGGCCCTTGACCCCAAACCGGGTGAGCACATGGGCCGGCAGAGCCAGCCTCTATAAGCATGCTCGTGTGTCTGAGGGCAGCTGGAAAGGGCCCCGGGCATAGTCCAACCCCAGCCGAGTCTGTGCCTCGCCTCCCAGAGCTCTGGACCCCTGAGCAAGTCACCTCGCCTCTGTGAGATGCCCTTCGGATGACGGCAAGGAGCCTCAGATGAGATGGTGAGCGCGAGTGAAGCACCGCCCAGCAAAGCACGTGAAAGAAATGAACAGAAGAAGACATTCAATTAACCTTTGTTACATGGAGCTCTTCCTATTACTAGCCGGGTGCAGGGTATGCAACTTTCACTTAGTTGGATTCGGGTTAATACTCCCCCATATTTCCTCATTCTTCCTTTTAATGCATACCTGGGTGATTGGGGAATGGCAGTGAACGTTAATTGAGGGTCTACTATGTGCTGGATTAGCCTTTCTCCGAGTTCGGTTCCTGGACAGATTGTACCAACATCTCCAGAGATGCAAATTAGAAATGCAAATTCTTGAGCCTCACCCCAGAAAAACGGATTCAGAAACTCTGGGTGAGGCCCAATGACTAGTACTTCAGTAAGTTCTCTGCTGATGCTAATGCATGCTAAATCCACTGTTCTACATGTTTTACACGAGTACCTCAATTAATTCCCCCCCAAAAAAAAGCCTTCGGAGGTAGGAATTAATATCTCCGATTTGCAGATGAGAAACAAGGTTTGGTGAAGTTAGTACCTTGCCCCAGGTCCACACCATGCCCTTTTTTCCTCGCTACGGCGATGCCTACCAGGAGTGGGACAGTTTTGTTCCAAGAGGGCCTCCTACGGGCAGGTGTGGGAGGCGGGAGTGACTGTGACGATGGAACGTTCTTCTGGGCTGAAGAATAGCACAGCCAGATACTTTTACATGGTGTGCAAGACCAACCAGACTGTTACCTTATGAAAAGAGGCAAATGTTTAGTGCTACGGCTGTCCTACTATCGAGCTGGCATTCAGAAGGCATCACTGCTAGCTTGCAGTGCACCCAGAGCACCTGCCATCTGCCAATCATGAGTGTCCGCAGCATTGAGACCTGTTGCAGTGACGACACCATCGATGACGTATTGAGCTCCTGCTGAAGACACTGCTCTAAGGGATTTGTAATTTAATCTCCACCCAGTGTTACTACACCCTCTTCCAGGTGAGAAAATGGAGGTCAAGAGAGGCTTGGGGACAAAAGCTCACAATCAAGGGGGTAGGGGTCTGGCCTGCCCGGATCTAAGGATCATTCCTTCCATTATGCTTCCATTATGAGAAGGCAGTTCTCCGAGCCAGGCAGATCTTGGCACCCAGGCCCACTTCCCCCGTGGGCTCCCTGCACCAGGAGGAAGCCAGTGGGGGCCCACCAACGCAGGGGCGGAGAGCTCCGGGTACCCGAGCCAGAGGAGCCCAGGCGCGCCCCGTCCGCGGCCACAAGATGGCGCTGTGGTTCAGGAGACTCCGGGGCTGGCCTGACACCAGCTCCGAGGACCGGAGACCAGCACCCACAGGATCAGGCCGGCCCCAAGAGAGGGACCCCCAGGTCGCGGAAAACGGTCGTGGAGGAGACTCCCCGCTCCCTCCCGCTGCCGGCCGCGTTCGGGAAGCTAGACCCCTCGGGGCAGGGACTCCGCCGGGACTCCCAGGCAGGGCCCCCGGGGCGGGCCGAGCGGCTTCTCGCTCCCTCCCTCTGTCCCCCAGCGCCTCCCCGCCGCCGGCCGGTCCCAGCCCACTGCCCTCCCACGTTACACGTCATTTCAGTCCGCTCCCAAGGCGAGGATTTTAAATATTGCAAAACGAAGCCTCAGAAATGACCTCTTTGCAGCTCAATACTATTGCAATACTGTTGCATGGTTAGCAGATGGTGACTCCACTTAATCATGGTGAGCACTGAGTAATGTATGAAATTGTCCGCTCACTAGGCTATACTCCTGAAACGAATACAAACAACATTGTATGCCAACTCTACTTCGATCTTAAGAAAAATTTTTAATTACAATTCACATGATCTCTTCACCCTCAGGCACCCTCCGACTTTAAAACTCAGCCATCGAAGTTTTTTTCTTTATGTCAAAAATCAGTTACAAATAGGAGTCAGAGTCCCGGCGCCTGCTTTCCCAAAGTCTTTTCCCATCACTTAAGAAAAGCATGCACGGGTACGTTTGTGCACAGGCGCACTTGATGAGGCGGAACTCTGAGTTCGAATCCTGTATCTGCCATTAAAATTGTAGGGGCACCTGGGTGGCTCAGCCGGTGTAGCGTCAGACTTGGGCTCGGGTCATGATCTTGCTTCTTGTGGGTTGTGGCTTGAGTTCGAGCCCCGGGTGATGATCTGACGGCTTGTGAGTTGGAGCCCACCTACCCCCCTCGGGCTCTGTGCTGACAGCTCAGAGCCTGGAGCCTGCTTCTTGGTCTGGGTCTCTCTCTCTCTCTCTGCCCCTCCCCCTCTCATGCTGCCTCTCTCTGTCTCTCAAAAATAAATAAACATTAAAAAAAAAAAAGAAGACATATAAAATTGTGTGCCGCCAGGCGGAGCTCTTTCATCTCCTGAACCTCACTTTTCTCATAGATGAAATGGGAGTAATTCTAGTACCCACCCCACGGACTGCTGGAAAAATTAAATATATGTAAGCCAGGGAGCATAGCGCTTGACATGTAGTAAGTGCTCAGTAAATGTTACCATTGGTATTTCTTTTCCACTGATCTTACTGGTGTGTTCTTATTGCTGGCGTGCACCAGTCATCTGGCATTTCGTCCAGGCAGCCTTGGGTTTGGGGCTGACTTCATCTAGGATATCTGATGGCCAGAGGGCTGTCTTGGATATCTCTGTGTTCAGAAGGCCCAGCACTGGCCCCGGGCCTGATACACAGTAATTAAAGCGGGTCATAGCGGATCGCCGCAAACCACAGCCTCTGGCTACGGTTCTTCCTCCATCTTGTCTTCTCCAGGTGGTGGGTGCTTGCGTGGACCTGCCATTACAATTGCTGAGTGACCACCCCCCTTCTCTGCCGTGGGGCAAGTGGTGTCCAATTTTGAGTGATAAGAGCTAGAGCTTTTTACTCACCTCTAGGCCAGGGAGCCCCTTCTGCTTCCCAGGGCAGGGGGGATGTCTAGGGTGGGTAGGAGATGGCGGCAAAGCTCCGTGTTGATTCGACTCAGTACTGGAGAGAACATGTGTTCCATATAAAGGCCTGCTAAGGCAGGGGGAGGACCCTGGCTCTAGAACCTCGGCCGGATTAGCGTGGAACTCTTGCCTCTGCTGTGCATGGTCACACAGGTGAACAAGCCAGTGCAGAGATGTTTACGTCTGGAGTTCTTTGGGGCTTCTATTTCTGTCCTTCCCGACTTCTCCATTTCTAAGAGCTGGGTGCTCCCCTCACCGTCTCTCTGTCTTGCACAAACCAGTGCCTGCAAAAAAAAGGCTTTACTGACGATGCACAAGCAGTCCACGTGTGTTGACTGATTACCTGGCAAACAGGCTCTGAGACCTCAGCCAAGATCTTTAAACAAGCTGCCACCGGCTCATTAGATTCCATCAGAGGGCCCTGCTGAAGCTGTTCAGAGATCACTCCTTGTCACTAAAAAAGCTAACTTCAGGAGCGCCTGGGTGGCTCAGTCAGTTAAGCGGCTGACTTTGGCTCAGGTTATGATCTCACAGTCTGTGAATTTGAGCCCCGTGTCAGGCTCTGTGCTGACAGCTCAGAGCCTGGAGCCTGCTTCCGATTCTGTGTCTCCCTCTCTCTCTGCCCCTCCCCCGTTCATGCTCTGTCTCTCTCTGTCTCAAAAATAAATAAACATTAAAAAAAAATTTTTTTTTAAAAAGCTAACTGCATATGCAAATGCAAATAACAGTGTTGGAGGTGGGGGGTGGGGTAACCTGGGGTGGAAAGGGCTTCTGGTTCATTTAGGAAAGCTTCCTGGTTGGCAGGGAGGGGGCGGTGCTGTTGAAGCTGTAATTGAAACGGATGCTGTTTGACAAAATGAGAAAAGGGTGTGGTTTTAGGCCATAACCCATCCTTTCCTGGTTCAGGTCCTCACTTGAGTCATTCCAGAGTTCCCCTGCCAGCCACTGGGAAGGTTCCAGTTTGTGACATCTCTCAGGAAGCTAGCTCAGTTTCCTAGAAAACATCACCCACAGAGATGTACCACCTCTACCCCCCAAATCTTTCTTAGAAATCCTACCTGCAGCTAGGAATGAATGGATCAGAGGTCAGGGATTAAGCAGTAACCAGATACTGGGTTTGGGGTGCCCTGGTAATAGTAATTTGGTTTCTGGCCAGGGCCTCCTGCTCTCTGGGGGAGGACACAGGACAAATGTGAGCTGAGCCTGGCAGTGGGGGGCGCTGTCTGGGGGGGTTCTCAGACGACCCCACCTCCCGCTCAGCTGGCAGAGTGAGGCTGGCATGGCAAGCTGCTCTCTGAAGTCCTCGCCTTCCTGCTTTCCTCTTGGGACTTTGAGAAGGAAAAATAAAGCGTGTGTTTCTGATTCATTACTGTGAACTCATCAAGTTGCTGTTTGGCGAGAGTCCTTGGATGTTTCGGAAAGAGCTTTGGGTTTGATTTCGTTTGTTTTTGTAGCGCTTTTCCTTTGAAATAGGAAGTCCGTCTTTGCCAAGAATAAAATGAAAAACTAGATTTGAGGTTGGCTCAGAACATAAGAAGAAATCTAGATTTTTTTTTTCCTTTTGTTTCTCTACTTTTGACTGTGCGATACTAAATAAGTAATAGCTAACGTTTAATCTTGTAAACTGGGTCATATTATTATCATTGCCAATCTATAAATAAGAAAACTAAACACAGAAGACTTAAGTGAATTGCCCAAGTCTGCCAAACCAGGAAATGGTGGCCTTATACACCTGCATAGTGCCAAGGGCCCATAATACTTCAGGGGGCACTTACAAAAATGTTTTAATTTTTTTTTAATCAAGATTAAAAAAATGAATTTTTAGGTATAAAGACAATGTTTTTTTTTTCTTTTTTTTAAGTGGGTTCCATGCCCAACGTGGGGCTTGAACTTACAACCCTGAGATTGAGAGTCACATGCTCTACTGACTAAGCCAGCCAGGCACCCCTAAAGAAAATGTTTTCATACATTATATTACTATGTTTGTCTTTATACCAACGTCACCATACAGGTTGTAATTATTTGAGAAGCAGACACTGAGTTAGGTACTGGGCAGAATTAGGAAAGAACAGTAGCTGTTACTGGTGGAACTGCCCTAGTGTGGGCTGATCACTGTGTGCAAAGCGACTCAGACACCACCTTGTTCCTTTGGGGGGGGCGGGGGGGGGGCGGGGGAGGGAGGGAGCCAGGCCCGCATCTGAATACACAGAAGCCTAAGAGTGACAAAATGCTACAGGGTTTGCACGGATGGATCAGAAGAGGCTTCATGAAGGAGCTGGGTTCTGAGGAACGAGAGTTAAACATGAAAGGAGAGAAAGGGGAAAGTGGGAGCATTTGGAGGAACAGGGAATTCAGTGTATGGGGAAACTGAGGCAGCCGACAGGTTGTGATGATCATCAGTTAAAATTCAGTTCCGAAACTACTTTCAAATGCTTTCTTATACATTTCACATCCAGGACTCATTTAATTATTAAACTCCATCAGTAGCACTTAAGGCCTAATTGTTACTTAAACTCACAGATGATTATCTTATATAATAGAAGGGTAAACAGGACTTTTGTTTTTGTTCATAGTGCTTTCCTATTGGATATTAACCCATATTCATTCTTTAGCAGTTAGTGTCCACCAGTAGTTAGCAAATTGCCCTAAAGGTCCTAAGAAACCATCTTACTTCCTTTTTTTTTTTTGTATCAAACTGTCATACTAAGCATTGCAGAGTTTCTATGGAGCAGACTGGTGGTTTGTAAACAGGGCTCCTCAGAGCTAGAGCTTGGTAAATATGCCTGGAACTGGGGGCTTGGGATCTTTCTCACGGCTTTAATCTGAATATTAGATAGATAGATAGTTAGGTAGGTAGATAGATATAGATAGATAGATAGATAGATAGATACTGTAAAAACTTCAAGAAAGCTAAATAAGGACTCCAGGAACTAGTATGTTTATTCTCTGCCTATTCCAAGAACACCCCAAGGTGACTTATGAAAAAAGATATGACACAGCAAGGTTTTTTTTTCTTTTTTTTTTTTTCTTTTTTAAGTAAAGAAGGAAATGGAAAGAAGGAAAATCATTCTAGGAAAAGTCAGATGTCACCACGGTAAGGTTCAGGCCCCAATCCTGAAACTGAGGGGCTGCCCCACGGGTTAGGAAGTGCAGGCTGCTGTTGACAGACGTGGTCCCCCGAAGGGTCCTGTAGACACAGCCATTCTCTATCTACGGAACAAGGAGATGTCATCCTGGGCACGGCCCTGAGCTCCCTGCTCCTAGAATACGAGTAAGAGGAAGTGTTTGACCTTGGACAGGCTGGTGCCCTCCTCTCTCCCGGCTGCCAACCTTATCCTCTCCTTCCCTGCAGAGCCACAGACCTGAAGGAGGGCTCTGCCCGCCCACCTGGCTGTCCTCAGTCTTCTGGCCACACCCCCTCCTAATACTACCCTACACATGCCAGTCACCCCCTCAAAATGATCAGAGAGTGACAAAACCCAGGTTTGCACATCCAAGGACCTCTGCTAAATAGGAATAGCTACCATTTACATCGTGTGTACTCTGTGCCGGGCACTGTTCCAAGCACTTCCTATGTATTGGCCTCCTTGATGCTCTCAACAACCCTGTGTGGTAGGTACTGTTATTACCCTCATTTGGCAGATCAAGAAACAGAGGCACAGAGAGGTTAAAGAACTTGCCAAGGTCCTACAACTGGTGAGAGCACAGGATTTGCATCCCGTTTGGCTCTGTGCTTTTACCCACTCACCACGCAGCCTCCTGGTCCGCCGACACGTTACAGCCCGCTGGCTGGGGATGGTCCTGAGGCTGAGGTCCCAAGTGTTGCCCTCAAGCGGGCCTCTCAGCCTCATTCTGGTCCATCCTGTTTGGTGGCTGCAGGTGGCACCTTGTGCTCTGTCCAGCATTGACACTATAGACCCCAAAGAACACTCACGGTTCGGGGGACCGCAGGAACTCAGGGCAGCCCTTCCTCACAGTGGGAAAGGCGGCAGGCAGGTGGGATATGTAAGGCAGCACCATGGCTGATCCATAGTTTTATCTTACTAACACTAATAATGATTGTGACCAAGGCCATTTAGAGCTAGTTGCTGGTCTAGGTCTTTCACATCCATGATCTCATTTAATCCTTAAAGCAGCTGTGCGGGCAGGTGTTATTCTTGCTATACAGGGGAAACAGAGACCTTGGATAGATTAACTCCCCAGAGGGCCCAGCTAACACACCCCTGCCTTCTACCAGGCCACAGTACCTCTGACCCCTACGTGGTCACCACCCTGTGCCCTTATGCCCCCTGAGCCCATTTGTACAGAGGTTCCTCCGTGAGCATTCTTAGGATCTTGCTTTGTTTCTGATCCTGCGCAGGTTGTCGGTTCCTCAAAAGCCAGGGTTATGCTCACCAGCTCTCTTTGTGCACCCCTCTCCAATGCCAAGGACCCCCCATGAATTTCTTTGTAAGGCAGACTCGAGTGAGATGCTCCAACTTCATGGCTCTGCCTGCATCAGCAGCAGGCATCTCTGGTAGAAATGCAGAATTAAGGAAACAGCCAGAAATCGAGTTTCCTGATCCTTGATCCCTCCCCAAAACTCCTCACTTGCACAGATAGGCATAAAGCATGCATTTACCCAAACAAGCCCAGAAACATACCTCCGGGTGAGTGTCCAAGGCCCAGGCATGTAAATCATCAGGCAAATGAGGCGGCAGCTGGTGGGGTGGCGGCCAGAGGCATCTGTGTCTGCTCACACCCAGAGAGAACTCAGCCGCTAGTAGGACAATCCCAGTCCTCCAAGCTCTTTCCTGCCCTGATGACTCAGGGAGAAACCTTGCAACAATTTACTGAGCAGCCTCTGAAAGCAGCCTCTTGACTTGCCTGTCAATCCTCCTGCACTGCCCCCCTCCCCCCACCCGTACCTGACATAGGCAGGGAGTGGTGATAATAAATGGGCTGTTACAAGCAGTCATTGCTGGACAGTGAAGACGATTGCTCAGCCTTGCTTGGGAAAACATACTCACCTACCTCTGAGTAATCCCCGGGCATGCAGGGGCACAGGAAGGAAATGGGTGCCAGGCCCTGGGCTAAGGTCTTGGGAAAGCGTCATTAATCTGGATGGTGCACAGACCTTGCAACAATGTAGGGATGACACCAAAGTTTACTTCTCTTTTCTTTTTTTTTTTTAATGTCTATTTATTTATTTTGAGAGAGCGCATGCAAGCGGGGGAGGGGCAGAGAGAAGGAGACAGAGGATCCCAAGCAGGCCCCAGGCGCTGAGCTGTCAACGCAGAGCTTGACACGGGGCTCCAACCCAGCAACTGTGAGATCCTGACCTGAGCCGAGGTTGCCCAACCAACTGAGCCACCCAGGTGCCCCCAAAGTTTACTTTTCTACCATCTATGAGAAAACTGATTTCTAAGCAAACAAATTCAGTTCATTGTTCATGTATTCAATGAATATATGAGAGCACACTCCATGAGGACGAGGGGGAAAGAAACTAAAAAGGGCCCTGGGTGCCAAGAAAGCAATGGGTAAGGTAACCAGTTATAGCATTTTAGCCAATGAGACAGAATCAGGCCATTTCCAAGCTGTTTCAAGGCCCTGTAGTTCAGCAGGAAAACAGACCTGTGACTCTGTTTTCCTCTTCATTGGAGCAGATCCACGGGACCCTCTTTTTTTTTTTTAACCCTCTGCCACCCCATCCAGTGAAAATACATCTCTTTGAAAGAAGCAAAAGCCCTGGTACTCTACAATATTTAAAGAATCTACTTTCTAAAACTCAGGCTGTGCTCCCTACCTCAATCATTCTGAATTAATGACATGATCCTAAAGAAAGACGTTTTTACAAATCACAGTGGCTTTGGAATGTATTACATGCCTGCCACTCGGTTTTGCCCACAGATGCAGCAATGGCATCACCTGGGAGCTTGTTAGAAACACAGACTCTGCAGCCGTCAAAATGTCCTGGGTCAGGAGCTGCAGTTTAGCAAGACGCCCAGCTTCTTCCAGCGCACGTTGAAGTTACAAAATCGGTGCTGGGTTGAGTATTATCTTCATGGGCACTGACTTTCCTTGCAGAGTTTGCTGTGCTCCAATGATGCCACCAGCGGCTGGTCATCACTAACCATGTACCCTGTTCTGGAGGCAGCCAGCTCTGGGCCTGGCTGAGAATGGGGGCAGCAGGGAGAGAACAACCCAGGCACGGAAGGACAGATCACACGACGAAGGGACGAAGGGGTGTGTAGGGGTGTGTGCGCTGTGACCTTGGCTGCTGGCCTGTAGCAGGGGAGGAGCGATGAGGGGAAGGAGCCCAGAAGGCAGACTCTCCCAGAGGACAGTGGGTGGCAGGAGGGTGGGGGTCTGCACGAACCCTGTGAAAGGGAAGCGCCTGTCTTTGGTGCGGGTGGTAGAAACGGAAGAGAAAAGCCCCTTCAGGATCAGCACAGTGATCCACGAGGTCTCTGTTTCAGCCCAGCCCACAGGGTGTGCTACCACACTAAGGGCTGAGGAAGGGTCGAAGGCAAGGAGCCAGGCTGAGAGCTGTGTCCAGGTCCATTTCCTGGCTCCAGGAGTGTCTGCTCCTGACTTGCACTAAGGATATGAGGGCAACAGGCTGTGTTCCGTGAGCAAGGAGCTAAGACCGGGCTTCTGAGCCTGCAGCTGACAGCAGAGAAAGACAAGGGCAGACCAGGGCTGGCACTGACTTAAGACAACCCACGCCAACTGCTGCACAGGAAAACGTGTGTAATTTTCTTGGGACAAACCCTGAGCCCATGAGACGAGCCCAGGCTGCAGCCACACCCCCTCTCTCCGCTAATAAGGCAGCATTCCTTCCCCTCAGCACTTTCCAGGCAGAAGGCGACCCTGGCTTGCTGAGTCCCCCAGACTGCAGGGACATATATCAAGCTCCTTGAGTTACCCTGTTAAATTTCTTTTTCTTATCTTCAGGGCATGGAGGCAGCCTTCACAAAGCCCTTCACAATCTCCTCTCTCTCCACCCTTTTCTATCCTTGGGGTAGCTGAGAAGTTTCAGTGATCAGGTCACCAGCTTCCAGTGACTTCTGTGGTAAATTTTTCATACAGTCCAGCAATTCCTTTGGAATGTATTCTCTAACTTGGCAGCTGAGTCGAAACCTCAACATTACATCTTGTGGCATGTGTAATAGGAAAAGAAAACCCCTAGGAACACCCTAAGTGTTTATCAATATTAGTTTAGTAAATTATAGAACATCCATCCTTGGAATATTATGGAGTGGTTCAAAAGAATGAGGTCTGTCTCAATGTGTGAACACGAGATGGTGTATCCAAGATGTATTATGTGAAACAGCAAGCATCTTGTATTGTCTTATTTGTGTCTAAAAGGAGAGGGGGAAGTGTTCGCATATAGGTCTTTATGTGCATAGAATATTTCTGGAGGTACATATTACAAACTGTATTGTCCACTGCTTCTAAGTAAGGGGCCTTGAAGGTCAGAGCTGGAGGGGAAGACTTAGTTTCTACTGTGCACTATTTCGTATTTCTGAATATTTGTGTGTGTGAATATATATATTTTTTTCTGAGTGTATATACGAATATATAATATATAGATAACACTTTCAATTCCCAAAGAATTATAGAGTCATTTAAAATGGTGATTATGAAGATTAACATAGCAACACGGAAAATTTTATGACATAATGTTAAGTGAAAAAGGCACGATTCAAAGTCATTATGTGCATTCTCATTTCAGTCACATAAAGATAAGGAGATAAACAAAATTTAAGAGCAGTTTTATTGTAGTGCTGGGATTTTCCATACTTACAAAAAATCAACAATAAAGTTGAGGTATATTTTATATACGGTATAATAAATATAATTTATAAGTGCACATTTGGATGAATTTTGATCAATTTATACACCTTTATAACCATCACTACAATCGAGTCACAGAACATTTCCATCATCTCAAAAAGTTTCCTTGTACCCATCCTATTCAATCCTGGGATCAATACCACAATCAATGATGTGTTTTCTGTCACTATAAGTTAGACTCGGCTTTTCTACAGTTGCATCTAAGTGGAATCATATAGTATATACCCTTTTTGTGTCCTGGATTTTCTTTTGCTCAGCATATTGCTTGTATCCACCCTCCCCTTCTTCCTTAGTAACCAAATCCTCAACAACATACCCAGCTAAAAGATTATATCTCCCAACCCTCCTTGCAACGAGATGTGCCCATATGATAAAATTGTGATCAAAGAAACATAATTAAAAGGGTCTTTGGAAAGTCTCTGTAAAAGTGAGAGACAGATACCCTTTTTCTTTTCTTCCCCTTTGTCTTGCTGTTGGCCTGGAAGCTGCACCTGATGAGTGGAGCTCCAGCAGCCATCTTGGAATATGAAGTGACCCTAAGGATAAGTAGAAAAAGAAAATGAGCCTGGGTCTTTGGTGACACAATGGTGCTGCCATACCAGCTTGACTCCTTTCACCTTAAACAGCTTTTATATGGGAAAAAAAAAATGTTTCTTGTTTAAGAACAAGTATTTGGGGCTTTTTAAAAAATTTTTTTTAATTACGTTTCTTTATTTTTGAGAGGCAGAGAGAGACAGAGCATGAGTGGAGGAGGGGCAGAGAGAGGGAGACACAGAAGCAGGCTCCAGGCTCTGAGCTGTCAGCACAGAACCCGATGCAGGGCTCAAACCCACGAACCATGAGATCATGACCTGAGCCAAAGTCGGACACTCAACCGACTGAGCCACCCAGGCCCCCCTGGGCTTTTCTGCTATATTTGTAGCTAAAACTAATTCTAATTGTTCCATAAACCTTTTAGCACAAGTTGATTTTTGAAAAAATTATGCCTATGTTTGATTAAAAATTTAATTTTAATTAAAAAATAAACCGTTATGACAAAATCTGACAAAAAAGTTCAACAAAAACACCACAGACCACTATTTCTCATGAAGATGGATGCAAAAATTCTTAACAAAATGTTGGCAAATCGAATCCAGCAATATACAAAAAGAAGAATGTACTGTGACCAAATGGGGTTTATCCCAGGAATGAAAGGTTGATTCAGCATTCAAAAATAAATCAATGTGTATGTTAAGTTACCTGAATTTAAATTAAAAAAAAAGAAAAAAGAAATAAATCAATGCAATTGACCATATTAATAGAATACAAGATTTTAAAAATCAAACAATCATCTCAATAGATGCAGCAAAAACATTTGAAAAAATTCAATATTCCCTCATGACTAAAAACTCTCAGCAAACTAAAAATGGAAGTGAACTTCTCAACTTGATAAAGGGTAATTCTGAAAAAAAAACAAAACAAAACAAAACAAAAAAACACAAAAAAACCTACAGCTAACAAGATACTTCGTGGTGAAAGACTGAATGCTTTCCCCTAGCGTAACAATGAAAGCATGACTGCTTTTAACACACCTATTGAATATTGTGCTGATTCCTTAGCCAATGTACAAAACAAGAAAAAGAATGAAAAGGCACAAAATTTGGAACGCAAAAAGTAAAACTTTCTCTATTTACCGGCTACATAGAAAACTCCAAGGAATCTTAAAAATAACCCAATCCAACTAGAATTAATAAGTGAACTTAAGAAGGTTAAAGGATACAGGGTCAATATACAAAAACCAGCACACTAGCAACAAACAATTGGGAAATTATAATCTTATAAATCCCATTCATAAAAAACATCAGAAAGCATATAATACTTAGGGGTAAATTTAATGAAAGATGTGTAAGACTTCTACATTGAATATTATAAAATACTGAATATGTAAAAAACATATATAAGCTGAGAGCAACTAAAGAATGCTTAAATAAATGAATAGATATACCACATTCATGGATTGAAAGACTCAATATTATCAAGATGTTAGTCTCTCCAAATGGATCCATAGATTCAGTGCAATCATATTTGCACACTACTATGGTTTTTATTTATTTTTTCACAACTATGGATTTTAGACATTGACAAGGTGATTGTAAATTTACATGGAATTTTAAAAGTAATACAATGAATCTAAAATAGAAGAGGGCTGCCTGGGTGGCTCAGTCAGTTAAGCATCCGACTTCAGCTCAGGTCATGACACCTGACAGTTCAGACCCTGGAGCCTGTGTTGGATTCTTTGTCTCCCTCTCTCTCTGCCCCTTCCTCACTCATGCTCTGTCTCTCTGTCTCTCAAAAACAAATACGTTAAATTTTTTTTTTCAAGTAAAAAAAAAAAAGAAGAAAACAAAACCAATGCTTTAACGGAGACAGCAGAGAGAAGGGAAGAATCACTCCAATTAGTGAATCGCTCCAACTCAGAAGAGCTCCTCAAGGGAGACACCATTTGAACTGTGGGTTGAAAGGTGACTAAATACTTAACAGGTGGGGACATTCATGAAAGGCATTGATTTACTTAGGTTTTCCAGATCATAAGGAACTAAAATTCATCCCATTTAGTTAAATGAAGGAGTTGCATGTGAAACTATCCAGAAGATCGTCTCATGGAAATCCTTAGAAAGACCTCATGGGTTCTCAGCTTGTAGGGCAGTCCTGGATCCAAGGTTCCTGTCCTGGCCTCAGCAGCTGGAGCCCCTAAATATTTAATGTCGTCTCCTGTCTGTGTCCATCCCCTCTCGGCTCCTCTATCGTCTGCTTTTTTCTCTCTGTACCTCCAGATATGAAGTTAAAAGGATAGGTTAGAACCAGATGGCAAAAGGCTTTGTTTGGCCAGGCAGGTTGGTTTTTATCGTTATAGCTACGGAAGCTTCTTAAACAAGGGAAAGAACTCCTCAGATTTGGCCTTTTGGTGGATAATTCCACTGGTGTGTGGACGGGCTTTTGGAGGCAGGAGACCAGGGAAGAAGGGATTCCAAGTAAGAGAAAATGAAGCTCAAAACCAATGGAACTCAAAATGTGGGGGGTCTGGGTAGTCGTAAGATACATCCTATTCTGGTCAAAATTTTTTATATCTCCTTAGGAAGCAGAGGGAAGGAGAGTTAAAGCATCTGCATTTGCAAAAACTCCCCAGTTGATCCTGGTTGAGAACTGCTAGTCCGGACAAAGCGGCTTTTATAGGGACAGAGTGAAGACAGAGGGAAGACAGGGATGGATTCGGGGAGCACTGGATTTGATGGAACCAGAACCCAGGCAACTGCAGTTTGTAGCTGAGGAAGCTGTGTGGATGACGGCCTCGTTTTCCAGGCTTTGGGAAATAAAGAGCAGACTGCGTGTATACACGGGACTGGAGGTGAGAGAGGTTGAGAGAATAATTTCTGCACATCCCACAGAGAGATCCCAGGAAGTCAGAGCCCAGGAGGCAGTGCCAGAGATGGGCCAACGCCAGCCACCCTTTAAGCTCCGGGGTCGGGGCGGGGGGCCCTGCTGGTGAGAAACGTGCTCTCTGGGCGTTGATTAGTTGGACAGACACTGAGTCTTAGGCTCTGAGCAAGTACAAAGCCATTTTCTCCGTGGTTTTGCTGCCTGTGGTGGTAGTGTTATTTAGCATGGACTTCATTAGCCCCTTGGTTTAGAATTTCATCATCATGTCTGTCAGGTTCCAGGATCCCACTCTGATGATTCTTCTGAAGAGACTTTAATGAAGGGACAATTTACAGGGATGTGGGCAGGACTTGGGAGAACCAACAAGGGATGTTGAGGCAGCTGAGGGATTTCATCAGTGGGAAGCTGTTACCGCCTCTAGGCCTGAAGGGGCAGAGGGAGAGGACGGTACCACTGAGGCCCAGGGCAAATGAGCTGTGCAGGAGGGGTTGCCAGTGCAGGAGAAGCTATAGTCACAGAGGAAGCAGCCACTGCCAGAATGAAGGCTCCAAACCAGGAGGGACAAGGAAGAAATAGCCTGCCAATCTCTCCCTGCTTTCACTCTCCGGTCTCCTCCCGGAGCCTCTCATGGGTCAACACCAGTTGGAAGCTAGCCATCAGGGGAGCACGGGGTGAAGAATGGAGGGATCAGCCTGCAGACACGGAGGAAGAGAAGAGTGGGGAATGGATCAGGTGTATGGGTTTAGGGGACAAGCGAGATACACCAGTACAACCACATCCCCCAACACAGCCTGTGTGAGGCAGTGGCTTGGGTAACTCTGTGGAAGGGGCCGAAAAGCCACACCACAGGAAGTCAAGATACTTGGATTCCTGACAGGCCTGACCATGCCACGCACAGACTGTCCTCAGCGCCACACTGCTGGCATCCTGGGCTGTGACAGCCTTAGCTGTGAAGAAAGGGAGGTTGGACTATGTGACTCTCAAAGCCTTCCACCGTAGGGCCCCTCGACTCTGCCGTCGGCCAGCGTGCTCTCTGGCCAGCCCGTTGAGCTGGGCGCTGTGGTGCCTGCTCCCGGGGCTGGTTGCACCTCATGCCCACGGGGCACCCAGCCTGACCAAGGGCAGCGCCGGGGAATCCTGGGACCGGCCAGCATCTGGAACTAGACAGGGTGTTCTCTCTTCCAGCGAACACTTGGGACGTGCAGAGTCAACCAGGGACTTTCTTAAACGTATTTTTCACTGTGATGAGGTACATTCAAAAAGAAAGAAGAGTGTATTCATCTCCAGAAAGCAACAGCCTCCCAGACCTGTGCTGCTGAGCTCCAGGTCCTATCCCCCCCTGCTCAGTTCCTGATAACTGAAGTTGAAACTTGAGCAGCAAAAGGGAAGTCTCCTGTCTCCTACAGGGTATCAAATCCTGTTTCTACACAGTTTCAGTTCTTAAAGACACAGGATTCCATATTTTCTCAGCCACTATGCTGGAAGGCCAAGAACGTTCGGTGACCACCAACCACATGTGTATGGGCCCCGGGGGGTGAAATTGGAAGGCTTTGAAAAGAGGTCTGCATATTGGTGAAATGTATCATCACCTTTCTCCTTATTACTATAAAGAAATGGTCTGGGTAAGTGCACAGATTTGCTCAGGCTGACCTGGGGCCCAGTGTGCTTTTAATGCTTTTACTTTCCTAGCTTCCTGCGGTGGAGCTGGGGGGGGGGGGGGGGGGTGGTGGTGGGAGGAGATGACTCATCGTTTTCTTTTGGAGGTGGGAAGATCTGTGCACCCTGGCTGCAGGTTCACTCCAAGAGTGGCCTCAGGGAGATGCCCGCTCCTTTGATGTACCACAAAATATCCCAGGCTGCTGGAGAACAGCCTGAGGTACGATGTATTGGGAGTCTTGCTGCCTTCTAAGCGTTTATTTGAGAATACACGTTCAGTTATGTGGTAGTTTTGTGGGCTCTGTGGTTTATTAAAGAAGATAGAGGAGGGGGAAAAAAAGAAAGACAAAGAGGGAAATATGAAAAAGAAATGGTGGAACAGGTGTTAGTAAGGGTTTCCAAGCATGTGAAAATACACAATAAAGGGAAAAAGGTGATGAGTCCAGTGGGAGAGAAGACAGGAAAATGTTTCCACAAAGATTCGGTTTAGGACCAAGAAGTTTTCTCACTGAAGTTAGACAACAGAACAGGCAGATACAAGATGCTGTGGAATCTTTCACGCCAGGATCCATTCATTTGGGTATTCACTTATTTAAACAAGCAATAACAATAGAATGGGGTGTGTGCTGTGACCTACACAGAGTCAAGGGGAGCGCTTTGTCGGATCACAGAAGACCGTTGGAGAAAATGACATTTAGCATGTGACGTAAAGGATGCTTGGAGTGAAAGGAAAAAATAAGGAGGAGGAACAGGAAATCTGAGGACCTGACTCAGGATAATATAGCCCCGGACAGCAAAACAGAAGAAATGATCCCAGAGACTCAGGTCCTTGGAGATGACACTCAATACCAATACACTGC
This sequence comes from Panthera onca, assembly GCF_046562875.1. Taxonomy (NCBI): domain Eukaryota; kingdom Metazoa; phylum Chordata; class Mammalia; order Carnivora; family Felidae; genus Panthera; species Panthera onca. The sequence continues at coordinate 33,542,992 of NC_138355.1, read as the reverse complement.
CTGGCTTTTCTCGGAGTCTCTGTCCACATGAGGTGAACACCGTCCAACAACACTAGGGTCATTTGGCCCTGTTTAAAAATACAGTTCAGGGGCACCTGGGTGGCTCAGTCGGTTGGGCATCCGACTTCAGCTCAGGTCATGATCTCACAGCTTGTGGGTCCGAGCCCCGCGTCGGGCTCTGTGCTGACAGCTAGGAGCCTGGAGCCTGCTTCGGACTCTGTGTCTCCCTCTCTCTCTGCCCCTCCCCTGCTCATGCTCTGTCTCTCTCTCCTTCAAAAATAAATAAACATTAAAAGTAATTAAAAATAAAGTTCAAAGAAAAGGCAAAGTCATGGCTCTTTTTCCGATATGAAAAAACAGGTGTACAAATTTTTACTCATGAAAGTTTAAATAAGATCATAAATATGAAAGGTCATTAACCAATGGGGGAGCTGAGCAGTTATCACCAGTTCAAAAGAGAATCCAAAGAACAGGCATATTTATAGGTCTGGAATATTGAAGTGAATGTGCCAGTGGAGGCAAACTGGTTTCTCAAGGAGGAGGGAGGGAGAAAAGTAAATTGACTTCTACGGACAAGACATAGTTTGCATGTCTAGAGGTGAGAATTATTTTGCATTGCTACCAATTAACTATAATGTACAGAGTTGTAAAATTGCTCAAAGACACTGAAAATGTCTTAATTAGATAATCTGAGGAGTGTCCTCTAGACAATACATAGTTTTGCTTTGAACTTGCTCCCTACAAGAACCATCTAGTAAATTTCATTCCTTTTCTCCTCCAGGCCAGTTGGATTTGTGTATCCAACTCCTCTGTGTACACATGATAAGTACCCCTAAGCAAATATTAAAGACTTAAATAATAATGTTGTAGAACAAATAAAAATATAATTAACTATTTACAACACTTACATAAAATTGAAGAAAACCTGGAGACTTGTTTCCTGTGTGCTTTCTGGCCCAAACCTCTACCTTCATCGTCATCAACCTATTGTGCTTTCGACATTATGCTTACGAGATGTTTATGAAGCAACTTCACTGCTGACTTACAGGAATCCCTAATTTAAACCAGGCAAATTGACACAGATAAGGAATTATAGGAACAAAGGAAGTGGATTAGGTCCATGCCCTTAAATGGGGAAACAACACCAAGAAATTCACATTACAAATGAAGTAATATTAAGTGATGAGGGTGTGGAATGGGGGTGAGGGCTTAAATGGAATGAAGACTAAAGAAGGAGTAGCCATTCATTCCATCAATCACTCAGGCAGATATACTTAGTGTTTCCCATGTGCTAGGCACCGAGTTAAGCAACCAGGGATATGTGGCTAAATAACATGATCCCTGCCTGTCCTGTGGTTGTTTACAACCTAAGTAGGAGTGTTCCCTGTTCAGACCAGATGGAGAACATCATTAGATCTCCCCTCCTCGAACTGAGGCAGGTCTAGAGGTGAGATTTCAGAAGTTATATGATAAGGTGGCCCACTAAGATATGTGCGTGTGTTGCGGGGGGGGGGGGGGGGGGTGTCTGTCCCTTGCTGGTCCTGGTCCCCCACCCCCACCCCCCCCCACACACAGTGGGCACTTAACTACTGATCGTTTAAACAACAGCTAATTCATAAATTAGTAACAAGCAATCATTGATAGTTTTACTTTTAAGTCATTTTATTATCTACTATTATAAATAAATGTATTGGTTTAGTACAATAAGTTGATTATTAGAATAAGTAATGAATTACTAATCAAGTTCAATAACCATTAATAATTAGCAAATTTACTGCAATCGTTCGAGAAGTACTGCAAGGTACGTTCACTGGTTCTTTCCACCCTTTTACCTGAGGACGCTGGCCCCACTGTTATTTCTCCAACTCTCTTACTATGTCAATTTCAGAAACCACTGCCTGGCAAATTGAGCCTCCTGTGGGTTTGTGACATTTGGAAGGTACTTTTTTTTTGCCTTGCTACTGGTCTAGAGGAAGGACTGCAAAAGTTCTGTGAATACTGGGATGCTCGGGAAACAGTGCTGCTTTCCAGGCCCTGGGCAAAGGCACCTGTTCTGTCCATGATCCAGTGGCCCTAGATTTGGACAGAGCAGAGGGTGGTTTCAGAGCAGAATGGAAGCTTACACCCTGCACGAGGTGACTGAGAACTTAAACCAGTTCAAGAAGAGTCTTGATAATGGATGGATACATAGCGGGTTATTAAGGGAAACCAGGGAAGTTCCAAGTACATCTCTGGACTTTTAGCATGGTGTCTTAGAATGTAAACACTGGACTCTCCCTCACATGTTCCTCAGCATCGTGGTTGGAATTCTGGGCTAGTGGCCTTTTGTCTGATCTGCGATGACATTTCTGATCTTCCTAAGAATATGGGACTAGAAAAGGTCACGCTAGAACACCCAAAAGAGCAGGTGAGCTGCCTCCAGGGCCAGAGTCTGCCCTGCACACAACTCCAGATTTAGGACACGAGTTCTTCAAGCATGCCGCACCAAGTGCATCGGCACCTGCTAAACACAGACTTTCAGTGTGGGTCATGCTAACAGTGGTGATGCCCGAGGCGGCGGAAGTGAATGTGTTAATCTCCTCTGTTCCCAAATAGGTAAGTGGGGGCAATCTCATCAAGGTGGTCAGTTTCCAAATGGGCAATCCAGGAAAGTTCCCTTGACTCTAAGCAGGGTTTGCAGACACTCTGGCCGTGGCTAGTTCCACTCTCGCCCCTCGAGTTACCTGTCATTATTAGGGGGCTTCCAGCAGCCCATCCCCCTGGGGATTCAGCATACCGTCCCCAGGAGCAGGGATGCTTTAGGTTCAGAGCTCAAGGATCCCCATCCCCCTCTTCCCATCCACCTTCCTTTTTCCCCTCTTTTTCTTCTCCCCTCTCTCCATTCTCCCTTCTTTCTGCTCCCTGGCTCTCATCTGCAAGTCCTCTTGTAGTGGCACTGCTGACCCTTCCAGGACTTCCTGGATATCACGGGAGGGAAGCTGTGCCAGTGAGATTCAGGGCCGCCCCTTTTCCTCTAGTTCCTGCTGGGACAGAGCCCACAGCCCTCATGAGTATACTCGGACTGGGACAGAGCCCACAGCCCTCATGAGCATTGATGGGAAAGAAGAGAGGGGCTTTTGGGTCTCTCGCTTTCCTGTCCGTTAGAGTCATCATTCTCAACCAAGGTTTGGGGCCAAAATTGGGGCCTGATTCAGTGATGGAAACCCCAAGCTTCAAGGCTGGGCTGGTGCAATACAGGGAGGGATTGCGGACAGGAAGTGGTGTGGCTGCGTGGGTGTGAAGGAAGGGTTTCCTCCCTTTGACACTTTCTATGCTGAAGGGGCCTTTCTCAGACTGCCTCCCTTCCCCCCAGCCCAACAAACGGCCACTTGGAGACCGAATTCAGATGTGGGGCGCCAGCCAGGCAGCGCATACAGCAGAAGTGTGAATACAGCCTAGTAAATCCAGTTTCCAGCAACTTCTCTACTTCCCTTGTCCCTCCTGGAATAATACTACAGTTTTTCAAGTTTATAGAGAATTTGCATCTTTCAGAGTAGGAACTGGGGAGCTGAGACAGCCCCTGACGTTACCAGGTGGTGGATAGGGGCATTCTTAGCAGCCAACCTCAGTGAACGTTTGGTTTTCAGAACTCTTGGCACATTGCCAGTTATCTTGGAGGGGACTTGGACCCCAGCACCATGACTCACGACCCTGGGCTTCCCTAGTTTGGCTTCTTTGACTCCAAATTTACTGCTCTGACTTTTGGGGAGCTCCCCCTCAATGAATACACAGCTCAGGGAGGAAGCCCCCTGTGGTTTGGCAGCTAGTTTGAATCAGGGTCCTGTTTGTAGACAAAGCAATGAGCACATTGGAGCAAAGCGACTGGATCTGGGGGGATTTCGGAGGCACAACTGAAGGACTTGGTGAACTACCACAGAGGTTTCAATTATGATGTCAAGCAGGTGACAGAGCTCTTTATTAAACAGGTAAAAACAGATTGAGAAGCATCTTTGAAAGGAAGAAAATGAGATCGTGAGTCCAGCTGTGAACACGTCGAGTGGGATATGCTTGTGCGATGTTCTCTCGAAGACACGTGACGGGCAGCTGAATATACCTGCCCTTGTGAGAGAGAGCTGGGCTCTGGGTACAGGTGTGAGAGTTATCAGTTTAGGGATAGATAGAGATGGAGACTCCAAGAAGAGGAGTCCCTTCCTACAGTGAAGCAGCAGGTAGACAGAGAGAAATGCAGAAGCTAGCGTCTTCATTTTGGCGGACTAAAGGGAGAGAAGACCTGAGATCTGGCCATTAGATTTGGCAGCTTACTGGTGACCTCCGAGTGCGTGGTTCCAGTGAGAGGGTGGGAGCAACTGCTAGACCTTACAGCAGAGACTGACAGTCCCCAAATCCGGGTTGTCCGCTCCCTGAGCACCTGGCTGAATTTCAAGCCCCAAAGTCCCGTATGGCTCAGTGAGGCCGTGTGACTGAGTTCTGGCTATGGTCTGTGGGCAGAGACGGTGTACTATCACCTCCGAGATAGAACCCGCTCCCCACCATCCTCCCTCGGCCCCTCATCCTCAGTCTCCCGGCCAAAGTCGAGGAGCCAAGAGACCCTAAGGCCCTGGGGGCACAGAGCAACTTAATGGACGGAGATGCCTCTCTAATTTGTCGTGTGGAGCCAGGGTTACTCAGGCCAGGGAGGCCCCAGGCACAGATACCCTGGGGTTAGCAGTTTCCTGGGGGGGAGCAGCTGGCTGAACGGCAGTGCCAGTAGGGGTCAGAGCAGATCAGCAGAACTGCTAAAGGGATGTGCAAGCCAGGAGAACGTGGAAGTGCGGCGGGATCCTGCTGAGAGCCAGCCAGAGCGTAAAGCGCTCCCTGCAGGGACAGAAAGTGCTGGAGCTGAAAGAGAGCAGCACAAAACACCTGCAGGTACAAGGCACACACTTTGTGTACGTACTCACGGCCACATAGGCGCCTGGGACCCTGGCTCTGAGTCTGCCCCTCATGGACAGGCTCACCTGGACTCCACAGTCCTGGCCAGCCTTGTGAGATGCTGACAGAAGATCATGCCACATGTAGACCCCAGTCCCGGCCCGGAGGCACCTCCTGGGCATGGCTTCAGCCCGATGCTATCACTCTACAGTGGATCAGGAGTCAGAGCATCTGGGGTTCCAGCCTGGTTCTGCTCCTCCCTACCTGTGGCTGACCTTGAGCAAGGCCTTTCCCTCACTGCATCTGAGCCCCTTGTCTGCAGAGTGAATGTTATCAGGCTGGATGATTTATAAAATCTCTCATACTAAAAACTTCTGCCATTCCCCCCCCACCCCCCGAAACGGCTGCATTCAGGAAGATTTGGCCTGGTCCTGCCAGCCAGCAGCGGCCCTGGTCTCTAACGGCAGACTTGGAACGCCTCTGACCAGGGAAACCTTGCCGTCTTCAGCCTGCGTGAGTTCCAAGAGACCCGCAGACCTCCAAAAGGCCTGGGGGACAGGGGACCCTTGCCCAGGAGAGAGGAGGCTCTCGAGGAGTGGCCAGTATGAATACTTGCATGAAATCAGCAAGCCTGTCACCCTTGGGAGGGGCTGGCATTCTCTTTTCTTACTTTCTTCTTTTTCAACCATCTACAACAAGGCACCTTCTTTCCGTTCCCATTTCCTGTGCCCTTTATGATGGGATGGCTCTGCCCTCCACTACTCCCTGGGTCCAGGGGAAAAGAGAGTTGGAAGAGGACCGAGAGTCCTCTCCCATTTTGCTTTTCTCGCCGGGCCCACCTTCAACTTGTCTTGGTTCTGCTTTTCCTGAAATAATAATTAAACAGAACTTTTGAAAGGAAATTGCTCTCCTTATCTGCCAAAAATATCTGTGTTTTTAAACTAGGGGACAGATTTCCCCATCCCATTGCTGACTCAGACTAACATAAAGTAAAAGTGTCCTCGATCCTATGCCTACGTAAGGAACAGGGAGGTGACCCAGGAGTGTCCAGAGCAGTCACGAAAGCTTCCAGAGCCTGGAAGAGAAAATCTGCCTTGACAGTCCAGCAGGGGTGGGGTGTTGACCAAGATGGAGAGCTACCCAAAGGAGGCAGGGGTCACACCCAGCATGACTACCTCGACATCACCCCGGTGGGGTGGCCAGCAAGTTCCAGGCCTCCAAAGCTGTCTCCTGCAGCGAGCACAGATATGGCCATGGGGAAGATGACCAGGAGGGGAAAGCAAGACCCAGGAGCCACAAAACCGTGTGAGGAGACAGAAGATGACCTCTCCAGGACGAGGAAACCTATTTCTAAATTCCAAGAAGTTAGCAAAAGGAGACATCATAACCATTCTTTATTATCCAAATTCTACAGGCAATGATTCTGCACAACACGGAACCTATTAGCTGCCAAAGTGGATTCGAGGTGACTCCTGAGGGTGGCCTCCCTGCCTGGATCGGTTCAAGGCTCTGAGAGGTGCCGGCGGGAGCGTCATGCTGAGCCGTCTGCTGAGGACGCGGCCAGGAGCTCCGAGAAGGGGACCCGGCCACAGGCCCCCCTGTACACAGATGCGGAGGGAACCCTCCTGCCAGGTGTGAAAACGACCAAGGCTCCTCCTTCAGCAGAGGAGGAGGATCCTCGGGCTTCATCGGGGCAGGCAGCCGGCCACGGGGTCCGGCCGCGGCACCGGCACAAAGTTCATGGGGCACAGCAGCAGTGGGCACATCTTCTCGTGCTCCTTCAGTGCCTCGCTCAGCTGCTGCAGCTCCGTGGTCAGCTTCCCGATCTCTCTCCGCAGCACAGTGTTCTCCTGCTCCAGGCACTCATACTCCTGCACAGATAAGGAGAACGGGGAAGATGGTTTCTGCGAGCACCCTCCCTTCGCTTGATGCTTCGCTCTTCCCCAGGAACGCTTCCTCGCTAACTGAGCCCCCTTCCACCGCTCTTAGTGGTTCCTTGTTAGCTTCACGTTTCTCTCCTCCCACCAGGATGCAAGGCTGGTGAGGGTGGGGCTTTGCTTTTTGAATCAGCTTTATTGAGATATGATTTATATCAAATAACACACACCTGTTGTAAGGATGTATATAATTCAATGAGTTTTGGCAAATTAAACATTGGTCAAGAGAACGTTTCCATCACTCCTAAAAGTTCCCTCAGGGCCCCCATTGCAGCCAGCCTCTCCTCCCCCAACTGCTGAGTTGCCTTCTCAAGATCTCTGTTGGGGTCACTGCTGTGGCCCCAGCACCTGGAACAGTGCCTGGAACATAACAGATGTTTGCTGGCTGCATGAGTAAATGAATAAAAATACCCCTTGCCTTGGTTTTGCCCCAACACTCTGTAAAGTTTCCACTAAACCAGAGTGTGCAGAGGCTTAGACCTGGAGGGGGGTCTAGAGACCCCTCAGCCCAACCCACACAATGCAGAAACCCGACATGCAACTTGTGCTGGGCCTTCTCTTCTTCAAAGGGCAGTCCCTGCCATTTCCACGCTGCTCTATTAGAAAGCTCGTCTTTGTGCTGATCCAAAATCTCTCTCTCTCCTTCAGACCCACCTATTGGGCTTGGTTCCACCTTATGGAACCACACAGAGTAAATTCAATACTTTTTCAACATCACAGTTCTTGAAATATTAGGAGACAGCCCCATACCACTTCCCCTTAGGTATTCTCTCAGCTCAACTGTCTCAGGTCCCCTGAGCTCCTCGGGTTTTAGGGCTTCTGGTCCTTCTGCCCTCCTGGAGGTCATCCCAATACACACTGCAATGTGCCAGGATCTCAGAGAAAAACGCCATACCCAAAACAGTGCATGATTCTGCAGGTGGCCTGCCCATGCAGAGGGCAGATGCTTGGAGGTGGCCCACCCTGGGGCTGGGCCCAAGCCTGCAGCCCCCTCACTCTGGGGATTCTCCCTGAGCTTGCAGAGAGGTGCAGGCTTTGTCTGCATCTACTGCTCCTCTGTCTACATCTGGCTGATGACCGGTGTTCTGGAGATGAAAGGTGTGGGCTCTATATCCACTTCTCCTGACTTTTACCCTGTTCACTTGGCATCTTCCAGGTTAGCAAAGTCTTTCTGAATCTTAACGTGTCAGCTCAGGGATCACGATGCCACAAAGCTATAAGCTGTCCATTAGCTTGATGAGCAGGTCTTCCTTATCTCCATCCAAGTCATTAGTATGTTCTATAGCATAATTCTCAACCAATGGCAGAGCCCTAGGGCACGCCAGTAGAGACCATCTCAAAGTTGACAGTCTTATTTAAATCTGGCTGCAATGTTGTTTACCATGCATTTCCCGGGGTGGGGACCCAACCTTACTAACCATCACATCTCTTCTCGTACTAGTAACTTTTTTAAAATGTCACTAAAAATGTCTGTTCTTCTTACAGTTCCCTAAAGCACACACAAATTCTCAACTCTGCCCCTTTGCTAATGCTGTTCTCCTCGACTGGACTACCTACCTCCTTTTCTGTGTGGGCCCAGCTCAAGCCTAACACCTCCAGGAAGGCTTCCCTGAGCACAGTACCTAATGGAACCACATCCCTCATTATTATGTGTTCTATTCAATTTTGTATCATATTCAATCTTACTTATACTAAATAAGGTCTCTCCCCAAAGATCAGAAATGTAAGAGCCTCTGCTACCCTCTGCGGTAGCCCCACCTGATGGGCCACAGTGCCCAGTGACTCCTCAGCCCCAGTCCTCTGCCTCCTCTCACCTGCTTCCTTCCCCTCTGTAGGTGCCAGAGGGGCTGCACACACAGAGGCCATCTGAGCCTTCCCCAGGCAAGCCCTCAGGATAGTCTGGAATACTCTCCAAGGCCACCAGCTGCACCCCTTCCTCTCGCAGGTTATCCTGGTCAGTCTGGTTTCACTAGCGCACAGGCCCCATTCTGCCCTCAGCCCTCCTCCATGCCTGTCAGCTCCCCTCTGGCCTCTGACAAACTCTAGTCCTGGAGCCTGAATTCAGTCTACAAAGCAGCAACAAGCCCTCTGTGGGCAAGGGGAGGGAAGACAGGACAGTCATCGTGGGAAGCCTGCCTGCAGCAGCAGGGTGACTGGCTGCAGCTCTGTGAGGCACATGTACACACATGAACGCAGGCACACACGTGCACGCACACGCATGCATGCACATGCAGCACAGATGCACGCACGCACACGTGCACATGCACGCACACACACGTGCATGCACACACATGCACGCACACACAGACACACACACACACATACACGCGCACATGCTCCACCCTGCAACTGGAAATGCTCTTCACCTCCAAGTAAAATGGAGAATAGATGCGAATGGTTCCAATGAGCTAACATTTAAAAGAATTTTTTTAATGTTTAGTTTTGAGAGAGAGACAGACAGACAGAGTGTGAGAGGAGGAGGGGCAGAGAGAGAGGGAGACACAGAATCTGAAGCAGGCTCCAAGCTCTGAGCTGTCAGCACAGAGCCGGATGCGGGGCTTGAACTCACGAACAGTGAGAACATGACCTGAGCCGAAGTCACACGCTCAACCGACTGAGCCACCCAGGCGCCCCTAATGAGCTAACGTTTTAACTAGATTCCAAAACATAGGAAGATCACTTGCAGTGGCAGGACATTCCAAAGTGTCCTTTTGTATTGTGGCAGGACGCTGTGAGCTTCTGAGTTTTAGCTCCAGAAGCCATGAAGGGCCATGCTGCCTAAAGTCTTCCCGAGGTACAGCTGCCTCCTCTAAACCCCAGCCCAGCAGCCCCCTCATCCGCCTTCTCTGCAGGGACTTTCTCTTTTGGGATTTGACTTTTACTTCTAAACCTGCTGAGGGACTTTCATGGAGCTGAGAGAATAAAAAGAGAAGAAGTCAAGATCTCCAGGTGAGGCCAGCTCAAGAAGAATAAAAGTGGGTGTTACTCATAAATTAATAAATAAATATTTAATAAATCAATAAATAAATATTGAGCAAGTGGAGAGGAGGTATGAGAATGCAGAGAACAAAGGGGAAAGAGTAACACCCACTTTACACGGAGAAGAAAGTACTTGGACTTGACATACGTGAAAAATAAGCAAGAACATTAGCCCATCGGTTATTTCCAAAAGATCAGTTTAGCTCAAATCTTGCTGACTTTCGAGCCTTTTGCGCAGGAGGGTTGGAGGTCACTGCGCTGCCTTCCCCGGCGTTTCGCAGGACACAGTCGCAAAGCAGAGACCTAAACATTCCCGGCGGCAAAATCTCTGCAAATCCCAGTTCTGCCTCAGAAATGAGACTGTCTGAGGCAGCCATCCTCAACCAGAGCAATCCCGGTGGTCCCCGGGGGACAGGTGGCATGTCTGGAGACAGCTGGGTTGTCACAACGGGAGCAGAGGGCGCTACTGCATCCAGTGGGTAGAGGCCAGGGGTGCCACTCGACAGCCTACAGTGCCCAGGACAGCATGCCCCCAGACAAGGACGTATCCAGCCCCAAATGTCAGTAGTGCCAAGGCTGAGGAACCCTGGTCTGGGCATCTAAGAGAGGTTGACTGGGGAGCGAGGGGCTGTCTGGGGGCATCCAGGGTCCAGGATTAAAAAAAAAAAAAAAAAAAAACAACTGACAAGCTAATGTGGGTACCAGGAACCAGAGAGGAAAACAGAGGCAGGAAGTAAATGAGGGGGAGAAAAAGGCCATCAGGAGGGCACAGCCACACACAGACCCCATTTCACAAGTGAGGAAAGTGAAACTCTGAGAGGCGCAGTGACTTTTCCAAGGTCATGCAGACTTGGAACCCGATTTCAAGGTCAAATGCAATCCTCAAGCAAGGACAGCAATTGTGCTTTCACTTGGCAGTGACTGGCCCCAAATTTCCCCGTGGTGGTTACTGGCAGTAAAGGGCTGTAAGGGCTCAGGATTTTACAATGAGCCTATTCCCAAGCCCTAGGTTGATCTCCTTCCCAGAAGAAAGCTAGTGTCATCAGGGAGGGCCATACAAATTAGTGTCATCATCAGTTTCTAAACCAAGGAGGGACTGACATGAAGCATTCTCTTAGAATATGCAATATCTGAAAAAACCGTGGCAACACAGACCACAACCAAATTGCCTAAGAAATCCGTCAGTTGGTGACATTTGGGGTTCCTGAGGATGGCATCGTTTGCCTTCCTTTTCTGACTCAACGTTCTTTCTCAGTCTTACACCTTCAGATGCCTGGCTCGAACCAGTCTGACCCACTTCTGAGACACCTTTTGGCTCGTCGTTGAAAGCTGGACCGTTCACTTGGGTCCCTATTTGTGAATGTGGACTCAGGCGTGTGCCTAATGTTCAGAGATGAATAGAGGCTGAAATCCCCATGAGAGGTGTAAGCGCCTTGACAAGATGATTTGAAAAGCCACAGTGAGCGCTGAGGCACACAGACACACGTTAGGAACAGCTTCTCGTCACCACAGTCGGGCTTCCAGCAACCACCTCGCTGAGGGGAAAATTCAGACTGAAGAGTGACTCGAGCCTGTCCCTGGCATGGCCTGCTCCGGCTCTCCCAGCCCTGCCCTCCAGGGAGGCCCAGCCTTGATGGACTGTCCTCCAGCTTTGCAGACGGAGAGCCGGGAGAGGTGGGAGGTGGCCCAGAGGCTTCTGGGAGCTGGGACTGGAGGAGGTTTCTCAGGGTGTTGGAGGTAAGAGAGACTCCAGTGAGCGAACAAGGTGGGCAGGAGAGAAAGGTGGGAATTTTAAACGAACTCTAAATACTCCCCTTCGTGGTATTCAAGAAAGGCAAATAAAGATCTCGAGTGACTTTGAGATATGCAGCAATGCTACCCCACAGTATGGGACAGAGGAAGGACCGAGTAAAGCCCTTTTCATGGGCTAATCTCCCCAGGGAGTGACAGGCAGCCACGGCTACCAAGTGCTGCTTTCTGCACCCCTTAGTGTCTCCTAGAGAGGGGCCTGGTCCCAGGTTTGAAGAGGCTTCTGAGAAACGTGTCCAGCTCTCACTTTCCTGTCCTTCACATGGCCTGGAGCCCGAGGGGGCCTGAAGGGCTCTTCTGTCACAACCCAGAGCAGCCTGCTCGGTGCTCTGCCCTCAGCTCACTCACCAGAGCACAACAAAGCTATTCTTTACCGCAGTTTTTAACCAGATACCCCACCCTCAATATGTAGACTTTTTTTCAAAGTGAAAAAAGTACTTTTTTTTACTATATTTGCTTTTGTTTTTTTGTCTTGTTTTATTTTATTTTGTTTTGCTTTGTTTGCCCTGCAGAACATAGACCCCCACAGCTGTGCTGCCCTCCATGGGAGGAATTAACAGCGGAGACAGAATTCATGTGCTACCCTTCGGTCCAAAGAAGACATTCCTCTTCTACAGCGGGACTGGGATGTATTTCCATTTTCCTGAGCCAGCCACCTGCTCCCCCACACACCCTCTTGTGACCAATAACACTTGTGTGTAGCTAGTGACAGTAAAGTTAAGGGCTACGGCTTGGGGATCTGTGCATGGGTGGAGCCACTGTCCTGGCCTCCTTGACACTGTGTTTCTCAGAAAGACTGTCCTTGATGAGGTGATCCGCTAGTGGCACTTAAACCGGAACTACTCTTCGGCTCCACAGAGACAGAGAAGGGAGTGCTCTCCCATGGAAGGGCTGGGTTTCACATCAGTTATTCCCATTTCCCAAAAGAGCACCTGGCACAATTGGTCATGTGACACAGTATAGGGACAGCAGAAGAGGCTAGGTGAACAGAAAGGCCCTCCACAGTAAAAGGGCCTCCCAAAGAGGTGGACATCCATCCCCTGGAGCCTGTGAATATGTTACCTTACATGACAAAAAGGACTTTGGAGGTGTGATTAAGAATCTGAACTTGGGGAGGGGCGCCTGGGTGGCTCAGTCAGTTGGGCGTCCGACTTCAGCTCAGGTCACGATCTCACGGTCCGTGAGTTCGAGCCCCGTGTCGGGCTCTGGGCTGATGGCTCAGAGCCTGGAGCCTGCTTCCGATTCTGTGTCTCCCTCTCTCTCTGCCCCTCCCCCGTTCATGCTCTGTCTCTCTCTGTCTCAAAAATAAATAAACGTTAAAAAAAAAAATTAAAAGAAAAAAAAAAGAATCTGAACTTGGGGAGGGGCGTCTGGGTGGCTCAGTCGGTTAAGCATTTGACTCTTGATTTCCGCTCAGGTCATGATCTCACAGTTCATGAGTTCAAACCCTGTGTCAGGCTCTACATTGACAGCATGGAGCCTGCTTGGGATTCTCTGTCTCCCTTGTTCTCTGCCCTTCCCCAACTCATGCGTACATACGCCCTCTCTCTCTCTCTCACTCTCTCTCTCAAAATAAATAAATAAACATTAAGAACAAAAAGAATCTGAACATGAGGAGATGATCCTGGATTATGCAGGTGGACCCAATGTAATCATAAGGGTCCTTATAAGTAAAAGGAGAAGTCATGAGTCAGATGACAATGGAAACAGTATCAGAGTAATACAGCATGAAAAAAGCTTAACTAGCCAGTGCTGGCTTTGAAGGTGGAAGGGACCACAAGCAAGAGAACACAGAAGCCTCTAGAAGCCAGCAAGGGCAAGGAAATGGATTCTTCCCTGGAGCCTCCGGAAAGAAGACAGCACCTCTGGACACCTTGATTTGAGCCCCATGAGACCCATTCCAGACAGATGACGTCCAAAACTGTAAGATAATAAACCTGTGTTGTGGTAAGGCAACCAAATTTGTCATAAATTGTTACCAAGGCCACCGGAAACGAGCTGCTTTCCTTGAAAACTCCTATGCTTCCCAAAACAGAAATGAGATCTTACTCCTCTCCTTGTGACCCAGCAGCAAGGCCTTGGCCATGGTAGAGTTTCACAAATATTTGGGGAAGGTCCTGTCCAAGTCGCTCACTCACAACCACACACATAGTTACTTGGGACTTACAACAGAGTGTCCCCTAGTGTTTTCTTAAGTGAATGCACCTGGCTTGGACGAGAAGCTTCTTGAGGGGAAGAACCCTCGCTGTTCGGCTGGCGCATGCGGTCTGAACACAGGACCATGCACTAACTGAGCCGAAAGTGCCCTCTGGGGTTATCTGGTAACACGACGCTAGACCCAAGACTGCTTCGGCAGCAAAGGGGAAGGAAGAAAGCAGTTAAAGGACATTCCAACTCTTCTGTGGGAAGTTTCCAGGATTAATACAGGCTGGGAAGGACCTTCCCTGACCCTCATCTGAAGACCCTCTCTCTTTTTAGGGCCCAGCCTTCCTGCTCCCGGGAAAGAGTGATAAATGCCCACTGTGAATTTATACCAGTGGGTCACCTCTCCCTGGAGTACGTGCATCCTCAATCTGTTCTCGGTTCACTGTGAAAGGGTTTCCAGAGATTGCTGTCCTCCCCCCCATTATACCTCGGTCAGCTATGCCGTCAGTGCCCCCAGACTCGCCTTGTGGAGACAAGCTGTGGCAAGAGAGCAGGCGGGGAAACGTTAAACTAAAATCCCCAATTACTTGCACCAACTCTGTGTATAGACGAGAGTTCAGAACTGTCACCAATTCTTTGCACAGGCCCTCGGATGCTTGCGAGGTCAGTTCCTGATATGGGGCAGTTCCCAATCCTGGCTATGAGATTATGTGGGATAGAGAGTGGAGGGCAATGGAAGAGTTTAGGATAAGTCCCAGGTTCCTGATGTGGGTGATGAGAAAGGTGGTTAACTCTGTTAACTGCAATTTGAAGACAGCGAGAAGAGAGTCTCAGGGTGAACACACACTGTCACAGCCATGTTGCATCCAAGCAGCCTACAGCAGACCCACCTGGAGACATCTAAGCAGACTTTCGAGATACGGGGTCGAGGGCCCGCGACTGAGGTCTTGCCTGGAGTAATCAATGTGGGCAGCTGATGCTGAGAGAACAGATTAATAGATCAAATCTTCCAGGATGGGAAGGAAAAAGGGCAGAGTCTGAAAGCCCAGTCAACACCAACATTTAAGAAAACAGGCAGAGGGAGAAAAGGTAGTGAAGAAACTGAGAAGAAAGGTGGTTAAGAGGGTCCAGTGGGAAGTGTGGTCTTTTGGAAGCTAAAGACCTTGAGGAAGGTGTCAAGGAGGGAAGGGTTAGGGAGCCTGGGTGGCTCTCAGTCGGCTAAGCATCTGACTTCGGCTTAGGTCACGATCTCATGGTTCATGGGTTCGAGCCCCACATGGGCTGTCTGCTGTCAGCTCGGAGCCTGGAGCCAGCTTCGGATTCTGGGTCTCCCTCTCTCTCGGTCCCTCCCCCGTTGCGCGCACTCTTTCTCTCTCTCAAAAATAAACATTTAAAAATCTATTTTAAAAAAAGGACAGAGTCAATGGTGTCAAATGTTCCAGCAAGGTCATGGTTGATGAGACTAGAAACAGGCCTCTGGATCAGGCAGTGCCAGGGCACTAGTGGCCTCAGTGGGAGCAGCTTCCATAGGAAGGGGGTGTGTGTGTGTGTGTGTGTGTGTGTGTGTGTGTGTGTGTGTGTATACGTGCAGGCACCTTGGGTGGGGAGGGGGCGGTAGAAACAATATCACATGGGACTGGAGAATAAATAGAACTGAAGACATGGAGAGAGCAGGTCTCTTTTTAAGGAGCAGGGAAGTGAGGAAGGAAAGAAATGAAGTGGGGTGGTAGCTTGAAAAGGAATTGGGATCAAGAGGAAGTTTTGTTTTATTTTGTTTTGATTTATAATGAAAGAAATCGAGAGTGAGGAACAACCGGTGGACGAGGGAGAAAGCAAGATGTCGGCGAGTGAAGAATCAGAACACTGGGCTGAAGGACGCAGCAGAATTAGACTTGTGTGTCCAAATCGGTGATGACCAGGACATGACCTTGGGGCCGCCACCACAGTGCAAGGACAGAAGGTGGCTCCTCTCCGTGGCCTTAATGTGGCTCTGCCCCAATCACAGGCTCACCTCATGGAGTTTGTCAGCCTTCTGGGTCTGCTTCTTCCGACTTCTCTGAGCAGCAACTCGGTTTTTTTCTCTCCTTCGGACCTTCCGGTCATCGTCCTCCGGACTCTAGGGGGAAATGTCTGGTCAGGTGTGCTGTCCAGGCCCCTTGCCTCACCCTCCTCAGCCTTGCCTCTTTCCTCTGCATGGCTCATGGAGCTTCACCGTTTTACCTGCAGTCACAGCAGAGGACCTGCTGCTCACCGCGTGTCGTGGCTGAGCTTAGCTGCCAACCCCCATGACCACCCGGACAAATGTGTGGTGTGACCGCCATTTAACAGACGAGGAATAAGAAACTCAGAGAGGTTAAGGAACTTGCTCCAGGTATAACAGCTAGTAAGTGGGTAAGTGGGAAGTGGAACTCAGGTCTGTTGGACTCCAAACCAACGTTCATAAACCTCTACCCCACAGGGTGTGTGCCTGGAAGAGGTGTGGTGGCAACGTTGTCCATCTGAGGACGGGAAAGGCAGACGGCATCTGCTATCTGGAAACTGCCACGTGCGAGGTCTGACGCCACCACACAAACAGGTACTTCGACGCGTGCAAATCACATCACGCTTGTAACTACTTGCAACCACACAACTCTGCCAACACACCCGATGATCTTAAACACCACAGACAATATGCTCATTTGAACAATGCTTGATGGCCATTTTGTTCCACGGGTCAGAGTGAATCAGAAAGCAGACTGATGATGTGTCTTGAGAGCTCTTAGCGCTCTGTATGAGATTTAACCAAACCGAGTTAAATCCTTTAAGAGTTATCCTGAAACAGGCAGCCTCACAAAATGCACCTACCAAGGTAAAAACATCTCAGTTATAGAAAAAACATGGAGAAGTAGAGACTCTTTGCCTTCCAGAACCCTGTGAGAAGGTACCAAGCGGGGGGAGGGGTGGGGGAGTATGCTACCTTTAAACAGTTTAAAAGCTAAGAGGTTAGTAGGATACAAACACAGGAAAGCTACTCAATTATTAATATTATTGGGAAGCAAATATTAATATAAAATAATGGGTAACTGCAGTTATCATTTTATATGGTCTTGTATTCCAATATGAGAGACATATGTTTCCCCCCAAGTTCCAGTGGGTAAAGAATTTCCAGTATATGGAAGAATCTAAGTCTACAGAAGGACACAAACAACATACATAAATAATATAACAAATGGACGCGGTCTGAAGGTAGTGCTTAAGGGAACAGGCACAAGGGGTCAAAACATAGTTTTTTAGAGGCAAAGAAGTCTTGGTAAACATAACCAGAACACCACATGGGCAAAATGTGGTGTACAGGACAGACTTTCAGCTTAGAAATACGTGGCTCCTGGTTTTGTCTCTTGCTGTCATTATAGCCTGGGGGAAAGGGCTTACATTCTCTGAATGTTCAGTTTTCTCATTTATTGTAAGTGTGAGTCATTCATTGTTTCACTAAGTATTAAATGAGTACCTGCCATGTGCCAGGCACTGTTTTAGGCACTAGAGAGACATGCCCTGAACAACTGATGGGTAATCTCTGCAGCAATCATTCTAACAGCCTAACGCCTGGAAGGAGCATAGGACACAATGAGATTTTATCCTAAAGCTCCCAGCACATGGTACGCCCTCAGCAACCTCTGTAGAGGTCGCTGCTATTTTTGAATTCCCCATAGTGCTTGTCACCAAATCACGCCTTTTTGTCCGCAATCAAAAAGTCACAGGGCACAGGGAAGCAGCCTGCGTCCTGCCCTCTGGGAGGGGACACTCTATACCTATCCGTATGCTCACATCTGACAACCCAGCAGTAACATTTAATCAAAACAGAAAGGAGAGCAAAGTGTTGAGACAGCCATCAACTATTAACCATATCTTAATCCTCATAAAAATCACGAGGTTATTATTATATTCATTTTACAGGTGGGGAAACTGAGGCTCGAAGATGTTAAGCCAAATGCCCGAGGCTACTCATTGTGCGTGTGGTAAAACCGAGGTCCAAACTCAGAAATGTGTGACTCTTGAGAGCCACCTGATGACACCGTGTACCAGGCATCAAACTGGGAAGGGGAGCATAACAATGAAGACTCCGTCCAAGGCAGTTGGGTGGGAAGTTCTCTGATGGCCATCCCCGCGGGCAACCTCGTCTCAGTTTCCTAAGTACACAGTTGTAAACGTGGCCTAGGACAGCACAGAGGACTGGATGGGGGCCGAGGGGTTTCCACCAGCGCTGGGGCTGGAGTCCGCCCACTGCGGGCCCCCACCCCGCACCGTCAGGCACGGGTCTTGAGTTCCCCATTCGGACCGTAGATGTTGGAAGTGCCTGGACACGAGCTGCCCCTTCGGGCTGAATTTCCCCTCTGCGCACCCTGGCGCCCGGGAAGGGCCACGCGCGCCGGCGGTGGGGTGGCAGCGGGCGCCAGCGCAAGGATGGCGACACCGGGACAGCGCGGATCCCACGTGCGGGGAAGCGTGGACCGTGCCTGGCTCCCCGCGCCCTCCAGTCTCTCCGCTTCCCGGGCCACAAGAGACGGGTCACCATTCCGGACGCCGCGAGCACCGTGCGTGAGCGGAGGACCGCCGGACAGAGGCGCACGCCGGGGGGCCCTGGACCCACCCCGCGCCCCCACTCCTGCTGGTCGCTGGCTCCCGCAGCGCCTTCCACCCCGACACTCAGCGGTCACCACTCCGGAACCCCAGACCCACCCACCTCCGCGTGCCCCTCGGCGCCCCCACCCCCGCAGGCCCGCGGACCTCCCTGAGCCTCCTTCAACTACCTGCGGCTGCGGCTGGTTCCCCGGCGCCGAGACGCTCCTCTGCAGGACGCTGCCGGCCGCCGGGAGCACTTGCGACATGCCGGGCGCTCCTCCGGCCCGCCCCGCCCCGCCGCGCAGCCTCGCGGAGGAGCGGCCGCGCGGCCCGCCGCCCCCTGCACGCGGGGCGCTGCCTAGCGGCACTCTCTGGCCGTCCGCATCCGCGCGCCCCCGCACCTGCCGGCCGCCGCCCTCCGCCCCGCCCCCTCGGGCTTCCCGCTCTCCCGGCGCGTGCGGCCGCCGCGCGCCGCCAGGGTTTCCCCGCCCCCGGCCCCGGCCGCCGGCCTGCGCGTCGCCGAGTCTGCCCGCCCCTCCCGCTCCCACCCCCGCCCCGTTTCCTCCTCTCCCCGCCCTCTCGCCGCACCTCGGGGTCCCAAATCCCACCCCTGCGGCGGCTTCGCGCCGGGCCCCGGCACTTCGTGGAAGTCACGTGGTAGCTTGGAAACCCGGGAGGGAACGCGAAGCCCACCCACGAGGGGCGACGCCGCCGCGCCCAGGGGTCGGGGAGACGCAGCGCAGCCTTTGGGGTCCTCCGGCCGCTCTCGGGGACCTGGGGCTGCGAAACACAAGGGGGTGGCCTTGCGCGGGGTTGTTAACCGGTCCCATCTCGGCATTTGCCTGCGCACCGGCCCCGCCTCCCCCTCGCGCAGGGGTCACGGTCTCCGGGACTTTCTTCGCGGCGACCGGTCGCGCGGGCGCCACTCTCACTCCTTCCTCAACCCACCGTTCACCCGCCTGCGAGGCGCAGCCCAGGGGAGGGACAGCCGGCTTTGCCGGGTCCCGCTGCGCACCCTGAGAGCCGCGGGCACCCCAGGGCCTGTCTCGGGGGGTATTTGCATCCCTTCTCACCCGCGCCGCCGGGCTGTGGGAGAGCGCGAGGCCGGGCGGCCCCGAGGGTGAATTCCCTCAGTGTGGGATGGGAGGGAGGAGGTTGTCCTGAGAGCGACTGAGAGCGAATCTGCCCCGGTGGACCTCACTATTGACAGGTTCGGGGATCTGAACCTCTGATGCTTTCTTTTTCAAGATGAAAGTGGCAGATGCTCTGCCTACAAGTTAACATAAGTGGATTAGTGCCCAACTGGGGACGGGGTGGAGGTGTGGCGCGTTCCCCTCCACCTGCCTGCCAGGGAAAAGATACAGAGTCAAGCAGTGCTGTTCTTGGTCCCAGCAAAGAACAAAACAAGCGGTTTCGGGTTTGTGGTCTGCACCGAGAAAGAAAGATAACTGCGAACCTAGGTGGGCGGGTGGGAACCAGGACCAAGAGGTCAGATGTGCCTTCCCACTGCGGTCGCCTAAGTCTTCAGGCTCGTGGGCAGCAGCAGGGATGGGGGGCGGGCACTTCTGACTCGCAGTCCCGCGCACGTGGCTCTCCGCCAGGATTTAAGACCCTGGCAACAGCTTTGAGACGCACCTTGAGTGAACTTGACTGCCTGGCTGGGGGCAGGACGATCTTGTCTGTGGGATCAGGGGCTTCGACCAACTGAACACAGACAGGGCTGAGGTGCAAGGCAGCGGGGAGGACTGAGGGTGGGTGCAACGGGACCGTGCCGTATCCCTCATACCATCAAGAATCCACAACGGAGCCATCTCTCCATTCGGTTATCCGCCTAGATTTATCTTCTCATCTCCCGTTTATCCTTTCCACCGTGCCACATAACTCATGGCTGCCCCGGAGCTATTATTCCTTGCAAACCACACGGATACACACAATGTTCCTAGGACAGGGCTCAGCACACCAAGGGCGCAGTAAATGCATTGCGGTAGGTCGACTGGGAGCCTTCATTTCTGGAAACATAAGGACTCTAACAAGATAGGAAAACCTACCGGCCATGTGATCTTTAATTTTCAGAAGTGCTTTCATTCCCCAATGCTGTTTAGGAAGGGAAAGGGTAAGGCGAAAGCACGGACATTTAGGTGCAGTCCCATCCTTCATTCTGGGTATTGCCACTCTTGTGTTCCCGCGGAGCCACACCGCAGCCTGGGTCAGCGGCGGCTGTGCCCTCCACCTCGCTCCCCACGGAGCCTGGATCCGGGTCCCAGCACACCAGAACTCTTCCTGTAGGCATAGGCCTACTAGCCTACGTTACTCAAATATAAAGGAGGGATCTTGGTTAACCAGTGAGCATTTAAGGAACAGGTCGGTTTCAGAGAATTAAATTCTTTAGTAAAGCCCTGGGATAAGACAACATGGAGAGAATTTTCTGAGACAACGCGACAGGAGAAATCACACTGGAAAGATCTGAACTGTACAAGAATGCTACATTGCTATAGATGAGAGCATGACAATAAATTACAAACAGATGGGGGGAAATGTTCACTACAGTTATGATAAAGGGTCAAAATCTCTACTACATACACAGCCCTTGAAAAGGAATAAGAAAAATACTGAGACAGTCTCTCAAAACCGACCTACACAAGAAGCATGAACTGGCATTTCCCATCAGAGGAAATGCTCAAGGAAAACAGATATAGGAAAAAATATACATTAGAAAAAGAAACATTTAAAAATATTAAATTAGCAAAATTAGAAGTATCAAATATTGGTGAGAGTGTGCTGAAATTGGTGCCCTCATATTTCACTCGCAAAACAAATTTATTGTAATTTTTAAAGAAACCATGCAATAATCATCACCTGTGACTTCGTTTTCCTCAGAAAACTTCTAGAAAATCATCATAGGAAGATGATTGTAAATGACTAAAGGGAAAAATACTATATGCACTGAAAGCTCATCATATTTTTTTAAAGTAAAAAAATTGTAAGCAACATAAATGTCCAATTATTGGAGAATGGCCAACTAAAATATGTTTTAGTCATGGGACAGAACAGGATGCATCTTTAAAATTACAAGCATGTGAAAAAAAAATTACAAGCACGTGGACCAATTTGCCACATGGAAGATTTATTGGACATAGGTAATGTAAGAAAAAAAGTCAGATAACAAAAAGTGCAAGTATATCATGTATATAAAAATGTGAGTAAAACACTATTGTTAAAAATGGTTCAGATGAGGAGCACCTGGGTGGCTCAGTCGGTTGGGCAGCCGACTATAGCTCAGGTCATGATCTCGCGGTCTGTGAGTTCGGGCCCCATGTAGGGGCTGTCCTGAGTGCTCAGAGCCTGGAGCCTGCTTCCAATTCTGTGTCTCTCTCTCTCTGCCCCTTCCCTGCTTGCTCTCAGCCTCCCTCTCTCTCTCTCTGTCTCTCTCGCTCTCACTCTCTCTCTCCCGAAAATAATAAGCAATAAAATTTTTTTTACATATATTAAAAAAACGTTCAGATGGTAAATTTCATGCTGTGGGGTTTTTATACCACAATGACAAAGTATATGCCAATGAGAAAACATTGGAAGACAATATACAAAACTACTAGCTTTTCTGCTATGGTGGTGGGATTATAAGTAATTTTCCTTTTCCTTTATTTAACTTTTTGGAGAACATTTTATTATGTTAACATCTTAAAACATTTTATATTTACAAGCACTAACTACTGCCTTCCCTGACACTAAGCTCATTTGTCACATCAGAATGCCAACACCTGTTTGGCCAAATGGGATGCTCTAGGAACAGTCTATTTTCTTGCTTTTCTGTAATATTTTCTGGTTCATTTTATTCTAGGTCAGAAGGAGAAAGAACAATGAAAATGAAGGAAAGATAAACAAGAATAGACATTTCAAGAGTCTCCTTTTCTTCTTCTGCCTTTCCTTTTCCTATGTAGTTTTTCCTTTGAACCATGAAGAGAAATGATATGGTTTGGTATTTTCCCGCTACTGCCCCAGTGACCCTGGATCACATCTTTAGCGTCAGGGGGAGGAGGTGCAGGAGATTTCTAGCTCATTGATCAAATTCTCTGGTGATTCACTTCACAAGATGACAGTTCTTTATAGAAACAAGTTGCTCGCATGCTAGAAAACCCTGTCACTACTTCACCTCTGTTCTTCTCTTTTAGGGAAACTGGCTTTCCAGTAACTGTATTTTCCCTGCTCTTTCTCAGAAGGTGGTCTTGTGGGCTTCCTGTGGGGCTAGACAAAGGAAAGTTTAAGGCAGAGCCCCCTGTGTTTACCAGAAATCAGTCATTGTGTCAGGCTGCGTTCTAGGCACTGGGATATGGCACTGGACAAAGTAAACTCAGGGAGTGCATGTTGTAGAGGAGGGAGACAAAGAATAAGCCAAGTGGGGTATTTAGATGGTGGTATGTCCTACAGAGAAATACAAAGGAGGGATGAGAAATAGAGAGTTGTGAAGAAAGCCCAAGCGAGGTTTTCCTGAAGGAGGTGAGAGAGGGGGGCATGTGAGTATGTGGGTGGGATGGTTCAGGCTGCATGAACAGCAAATGCAAGAGCCTCTTGGGAGCATGCCTGACCATTCCAGAAACTGTAGGAGACTGGAGTGCAGTGAGGAAGGACTGCATACCAGGAGATGAGGTCAGAAAGGCAAAGGGCCTGGTGATACAGGGCTCTCTGGACTATTGCCTTTTTCTTGAAGTGAGACGAGAAAACATTGGACTATTAACAGAGGTGTGATATGATCTGACTTAAGGTTTTCCTTGAGCGTGGCATTAAGAACAGTCCAAAAGGGGTAGGGAAGAAACAGGAGGTGATGGCAATAATCCAGGAGAGAGGGGATGAGGGCTAGGAAGATGCTGAGAGCAATGGAGGCCAAGGTACATTTGCCAGGAAGTCATTGTACTTAGGCTTTAAGGTTCCTCACTTGGACAGGCCTCTTTCAAGACCCAGAAGGGGCCCTAGCAATGTGTTCATATGGTTAATAGGCTGCAATAAAATTTGTAAACGTGGGATTTTTAAGTACAAATGGTTAAGACCACTATCTCTTTTCGCCCCAACTTCCCCTCGCTCCCTTCATGTCTGGTGATGTTGAACTAGCTGTGTGGGCATCTGGGGGGGGGGGGGGCGGGGAGGGTTGCCAAGAAAGGTTCACCAGAGCTGTATTTCTATATTGGGATATATGTATGTGTTCTGCAGTCATTTCTGTCTAGAGTCATACTCTCACTAGCTATAGGCTTCCAGGAATATCCCTACTGCCCACCATGCTAACTCACCTGAGAAGGTTCTTTGTACTGAGAAATGAACATTTTCACACTGCCCGGCACCAGACCAATGTGGATGGTGGAGAAAGGTTTGAAATGTATGGCCTCAGAAGTGAATCTAGGAAAATTCTTCAGATCAGCACACATGCAAAATTGTAAGCAGGGGACTGAGTTCTCGCATGTCTTGTCAAACCAGCATCCTCTCCTGTTGGGAACGAAATCAACCGTACAGCTTAGAGGATTATAAAATATACCTTAGGGTCTTTTTCTTTGCTAGGTAGTATACTTGATAAAGCTTGATTATAATTTTAATTGCTGTTTGGAAATAAGTTCTATAATATTTTCAATGAAAGTTAGAAAAGTCCAGACTCCTGAGTTGTTCATGTATGAAGGGCACCGTCATTTATCATTTCTAAATTTATTTATGTATTAAAGAACTGAGAGAAAAAATATATAAAATTCATGAAATGTAAACTAAAGGGGAAAAGGTAAGCAATTAAGATCAATAGAAAACTTTCTGACATCAGAAAGCAAACCGTAAACACGGATTTCAGAGAATGCTAGAAGCAAAGACATCAGAAGAACAGTGTCAGGTGGAGGGAAGAACAGACTCTTGCAGGGTCTGATTATGCCATGATGGAGTACAGCGGACCAAACACACGATGGAATTAACATTTACAATTCTTGCTGTTCTCATCTGAACTACTCACATTGACGAGGATAATGTGCCATTACAGGGGTGATGATTGGTTAACAAGTGACATCAGTTCTAAGAATATTTAGAATGAATCAGTGGAAAAGAAAAGGAACTGCCCTGAAATATTACAACTCACACATTTAAAAACTTAGAGGTTTTTCCAAATATGAAAATTCTTTTAAAAAAAATGACAATGTGTCGTGAAAGAAGTGTTGTGAGAGAAGTTATCTGAATATTTTTTAAGTCAAATTTTCATCCCCCCCCCCCTCCCCTGGAAACACTGGATTATCTTTCTACTCTAGTTATAGAAAAACTACATTACAGGATCATTGTCTCATGAAGAGGAGAACAAAGATTATACAGCTTAAAATTGTAAGAAAGGAGTGTTAGAGAGGTATGTCAGGGAGGTAATTAATAAACATATGGTATTTTTCTGCTGTTTTTGGTATTTGTCATATTTTTAAAATTTGTAGTTTGTTGTACATTTTTTCAGAATGAGAAAATTGCTTTCCTAATGCCAGCCAATTATTGTGCAAAGCCCAATAGTGCAACTGGCTAAGAGTCAGCTAGCTGACTTTATAACCTTTGATATTTTTATGATTATAGGCCCTATGTGATAGTAAAATCTAGAACTGATTAAAAAACATACAGAAGAAACCTACTTCGTGTTATCCAAGCACCCATACAGAGATCACTCTGTTAGTATTTTGGCATTATTGTGATGGTTTTATGTGTCAACTTTACTGGGCAAAAGGACACCCAGATAGCTGGTAAAACATTATTTCTGGGTGTTTCTAGAAGAGATTGGCGTTTGACTCAGTAGACTGAGAAAAGAAGATCCTCCTTCACCAATATGGGGACTGTCTAAACCACTGAGGGCCCAAATGCAACAAAAAGGTGAATTCCCTTTCTCTTTTTAAGCTGAGGCGCCCATCCCTCTTCTCCTGCCATTGGACATCAGAGTTCCTGAGCTCTGTGTTTTTGGTCCTTCTGACTCTGGGACCACTTATACTAGAAGCTTTTCACACCACCCCCTACCCCCGGTTCTCAGGCCTTTGGACTCTGACTGAATTATACCACCAGCCTTCCTGATCTTGCCGGCTTGTAGATGGCAGGTTATGGGACTTCTCAGCCTCCATAACCATCTGAGCCAATTCCTATCATAAATCCCGTCTTATTATAC
This sequence comes from Panthera onca, assembly GCF_046562875.1. Classification (NCBI taxonomy): domain Eukaryota; kingdom Metazoa; phylum Chordata; class Mammalia; order Carnivora; family Felidae; genus Panthera; species Panthera onca. The sequence continues at coordinate 33,517,465 of NC_138355.1, read as the reverse complement.
CTCTTTCCGTGACAAGAAATATGCGTCTACATCATCATTTTAAACGTGCATAAAACTCCATTGTAGAGATATACCATAGCTGCTCTAGATATCTATTACTCTGTTGTTTTCAATTTTTCCATATGTGCAAACAACATTATTATAAAAATCATTGTCTTAGCCTGCCTGCCATAACAAAATACCACAGACTGGGTGATGTAAACAATGTATTTCTCCACAGTTCTAGAGCCTAGAAAATCCAAGAACAGGTGCTGGTCAGTTGGGTTTCTGGTAAAGACCCTCTTCCCGGCTTGCAGATGGCTGTTTTCTCACTGTGTCCTCCCATGGCAGGGAGAGAAAAAAGAGATGTCTCTCTCTTTCTCTTCTTTTTCTTTTTTTTAATTTTTAAAAATATTTATTTTTGAAAGACAGAGAGAGAGCGTGAGCAGGGGAGAGGGAGAGAGAGAGAGACGCAGAATCTGAAGCAGGCTCCAGGCTCCAAGTTGTCAGCACAGAGTCCCATGTGGGGCTCAAACCCACAAACTGTGAGATCACGACCCGAACTGAAGTCTGACGCTTAACCGACTGAGCCACCCAGGCGCCCATCTCTTCCTCTTCTTATAAGGCCACAGGCTTATTAGATGGGGGCCCCACCCTTATGACTTCATTTAACCTTAACTCCCTCTTAAAGACCCAATCTCCAGCTCCAGTCACATTTGGGGCCAGGGCTTTGACCTCTGAATTTCGGGAGGGACACAATACAGTCCATATCAATCCTTACACTCACATATTTTTGCACCTCTCTGATTATGGCCTTAGGTTTAATTTGTAGGAATAGAATTGCTAATCAAAAGGAATATACGTATTTTCAAGGTATTTGACATATATTGCAAAATGACCTTACAATCAATAGTCCTGCCAGCTGTGTATGAAAATCCTACTAGCTAATTAGGGAACTCTTTTAGGTGGACTACAGCTGACTGCTTGTTTCTCGGGTCACTTGTTGGATTCCTGGTAAAGAAGAAAACAAAAAACAGGAACAGATAAATATAAGATGAAGACGTGCCCAAAACAACAGGTCAAGGGTTGTTTTTAGCAACTTCCCTTTCATAGCCCCTTCTAGAAACATCCACTCCCTGAAGCTGTCTCTCAGGTGCCTGGGATTGCCCAAAAGGCGTGCAACCCAAGGTGAAGTTCTGGACTCTGTAGAATCCAAAACACAGCACGATGTTTCACGACATTTCCTCCAGCCAAACTTCCCACCCCGCAGGCTTTTCTCCCCTGCAGCTCTCAGAGAGGAAAAAGACAAAGACAGCCAGCCAAACCTGGGCGTTCGTGTTACCTCTACCGAAGGTGTTTACATTTTAAAAGGAAAAAGCATTGATAATGCATTCACGCAAAGGACGGATTTCAAATAGTGGAATTTTAGGCTCCCTGGCTTTACGAGTGGAAAGAGATTGGGAGACAGTGATTTAATCACACTGTGTTAGGTTATTACCGTCTTACTCCTTTGTGTAGAATTGGCCCTGAAAAAGGAGGGAGGGAAAAAGAAAAAGGCCAAAGGGGAAAAAGGAGGAAAAAGGAGACAGGAAAAGAAGGAGGATAATACTTATGTGGGATGCCAGTGAGTGACCCTAGAAGATTCTGGAAAAGAGGCTGGGAAATTTAAATGACTGGCTCATCATCCTTGTTCTGTCCCTCTGTCTCTCTCATCTCGGCAGTTCTGCCTGCCTCCTAGCCAGTGCTGCCCTGAGCTCCGTCCTCCGTCCTCGGCCCTACTTCTCTCGTTCGGAGTCTTTCTCACTAATAGCTAACGCACTCCTTATGCTTTTATTACATAGGTTTTTCGGCCGTGTACTCCTTGACCACCCCTTCTTATCACAATATATAACAATGCTTTTGGAAGTCACTTGTGCAGAAGAGAATAGAAAGATCACTGCATCTTTTCTTTGATGGGCACTATGCTATTGACAGCTGAGCTACACAAATCACGTGATTCTATAGCGTGGTGTGCTTGCGGCTCACATCCTCAAAATACAGGAGCTCTGGTCAATTCTGTTTCCTATGATTCTCACCAAAAAGTTTATGTGTATATAATTGTGTCAGCTGCATCATCAGGTAAAACCCGGGACAGTGAGGACTTCCTCTTTGACTAGGCATCCATGAGAACCGAATCTTCCACCGTTACACGGCTGATAACTGGAAGACTCAGCCCCCCACTAGGTTGGGCTGAATATATTTCAAACTTCCACTGCCTGCTTACTTCTGGTGCCAACACCATAGGATACGTTCATATCGCAATAACGCCTGCCCTGCACTTTTGCAGGCCACATCACGTGAGTTGGCACAGTGGGCGTTAAGAGTATCCTGGAAACCATTCCTATACCAGTCTCCTATCCGTAAAAACTCTACTCCCAACGTAAGTGTATACCACCCCAACCCCCCTTTGCTGTCTCTCAAAAATGCACACCGTCATCCTGGTGCCGCCCAACCGGAGAGGAAATATGTCAGAGAGAAAGCTGGAGTGGAAAGAAACCACAGTCTTGATTAATCGCAGCTAAAATCTCTTTCTTTTGCTGATTTTATGAAAATATGTAACCAAGTGAACATAGTGCCATGACCCCTTCCCGGGCCTTGGAAAGGTCCACGTGATGGGCTCACACTTCACTGGCTTCAAAGTAAATCCATCTCTGCCTCGTTTTTCTTTTTTTTCTAAGTGTTTATTTATTTACTTAGAGAGAGAGAGAGAGGGTGCTGGCACGCGGGCAGGGGAGGGGCAGAGAAAGAGGGAGAGAGAGGATCCCAAGCAGGCTTCACACTGTCAGTGCAGCAGCAGGCAATTCGGGGCTCAAACTCACAAACCACGAGATCACGACCTGAACCACCCAGGTGCCCTGTAAAAGGCCTTCCTTCTTCTGCTCTTGTGGGCCCCCAGACCATCTAAAAGTGCAAGTTTGCCACGTGACTCTTGCTTTTAAAACCTTTCCTTGTCACCAGGATGTCCTTTGTCACCAGGATGAAGCACTACTCCTCTCGGCTTCCATGGTTCCCTCCGTTTCTCTCTAAACTTCTCTTGCTTCTAGAGCCACATCACCCCTTATGCTCATGCAGTATGACTGCTTGCAATCCTCCAGACCATGCCCAGTTGTCTCCAATCTCTGTGGCTTTTGTCTTTCTGCTGCCGTCTTCTTTTTTCCACATACATCCCCTTCTTACCCCTAGCTCAGTTGACTCGATGAACATCCACTCTTTCACAGTATAGCTTAGGCATCTCTCCCTCCACAAAGACTTTCCTTGACAATCAGAATGAACTACATATCTTTTTACTTCTTTATGAAGTTAAAATGTTTACATTTATGTAACAAGTACGTGAATACATTTCCATTGTAAAAAGGGGAGACTCGGGGCGCCTGGGTGGCTCAGTCAGGTCAGTCTGTCGGTTGAGCACCGACTTTGGCTCAGGTCATGATCTCAAAGTTCATGTGTTCAAGCGACACATCGGGCTCTGTGCTGACAGCTCAGAGCCTGGAGCCTGTTTCAGATTCTGTGTCCCCCTCTCTCTCTGTCCCTCTCCTACTCTCTCTCTCTCTCTCTCAAAAAAAAAAAAAAACAAAAACAAAAACATTAAAAAAAATTTTTAAAGGGGAGACTCAACCATTATGGATAAATTAAGAGTGAGCACCATCCACAATTCTAGTTTTTAGTTTGGTGTGTGTTTTTCCAGTTCTTATGTATATTAACACCTCATTCCTTATTTACACGTCTTTCTTCCCCTACTAGATTAGAAAACCTACGAAGGCAAAGGCGATGTCTTATCACTCTGGCCCCACTGCCCAGCCCAGTGCCTGGAGGTAGGAATGACCAGCGCTGGAAATGAGAGCATCAAAGCACAGAGAGCTTAAGGAACTTGCCCGGCTTACCCAGAAAAGTGGCAGAGTTGGCATTCAAACTCAAGTAGAACATGCACTCACTAACATGATTAATATTAATATTAATGATTAATCTGTAATTCATATATAATGAACACCCACATTGGGGCAAGTAGCGTCTGGATTAGAAGAGCTGCCCCCAGAGAAGGTCCAGCACCTACCATCACAGCACATTACTGGCTTACATAAGCACCGTGGTAGCATACTTCACACAATAACTAAGTGACTGCTTTTTCTTCTGTCCCCCCCCCCAATTTTGTTTCCCACAGAACGTCTAGTAAGAGTGTTTTCACTAGTTATGCAATGCTAATATCTAGTGCAGCCCTAAGTTGTAGCATACCATCAGAATTATAACAGCCTAGTATCTGACGAGATTACTCATTTTTCTCTTTAAAACAATGAACGAGACATTTGTGACTCCCTTTTTAAAGTAATTTCACTCTTCCTCTACAGCCTACTACTATCTACAACTAATTTGTAATTTCCCAGGGGACAGCTCCAGCTGCTTGCTGTGTCTAACACAGGGCTGGGCTCAGAGCACTGGTCACACGTCGGCTGCATGAAAAAACTGTGAGTGACTTCCACTGACAGTGCGGTAGATTTCACTAGAAAGAGAGCGATAGCTTTGCTATTCCCCCAGACACTCAAGATGAGTGACTGGGGTTGTTTCAAGAAATCTTTTTTCTCTCTTAACAATCGCCCATGCTCTTGGCCTCCTTAGAGCTGAAAGAGCCTCCGGTTTGTGTAAAAAGCAGCCCAAAGTCTGCCTCTCAAAAGGAGCTGGGCTAGTTTGTCACTTACCTCCTAGATCCCGGGTACACAAGATTGTGTTAACCTTTATTCTTTATTCTATACTTCTGCTCTGTCGTCATTGGATCTTTTAATTATTTGTCACTTTTTTTTTTACTCATTAATAATATAACAAAGCGTCTCTAAATTCACCATGTAATCCAAGAGCCAGGACACCGACAATCTCTTTCATTCACTTCTATGCTCCTCCCTATTCTATCCCCTTCCCCCTTCACTATCTTAAATTTTGTATTTATCATTTTTGAGTTTTTTTAATTAAATTTTTTATTTGGAGATATTTTAGATTCGCTTGCAGTGAGATCCCACGTGCCCTTCATCCAGTCTCCTCCAGTGGTAAAATCTTTAATAACTTTGGTACGGTATCACAACAGATACTAACATCGATGCAGTCAAGATAGAGAACATTCCCCTCACCACAAAGATCACGAGGGTCAGCAGCACCGTCTGTAGTCACCACCACTGCGGTCCCATACTTGGTCCACCCCATCCTTAATCCCCGGCAGCCGCTAATCTGTTCTGTATTTCCATCATTTTGTCATTTCAAGAATGTTGTAAATGTAGTCATACAATATATGATCTTTTGAGACTGACTTTTCTTCACGCAGCATAGTTCTCTGGAGGTTGATCCAGGTTGTTGCCTATATCAACAGTTCATTGTTGTTGTTATTGGTGAGTAGTATTCTATGGTATGGATGTCCCCACAGTTCATTTAATCCTTCACCCATCGGGAGGCACCAGTTCTTAGCTACTATGAATAAAGCTGCTATAAACATTTGTGTACAGGAATTTGTGTGAACATATTGTGTGAAACGTTCACTTTGTGAACGTGAGTTTTCGTTTTCCTGGGAAAATGTCCAGGTGTACAACTGCAAGGTCTTAGAGTAGTTGAGTGTTTAGTTTTTCAAGAACTGTCAAAGTACTTTGGATCCAGAGCGGCCGAACCATTTGAAATTCCCACCAGCAGTATATGAATGATACTGGTTCTCAGCATGCTCTCCGGCGTTTCGTGTTGTCACTATTTTTTATTTTAGCCATTCTGATAGGTGAGTAGTATATCTCACTGTGGCTCAAATACGCATTCCCTAACGGATAATGATGGTGAATATTTTTTCATATGTTTGCTCTCTGTATGTGCTCTTCAGTAAAGTGTCTCTTTGTGTCTTTTATCCATTTTATAACTGGGCTGTGAGAACTCTTTATATATTCTAGATACTAGTCTTTTGTCAGATGTGTGGTTTGCAACTATTTTCTCCACTCTGTAACTTGTCTTTTCGTCCTTTTAACAGGGCCTTTTGGAGAATAAAATTTTTAATTTTGATGAGGTCCCATTTACCAATCTTTCTTTTTATCGGTCATGCTTTTGATATAGTCTAAGAACTCTTTGACTTGCCCTAGATCCTAAAGATTCTCTCACTTTTTTTCTAAATGTTTCATAGTTTTTGCATTGCATTTTATGTATTTAAAAAAATTTTTAAGTTTATTTATTTATTTTGAGAGAGAGAAAGAGCGTGCACACGTGCACACACGCAAGTGAGTGGGGGAGGGGCAGAGAGTAAGAATCTCAAGCAGGCTACTCACTGCCAGCTCAGAGCCTGACGCGGAGCTGGAGCTCCAGAATCATGAGATCATGACCTGAGCCGAAATTAAGAGTTGGATGCTTAACTGACTGAGCCACCCTGATGCCCCTGCATTTTAGATTTAAGGATGTGATCCATCTTAATTTTTCTGTAAGATGTGAGTCTTAATTAGGGTCTTTTGCTCCAGCACCATTTCTCCAAAAGTAGATCTTTCCTCCACTGAATTGCTTTTGCATCACTGTCAAAAATCAACTGAGCATATTATTTATTTGGGTCTATTTCTGTGGGTCTATTTCTGGGTTTTTTATTCTGTTTTATTTAGATATGTGTCTGTGTCTCTGCCTATACCTCATAGTCTTGATTACTATAGGTATACAATGTCTTGAAATATATATTATATATTATATAAATATGTTATATACTTATATATATATATTATTTATATATCTTGATTACTATAGATATATAATGTCTTGAAATATATATGTTATATAAATATATATTATATAAATATAAATATATATTACTATAGCTATATAATGTTTTGAAATTTCATAGACAGATTCCTTCCAGTTTCTTCCTCTTTTTCAAGATTGTTTCAGCTATTCTAATTTCTTTGTCTTTCCATATAAATTTTAGAATAATCTTGTGTATATCTAAAAAAAAAATCTTTCTGGGATTTTCATAGGAATCGCGTTTAGCTTGTACATAAATTTGGGGAAAATAGGCATCTTTGCTAGGTTGAGTCTTCCAATCCATGAGCATAGTATGTCTCTCCACTTATTTAGATTTTTTATTTCTTTCATCAACATTTTGTAGCTTTTAGCATGTAAGTCTTTATGTGTTTGTTAGAGTAACACCTAAATATTTCTTTTGAGTTACTATTTAAAAATTTTAAATTTTGGCGTCCATGTATTCATTTGATTTTTGTAGGTTTATCCTGTGTGTTGTGAACTTGCTGAACTCACCTATTAGTTTTAGGAATTTTTTGTAGATTACTTGGGATTTTCTATGTAAACAATCATGTCATCTGCAAATATGGAGAGTTTCATTTCTTCCTTTTTGATTTATATACTTTTTATTTTATTTTCTTGCCTACTGCAGTGACTAGAATATTCAGCACTATGTTGAATATGAGCAAACTTTCTTGCCTTGTTCCAGATCTTAGAGGGGACAGCATTCAGTCTTTCACTATTAAGTACAATGTTAGCTGTATTGTTTTTGTAGATGCTCTTGATCAGATTGAGGGAAATAAAGTTCCCCTTTATTCCTGTTTTTCTGGGAGTTTCTATCATGAATCATTGTTGATTTTTTTCAAATAGTTTTTCCTCATCAATTGATATGTGTGATTTTTCTTTTTTAGTCTGTGAAGTGGGTCATATTGATTTTCAAATATTGAAATTGACTTGAAACTGACTTGTACCTCTGGAATAAGAGACTTTGTCCAGTTTCACAAAATGAAATGGGAAATGCCCCCTCTTCTATTTTCTGGAAGAGATTGTATAAAATTGGTGTTAATTCTGCTTTAAATGTTTAGAATTCTCCAGTGAAACCACTGGAATCTTGAGATTTGGGGGGGGGGGGGGTCTTTAGTCAATTCCTTTAGTATTTATAAGGCTATTAAAATTGTTTCATATTGGGTGAGTTGTTGTAGTTAATATTTTTCTAGAAATTGGTCCATCTCATCTCAGTTGCCCTGTCTATGTGTGTATAATTGCTCATAGCATTCCTTTATTATTCTCTTGATATCTGGAGGTTTTCTAGTGTATTACATTTCATTCCTGATATTGGTCATCTGTGTCTTCTTTTTTCCCTTGGTCAGTCTTCCTAGAGGTTTGTCAATTTTGTTTATCTTTTCAACGTATCAACTCTTTGTTTCAGTGGTTTTCTCTGTTGTTTTTGGATTTTAATTTCATTGATTTTTATTATGTCCTTTCTGCTTGCTTTTGGCTTTTTCTCTTCTTTTTCTAGGTTCTTAAGGTGAAAGCTTGAGACATTTAACACTATGAATTTCCCTCTTAACACTGCTTTAGCTGTGTCATGAAAATTTTGATATGTTCTATTTTCATTTTCATGCAGTTCAGGTATTTTTAAAATTTCTCTTGAAATTTCCTATTTGACCCACGGTTGTTTAGAAGAGTGTTTAGTCCAAGTATTTGAAGATTTCTTGTTATCTTTGTTATTGATTTCTAGTTTGATTCCATGTGGTCAGAAAATACATTCTGTATGATTGTAATTCTTTTTAATTTGTTGAGGTTGACTTCATGGTCCAGGACATAGTCCATCTTGCTATATGTTTCACAGGCACTTGAAATAAATGTGTATTCTGCTGTTGTTCGGTGGGATGTTCCAAAAATATCTATTTGATGGTGTTGTTGAGTTCTTCTATATCCATGTTGATTTTTGTCTAATTATTCTACCAATCATTGTCAGATATCTTAATTTTTGTCTGTCTAGTAGGTGGAAAATGTTATTTTGTGGTCTTGATTTGCATTTCCCTGAGTTCTATTAAACTTGACGGTCAATTAAATATTTTCCTTCCTCCCTAATTGTACTTTTTAAAACATGTAGTTGAGACTTTCTTTACCAATTATTCAAACTTATTTTTTCCCCTCTTATTTCTGTTTTTTTTTTTTTTTTTTTTGTTCTTGTTTTTGTTCCTACATATGTAGTAACCCTGGCGATGCATCTGAATAGGAAAGTCAGGAATATGTCTTTGGGTAATTCTGGTGTATCTCCATCTGGCATAGTGCCACAAGTAATTAGACACACACTTGGGTAAAAAAAACAAAAAACAAAAACCTCCAATGACTTCCCATTTTCTGAAAAATGCAGTCCTCAACCTTAGAATAACATTTAAAGCCCATATGATGTACTTCTGATTTAACTAATTCAGCTATGTCAATGCCTCACTGTTCCCTAATAAGTTGGCCCTTGCCTCTACACTTTTGCTCATGTCATTCCCCTTGCCTAGAATGCTTTTGGTCAATCAAAATCCTACTTATGTTCTAAATGTGGCTCAAATGCTCCCTCTTAGGAGACTATCTTGATCATTCCAGCTGGAAGTGATTGCCTTTTTCCATTGTCCTCTAACATCTGCCCTATTTTGGTGCATTGCTTGGTATCATAATGCACATATCTGATAAACCATTGGGTGGCTTCATGTCCGTGCTTCAGACCAGAACTGTGTTGTTTTTGTTACTTTACATCTATATCTTGGCTTGTAGGCAAAGTGCCTCTTTTTTATTGATATTCTAGCTCACATAGTGAATATCATTAGAATTCTATTTCAAATGACCAAATTCACCAAAAGTAGTACATTAGGCAAATCACCAATTTGTTGAGAACAGATTAAAAGAATCATTTAGAATACTGATAAACTCATGCTATGAAGTGATTTCCAAATGCATGTCAGTTGAGTGTGGGACATGAACTAGCAAAACAACCGAAAAATGTGTTTTAAAAATATGATTTGTTTTATGGAAGTGTGCAACACTCCAGTGAGTTTTGCACTTTTGTTTCTTTAAGCCAGGTGATAGTTTCAGTAGACTGTGTAATATAACAGGACTTAAAAAAAAAGCAAGTATAAATAATACCCTATGTTATTTTTAAATTAAGGGTCATACAACTTATCTACATAAAAGTAGTAAAATTTTATATCTCACATTTTCATATACCAGGCAATTCCAGTCTTTATTAAAAGTCTAACTATAATTTTTTTTTAAGTCACAGAAGACTAGAAGAAATTTTTTTAAGAATTCTTATCTTAGCATAAAATGAAACCCATTTATTATAGAGAATTAGAAAGAATAATGATAATAATTACTATTGATAATTAATCAACTATTAGGTATTTAATCAATAAATAATTATTGTTAACAACCATAACATAGAAAGACTTTGGAGAGGTTGTTCTAGATCTTTTTTGGTCTGTGTTCAGACAAGAGTATAATGGATAGATTTTTTTTTTAAATGAAGAGTCTATACCCACCCTTGGTGTTCCAGGATGTAATAATGCTGATGTTTGTCAGTGCTTTGTGTTTATTTTCAGTTCCACATGCTGTTCTTTAGACCCATTTCCTCTTGCTCTCTCCCCAGCAGAGGAAGAGAAGTGTTGACCTCTCTCTTCCGCCTCAGAATCTTCCATAGAACTAAAACACTGTGCCTTCAACCTGATTTTCTCCAGGGCGAATCAATCCTCTTTCTCCATGGTGTTTGGGTCTCATTTCCCAATTATTTTATCACTTTGAGGTATCCCCAGAACCTTCTAAGGGCTGAGACCAAGGCATATTTTTCCTAATAACTAATTGGCTTGGTTATCTGGCATTCTCTTTCCTGATAGCAGGGGAACTGGATAGATGACTTTTGGGGCTTACTTTCACTTGTGACTTCATGCATCTTTTTATGGAAACTGGCTGAGGATTCTACATGTGGCAAATATTTAGTAAGCCTTCCTGGCTGTCTGACTCAAGAGTGTGGTTCCGAATAAGAGCCACAAATGGTAAAGGCAGTTCCAGGAATTTGCTGGTTACTCAGCAGTGTTGGATCAAGCAGGGAAAACAGTGCCCGCTTCCTGCCATTTCCCAGCCACTTCTTCCCACATTCATTGTGAAATGGGTGGTCACAAAGAATGGTCAGAGGAACCCACATTGCCCCTTGCAGGGTGCTCTCTGGCAGGGGATATGCCCTGTGTATTATGTTCTTCAAGGAGCTCAGGCTTCCTATAGGCAGCTTTACTCAACATGGAATAGAGCTCCAGGCAGTTGGGGCTCATCCAGGTTGCCTCCTCCTAGTATCAGTGTTTCTTTTCAAGGAATCCACTTTTGTTTTTATTTATTTTATTTGAGAAAGCACGTGTGAGCATGCACACAATATGCACGCACACACACAAGCACACACAAGTGAGTGAGCAGGGGAGAGACAGAGAGAGAGAAAGCATCCCAAGCAGGGTCCACGCTCAGCATGCAGCCCAATGCAGGGCTTGATCCCCATGATACTGGGATCACGATCTGAGCCAAAAATCAAGAGTTGGATGCTCAACCGACTGAGCCACCCAGACACCCCAGGGAAACCACTTTTAAACCTGGCGTGGTTGAGGCTGTGCATTGCTGCTCTCTGGCACCTGTGAACCTGCGATACAGTCATGCTCATCCTGTGCCTCAACGTGAACCCTTCCAGAAGGGAAGGGCTTCCATTCCCTTCTGGAATGGAAGGGAATGGGAGCCCGAGCAGTGGAGTGACAATGCTGAAGTGATCTCCTTCTGGATTCTCAGACTCAATAAATGTTCACCTTTGCAAAAGTGTTTCAGGCACTGGAAAGATTTTGCAGAAAGTGCCTGCACAATCCTGTCAAACACCTTCCCCATATGGCCCTCCATTTTTTGTAGCTCTTCACCAACCCTTTCATCCATCTTCCTCTTGTGTCTTGGATATTCCTTTTTCGGTCATACCACTTGCCCAGAATATCCCCAACCAACCTCTATCTTCTCCCATCATTCAAAGGGTTTCTCAAAGGGTTTCTCTTCCAGGAAGTCTTCCCTGACTCACTAGAACAATGAAACCTCCTGGCCTCCCTCTACACTAACCACTCTCCTCAAAGAACTTCCCCTTTGTTTCCACAGAACATAGATGCTGCAACTTATTTATTAGTTTAATGTGTATTTTGAATAGATTCTCAGGAAGGATGTCTTCCTGAGGCATAATAATAGGTGATGCCTTCCAAGAAGTGGAATGCCTTCCAAGAAGTAGAATGGGGTCTAACTGAGGTGTAAATGACCCCAACACATTAGAGCAGAAAGCGTAGTTTCTCAGACTTTGTCTTCAGAAACTGAACTTCTACGTTTCCAGTGGTGCTGCTTATGTATGCGATGTTATTAGCCAGATGGTTCAGTAGTAGCCATTCAACAGATGTTTGCTGGGAATCTACGGTGAGCCTAGCATTGTGTCAGTGACTCAAGATGTAGCGCGTACCGGAAGTTTTTAAGACTATTGCTTATGTATGCAATGTTATTAGCCAGATGGTTCAGTAGTAGCCATTCAACAGATGTTTGCTGGGAATCTACGGTGAGCCTAGCATTGTGTCAGTGACTCAAGATGTAGCGCGTACCGGAAGTTTTTAAGACTATTGTGGCGGCCCGCATTGAACCATGCCTCTCAGCATCCAGGCCTTTGTGTAGCCCCCACACCCACCTCTTCTTGAATCTGAGTGTGTCTATGAACTTAAAGTTCATGTGTGGGAATACGCAGAAGCAGCCAGGAACTTTCTGAAAAAATGATGTATTAGATTTTGCTAAATGGAAAATGTGGCATATGAAACCAGTAGGCACTATTAAAAAGAGGTACTATTAAATAAATGGTGTCAGGACTGGCAGTTACCTGTCTGAAGCGATCAGGTCACCCTGTAAACTACTACTCTGTTGGATGACAAGAGAAAAAAAATAATAAACACTGGCCTTAGTCCAACTTAGAAAATCCAACTCAATCCAATTATTTAAACACTTTTTAGGCGGTAACTCTGGCTCTTTTGGATGACTCAGTATCTTTTCGATTTCCTTGTTTCTCGCTGCGATTGCATATGGATGTAGGGGGAAGAAGGGTTTCTAGGGCCATCTGTGCAGAGCCTTGTACCTTCTTTGGTGTCTCCAGCTTCCATGGAGATGCTCCTGTCCACCTGTGTCTGGGAACATCTGACACTGTGATTTATGGGATCTAGTCCAGGTTTGTGGCCCTCCCTGGCACGGCTCACCTCAGCTCCCACGGGCACTGCGTTACCTGCAAGGATGGCTGTGATTCCCCTTTAGTGTCCAGACCAATGTAGGATGATTCAGTCACTCTCCCCAGTGTCCCTCTCACAGGCCGCCAGCCACCTCCACTGGCTATTCCCACAACCCTCCACAGCACGTGCGGATCTCCAAATGCCTTCTGTGAAACAACAGAGCTAAGGCAGGTTCAGGGGCTGAATTGTGGAGGACCACACGGCATTGACTTTACCCTCCTGTCTGACTGTGGTTAGATGAGGAGCACAGGGACAATGTGCTTCCAGACTGTGTCCTTTCAGAGTCTGAGACCACTCCCCAGAGAAGGGAGGTGGGGTTCTGAGTCTACCAGCTTCATTTTTTTTCATCTTCTTACAGTTCATTGGGGCCAGAGGCAAAAGGTCTCCTTCCTCTCCTAGACTGCACCTATAGCTAGTCTCCGAGCCCCGGCTCTTGACGTGTTACATGGAGGCTAATGGACTTTAGAAAATCCTTCTCTCTGTAAACAGAATAAGGCTTTCAGGACTTGCCCTGATGTCCACTTGTCCCACAGCCCTTTCTTCCAAGCAGGGCCCTTGTCCCCCTCCTCATTACTGAGGGGCAGTGAGCCTTAGGGCTCTGCCTTAGACATGGAAGGCCAGGAGGGAACAACAGTAAACTGGGGAAACAAAAATAAGTCAGGTCAGTGTTTGCAGAATATCTTCTGGTCACAGAGGTACATAAATTTGGAAGACAATTTCGAGGAGCTATCAACTAAAATCATTTCTTTTATAATTCAGATAAATATCTTATGCCACTGCAGAGATAGGGCAATGAATTCAATGTATGGCACATAATTTTCCAAAAACACTTGATGACTCAGCTGTCTGGAAGTTGCTTTAAAACCTTATTAAGTCACAGTTTGCCAGTTCAGAATTTCCTATAATGTAATTCTGAACAGACACGATGGTTAGCTTCCTACAATGAAGGGGTGGTTGGCTATTTCCCAAGCAATTGGCAGCAAAAGGACATACAGAGCTTCCCCCTTACCCTCAGGAGATATGTTCCAAGGCCCCCAGTGGATGTCTGAAACCATGGATAGTACCAAATCCCATACGCACTATGTGTTTTTTCTATATAGACATGCCTGTGATAAAGTTTAACTTAAAAATTAGGCGCCGTAATATTATTAGTAGTAATAACAAATAACTAATAATAAAATAGAACCATTATAAGAACATACTGTTAGAAAAGTTATGTGAATGTGGTCTCTCTAAATATCTAAATATCTTAATATTATTAGTAGTAATAACAAATAACTAATAATAAAATAGAACCATTATAAGAACATACTGTTAGAAAAGTTATGTGAATGTGGTCTCTCTAAATATCTTAGTGTACTCTACTCACCTTTCTTCTTGCGATGATACAGAATGATCAAATACCCACGCGATGGCATGAAGTGAGGTGAATAATGCAGGCACTGTGATGTAGGGATAGGCAACTATTGACCTTCTGACAAGATGCCAGAAGGAGGATCATCTGCTTCCAGAACACGGCCGACTGAGAACTGAAATGAAGGAAAGCAAAACCACAGATGAGGGGGCGGTGGGGAGACTACCGTATTGAATCTCCTTAAGATAATCAACTGCTTTAAACCACTGTGGGCAGTTTCTTAGACGCTGCTATTATCTGGGAATATTAGCTGTTCATTAACTCATGGGAGGCTGAGAAATATTTGTTGTTAACCTATGTCGCCATGAGTCATGGAGGAGGAGGAGAAGGAGAAGAGGAAGAAAAGCCAGCAAGGTAGCTGTGGCGTAATGGCAAGGAGGTTTGAGACCCAGGACCTGTGGACTTTGGGGAGAGACATAGGCAGGGCTTGGAGTTCTACAGACTTGCCCTACTATGATAGTCAGCAGACCCTTGGGACAGTGGCTGGGTGTGAACACTCTCTCACCTCTATCTTTGCATCATGAGAATGGAGATGATCGCCTCTATCTCATGGATTGTTTGAGATTTAATGAGATGATGCATGTGGACTTCTTAGCATGTTCCTAACACATAGGAAGCACTCAACACATGGTAACTACTAGTATTTTATTACTATTACATTCAGCAAAAATGTTGATAAAATTACATTTAAATATTTATAGGGAGAGTATTTTTGTACAATTCTGGGCATATAGTGGACTCTTCATATATTTGTTTAAAAAGTACGTTCCCGGGGTGCCCGAGTGGCTCAGTCGGTTAAGCATCTGACTTCGGTTCGGGTCATGATCTCGGGGTTCGTGGGTTCGAGCCCTGCATCAGCTTGGAGCCTGGAGCCTGCTTTGGGTTCTGTGTCTGCCTCTCTCTCTGCCCCTTCCCTGTTCGCACTCTCTCTCTCTCTCTCCCTCAAAAAGTAAATAAACATTAAAAATAATAAAACAATAAAATAAAAAGTATGTTCCTTTCAACAGTTCTAAAGTTCACACTATATATTAATAGCTTTTCACCCAATTGTGCTGCACTCTTAGAGCTGTGGCTTCATTTAATCTCTTCCTTTTCTTTGGGTAATCTTTATCTTGAACTACCAAGAGTAGAATGTATTGTGACCCCATGTTGCTAGAACAAATCTGACACCATGGGTTTGTTTAAACAATTTTTTTTTTCAAATCAGATTTACGGGGAGATATGAAAGAGAAAAGGAGTTTGTTAGAGGAAAACAAATGGTTTCTGAGAATTCTAAGGCACTGATCTGATGTATTAAATAGTGAAGGGAACCACGGGTTTCTCTGCATATTATATATACCACTTGATGAGATCCCCAGAGAGTGTAATACCTTCATAGACAATATAGGGGATAGATCTGATCATGGTCCCTTTGTTGCCACATCTCAGCTTATCCCTCTTCTGTTTCTTTTCCCTGTGACTCAGATAACAGCTAGTGGAAGGGGGAGAAAGGAGTCTGGGCAGAACTCCCAGCAAATTAAGTCCAGTGTTTCAGGGAGGGCAGCCTGGGGGTGCTAGGTTTGGGAGATAGGGGTCACAGGGTCCATCACCCAGGCAGAAAGAATGAAACATTTATTTGTGTTCTTGAACTTTTCTTCCCTTTGGATGTAGAGGACAAAAGAAATGAGGATTCATCTTAATAAGCAGTATTTCTAAAGAAGCAATCATTTGCCAAATCTGATGATTTCCTTTAAAAGTACAGTCCTGGGGCGCCTGGGGGACTCAGTCAGTTAAGCGTCCGACTTTGGCTCAGGTCATGATCTCACGGTCTGTGAGTTCGGGCCCCGCGTCGGGCTCTGTGCTGACAGCTCAGAGCCTGGAGCCTGTTTCGGATTCTGTGTCTCCCTCTCTCTGACCCTCCCCTGTTCATGCTCTGTCTCTCTCTGTCTCAAAAATAAATAAACATTTTTTAAAAATTTTTTAAAAAATAAAAAAAATAAAAGCTCTTGGGTTGGGCTTATAATAACAAAGAGAAATTGCGGTATCAAAATTTGCCAGTAAAGTACAGGAATTCCTTAGTACTCCATCATAGCTTCTGAAGCCAATTTCTTGCAAGCAGCTAATTCCTCAGAAGTCTCAGAAACCTATGGGTTTCGCTCTCATCTTCCTTCTGGGACCCTAGAACCCCAGCAAACAGTAAGATGTGTCCCCCCCTCTCCCCCCCCCCACTCCTGGATCTTTCCATCCACTCCCCCTGTACCACTCTATTGGATTCTCTCATGACCAACGGCAGACTGCTTGTGGGAAGGCTCTATGCCATGTGCATATCCACACATACCTTAGCACACTATTTGGATCCACTGGGCATTTATGGAATAAAAGAATGCATGTATGAAAAATGATTTTAAAATATTGTTTCGCACGTAAGTGGGAAAGACCACAAGGCTCTGAGGGTGGCGTTTTCAGGACCTGGAGCAGAGGCGTCCTACAAGTTGTCCAAATGTTATTATTCTGCCCCTGTGATCCCCTAATTTCTATACCCACACAGGATCAGAGGTGGGCAGATGTCAGCAAAAGTTCATACCCACATTTATTTTAACCTTTTGCCCACCATTTTTTTTTTCCTTTTTAATCAGGGAGAGAAATGAAGCAAGATACACAGATCAATGCATCCTTCTTCTCCTTTTTCTACCTACTATCCCGGGAGATGCTGAGCTGCAAAATGACTCAAAAGAAAAGGAGGTTGAAATGCAGGAACAAAGGGGCAAGGAAGCTCTAACCCAGGAAAAAGTCACCGAACCAATGATGCAGCCAAGGGCAGGGGAGGACAGAGAGGCAGTTGGGTGATGCAGCCAGCAAGGACTCTGAGAGGGAAGGTAACCACTGGCTGCTTCATGGGGAAACCAAACCTCAGAAGAGTTTGAAGGAACAAAAAAAGTGAAATGCTCAAGTTTTGTATACTTACCAACTGGTGAGGAGGGGCACGGAGAGGATTCCCATCAAGGTAGCACCAGGAACAGAAATGGACAGAGAGCTCCAGGGCCATCATGGCAGGAATGGGCCACAGAGCCACACATGTGGGCAGCAAGGGAGGCCTTAAAATCTGCGACTAGGGGGGCGCCTGGGTGGCGCAGTCGGTTAAGCGTCCGACTTCAGCCAGGTCACGATCTCGCGGTCCGTGAGTTCGAGCCCCGCGTCGGGCTCTGGGCTGATGGCTCGGAGCCTGGAGCCTGTTTCCGATTCTGTGTCTCCCTCTCTCTCTGTCCCTCCCCCATTCATGCTCTGTCTCTCTCTGTCCCAAAAATAAATAAAAAACGTTGAAAAAAAAAAAATCTGCGACTAGGTAGGAACCCAAAGGCATGGGAGCCATTCTCTGAATGAGGCATGAAAATACAGACTGATCCTTCACAGACATGGGGATTAGCCAGACCAGGGGACCCTGAGGGGTCAGGCTGTCTTATCTGGCTATGCCAGGCCACACAGAAGTCAAAGGAATACAACCAAAAGAAAGGAGGGCTGGAGGGAAAATATATCCGCTAGCACCATGGAGTTAATCCGAGGGGTGTGAATGCCACCTTCTGCTCTGACATCCTCAGGGATATGGGGTTTAGACATCAGCTTCAGTAGCCAGGAGACTCTAGAGCTCTCATTCAGGCAAGTTTGCCAGTCCCTTAGATCCCTTAGACCCCACCCCCTTCCATGTCTCCACTCCCCTCCTCTCGTGGTAGTTAGCCCATCTCCTAACCTCAATTAATAATGAATATGAACATGAATGCCAAGTCATTAACGTGTGAGATTGTGATCTAGGGGGAACTGACAAGTCAGAAATTTGCAGTATGAAATCATTCATTCATTCAACCAATATTAGTGAAAAGCCCACAGGGTACAAGCAATGAATTATGGGAGGACTCTTGAGCTCTGAAGTTTCAAAGGAATAGAACATTAGCTTCCCCAAATCCTTTCATAAAATCTCACCAACGTCTCCAGTGGTTCTCTAGAAAGATACTTTTTCATCATTTTGGTATGTAGAGGCTTGATAATGGAATCTATTTGCAAAACAATAGGTCAGAAAAAAACCCAACCCTCCAAAGAAACCAAAACTAAAACCCTCAGCTAAAAACAAAATCTACAAGTCTTATCTGAAATATACTGAGATAATGGAACTGAAACCCTGTAAAAGCCCCTGGGGTGTAATTTGTCTCTTAATTCTTAATGATAGGAAGAATGGAAGATAGAGCCAAAGATTATTCATATTCACCTGCATACCGTGTGAGTTTTTAAATCACTTAAAAATCAAATTTATTTTTATGCAAGTATTACATGCACATAAAGAATCAAATCTATAAGGCTTATAAGCAAAAAACACCAGTCCCTTGGCCTGCTTCACCCACCTGGGTTCATTCACTTTCCACTCTCTTAGCCGTTTTTTTTTTCTTTTTTCTGGTATTTACTTGAATAATATCCACATTATGCTGTCTTTTGATTCAGCTATTTCAGAGATCATGCACTGACTTTTCATTGTGGTGAAGATTTCACTCCCCAGCATTCCCATTTCATGGCTGATATTCAGGTGACACAGTTACAACCAAATGAGTTGTTTCACTTCTACAAAATGAACTTCTATATTGGCTGGCATTGAAGCTCCCTCTGTGCCCAGTCCCTGTCACCCTAGCTGCTCCAGTGCGTTGACCACTATCTGCCCTGACTGCCCAGTGTCCTTCCTCTACTAATTCCCAATCCTTTCATCCTAATAGAACTCTTCCAATTTTTTATTGAATTCAGATTTGAGGTGTTCATTATTGTCTATATAAACACGGGTCACTGTGAGGCCCATTTGTGACTATGACTACATTTCTTTTCTTGTACAATATTCTGCTTTTACTATAGTGAATAATTGCCTGATTTTTTTCTTTCTCTGAACATCTGAATACCACACAATATCTCCTTTATACAATTTTCCAGGTAAACCATCACTCATTTTGTCAGTTATATTCCCTCTTCCTGAAAATACCTCTTCTCTAGTCCTACATATTCATATTCCAACCTGGTCTGACTGGACTCTTCTCCAGATTTGAAGTGTCCTGTGGACTTGAGCTTGCCACTCTCCATCTTGTAGCCTCTTTGCTAGACCCCATGGTTGCTGCTTTTTTGTTTACCCTATGTAGCAGAGCACATTCACTAGCAGTGTCCCAAACAGCATGTTTTTGGGGTTAAATATATATATATATATATATATATATATATATATATATATATATATATGTGTGTGTGTCATATACACATATATATATATATGTATATATATATATATGTACACACACACACATATATATGTATATATATATACACATATATATACACACACGTATATATATATATATATATATATATGTATATATATAAAATATTAGAAAAGGGGGGAGGGGCAGAGACAGAAAGAGAATCTCAAGCAGGCTCCAGTGCAGAGCCCAACTTGGGGCTCAGTCTCATGACCCTGAGATCATGACCTGAGCTGAAATCAAGAGTTGGACACTTAACTGAGCCACCCAGGTGCCCCCAAAAATATATTTTTAAAATATATACTTATTTAGATTTTGCATGTTTGAGAATGGCTTTAGGTTAACCTCTCACTTGATTGATAGTTTGGCTAGGTATAGATTGCTAGGTTGCAAATCATTTATACTGAGAGTTTCCAGGTTATATTGCTCCAGAGACTTCTAGATTAAAAATTAGTGTTTAGTAGTTTGATGCCATGCCAATGTCTCTTTCTTTATGATCTTTTCCCTCTACTGGAAGCTTTTAGGAACTTCTCTTTATCTAACGTTTCTCAGTGATGGGCCTTGGTATGGGTGATTTTGGTTTTTTGTTTCTTGTCTTTTTTCATTCCTTGTGCTGAATACTCAGTGGGGCCTTTTCCTTTCGGAATTTTGGAATCCATCTGGGGCTAGTGTCTTATATTATTTCTATTTCTTTACTCTTGTTAAATTGAGATATATTTCACATACCATATTAATTCACTCATTTAAAGGTACAGTTCAATGGGTTTTAGTATATTCACCAATCAACCACCACCAACATCAATGTTTTTTTTAATGTTTATTTATTTTTGAGAGAGAAACAGAGTGTGAACAGGGGAGGGGCAGAGAGAGAGGGAGACACAGAATCCAAAGTAGGCTCTAGGCTCCAAGCTGTCTGCACAGAGCCCAATGCGGGGCTTGAATCCATGGACCATGAGATCATGACCTGAGTCGAAGTCAGACACTTAACCAACTGAGCCACCCAGGTGCCCCTGCTCATGTCAATTTTAGAGCATTTTCATCACTCCCAAGAGAAACCCTATACACTCCCCATTCCTCCTAACCTCTTCCTTCCTCCATCCCTAGGCAACCACTAATCAATTTTCTGTTCCTATAGATTTGCCAATTCTAGAGGTTTCATGTAAATGGAATTGCACAAAAGTCTTTTGTGAGTGACTTCTGTCACTTAGCATGCTTTCAAGTTTCATCCACATTGTTAATATGTACCGTACTTATTGCCAAATAATATCCCATCAATTGGATATACCATATTTTATTAACTTATCAGTTGATAGACATTTGAGTTGCTGCTACAAACATTCATGTACAAATTATTGTGTAGACATGTCTTCAATTCTTTGAGGTTTAGAACTTAGAGTTGAATTGCTGGGTCATATGGTAACTGCATTATGTTTAAGAATTTTGACTCCTGGATTTTTTTCTGCACTTTTTTGAAAAGGGTATCAATTAGATATTGGACCCTCTGAATTTATTCTCTTTACTCTTATTTTTTCTAAATTGTCATCTCTTAATCTGGTTCTACTTTTGGGAAAATTTCATTATTATCTTCCAGCCTTCATACCGAAATTCTTTCAACTTTTACACCTTTAATTTTCAAGAATTTTTTTTTAAATGAATGGAATATCGAGAACTTTTTTTTTTTTTTTTTTTTTTTTTAATGAATGGAATATCTTGTTATCTCTGGGAGGATAGTAATTATTCTGGAACTTTGTTTTGTATTTATCTCTGGCTTTTCTGAGGTCCTATTTTCTCTTTGTTTTTGTGTTCTTGTTTTCATTCATTCAGTTAATCAATATGCATTGAGAAACTATCATATGCCAGGTACTTTTCCAGGTGCTTGGGATACATCAGAACAAAGATTACTGCCTTTATGGGACTCAGTCTTTGGTCTCTGCATTTAGACTTTCCTCAAATGTCTGGTGAATCTCAATTTTTATATTTATTATTTTTTAAAACTTACATAAAATGCGTAAATAAGTGTATAGCTAAATAGTTACACATATGTATACAGCCATGTGAACAACACTCAGATCAAGATCTGGGACATTTCCTTCACCTAAAAGAATTCCTGGTGGTTATTCCCAATTAATATCTCCCCTCTCCCCATGGATAACCACCATAGATTAGTTTTGCCTATTCTGATTTCATACACCGTATGCACTCTTCTGTGCCTGGCTTCTTTTATGCAACATAATGTCTTTGAGATTCATCCATGTTGTGTGTATATCAGTAATTCATTAAAAAAAATTGTGTTGGGTTTCATTATAAGTATATGCTATAATTTATTTTTTCATTCTACTACTGATGGATATTTGGGTTGCTTCCAGTTTTTTATTATGTCCACTTACTTTTGAAAGTGAAATACAAAAATGCTTCTGGAAGTTCTAGGTAAGTGGGACTTAGGCACTAAATGGTGCTACAGTAGGGTGACTGGAGTGGTCAGTTGGACATGTGGTTTGGGATCTCCAAATACCACTATCTGTATAGGTTGTTCAATTTCTCTACAGGATCGTCTAAGATACATGAGCCAAACTGCTAGTATTCTGGAACTTCCAAGTCTTACCATTCCAATGGTAAGAAATTAATATGGTATGTGAAATTGAATTTCTGTTGTTGAAGCCACCCAGTCTGATATTTTGTTACAGCAGTTCAAGTACACTAATATAGTTTGTAATGGCTGAAGTTTGGAAAACAGATTTTCCTTCACTTCTTCCAGAAGCCAGCTGCTTTAATATGTTTTCTCTCCTTTGGAACTGGATTTGACCTTCTTGTGTTGTACTTTTGTTTTTGTTTTTTGTTTAAAGGAAATTTTAAGACTCCATGCAACCCAGCCTTCTTTATACCACAAGGAGGCTGATGTTTGATTTTGTTTTCCTTCAATACTGCCTACAACTATAGATTTTCTTCCTTTTCATCATCTTAGCGAATTCATTCTTTATGCAGGAATTCAATCTCTCTTCTTAGAAGAAAATACTTCTAATCTCTCTTAGAAATGTATACTTAACCAATACTTTTACTTGTATCAGCCATGCTTATCCTAGTTAAAAATGGCAACATACTGTCTTGTCCAGTGGTCTTTAATTCGGAACTCTCCTATAACTGTGGAGTGGAACTGTGGGCTCTCTGAGGGATTTCAAGTTTCAGCTGTCTGGGACCTTTAAGGTATAACAAACTTTTTTTTTTTTTTTAATTATAAAAATTTCCAAACAGACATAAGAGTAGAAGAATGGGGCGCCTGAGTGGCCCAGTCAGTTAAGCGTCAGCTTAGGTCATGATCTCACGGTTCGTGAGTTCGAGCCTCGCGTCCGGCTCTGGGCTGACAGCTTAGAGCCTGGAGCCTGCTTCAGATTCTGTGTCTCCCCCTGTCTGCCCCTCTGCTGCTTACACTCTGTCTCTCACATTGTCCCAAAAATAAATTAACGTTAAAAAAAATTAAAAAAAAAGAGTAGAGGAATGGATACATATACAGATCCACTATTACTAAGATTTTTGCCACATTTACTTAATCTACTCTTTTTTTCTTTGCTGACATATTTCTGAGAAAATCCAAGACATGAAGTCATTAAATTCTATGTATCTCAATATGTATCTCTTAAAAAAGGAAGACATTTTCTTAGGGGCATGTGGGTGGCTCACTTGGTGAAGCATCCGACTTTGTCTCAGGTCATGATCTTATGGTTTGTGAGTTCAAGCAACACATCAGGCTTTGCACTGACAGCTCAGAGCCTCAAGCCTGCTTCGAATTCTCTGTCTCCCTCTCTCTCTGCCCCTCCCCACGCATGCAGTCTCTCTCTCTCTCAAAAGTAAGTAAATAGACATCTTAAAAAAAAAGGAAGGCATTTTCTTATATAATCATCAATGCAATTATCCAGGAAAATTAACAACTGTTTATAGGCTATTGAAGTCAAACACCTCATACAGAATTTTATGCCATAAAAAACTTAGCACTATATTAGAATAGCAATATTCTGTAGCCTCACAACAATTTAATTTTTTTTTTTAATTTTTAATGTTTATTTTTGAGAGAGAGACAGAGACAGGGTGCCAGCAGGAGAAGGACAGGGAGAGAGGGAGACACAGAATCCAAAGCAGGCTCCAGGCTCTGAGCTGTCAGCACAGAGCCCAATATGGGGTTCGAACTCATGAACTGCGAAACCGTGACCTGAGCTGAAGTCGGACACTTAACCGGCTGAACCACCCAGGTGCTCCTGTAGCCTCATAACGACTTTAAAGTGAAATTCAGTATGTTGAGAAATGCAGGATGCTTATTTACCATTCAACTAAAGCTGAGCTCAAGATGCCTGAGATAATTAAAAAATACATAGTTTTAAGATTTCAGTTCTTTGTACATTATTTTAATGAAAAACACACTGCTGTTACAAATATACAGATATCAAATTGTAACATTAAAATACAGAGTGAAATACAGTGGCTTTATAAATTTTCTTCAATGAGACAGGTTTTCTGTCACATTTAGACATTTATGATTAGGTCATAATAAACAAGGGAAGTACAGATTTTCCAACCTCATGATTAGTAAATTCCTCTGCAATGAATGAAGTCGTACAGTCATCAAAAGGAGAAAAGCTAGATGGCCCTGTCTGCATTGTGTTACTGTGACAAAGAGGTACAGTAAGAGCTATAAGAAACTGTAGTGAAATGTTAGAAGTATAGGCAACATAGCTTTCTCAGACTCCTACCAATAATTATATCCTTGATAAATAAGCATCCTTAAATGTAAAATAGTTCAGTATGACTACATCTGTTTTTGTTCCGCAATGACAATTTGTTAATGTATTAATGCGATATATATTTTTGAACTGCAATCATGTGGAAATAATGAAAAACCCTAAAAAGAAACTACTAGTCCTAAGTCAAATAATATTTAAAAGTTGAAAGGCCTGTGGAGAACAGAAGTGTGAACAAGAAATACTGGCTCCATGCCAATTTTTATTTCTAACAGAAAGTCTTATATAAATAAGTCTTCTTTGTCTTACAAAACAAAACAAAAACACAAAAATCCTAAAAATAACACCACAA
Source organism: Panthera onca (assembly GCF_046562875.1). Taxonomy (NCBI): domain Eukaryota; kingdom Metazoa; phylum Chordata; class Mammalia; order Carnivora; family Felidae; genus Panthera; species Panthera onca. The sequence goes on along the minus strand of NC_138355.1, from coordinate 33,492,644 downwards.
ATCCAAATTAGCTGAACTTGGAGTAACAAAGTCAAAGCCAGTCTTCTCATCTGCATATCAATGTGATAAGTCAAAACTGCATTGAAAAAAAACAAAAACAAAAACAAAACCCAAATGAATCTGCTCCTGGCTCCTAATCAGAACAGAGGATTACTTTTAGCATTTAAATAAAGATACCTATTACACTGCTCTTTTTTAGAGAAAGATGTACACCAGAAATCTAATAGAATGTTACTCGTGGTATGCCACAAAAGCTGTAAGGTAGCCGAGAGTTGATTACATTTAAGGACAGTAAAAGTTTGCACTCTTAATACCCACTGATCTCTTTGTGCCAATATTCAAAAAATATGCTTTTCATCACTAAAGACAAAATGATAAGGAAACACAATGATTACATTCTATGTCAGCATAGAGCTACTATATTTGTATAAAGGAATCACTAGTTAAAGAGTTATTTGTCTTTTTAAAGGAAGCCCTGTCTAGGCATTAGGCTGTAATCTAAATGTTGATAGTGCCGAATTTCAACTCCCAAGATAAACAAAAAGAGCTGTCAAGAGGTGTCAAGATTAATTCTCTTTGGCCGCAACGGATACCATTTTCTCTGGGGACAGTCTTTAGTTTGCCTTCTTTTCAGTACCACATCAGTGGCTTTCCTGGTAGAAGTCTCTGTTGGTGTGGTTTCTATTTGTGTAATAAAGCTCTCAGGTTTAACATCTGGTTGCTTGTAACAAGCGGAAAAGACTTCTTGGTGGACTCTCTGGAGCTGGATAATAGGCTGCATCTTTAAAACTTGGGAAAATCCATTTCCTTGTTCAATTAATGCAGGCAAGGACTTAAACAAACAACAGTAATACTTAACATTAATCTCAGTTTGAAACACAACCACAGAGAAACAGACACAACACTCGAGATTTTAATTCTTTAGGTCAAGGCTTTTCTAAGACCTAGTTATTTGGGTCATGGATATTTGCTTTTACCTTAAAATACCAATTTTAAATGCTGAGAGATTTTAACCAAAAACTAAAACTAAAAAGATATATTCTATTCCTACAATGTCTGGTAATAAAATAAAACAAAACTTTGGCAACAGGAAGTTAACAGAATTTCAGGGCCAAGGATTTGATGTCTGAGATTCCATATTTTAGGATAGTAAGTATTTTGGAAATCCCGATCATCAAGACCAGGCAGGGATCAGTACATTTTTCCTGTAAAGGGCCTCACATCCCTGTCACAATTACTCAACTCTGCCATTGTAATGTAAAGAAGCCACAGACAATAAGTAAATGGATAGGCAGAGCTGTGACATGAAGTTTTATTTACAAAAACAAGTGCAGGCTGGGTTCTTGCCTGGCTCACTAGTTTGCTAACTCCTGATAAAGAACATGCAATGGGAGAAGCATGAGCACCAGAAAATCATGGAATCAATACAAACCACAAAAGAATGTCATAGAAAATTATCAGAACAAGGAAGATTCAGGAGTTTTTTAAAAATAATTTTCATATACTAGAAATCCAAATGTTTTCTTGTTTGCATAAAATAAATGTCGAGAAGATAAACAATTTTATTATAATACTAAGACTCCAAATTGAATACGCAGCATACATAATACAGTGATTAAGAGTATACTGGGGCTCCTGGGTGGCTGAGTTGGTTAAGCGTCTGACTCTTGATTTCAGCGCAGGTCATGATCTCACAGCTCATGAGACTGAGCCCCCACACAGGGCTCTGCACTGACAGCGAGGAGCCTTCTTGGGATTTTCTCTCTTCCTCTCTCTCCACCCCTCCCCAATGTGCACATGCATGATCTCTCTCTCTCTCTCTCTCTGTCAAACTAAATAAATAAAACTTTAAAAAAAAAAAAAAAAAGAAGTAAAGGCTCGGGAGCCAAATATCCAGGGTGTAAATCCTGACTCATTTACTTGGGCAATCCAGAGCCTCTCTGAGCCGCAGTTTCTCAACTATAAAACACAGAAATTAGCAGTACCTATCTCATAGTGTTATTTTAAGGATTAAGTAAGATAATATATGTAAAGCAGTTAGATGGTGTCTGACCCATAAATGCTCACTACGTGTTAGGTGGTATTATTATCCAAAACCATCTGATAGACTGCTAAATCTCAGAATTAAAAAATATAACCAATCTTCAAAGAAGTCAGATATATTGGCATATACTTCCTATTAAATGGTAGTTATTCTGAATGTTATTGTCACTTCATAAATTCATTAAAGATCTACTTAAAAGACTACTGAGAATTCCTGTTACAATGGACTAAAATACACATAGATGTTGAAAACAAACACCTAGCTACACATTTCATTCATTTTATAACTGTTTAGCATGTAGCTTTTACCTTCATGGCTTCACTGATCTCTTTAGCTATTGTTTCTCCTCTGCATTTCAAATTTTCCACACGAGAGGCTGCAAAGAAACCACCAAACAGTATTTTAGGTTCTTTATCTAATACCAAGTCATAAAAGATACACAGATGCTATTTGGACAAAAATCCGTTAAGACTACCCACCTTAGCTCAATCTTTCTTAGCATACTTTGTAATCTATTACAAGTGTCCCATTAATTATCTAGATAAATAAAAAGACTATGGAAATGTTAGAACTGTAGAGTAAAACTAATAGGTATGATAGGCAACAAGAGTTCTATTAGAAGTAGTCCTAACACTATGTGCCCCTAATAGCCTAAGATATATGTGATCTACCACTGTATTTAACATCTTCAAGCACTATCATCCCATTTTAAAGTAAATATAGGCTAATATTTGATATCTATTACTCTGAATTTTATACACGTAAAACACATTTGAATTTGGAATAAACAATCACATTGTATTGAGGATACTAGATGGAATTTCTGGAAAAAAATCTGGAATAGATTATCAATAATATTAATTTAAAATTTTTGTTTATTTTTTTAATTTTATTTATTTATTTTTTATTAATATCCAAGTTAGTTAGCATATAGTACAATAATGATTTCAGGAGTAGATTGCAGCGATTCATCCCCTATGAATAACACCAGTGCTTATACCAAAAAGTGTCTTCCTTAATGCTCCTTACTCATTTAGCCCATCCCCCCACCCACAACTCCTCCAGCAACCCTCAGTTTGTTCTCTGTATTTAAGAGACTCTTATGTTTTGTCCCTCTCCTTGTTTTTATATTATTTTTACTTCCCTTCCCTTCCCTTCCCTTATGTTCATCTGTTCTTTCCTAATTCCTTGGTGCTTTACTGATTCCTAATACATTTTATTTTCTTCCAATCTTTGTTATAAATGTTCACGGCTACTTCATAACAGAACTGCATATGCAATGATATAACAGGACAAAAATCCTACTAAACTCCAAGCAAAACTGGATAAGAAAAATCCTTCCATTTTGAAATTATCTACAAATTAGTTTTTAGAAGAGTAGTTCTCACTGGAAATTACTTCAGATCTAAGCAAATATATAACCATGTTAGGAGAGCTACAACCTTACTGGCTTCAAGAAAGTGGCAGATAAGCCAAGCAAGAAAAATTTCTTTCATAGCTGCTATTTTCTTTTCTGACTTTCCTTAGGTGAAAAATGTAGACCACATTTAGGAAAAAGAAAAAAAAAAAGGAAACGAATAGCAAAAGCACCTGGAAGAAAGAGGGTACTCAAAGAAAGGCAAAGGCAAAGGTAACAGGATGGCCTCAGAAAAAGGGTTCTTAACCAGTTTTGCTACCAGAGATTTCTTTGGCACTTGGATGAAGCCTACAGACCCTTTCTAAGAATAGTTTTAAATGTGTTAGTTTTTTTAAGTGAGGTACAATTTACATACAGCAAAATGTAGATCTCAAGTTTAACATTCAGTCACCTTTGACATATGCAAACCATACATGGGGCACTTCCTTCACCCTACAAAGTTCCCTTGTGCCCCTTTCCCAACCAACCTTCTCTACAAGAAGCACCACTCATCTGGTTTCTGTCATTATTCATTGCTTTTGCTTACTCTAGAATTTTAGAGTGTTTTACAATAAAATTTAAAATACAACTATTGAAGCGTTGTGATAGGTAATACATGTGCTTCTTTATTAATGATTTAAATAAGATCAAGTGGCAGGTCTAATAATTACCATCATACGAAAATAATGAGCATCAACAATATTGTGAGGTATCTGCAATAACTAAAATTGAAAATATCTGTGGCTTTTAGTAGCAAAAAGTTACAGGTACTGCTAATTCTACCACCATGATCTACATTCAACACTGAAGGAAATGCTAAATTTCAGTATGAGGTTAGTAAAAATAACAATCTATTTTTTTCTATTCAAATTAATAATCTCCCTGTATTCTAAGGACCCTTGCCTTAGAATAATATGCTAATTTCAAGTCTTTTAAGATTTGGGGATATTTAGGGGATATATCCCCAAAGTACTTAGGCAATTATTAAATTTTCTTCTGAGCATGGCGTATCAGTGATCCATCCCTTGGGACTCTTGTGGCAGTCTGGCTTCTAGCCAGGCTCTCACTTATTCTCTCCCCCTCAAACTTGCATACCTGTATGGGAGTTGCTGAGTCTTCCAACATTTATTATGTATTTTCCATGGACTAGGCCCAGCACTGGGTACTCAGAGTAAGGAAAAAGGGTCTCTGCCCCTCAAGGAACTTACCGGTTAGAAAAGAAAGACACACAGAAACACACAGAAACAAGCCAGTTTTTGAAAAGGTTAAACTTGTCCTGCACAGCCTCACATTTCCATGATCCTGCCACAAATTCCACCCTCTACCTGAATGAGCATTCCCCTGCAACAGACTCCCACAGTCTCCTGAACAGTTCTAGTAGAATAACTGGAAAACTTCATTGCACTGATTTTTTTAGAATAGTTTCTCAACCCTATGAGACCCAACTTCCCCCTTTAGAACATATTTTGTAAAGTCTTTACTATTCTAAAAAAAAAAAAAAGATAGTATTTCTGTACATATAAATAAAAATATAAAGGAAAAACAGATATAATGAAGTACTCAAATAATTGTACCTGTTATCCTGAGTAAATTTGGATTTAAGAAAATTTATATTAGAAGTCATTCTACATAGAAAACAAAAGATCATAAGCAGAAATAGAAAAATTAGTGTTTTGGGGTGCCTGGGTGGCTCAGTCGGTTGGGCGGCCGACTTCAGCTCAGGTCACGATCTCGCGGTCTGTGAGTTTGAGCCCCGCGTCGGGCTCTGTGCTGACAGCTCAGAGCCTGGAGCCTGCTTCCGATTCTGTGTCTCCCTCTCTCTCTGCCCCTCCCCCGTTCATGCTCTGTCTCTCTCTGTCTCAAAAATAAATTAACGTTAAAAAAAAAATTTTTTTTAAAGAAAAATTAGTGTTTTATAAGAAATAACAGTCTATATTACTTGAATATGATAAAAAAAAAAGAGGAAATAATGGAGTATGGATAACCTACCAAGACAAAGTATAGGCTGTTGAAATGGTGAAAATTAGGAAGTGCAGTATTACTACAAATTAGATGGCCTTATTGAAAGTGTCATGTCAAAATAATTCACCATATTATAACATGGTAAGGTATAAGGGAATTAAATCCTACTTAGAAATTCCACCATAATTCAGACTACATTCAGTATATATATTTACTTAAAAAGACTTCAGTGATCATACTGTCAAAAGGTGATGAGGAACACAGGATAGACTGGGCCAAAACAAGAATATGAGCAACTATAGAGCAGATACGTGGTTGCTCTTTATGGATACATTCTGAGTAAGAATAAACAGGAGCAATCCAAAAATATAATCGGAATTTTAAATAGGTTTTTCATATTAAAATTTTTAATAGTCACATAATTTATCATTATACAAAAATATAGTTTTTAATATTTAGTGTGGCAATAATAGCAAGTATTTAAAAAATAATTTTTAATGTTTATTCTATTTTGAGAGAGAGAAAGACAAAGCGTGAGCGGGAGAGGGGCAGAGACAAAGGGAGACACAGAATCCAAAGCAGCCTTCAGACTCTGAGCTATCAGCAAAGAGCCCAATGTAGGGCTCAAACCCACGAACTATCAGGTCATGACCAGAGCTGAAGTCAGACACTAAACTGATTGAGCAATCCAGGCGCCCCTATAATAGCAAGTATTTGAAAATCATTTCTATTAAAACAATGAGGGGCACCTGGGTGACTCAGTCAGTTAAGTTTGTGACTTCAGCTCAGGTCATGGTCCCCGGTTCTTGGGTTCGGGCCCCGCATTGGGTTCTGTGCTGAAAGCTCAGAGCCTGGAGCCTGATTCAGATTCTGTGTCTCCCTCTCTCTGCCCCTTCCTCACTGGTGCTCTCTCTCTCTCAAAATAAATAAATATTTTAAAACCTCTAATTAAAAAAAATGAGATTTCTACTTTTGTATGTTTCCATTAATTTAGTAACATTTGGTTCTAGTCCTATTTAAAAGCAGTCTCAAGTCTTCTATTACATATTTTCCATCAGCTTTGTTGCTTTTGTAATAACTACATACTGTACCAGAAACTTTTTCAATTAAAAATTTTGGAAATGCTCCTAAGTAATTGTCTTTGGAAAAAAGGGAGTATGAAAGTTGTTAACTGATAAAACATGGCTTTGGCTGCAAAGATCTGTTGGTTTCTTTTTAGTTCTGTTTTCCTTTACTGCACATGTTAACAAACAGAGAAAGAGTATCTGAAGAAATACGATGATGTAATGATGTAAGTCAGAATAGTGGTTACCTCTCATGGCTAGGGATTACTGACCAGAAAGGAAGATAAGAAAACTTTTTTGGGTACTGGAAGTGTTACATAGTACAGACTTCCCATAAAGTCAGGAAGCAGAATAAGTATGTATTAGTTTCAGATAATATACTATCTTTTTCTTTAAACTCAAATTACCTTTTCAGGTAAAATACTTCTAAATTTAAGACAATGGGTCCAATTGTTAATACGTGAAAACTACAATAAATAGACTATTTTCCTTGTTTTTAGACTTTTTGGCCACTTTCAATTGTGCTTATTGTATACATGAAAACATAATGGACACCTTATTTGAAAATATAAGTAACATACTGTTTAAAAATAAGTTTTTCCTGGGGCACCTGGGTGTCTCAGCTGGTTGAACGTCCCACTTTTGATTTCAGCTCAGGTCACGATCCTAGGGTCATTGGATTGAGCCCCATGTTGGGCTCTGTGCTAAGCGTAAAGCCTGCTTAAGATTCTCTCTCTCTCTCTGTCTCTCTCTCTCTCTCTGTCTCTCTCTCTCTCTTTCTAAAAAAAAAAGTTTGTCCCATGTTTCCTAACTATACAGACACTCAGTATATCTAGATTGAGGAGGCAGCTACATGTGTTTATGTGTATGTGTGTATATAGATTCATCAAGCTGTGCACTGTATGTTATACCTCAACATACACACACACACACACACACACACACACACAATAATGAACAGAGTATTTTTTTACATTCACTCTTGAAACTCATCTTACTTTTATTTATAGGATATGGTAATTAATATTATTCTTCATTGTTACTGCATGATTTACAAAATAATCTATTACCCAAGGGATTCCTAATTTTCGTATAAACATGTGCCTCTTTGAAAAAAACTGTCTATAAGCCTACACTGATGGACACAATAGCTGTTCTCCATCTGTAGCACAAGCAATGACAATGTAAAAGTCGCCAAGGGTAGTTTAAGTGTAAAATTGAGTTAGATCAGAGACTTGGATAATTATAAACAGATTTTCACACATGAATTTCTGGTGGAATAATCTGAAGTTGTGCTGGACATATAAGACATTTAGTATTCCTGGCTCCTGACTATAGAATGCCAGCTGTGCCCTCCCCATTACTGTGGTAACCAAAAACTTCCCCCACTTTTCAAAACTGCCTCTAGGGGGCAGTACCGCCACCAGTGAGAACCAGTGTTCTAACTTAATTTTTAGAACTTCCTTGGGAACATCATTCTCTTAACCTTGGACTCCCTAAGTGTTGAACACAATGCCTGACATGTAGAGCAGGTGCTCAGTATGTATGATGGAACAAGACTATGATAAGAGTGCGCTGTGGAGGCAAAAGAGGGGTGAGGTCAATCCAACAGGAAAACTGAAAGGAAAGTACAAGTTTCAGAGGTGCTCTAAGAGTTGCCTTAAAAAAGGACCTGGCGCTGGATGGCTGGGGTAAGTGGGAATAGGAGGTGGATGGTAAAGGATGTGCTACACCAAAACAAGGGAATAAATCAAGAAAGAAGAAAACACAGGAACCAGGAAACAGGATTCAAAACAGAAGTACAGGAAATTCCTAGGATGATGAGAAAGGGACAAATGGGACAAAAGTTTTGCAGCAGGCCTAGAGAGCAACGAGTCCTGCTTAGAATAGGAAGACAAAAGCCTCCCAGAGGAATATCTCCAAGAAAAAGGAAAAGGTTTTCAAATGGATTTGATGGATAACCTAAAGTGTTTACCACATTGAGAGGAATTTTATAGTTCTAGTGAAGTGTTTGGGAAAGAATTAGTGATAGACACAACAGCAAACAAACCAAACAGAAAAATAAAGCCATTATCATTCTGAAGGAGGATGGGAAGCTGTTCAAGAAAGAAATATACTCATAGTAATGATTACCTGACTCATACTGAAGAACACTTATATAGTCATAACAATATAAATACTAAATATTACTGATTTCTTGACAAAAGTGAGAGATTAAAAGTGAAGCTGATGACTGTAGATTATTCTTTGAGAAACTTGGCTATGAAAAGGAAATAGGAGCACAGAGAAGAGAAACCCAATGGCATAGTAACTGTCTACTTAATCCCAACAGCCCATTCCTGTAGCAGTGTGGGGTGGCATCCATTAACAATCAATCTTGTGTATTACCATTAGTAACCCTGTGAGGCAAGCAGGTTTCATCAGCCTCCTTTTATAGATAAGAAAACAGAGCTGTGAGAACTGAGAAATGATCTAGAATAGAATTAGAACCCACATTTCCTAGAATTCAAAGCACATGCTCTTTTATGTCCTATATGTAACTTTCCAAAATAACCATTTTGTCTGGAATTATACTATACTCACAAGAATATAACAAATGGTCAAAAATTAGTTCTAACATATTAAAAATCTCTTGAAATAAAAATAAATTATGTCTGGTAAAAACTAAAAATAGAACAATTCTAGAGTTAACTCTGCTTTAACTATTAACATTACAGTACCTTCTTTTTTTTTTAAGTGAATTAAATTCCTTTCACTGAAAATTAAGGAACATCAATAATTTTAGGAAAAAAACCAAGCACACAAAGATTTTAAAAAGCACTATAAGAGGGAAGAAAACAAACACACCATTAAAAATGATCACTAACATATGTGAATATGTTGCCTATAAACGCATCAAAATAGCATTTTCCAACATTAATATCTGCTTAGAAAATTTCAAAATATATAAAACTTTCACTCCCTCACTCAATATTTTTAAATCAATTTTTCACTTCTCACTAGTAAGAGCATGTATGTACCCCTGTTACACAAACATCTGACTTAAGAATATATCACATGCAGAGAGCTGGCACCTGCCATGTAGGAGACTGGGGATGGGCTTCCTCTAGAAGCATTCCCAATGGCCTTCTCTCCATAGCTTTCATGGGAACATCTTTGTGACACCACTTCCCTCTCACTGCAAAGGTGTTTAGGGATCCAAACCGTTCCCCCCAAATCCTATTTAAACATCTGTAGTGGAACTAATGTACATCTGAAATGTGATTTTCCTAATATTTTTCAACATTAATGTGTAGTATTTCAGCTACATTGCAGGAAAAAAATGGTCTTTAAAGGGTAGCCTAGAAACTTACCCATTTATAAAAATACCACTTGCGAATTTTTTCAGGGGGAAAATGTATTTCAAATTCCAAAGCTCAAATTAAATAAGAACTTCTGAAACATAACCATTTGAAAGCGGGTTACTACCTGTAAATATTCTGGCAGTGGCTTAAGCAAGCCGGAATTATTAGGGAAGAAGAGGAACTATCTCTAAGTCTTCTACTTGTAGGGTCAGCAAAAGAACTGCAAGTATCAAGTCTACTATAGAGAAACTTAAAATAGCTCCTTGTCATCACTATATGTTTAGTGAAGGACAGGGGGAAGAAGGCAGTCTTTTCAATTAACATCAAAGAACTTAAAAAAAAAAAAAAAAAGATGATATAGAAGGAATTATTAGTTTTACTAATAGGATCACAAAAGGTTATAACTGACAAACGAAAACTCATAGGTAGACAACTAATCAGAGGATTGCTGCAAGGATATTAAAAAAAAAGTTTGCTCTTAAAAATGTGGAAGTTAGGCACCCTTGAGGACATTGCCTTCCCTAGTCACTTGCCTTCTAAAACATAGGGAAATGAAAAAGTGGAAATGAAAGATTGGGTAATCAACCTAGTTTTGCTTTCAGGTCACTGCACTGACTAAACTGGGAAACATGAACAACTAAAAGCCTGCACAAATTCAGACATCCAGCAAAAAAGCATTAACTGAGGTCTTCCTTTCTGTTTTCAATGCATTTTATGTGCACAAATGAGCAAGCATGCATACCAAAGGATATCCCTTTCTAAAGGGATAACCAAAGGCATGAATGAGAACCATGAATTGAAAAGTAGCACCCCTGGTGAAAACGAAACAAAAAACTAGCAGTGATTTATGACGTTCTAGAAGATAACCCTTTGCTACAACTTGAACATAACTGTTGAACACACCTTCTGGGTAGCAGACACATATTCCTCTGTATCCACTCCCACCTGCTCCTCACCAGCATCTTTAGTACTCAAGAGATGTCTCTCTCTTAAGGTACCATATATTTTCACACTCCTAGCCTGTGTTTGCTGGCCTGGGCCAAGTCTCTAACATTCTCCTGTAATGTTCTTCCTCTCTATTCCCCCCACTCTAGCCATAGTGGTCTTTTATTCCATAAATACTCAAGATCAGTCTTGACTTAGGAACCTTGTTCTAGCTCTTCCCTGATTGAAAAGCTCTTCCTCTTGATTGTCATAAGACAAATTCCTTCTTGTTACTTCCTCAGAAAGTTTCTCAACGTAAACACATCACCCTCTCACTGATTACTTGTTTACTTTTATATTTATTTGTACTTTTCTTCTCCCACTTGAACATAAGCTCCATAGAGCAGGGACCTTGCTTGTGTTGCTCACCATTATCTCCTCCACAGTGAAAACAGTTCTGGCATATGGTAGACCTTCAATAAATATATTGAATACATGGATGAATAACAGTTGCTTAGTATTTATTGAGCATGGTGCTATACACTGGCCACGTAGAATGCAAACACAAAGTAAAAAAGCTCATGGAACTTTCACTTTTGTGAGACCATAAACAAGAAAATTCACAAATGTAAACAAGTGCTATTAAAGAAATAAACAAGTATTATGATGGAGTACTGGGAAAAGGCTATTGTCATTAGGGTGGTTAGGAAAGATCTCTCTGAGGAGGTACCATTTAAAAGCGTAAGAAAAGAAAAGAAGATGCCACCTTTAGAAGCACCAAGAAAAAGCATGTGTGAAAGTGAGGCACTTTCAAAGAACTGAAAGGTGGACCATAGGTCTACAGCAAAAAGGAAAGTGGGGGCCAGATCACATAAGGGAATGTTAAGAAGTTTGAAATGTATTTTATATATGTACATATATGTACACATATTTGATTTTAAAAAAATTTTTTTTATATTTTATTTTATTTTTGAGAGAGAGACAGAGTGTGAGCAAGGGAGGGCAGAGTGATGGAGACAGAATCTGAAGTAGGCTCCAGGTTCCAAGCTGTCCAGCCTGACGTGAGGCTTGAACCCATATGAACATTAAGATCATGACCTGAGCCAAAGTTGGACGCTTACCCAATTGAACCACCCAGGCACCCCCATATATTTTTTTAATTGGAAGATTTTAGAATTTTCAGCAGAGGAATGAAAGCTCTGTGTTTTTAAGAGTAGACTTCTGGTCAAGTTGTTCTTGGACATTCACAAAACTCCCCAGCTTTGTCCAAAATATCATGGGATAAATACAGAAAATTAAAAAGACATATCCCAAAGCATATACAAAACAAACATTTCTATGAACCAAAAGAAGTAGAAGAGAAAAAGCTGTAAGTCAGGCCAAAGTTGCAGACCCATCAGTAGGCAGACAGTAGGTAGGCAGTAGGTAACTAGGAATTTGCTTCCTGTAACATAAAAGGGGCCCAAAGTGCTCCAGAGGAGCAGGAAATGGGAAGAGTCAACTTTGCAGTATGAAATCACAGGTTGAGATACTGAGTTTTCCTACCCTGAAAAAGACCTGCCATTAACCACAGTCAGGAGCGGACGCATACATTAGAAGTGATGGGAGGCAGATAATATTTCAAAGCCTGGGCCTGGACCAAGCTGCCTGCTGACTTAGTGACTAGATTCAGTATCTCCTAAAGTACACTGGAACAGGGGCCCCATGCTGCCAATGCAAGATCGGCTCTTGCCTGAGACTGTTCAGGAGCAGATGAAAGGCAACCACACAACTACCAGACAGGAAGGGGGGGGGGGGGGGGGCGGGGAAGCAGTGACAATATGAAAATAAGCACATAAATAATCTTAATGAAAGAGTGTTTGCAAATCAAAATTCCAAAATACATGAAAAAATCACAACCATGAATGACAGCCAATATAACTGATTGGAAGGTGAGAAATTTACTGCAGAGGGCATAAAAATAGAGCAATCTGAAAACAATTTTAAAAGTTTAGGATCCTCTCATAGCTAAAGGAAATCATAATAGACATGACAGCAGAAAAATAAATTATCAAATAAAAATGAGAATAATACAAAAATAGAAGAAATGATAAAGAAGCAAAGTTCAAAGATTAGGTTAAAGATTTTCTAGAAGATAGGAGTCTTCTGATTAAAAATATACTTGGAACTGTGAGTGGAAGATGGGAGGAAAGAGGAAGCAAACAAAACAAAAACTCCCACCCCCCTCAAATATATATATTTAAATAAAATTATGTGTGTGTGTACAAAGAAATTATGAATAAAATAGAGTTGAACTATTTATTACACTGTTGAGTGAAAAAAAAGTCATAGAATGTATTACATAATACTTACATAAAAAAAAATAACTCGGGGGGCGCCTGGGTGGCTCAGTCGGTTGGGAGGCCGACTTTGGCTCAGGTCATGATCTCGCGGTCCGTGAGTTCGAGCCCCGCGTCGGGCTCTGTGCTGACAGCTCAGAGCCTGGCGCCTGTTTCAGATTCTGTGTCTCCCTCTCTCTGACCCTCCCCCGTTCATGCTCTGTCTCTCTCGGTCTCAAAAATAAATAAACGTTAAAAAAAAAAAAATTTTTTTTTTTTAAATAAAAAAAAAATAAAATAATTCAGGGTACCTGGGTGGCTCAGTCCGTTAAGCGTCCGACTTTGGCTCAGATCATGATCTCACGTTTGTGAGTTCGAGCCCCGTGTCCGGTTCTGTGCTGACAGCTCAGAGCCTGGAACCTGCTTTGGATTCTGTGTCTCCTTCTCTCTCTGCCCCTCCCCTACTTGTGCTCTGTCTCTGTCTCTCAAAAATAAATAAATGTAAAAAAAAATTAAAAATAAATAAATAATAACTCAAACCTCCCTGTGCCTGTCTGCCCATATACAAATACACTGATAAAGATCTAATGGGGGACCTGGATGGCTCAGTCGGTTAAGCATCTGACTCTTGATTTCAGCTCAGGTCATGGTCTCATGGTTATAAGATCAAGCCCCACGTCCGGCTCTACACTGGGTGTGGAGCCTGCTTAAGATTCTCACTCTCCCTCTCCTTCTGCCCCTGCCCGGCTCACACACTTCACACAGGTATATACTTTCTCTCTCTCAAACCCCCCCCCCAAAAACAAACAAAAAACAAATAAACTGATAAACATCTAAAATCAGACATATCAAATTGTTAAAGTAGTTGTTTATTTGAAGGTGTGTGGGATCAGGCAGACTTGGAAGGACTTTCATTTACTACTATATATACACAATTATTTTAAATTTCATATTAAACTTACTTTCACTAATTATAAAACTAATTAGCACAAAAACTAATTACAAAAATATAATTTAAAATACTAACAAAGATTTATGGCAGTTGAATTGGAAGACTTCCACCATATACTTAAAAGAGTAAATTGCACATAATTTGAATACACGAATCAATTTTCTGTAAAATATATAATGCCCCAAATGTCCAGTGCATATATACTCCTGTATGATTATATGAGTAGAGAAAAATGGATAAAAGAATTCGCACCAAGTTAACAGTGTATATCTGAGAGGAGGCCAAAAACAAAAAGTAAAAAATAGAATGCTATCCTTATTTTTTTTTAAGTGTATGACATGATATATATACATGTATACATAATTTTATGTATGTATATACATATATACACACATATATATGTGTATATGTACATACACATATATATACATACATATATACCAAACACATATATGTGTATATATATACATACACATACATAATATTGTATATTTATTTCACAAATACTTCTTGAGCGTAAAATGTCAGATAATGATTGTAGAGAGCTAGCTAGGGATATAGTAGTAGACAAAACAAAGTCTTGGTTCACAGGGGGTTTATAAAACAGTGGGGGGAGAGATGAAGACAATAAAATAAATAGAAATTATAGTTAAGTGGTGAAAAAACAAAAGCAGGTTAAGGGGACAGAGTATGAGCAAGGGGGTCAGACGGGGATGTGACATAGGTTGTCAGGAAAGACCTCTCTGATGAAGTAACGCCTTGAACGGAGAGCTGACTGAGGTGAGTCAGGTAGGTGGTTTCAGATAGGAACCAGGGAACAGCCAGATAGGAACCAGTGCGAAAGACACAGGGCCAGTGTGTGGCACGTCCTTGGGGAAACAGCAAGAATGCTAGTGTGGCTGCAGCACAATAAGGAAAGGTGGCAGTGAGAAGAGACCAAAGTCAGAGATGAAATCAGAGAATCAGCCATGGCCCAGGTCAGAGAGGATCTTATAGACCACGGAAGCAGGATGGGGAGTCACTACAGAGTGATAAGCAGGGGGTGACATGACCTGATTATGCTTTAAAAAGAATCCTTGGGATGCTGTGTGGAAAACTGGAATAAAAGGAAGGAAACCAGAGAGGAGACTATTGAAGTAATCCTGCTGAGAGAATATGGGTAAGAGAGGTAGTAATGGATTTGGTGGAAAGTGGCTGAATTTGTAATATGTTCTCAAGGTATGGGCAGAAAAATCTGCAGGTGGACTGAAGGTATGGGAGTCAAGCAATAATTATGTATGTTCATATAATGTGTTTCTTATCTTTTAACATTTTTAGAATGTGAATGTATTTTAAAATAATCAAGAAAAAGCAATAAAGTCATTTACAATGTTAAAAAAATAAGAAAAAATACACACCAAACAATACACTAGATAAATAAAAATAAACATCTAGACACATTGTGGTAAACTTGCAGAGCATTAAGAATACAGAGAAAATCTAAAAAGTCAGGAAAGAAAAAACAGACCATCTTTAAAAGAATGGCATTTAGAGTCTCAGGAGATTTCTCATCAACAATGAATGTCAGGCACCCAAATTGGAAAAGGAGAAATAAAACTATCACTATTTGCAGATGATATAATATTTTACATAGAAAATTCTAAAGAATCCACTAAAAAAATAATAGAATAAATGAGTTCCACAATGTTGCAATATACAAGATCAATAAATAAAAATCAATTCCGCTCTTTTATAAAAGCAATGAACAAAGTGAAAATAAAAATTTTTTAAACTCCAACTACATTAGCATCAAAAGGATAAAATACTTGGGAATAAATGCAACAAAAGAAGTGCTAAAAACTAGAAAACTTTGTTGAAAAAAATCAAAGAAGACCTAAATAAATGGAAAGACATTTTTTTGTTCGTGGATTGGAAAACTTAATATTAAGATAGCCTTACACCCAGATTAACCTACAATTTCAACACAATCCCTATGCCAACGCCAGCTGGCTTCTTTGCAGAAATTGACAAACTGATTCTAAAATTCATATGGAAATTGAAGGGACCCAGGAGAGGCAAACAATCTTGAAAAAGAACAAAGGAGAAAAAGAACAAAAGAATCAAAGTACTCTCTGATTTCAAAACTTAACTGCAAAACTTTATTAAAACTTTAATAATCAAACAGCCTAAGGATATAGAGATCAAGGAAACAGAATTGTAAATCCAGAAATAAACTTGCACATTACAGTTAACAGACTTCCAACAAAGTTGCCAATACCATTCAATTAGGTGAAAAAATAGCCTTTTCAACAAATGGTGCTGAAAACAGTTATACGTACATATACAAAAGAATGAAGTTGGACTCCCATCTCACACCATATACAAAAATTAACCCAAAATGGATCAAAGACTTAAATGTAAGAGATAAAACTATAAAACTCTTAGAAGAATGCACAAGTATAAATCTTCACGACCATATATTAGGCCATGGTTTCTGAGATATGACATCAAAAGTGTAAGCAACCAAAAGAAAGAAAATAAATTTGACTTACCAAAATTTAAAACTTTTGTACTGCAAATAATACCATCAAAAAAGTGAAAGACAACCCAAAGAATAGGAGACAGTATTTGCAAATCATGTATATGATAATGGACTAGTTTCCAGAATATTAAAGAACAATTACAACTCAACAATAAAAAGATAAATAACACAATTTAAAAATGGTCAAAGGATTTAAATAGACATTTCTCCAATGGAGATTAAAAAAAAATGGCCAAAAAGCACATGAAAAGATGCTCATCATTAAAAATCATCAGAGAAATGTGTATCAAAATCATAGTGAGATATCACTTTCTACCTATTAGGAAGGTTATAAACAAAAAGACAAACATAAGAAGATTTGGTGAGGATGCAGAAAAAGTGGAACCCTCATATGCTCCTGGCAGAAATGTGAATGGTACAGCTGCCTTGGAAAATAGCTCAGCAGTTCCTTAAAAAGCTAAACAGAGTTATCGGCAACCCCATTCTTAGTTATATACACTCAAGACAGTATATATACACACAAAACTTGTACACAGATGTTCATAGCAGCATTATTCACAATAGCCAAAAACAAACAAACAAACAAAAAAACTAGAGACATGTCTCTATACTGGGGGTGCCTGGCTGGCTCAGTCAGTAGAGCATGCAACCCTTGATGCCATGAGTCAAGCCCCACATTGGGCATGGAGCTTATTAAAAAAAAAAAAAAAAAAAAAAAAAAAAAGAGTCTTGGGATGCCTGGGTGGCTCAGTCAGTTAAGTGTCTGACTCTTGACCTTGGCTTAGGTCGTGATCTCATGGTTTGTGAGTTCAAGCCCTGCGCCAAGCTTAGTGCAGAACCTGCTTGTGATTCTCTCCCTTTCTCTCTCCCCACCCCACCTCCTCTCTCTCAAAATAAATAAACTTTTTAAAAAATCCCTACACTGATGAATGTATAAATAAAAATTATATACATGAAAGGGAATATTATTTGACAATAAAAAGAAATGAAGTAGTGATACATGCTACAACATGGATGGACTTTGAAAACACTATATTAATGGAAAGAAGCCATTCTTAAAGGACTACATATTGCATGATTCCATTTATATGAAATGTCCAAAACAGTCAAATCTATAGAGACAAGAAGAGATTGGTGACTACCTAGGGCCAGGGGAAAGAGATGAGAGATGGAGAGAATGGCTAGGGATTTCTTTCTGAAGTGATAAAAATGTTTAAAAATTGATTTTGGTGGGAATGCAAGCTGGTACAGTCACTCTGGAAAACAGTATGGAGGTTCCTCAAAAAACTAAAAATAGAACTACGCTATGACCCAGCAATTGCACTACTAGGCATTTATCCAAGGGATACAGATGTGCTGTTTTGAAGGGATACATGCACCCCAATGTTTACAGCAGCACTATCAAAAATAGGCAAAGTATGAAAAGAGCCCAAATGTCCATCAATGGATGAATGGATAAAGAAGATGTGGTATATATATACAATGGAGTATTACTCAGCAACCAAAGAATGAAATCTTGCCATTTGCAACTAAGTGGATGAAACTGCAGGGTATCATGCTAAGTGAAATTAGTCAGAGAAAAACAAAAATCATATGACTTCACTCACATGAGGACTTTCAGAGACAAAACAGATGAACATAAGGGAAGGGAAACAAAAATAATATAAAAACAGGGAGGGGGACAAAACAGAAGAGACTCATAAATATGGAGAACAAACTGAGGGTTACTGGAGGGGTTGTGGGAGGGGGGGTGGGCTAAATGGGTTAAGGGGCTTCAAGGAATCTACTCCTGAAATCATTGTCACACTATATGCTAACTAATTTGGTTGTAAATTTAAAAAAATTTAAAATAAAATTTAAAAAAAATTGATTTTGGTGATGGTTGTATAATTTTTTTTTAATGTTTTTATTTATTTTTGAGACAGAGAGAGACAGAGCATGAGCAGGGGAGGGGCAGAGAGAGAGGGAGACACAGAATCTGAAGCAGGCTCCAGGCTCTGAGCTGTCAGCACAGAGCCCGACGCAGGGCTCGAACTCATGGACTGAGATCATGACCTGAGCTGAAGTCGGACACTTCACTGACTGAGCCACCCAGGCACCCCGGTTGTATAACTCTTAAAGCCATCGAGCTGTACACTTTAAATGTAAATTGAGGGGTACCTGGTTGCCTCAGTCCATCAAGCATGAGACTTGATTTTGGGGCTGCTAAGTTTGAGCCCCACACTGGGTGTAGAGCTTACTTAAAAATAAAATAATGGGTGTAAGTGATGAATCACTAAACTCTATACATGAAACTAATAATATACTGTATGTTAACTAACTGGAACTTAAATAAAAACTTGAAGAAAAAAATAAAATCTTTTTTAAAAATTAAATAAATAAATAAATAAATAAATGTGTAAATGTGTAATATATAAATTATATCTCAATAAAGCCATCCAAAACATGAGTGCCAAAGATAAGGATGTAATATATTCCCTATGGTAAATGAAAGTAAGTACAATACAGTTCAAGAGCTAGGATGAAGTAAAAACTAAGAGAGTCAGGATGTGTGGGTGGCTCAGTTGGTTAAGGGTCCAACATCGGCTCAGCCCCGCATTGGGTTCACTACTGTCAGCACAGAGCCTGCTTTGGATCCTCTGTTCCCCTCTGCCCCTTCTCTGCATGTGCATGCTCTCCCTCTCTCTGAAAAATAAACATTAAAAAAAACCCACAAAACTAAGAGAGTCTACCACCCTCAGACTTTTACTTAAATACCTAAAGAAGCACATCAGCAAGGATAGTGAACCTAGAAGGAAGGTCATGAGATTCAAGAAATAGTAATCACAGAATTTGGAAAATTTTGTTGATAAATTTAATCCTTGAGTGCAGAAAAGTAGTAATGAGTAAACTGTTTTTTAATAAAAGAAAAACTAACATTCTAGACACAAAGAAAAACATTGAGGAAGAGGTGTGCTTTTTCAGTGGGTAAAGTGTAATAAGGTCCTTGTCTTGTACAGAAGGGGACTTGAAATAACGAAGAACTCCACACTATGTTAGATAATTTTAGAATTCTAGTGTGCTAAAATTTTATAGGTAACACTAAAAGAAAAGAAACACAGCATATAGCTTCCAAACCAGAAAAAAAAAGAATAAAGAAAATTCTACCAACATGATAGAAGGCAAAAGAGAGAGAGAGAGAGAGAGAGAGAGAGAAAGAAAGTAGTCAAAGAAAACACCTATATTTGCAAACTAAAAAGTACTCAGAGCTAGACATGTCAAGACTTGGAAATATGGCTAAAGCAGGACTTAGCAGCCTTCAATGTATTTATTGAAAAATAACTCTCAAACAAAGTGTTCAACTCAAGAAGCTATAAATTACAGAGAAAACTCAAGAAAGCAGGAAGACCATACTAAAGATAAGATCAGAATTCAAGGAACCAGAAAACTTAAAAAAAAAAAAAAAAAAAAAAAAAAAAAAAGACAGACTAAAAGGTGACTTTTGAAAAGACTGTAAAAACAAACAAAACCTAAAGCAAGATATTACGAAAAAAGAGAAAGCATAATCAATGTTAAGAAAGAAAATAATCATACGCAGAGGAGATTTTTCAAATAGAAGCAGCTAGTATATACAATTTCACACCAACAGACTAAGCACATGGATGAAACAAATACTACCAAAATATTTTCCAAACAAGTATTACCAAAATCAATTCAAGAAAAAAAAAACTGAAGAAATAAATAATCATTAAGTATATTAATGGTTAGAATACCTAGCCAATGGCTAAGTCAAATAGCACCCAACCACCCACTAGGCTCACAGTTTTATAGATGAATCTTATCAACTTTTCAAAGAGCAAATAACCTCTATGTTTACAAACTGTTTTATGAGGGCAGTGTAACCTTGATGACAACATTAGAAAAGGATAGCATGTTTTGTTTTTAAGTTAATTTACTTATTTTTGAGAGAGAGAGAGGATGTGAGGGCATGGCTGGGAGAGGGTCAGAGAGATAGAAAGTGAGAGAGAGAGTATCCCAAGCAGACTCCACGCTGCAGAACCCAGAACCCAACTCAGGGCTCGAACTCACCAACCGTGAGATCATAACCTGAATCAAAATCCAGAGCCAGATGCTTAATGGACTGAGCCACCCAGGTGCCCCAGAATAGCATGTTTTAAACAGCACATGTTCATTTTGTGTGGGTGACTACAGATGCAAATATACTAGAGGTAAATATATTAAACAAAGTGTAAGTATAAAGTATATGCAAACTTAATTCCACAGTGTATGAAAGAAAAAATATATTACTAAATGGGGTTTTCCCTATAAATGCAAAGATAACCAACAGAAAAATCTGTCAATGTTTATTTACCATATTAACAGAGTTAGAGACAAAAAGCATACGCTCTAAGGGCACAAGGGAACTTTATGAGTGGCAGAAAATGTTCTAGATCTGAATTGTGGTAATAGTTACATAGTTGTATATATTTGTCAAAACTCAAACTGTATGCATAAAATTGATGTACTTTATTATATGTAAATTATCCTGCAATAAAGTTAGTTAACAAATATATGATCTCAGTTGGGGCAAAAAAGTATTCAATAAAATTATACACTGATTCATAATTTTAAAATATTATGACCACTATCACTGCTACTAGTCACCATTATACTGGAGATTCTAATCAATGTAATAAGACAAAAAAAGATGTGCAGGAAAAAGACAAAACTCATCATTACTTGCAAATGGTACGATTATCTACATTTTAAAAAATCTAATTAGAACTAGATAAACCATTAGAACTAATAAGAGTTCAACAATAAAAATCAATGGTGTTCTTAAACATTAGCAATATTCAATTATAATATGTAATCCCAAAATGTTACCAGTTATCAACTCTTGATTTCAGTTCAGGTCATGATCTCACGGTTCGTGAGTTTGAGCCCCATGTTGGGTTCTGTGAACTGAGCATGGAGCCTGCTTGGGATTCTCCCTCTCTCCCTCTCTCTCTCTCTCTCTCTCTCTGCCCCTCCCCTGCTTGCACACACACTCTCTCTCTCTAAAAAAAAAAAAGGGTCCAGAAAAAAACCCCAAATATATGGAAACTTAGCATATTAGAGTGTGACATTACAAAGCAGTGGAGAAAAGATGGGGTGGGGGGAACTATTATTCAATAAATGATGCTGGGACAACTGGCTATCAGAATTAAATTCCTTCCTAAAAAAAAAAATTCAGATGGATACAAGACCTAAACTTGATAAGCGAAACAATAAATATCAAAGGACCTTTATGTCACTTGGGTAGAGGATTTCTTAAAGACACTCAAAGAACAAATTATAAGGGGAAAAACCTGGTAAATCTGATTACATTAAAATTTACATATAAGGTCATTATAAATAAAGTTGAAAGACAAGCCAAAAATTGAGAGCAAGTATTTACAGTGTTTATAACCAAACAATCCAGAATATGTGTACATGTGTATGGATATGTGTCTGTATGTATGACTCTTAGAAGTGAATAAGAAAAGCTCAAACAACTCAACAGAAAAATGGGCAAAGAATATAAATAGAGGCAACTCACAGAAGAAACTGTAGGAAACATAAGAAAGTATACTCAACCTTTACTATTGAATGCCTATCAAATTGGCAAAAAAAAATTTTAAATATGTGTATATGTGTATATATGTATATATCAGATATACAAATATACATATACATATAATATATATACATATACATATATATATATATATATACACACATATAGAAGGCTTTACAGTAACAATTATTAGCAAAATATGGGCAAGAATATGTACAATGTCAAGAGGGGAAAAGTTACAGAATATGATCAGTATGATATAATTTATATAAAAATTTAAAAACAAATGCCACATATTATTTATGGTTACACATCCATAAAGTAAAAGCATAAAAATACAGATAGGAAAGAGCCACTCAGCATGAAGATAGTGATTACTTCTAAAGTAAGAGGAAGGCAGGATAGGATGATGAGGGAGTAAAGAGAACATTTCAACTATATCCATAGCTTTTAGTTTCTAAAAAGGTCTGAAACAAATTTGGCAAAAATGTGAACAGCCCTTAAATATGGGTGGTAGCAACAAAGATGTTCGTTATGTTATATTCCATATTTTCTATATGTTCGAAATATTTCAAGAATTTTTAAAAAATCAACTCTTCCCAGGGTATTTGGGTGGCTCAGTCAGTTAAGGGTCCGACTGTCAAGTTTGGCTCAGGTCATATCTCTTAGTTTGTGAGTTTGAGCCCTGCATCAGGCTCTGTACTGACAGTACAGAGTCTGCTTGGGATTTTCCCCTTCTCTCCCTTTCTCTGCCCTTCCCCTACTCACATTCTCTCTCTCAAAATAAATAAACTTTAAAAAAAAAGTCAGCTTTCAAATAAATTTAGTATCATTTAATACTCTAACAAAAAGAAAAAAACTTTCAAGAAGTTCCCATAAAAGTTTTCCCATGAAGCTTATTCAGACTTTTAGGTTCTATACAAATTTATGCTTTCTATTTTCCTGCTAAGCCATTTTAATTAATTTTGCATGATTTTACCAGTTTGATGTATTATAAGCTACACAGTATCATAAGGTATGCCACTATAAATGATGGGATTTATAATAAGGTTATTATTATATCGTATTTCTTTACAAACTTGTACTTATGTATTTTAGTTCTATATTATAGAACTCCTCATCTCTTGTGATTGGTAATACAACCTCAATAAGTAGGCAGAACAATGCTATAATATAGGCAGAACAATGCTATAATATTTAGTGACAGAGCTGGGATTAACACCTAAAGCATCAGGCTCCAAATGCAGAACTCACCATAAAGAAACTGAGGTTAAAGAAATCAAGGGACTTGCCCCAAAATATACAGTTAATAAAACTGTAAGTTAATTCTGCTATGCTTAAAGAACTTATGCTATTCTAAGTTTATAAACATTATGAAAATGTAGAATGACAAAATCTCAAAATTTATCCAAAACACAGATTCTAATTATTCCTCTGCTTAATTCTGAAGTCAGAATCATATGATACAGAGGATATTTTCCACTATTACTACATAACTGGAATGGTAAGAATAAAATCACATAGACCTTCAAAAGATCATTTAAGTAAATTTGTTTTCCCTCTTAAGATAAAAGGTTGGAAATTTCTTCAGAGGAAAATTAACTATATCTAAAAAGTAATACTTGGGGGGCTCAGTCAGTAGAACATGTGACTCCTGATCTTGGGGTCCTAAGTTTGAGCCCCATGTTAAGCACAGAGTTTACATTAAAAAAAAAAAAAGTAATACTTGGGTAATTATGATACCACGAGTATCAATTATTATTTTTATGTTGTTCAAAACAAGCATATGTCAATCACTGCATTTTGGCAACTTCCCCTTTTTAGTGAGCATGACAATTAAGCATTAGGTCCCAGGTTAATTTTTATTTGTCAAACACAGTGAATGCTGTGATTTTAACAAACTTCAGAGTATCTTTACACTTGTATATCCCCTTCTTGGTTTATCTCATTGGCTTTAGGAGGTTTAGGAGCGGTAGGGGACATGTTAGAAAGTAGTGCACAATTTGACAAAGATTAACTACTCAAAGCTGTAAGTATAAATAGCCCATACAAATAAATCAAGGTCTTAACTGTTTTTCTAATAGTTCAGAAATGGTACTTCTGAGTGCCAAAGGAAAATACCAAAAGGTCTCTTAGGAAAATCTTTTCAAATTTTTAAATGTAAGAATAGAGCATTTAAAAAAATATATAGATCCACATGTTTAGCAATGCAAATTCTATTGCTAAATTTACATAAATTTGTATCAATTTTATTTCTCTGTGTTTTAAAGGATGCATCTAAATGGAAACAGAGTTGAGTTCAAAGGTATATCAAGTATGCATATCTCTTAAGTTCAACATTAGATTTTTATTGGATTTTATTTTGTAAATGATGAGAAACCAATGATGGTTATCACCGTGGGAAGTGACACTACGAAACTTTAATAGTATAACTTTAGCTGTAATTCAAAGAATGGATAGTACAGTAGCAGCTAGAAATGGGAGGGTATTACAATAGAAGTTAGAGATTGAAAAGGTTTTATAATGGTCTAGGTCAAGGGAGAGCTTTATACAAATTCAGACACAAATTCAGATACTCCTGGAGATCCTGAGTCAGTATGTTTGGAGCAAGTTCTCATAATCTTAGGTGAAGAGCTAAACACAAATGACTGGTAGTGAGAGCATCAAAGGGAAGATACCCTTCACGCTGACACCTTTAAAAGAGTATCAGGGACTCATAAAAATTACAAGCGATGCTTCACTTGTACCACAAATGAACACTGACTCACCTGGATCAGGGTCATATTTTAGGTCCAATGGATGTACAACAGGGTGGTACTGCTTCTAAACACAATATAAATTAAACAGATTTAATCGTTTAATCCTTCACATAAACATTTCCTTCAGCTAATGTAAGCACATATACTATTAGTCAGTAGAATCCTTCTTTTTTTTGGAGGCGGGGAGAGATGCTGAAATGTGCTGGAGAGGCGAAAAGTTCAAAGTGAGTCTGAATTACAAACTAAGTCTTTTACAGTAGTGCCACCTACTGCGTACACTAAGAAATAGCACCATTAAAAACGCTGAAGAAAAGCGAACAAGCAAATTAAAGGCACGGAGACTGGATTTTGAATTTAAAGGACAAGGTAGTCTCCAAATTACGTACAGACTGTTTTTCAAAAGTTCCTTTTAAGGCGTCTGGGACTCAGAGCTCCTATGTCCACAGCAACTCTGTTTCACGCTACCATGTCAGCACACTAAAGCCTACACACCTTTTGATACGCTGGGACTGCTAAGAGCGGAAGTACAGAAACAGGACCCACCTGCTGGCTTCGGCAGCACATATACTAAAACTGGAACAGTACAGAAAACTAGCACGGCCCTTGCACAAGGATGACACGGAACAGGATCCACAATTCAGCAAAAAGAAAAAGGAAAATTTTCCGCCTTACTCCTGTCCAAAGCCAGCAGGAGACAAAAATGTTTTCTAAAAGAGCTGTCTTTAGTATCCTTACCCCATCCATCCATTTTTCATCAGTTTTTAAACTTCCATTTCACCCAGGCCTGCTAACTTTCTCTCTTTTATGCAATACTGATTACTAGGTTTCTTTCCAGGAAAGAAGAGGGTAGTAGTAGGGAGAGAGAAAGTAAATACATTTTGAATGTTTTCCCTAGGAAACATTAAAAAGCAGTGGGGGGGAATGGAGTAGGGTATTTCTTTGAGAACTGTTATGGCAGAAAATAAATGAAAAATTCTGCTTATATTTTTTCTCAAGGAATAATGACTAAAAGTTTTAGGTAAAGTAACCATCTTTACTGTCTAAAACAATTCCTGACAAAAAAAGCAACAAGAAGATTTATACGTGAAAGTATGCTAATTTCAAAAATTAATGACAAACAGTATAACATAATCTAAAGCAACACGTATTTCTCACTCCAGAGGCAATGGCATGCCCAGCAAACCTACCCTCGTCCCATCATGACTTTTGGAGCAAAACAAATTACACACAATTCATAAAGCAAATTTCGGTGTTATGAACAGGTACTCAACCTTCATCATCAGTTTAACTAAAGGGTCTTCCAAAATATATAAACATACACAAATAATATGCAAACACAAATGACACACAGAAAGAAAAGGCTTAAAAGATAAATTTATTTTGCCTTCTTGGTCTCAGAATTGTAAAGTCATTGTCAGTCTTTCATCTTCAAATTCTATTTTAAAACCAGCTGTGTTTAAAATCTAGTATGACTTAGAATAGGAAAAAATCTTGCAAGAGACAAACAGTAGTAATTGAGGAAGAAAAGGCAAAGAAAACAAAATGTCATTTATGCCACATAGATCTTATACTTTAATTTTTTTATTATAGTAAAATAGACATGACACAAAATTTACTCTCTCAAAGATAAATCATCTTACCAGAATTTCTTGTTTTGCTTTTATGGTTTTGATGACACATTCAAGGATCTTTCTGGGATACTGCTTACGTTTTGTGGCTATATCTACTATGATTTCATCAAACTGATCTTCAAGTACTTTGATATCAGAATCTATTTCAAGAGAAAAAATATTAAAAATTTTCTTAAAATACATTGGTTATAGTCTATATAGTAATGTAATACAGATAAGCTAAATTTAGAAAACAAAAAATAATTAAGAAAAACAAATATGGTAAGTTAATGTATGCCCCCACTTTGGTGATTAATTCATTTACTCATTGAAAAATCAATTACTGAGCACCTATGGGAAGCTAGGCCTAAATCAGAAAAATACAAAGATGACTATAACGTGATCCCTGCTCTCTAAGGGATCACAGTTCACTGGAAGAAACAGGAAACTACAAAACAACTTGATAAATTCAACAGAGGTATGAACAAAATGCTATTCAGACACAGAACAATGGAACACTAACACTGCTTGGGGAATTTAAGACTTTAAACAGAAAGTAACATTTGAGCTGAGCCTTGAAATCTAAATGTAAATCCATTAGATTAAAAAAAATGTAGGAAAAAATACAGAGAGAAGCATTTTAGTCAGAGGAAACTATATTTGCAAGATCATAAGAGTTTTGGGGAAACTGTTCTAAAAGTTCTAAATGGCTGCAGGATAAAGCATAAGGAAAGAAGGATGATATAATTACAAAAGAACTAGACTGTAAAGGGCATTTAATGTCACAGTTCCTAACATGTTTTGAGTTTATTGTGTGCTGCACCAAAGCTGTGACAGTAGCATAGAGTTGGTAAATCTGAAATAGACACAACTGGATAAATAGTAAGAAAAAGTAAGAGACACAGTGACTTTAGAATTTCTTTGATTTAGCTAAAACTATGTTATCCATTGCTTTCCTGTTTTAAAATAGTGACTCTCAAACTTCAGCAGAATGAAAAATCACATGGGGACCTTGTCAGAAGTACAGAAATTTTGATTCAACAAAGGCCTCTGAAATGGAGTCCCAAAATTAGACACCCCGGATGAAATGAATGCAGATGGTACATCAACCTTATTTTGAAAATCATCTTAAAGAATAAGTAGTTAAAAATACTAAAGAGCTAGGCCATTGGCTTAACTGGCCTCACAGCACATGTGTTCTGCTGTATCAAAGTCTATGCTGGAAATGTATCTATTTTATTGAGTAGAAACTTCCTTAAGAAGTCTGAAATAGTAATATACATATTTTTGGAAACATTTCCAAACATTGTTGATATATATCAGCATATATATATACATACTGGGTAAAGATTAATGACCTATATCAGGTATCTCTCATTCATGTAACAAATACTCATTAAGTCCAACTAAATTACTTCTTTTGAGAGTATTATGAGAAAATCAGCCATTGCTTACTTTGAATACTCACTTAAGTGGGCAGCCCTCCCTAAATTTTAATTTATCCACTTAAAAAGTTCAATCATTAGCCTGAAATAATAATGTACTATTTCACAGTTAAAAAAAAGTCCCCCAGCTAAATCTTGTATGTAGGAGGAAAGTGGTTTCTCAGCGCCACCTAATGATAAAGCTACAAAACTGAAATGTATAAACAATTTGAGGAGGGAGGATTTTGTCACCCAATGTAACAAGTATTTACTAGGTACCTACTATGTGCCAAGCTAAGTGTTGGAAATATAGTGATAAGAAAAATAAATATAGCCCCTGCTCTCAAGGAACTTACACTTTAATTCTTAAATGTACCTGGTCAAACCGAAAATCAAGTCCTTTCAGGGTAGTTACAGAGGAAACGAGAAGGTTGATTTCACTTGTATATTCATTCATTCTTTCATTTCTCCACTCATTTCTAAAATGATCCCCGCGAACAAAACAGACAAAAAAACCCTCTCCTTTGTGAAATTTACTTACTGCTTCTGTGTATTAGATCAGATACAAATCCTTTTAATTCTATCTGCTGAATATCCCTTGAACCCTTTTCTCTCCTTTCCTACTTAGGGCAAGTCTTCACCACCTTTTACTGTACTACTGTAATAACTTCCCTAAGATCAGCCTGCCTTGAATTTCTCTCTTCTCCAATCCAACCCCTACACAGCGGGCAGGTAGCTTTCTAAAACACAAAGCTTTTCATGTAAATTCTACTTTAAAAATCTCCACTGGTTTTCCATTTCCTACAGGATAAAATGCAAATTTCTCAGCAAACTCTCAGGGCTCTTTGTGATATGGCCCAAATTTATCTATCTGGCCACATCTGCCATTAGTTTCCCCAATTCATTTTTGGTATTTTCCAAACATATCACTCCTTTGTGCCTTTGCGTATGCTGTTTTCTTTGCTTCATATGTCCTTCCTCCTTTTCATCCAGCATGCTGTCATTTATTAAATGCATTTAATTTAATAACAATCCACTCTGTTAGGTCTTCTCCCCCTTCCCAAACAGTATAGTAATTCTTCGTCCATTTCCTTCCATTAACAATGAATTCCTAAATGGTAAGGACCAGGTATTCTCATCTACGACCTAGAATTTGGTATAATGCCTGGTGTTATCAAGTGCCCATGAAAGAAGGTAAAATTGTAGTATTCTCAACTATTTCCCCTCACAGTTATAAGGAGGAAAAGGAACAAAGAATAATCATACTCCAGTTAGGCTGCCAATTTATTAGAAAATACATATCTTAATCTATAAATTGATGAATCATATTGCTAAAGGCAGCCTGGAGCAAACAATAAAGCAATTCCAAAGTGACTTCACAGAACAAGAGTCAGATAAAGATACAGTAAAGGCTGTGTAGTTTGAAAATTCTCTTAGGTGATTGTGATACACCTCCTCTCCCCTACTAACTGGCAATCACTCTGATATTTGAGAAATCTAATGTTACTGCTTTTACCATTTTAACATATAACACCAGAAAGTGAACATCGGTGACTCTGAAGAGATAACTATAATAATCCCAAGGATTAGACATGAAATTTTCTGGGCAAAGTATTATCTTAACGTTGAGAAGAAAAATTATAACCACAGAGGTTACTTGATGGGCTTGCAATCAGCTCAAGAGTATAACTGGATCAAGTGATATCAAGCAGTGATACCAAGTTATGCTGGTCAGCATCTCTAACATCACTATGGGGAAAGACAAGACACTCTGACCCTCTTGTCAGGGTAGTCCTTCTCTCAGACATTGTTGGAAAATTCTGCCTCTCTTCCCACATAGATCATTCCTTTTCTACTAATTTTGTCCTTCCTACACTGAGCACTTTCTATTAAAACTTTGATTTCTTCAGATACGTCAAAATCGTTAGTACAATCAAATCTTCTTTGAAGAAAATAATCTGTCTTTAAGGAGGTTTCTCCATATATTTACCTCATACTTTACATGGTACTCTTGTAATTTAACTTCATACTTCTAAGGGTCCTTCACTATCTACTCTAAGGATCGCCTGTAAAACTACAACTTGATTTATAAGGTCTTAATCACAGAAATTCTCTGGGCCTGTTTTTTTTTTTTTTTTTTGTCTGGAGATAGTCGTACAGTATTTTCCAGTAAACTACTAACAAGGGTACTTTCAAAGATTAATCAGATTCTTGTTGAGAATGCCAAATAGCATATATATAGAATCAAGGTACCTACTGTATTGTTTGCTTCAGATTTATGGCTTCCATAGTCTTTTAGATTCATTTCCTTCCCCCATCCCCCTAGTGAAGGAAATTTTTTAAATGGGACACTGAAAATGGGGATTAAAATTAGCATCTGAAATAAAGTTAGCTACAAAAATAACTCAGAAATGACACAAGGAAGAAGTTAATACACATACCCATAAAACTATCTGAAGCTTCCTGCCATGCTTGCCCATTAATGCTGACATTCTCTTGCACAGCTGATTCAAAGGTCTGAAATAAATTCACAATACTCAAGTCACTAAAAATAACTTTAAATATTGAATTAAAACATTTTTCAAAATAAGAATTTCAGATTTGTAAATAATATCAAGAAAAGTAGATTAGCTTATTAGTATATTCTTTTCAATTAAGTACTATTCCATCAGTCATTGATTCTTTCTACATTTTAACTCTGATTTAGAGTCAGTTGAATCTCAAAGGTATAAGCACTACCTACATATGCTGCTAAATGAGCGTCGGTGTTAACAACAGGGAAGAAATGCTTAAAAGATAGTGAAATTAATTTCTACTTCATAAAGGACTCTATTTTTTAGAGATGTACACTGAGATATACAGAGATGAAATGGCATGAGATCTGGAGTTTGCTTTAAATTAGGAAGTGTAGAGGCACCTGGGTGGCCAGTTGGTTGAGCATCTGACTTTGACTAGGGTCAAGATCTCACAATTGGTGAGTTAGAGCCCCATGTCAGGCTCTCTGCTATCAGCACACAGCCTGCTTTGGATCCTCTGTCCCCCTCTTTCCCTATCCCTCTCATGCTTGCACACATGCTCTCTCTTTCTCTCAAAATAAATAAACATTTAAAAACAAATATACAAAAATAAAATAAAATAGGAAGTGTAGGGGCACCTGGGTGGCTCAGTCAGTTGACTCTTGATTTCCACTCAGGTCATGATCTTGCAGTTTGTGAGTTTGAGCCCATCGGGCTCCTTGCTGACCGTGCAGAGCCTGCTTGGATTCTCTCTCAGCCCCTGCTGATATTCCCCTCTCAAAATAAATAAATAAACTTAAAAAACAATTTTTTTTAAATAATAAAAAGTAAAATAAAATAGGAAGTGTAATGGGGCACCTGGCTGGCTCATGTGACTATAGAGCATGTGACTCCTGATCTCAGGGTTGTGAGTTCCAGCCCCACTTTGGGTGTGGAAACTACTTAAAAAATAAATAAATAAAATAGGAAGTGGAACAAGATTTTGGTAACTGTTAAATTTGGTGATGGATACAAGGGTGTCCACTGTACTAGTCTGTTTTTTCTAAGGTTAAAAATGTGTACATTAAAAAATAAAGGACTAAAGGAATTTGATAGTACCATTAAAATTTTAAATGCACACTCCCTATTACCTAACAATTTCACTTCTAGCAAAGTATCCTAAAGAACTATTCCCAAAAAACATAAAAAATGCATTAGAAATATTTATTAAAGCACTATTTGAAATTGTGAAACATTGAGGGGAAAATAAAATCTAAATCACAATTTGGAAAATGGTTAAATATACTATATCCATATCATGCAACACTTAAAAAGAATGAAGTATATCTCTAAAAACCATTGCCAAATAATAAAGACATATTTGATAGAAAAAAAAAAAAGCTAACCTTCTACATTAGCATGACACTATTAACGTAAAAAACAAAAAACTAAAACAACAAAGAGAGAGAGAGAGAGATGTAAAACCATAAAAAGGTACAGACGGGGTGCCTGGGTGGCTCAGTCAGTTAAGCGTCTGCCTCCTGATTTGGGGCCAGATCATGATTCCACCATTGTGAGATCCAGACCCCAAAGAGCTCTGTGCCCAAAGTGTGGAGCCTGCTGGGATTCTCTCTCTCCCTCTCTCAAAAGTAAACAAATATTAACAAAAAAAGGGGGGGGGGGCAGTATAGAAGGATTACACCCTCCAGGCCTTCCATAATAGTAAGTTACTTCCAGGAAGGAAGAGGGATAGGGGAGAGGAATTCAGACTTTTGTTTTATGCTGTTTGTTACTATGAGAATGTATTTTACACATTTTGTATGAGTAAAAATAAGCATAAATCAAATAATGACTGATAATTATGGGTTAAATACACTTTAAAGGTTTTATAAATTAAAATCCTTACTTTATACATGGTCATTCAAAGATTATCTCAGAACACAAACTGTGATACATTTCACTGCAAAATCATATCAATCTAGTCTTTTTTTAAGTTTATTTGAGAGAGAGAGTGTAAGCGAGGGAAGGACAGAGAGAGGGAGAAAGAGAATCCCAAGCAGGGTCTGCATTGTCAGCACAGGACCTGGTGCGGTGTTCGAACTTGCAAGCCCTGAAATTGTGACAGGAGCAGAAATCAAGTGTCAGAAGCTTGACTGACAGCTACCTGGTTGCCCCAATCCAATTTTTTTTTCAAATTTCCATTACTACATTATGTGGTTTTAGCTAAAGAGATATGTCAGCATACTTAAGCCTCTGCCTTTTACCTGCTCTTAATATAAAACACAATAAATTCCTTGGTAGTTTAAGTCTTCAAATCTTTATCTTCTAATTCACTTAATCATCCGTTAAATAAGGTATGATAGGTTAAGCCAAGCTCCTTTTTTTTCTGTAAAGTAAATGTTCTAAGTACATTAGCACTTCCTAGAAAGGGACAAATTCTAAGATCATTATGCAATGAAACAGTCTTTCCCCAAAAACTACTAAAAAGGTCCTGAGGTATGTCTCTATTATTGTTCCCTTGCTTGCAAGAAGGTAGTAGCAGAATTACTCTACACAAAACTGGAACACAGAATCACTACCCAGGCACTGTTCCTTCCTTCTTCCATTTAACCTTTTTTTTTTTTTTTTTATTGTTTGCACTGTGGTCATTCACAGAGTGTGAATGAGTTTTTGAACTTTTCCCCCCCAACAGATAGACTGTGTGCTTCCTGAAGACAGGTGGTATCAATCCCTCTATCTGTTGTGTCTTCCCCCCCCCCCCCCAAAAAAAAGCTTCTTCAGGGCTTTGCAAAATATGAGAAAGGAAGGGGAAATGTTTTGAGGGCCACTGAAGTTTATAATCAAGACCCCTTCCTTATCTACTTTAGACTTTACAGAGAAAATGTTTTCGCGGACTTTACATGAAGTTCTGAAACAGGGAAATGGAAAGGCCTAGTTTAGTGACTGACTGATTTCCAGGATTACCCTTTCCAGGAGTCTATGTCTGCACTGTCCAATAGGGGAGCCATCTGCCACTTTGTGGTTATTGAGGCCTTAAAATGTGGCTAGTCCGAAAGGAGATGAGCTTTAAATGTAAGACACCAGATTTGGAAAGTTTAGTACTACCAAAAGAATATGAAATTTCTCGTTCATTTTCTATTATGACAAGTTAAAACGGTATCTTGGATACAGACAGAGCGCGCTAAATGAAACATATCATTAAAGTTAATTTCACCTATTTTTCCTTCCTTTAATTTCAAGTTACATACATAGCTCCTTGTATTTTTCTACTGGACAGCGCCAGCCTTAAGCGATTAACGATACCCGGCTGACACTAGCATCTATCTCGTCCCCTTGCGTTTCTCGGGCCGCTTCTACGCGAGCGGGCGGCACCGCTAACTTTGCGAAGCCCGGCGTAGGCCCCTTCTGAGCCCTCAGACGGTGCGGGTCAAGGGAATGATAAAACAAGAGATGGCTACTGGGCCCGTACCCACTGCACATCTCGCAGCGCAGGCTCCCGAATCTCCTCTGGCAGCGCGTCCCCCAGCTTTTCCACGACGCGGCCGCACAGTTCTAGCATTTCCGTCACGGCCCGCTTCGAGGTGCAGCGCACCCGAAAGTCCTCTCGGGAGGTGGCGGCGACCGATGCCCCGTCGTCCGCCCCGGCCACTGTCTCCACGTCCCTCGGAGGGGAAGGGACCACCAACACAGACGCCCGCGCCATTTCTCCTGTTTGAATCGCGGGCGGGAACTCTGGGAGCGGAAGGGCGGGGTCTCACTGGGGAAAGCAGCACGCGTCCGGCCGGAATCTCAACCCGCAGCTGCGGCAGCGTTCCGGCAGGTGCTCGGCGGCCCAGTGGAGTGCTGCGCTGGCGGCGGCGATGGGGGCTGTGGGCGTAGGGTTGGTGGACTGTCACTGCCACCTCTCGGCCCCGGACTTTGACAGCGTATGTAAGGGCGAGGCCCTGCCCGTGGGAGCGGGGAGGCTCGCGGCCCTTTACCTTCAGATTGTTTTTGCTCTCCTCCCTTAAGACCAAGCCTCAAATCCTCCCAGGCCCGTTTATGGCCCGGAGTGACTTGCTCCCGGCTCCGTATTTAATCTCAGTCCTAATGATTTTTCTTTCTGATCCTGAATAGCGTTAAGCCCTCTGTCTCCACGTAGCTTTTATTTGCTCTTCCCGTTTGCTGGAGTGCTTTCCCCCTTCCTCCCCTTGGTCCGGCCGTTTATCCCACCCGCCTCGCAACTCCTGGCGGAGCCCCCAGTTTTCCCGGGAAAATTGTGTTTTCGGCACTTTCCCGCGCACCGTGTGTTCCAGTTCTAATGGGGAAGAGAAGCAAACAAAAGGACAGAACACAGAAAATCAGAGTTGCAAAGTTGCACAGTTGCAAACTGCTCCATTGGGGATGAGAGGCTGATGATAGAGAAGGAAGAGCGGGGTGTCTTTTAGGGGGTAAACCTCTCAAGAGGGGGCACTTAAGTTGGAATTGCAAAGACAAAGAGTCGGCCAAGCAAGGAGTTGGGTGTACGGTGGTGTAAAAAGCAAGCAGGTAGCAGGCCCCAGACAGGATAGAACTTGGCACATTCAGCCTACAAAAAGGCTGGTGGAGCCCACTGAGCTAGAAAGAGAGGGGTGGAAACAAGACTGGTGAAGTAGGCCAGTAAGGACAATGTGGATCCAGTAAAGGTTTTTTGTTTTTTGTTTTTTTAAGGGAGAGGGACAAATCTGATTTCCATTTTAAAAACCGTTTTGCTAATGTGTGGCAAATAGCAAGAGTGGAAGCTAGAAAACCCTAGCTTTTGGAGGCGTTTACTGTATGTAGACAGGAGATGATGGTGGTTGCAAGGGGGTTTGAGAGAAGCAGATGTTTGGCACATGTTGAAGCCTAATATCCTTCCAAGTGGAAATGTCATGTAGTCATCTTTAAATGTCAGTCTTGGGTTCAGGAGAAAATAGGCTGGAGATCAAAATTGGGGACTCATTAGCATAATGGTATTAAAACCTGTGGATGAGATCACCCGAGGTATAGAGAGAGAGGAGCATAGGGTCCTGAAATCTGGCAGAGGAAAGAGAGCCAGCTAAGGAGACTGAAAAGTAGCAGCTAGTGGAGAGCGGTGTTTGCAGGAGGGTAGTATAGCAGAAGCCACGAGTGGGAAATATTTCAGGAAAGAAGGAGTGAACAAGTGAGTTCTTAATGCTGCTGAAGGTAAAGTAAGAGGAGGATAGAGAAGTGTCCTTTATATTTCACAATAACAGTTTCTGTTTTAGTAGAGTGGGAACAGAAGCCAGATTTTAGGGAGAGACGAAGTAAACAGAAGGTGCATCACTATTGCTCTTCACATTCTGTCACACTGTTCCTTGCCTTTGTTGTCATTCTTTATGGTGCCTAACTACATTGATATATACAGCCAAAGAGCTGTATTATTTATTATCTAAAATAATTGTGATTACTTACGCTTGTTTTAGGATCTGGATGATGTTTTGGAGAAAGCCAAGAAAGTAAGTCGATCTCTATCATTGCCTTTTGTTTTCCTATTGATTTCAAGCTAGAACAGCTTGAACTTTAGAGACAGTATGCTTATGTTGCTTTGTTAATAATAAGTAACATTAATTAACTGTTTACTATATGCCAGGCCCCAAGCTAAGCCCTTTCTTACATTGTCTCATTTAATGTTTCACAACATCCTTAGGAGGAAGCTACTATTTTGTAGCCAACCATTTGGTAGATGAGAAAACTCAGACCTAGAGATTAACCTATCCAAAGACACACTGCTAGTAACGTGATACAGATAAGATAGATAGTCTGGATCCAAAATATGTTCCCGCAACTACAGTGCTTACCAGTTATATGGAACAGATTGGTCCATCTGTCAGTTCTGAAATTAGCTCCGGAGATCATGGAGAAATTACAAAAGTTTCCTGAGACATTTTTAATTTGTTTCAGAAAAAAATGACTAATTTTTGGAAGTATTTATGAAATTCATTATAACGAGCACTTTATAGTCTTCCCTAAAAGTGATAGTCAGGAATGGTTGCCAATACATTTTACATACACAGCAATCATTCACTATGGCAGCTTAATTAGGAGTTTGGAATTACACAGGCCTAGTGATCTTTTTTTTTTTTTTTTTTTTTTTTTAACGTTTATTTATTTTTGAGACAGAGAGAGACAGAGCATGAATGGGGGAGGGGCAGAAAGAGAGGGAGACACAGAATCGGAAGCAAGGCCTAGTGATCTTTAGTGAGCTATTTGACTCCATCCAAAACTCTCTCCTGATCTAGATAGTGGATTATAGTAGTGCCTACCTCATAGGGTTGTGTAGATTAAATGAGGTAATACTTATATTCACTGAACATAGTGCCTGAAACATAGTGAGTACCCAGTGATAGCCATCCTGATTATATTGATGGTGTGTGAGTAAGAATAACTAAAAGTACAGAAGACTTTAAATTTGTCTTCAGTTATATTAAATGTGTATTGTTTGAGACTCTAACTATTCATTTTTGTTTCAGGCCAATGTTATGGCTCTTGTGGTGGTTGCTGAACATTCAGAAGAATTTGAGAAGATTATGCAGCTTTCAGAAAGGTGCTGCTTCTCTCATTAAGCATTTAAAGAGTTGTTAATAAGGATGCAGTTATGATGTCATATTTATAATATCAGAGATCATCCATTTTGAAAGAGAATAAGAAGAAAAAAAGTCACATCGATGTAGCCCTAAAAAATTCTTTCATACTTGTTCTTTAGAGTAGCATTGTTTACTAGTTTAATATTCCTGCTCTCTTAATTTGTTCTACATTTTTAGGTATAAGGGGTTTGTCCTGCCATGTTTGGGTGTTCACCCTGTGCAAGGAGTTTCACCAGAAGACCAAAGAAGTGTCACATTAAAGGTAACAGTCATATAAAACAAGAACCATAAAAAAAAAGATGCCTTTTTACTTTGTAATCCTCTTCTTTCTGACCTATATTCTAAGGCAATAATCCAGAAGAAGGAAATACTACCTTTCACATAGGTATTTGTTGCAGCATTATTTGTAATAGAGGAAAAAATGGAAACAGCCTAGAGGCTCAGAAATAAAAATTAATTAGTTTGTAGAATGTTAAATATACATACATACATATGGGATGCATGCATGGAAAATGAGAATTATAAGGTTTATTTTATATTAGTGATGAAGAAAATATTTAACAGTATAATATAGGGAGAAAAGCAGGATACCAAATGGTTATTTGCTAGGAGTGACATCCAAGGAAAAATATATTCTATAAGGAAAAGACTGGAGAGAAAAACACAGAAATGGTATTAGCTGTGATGATTGGGCAGAATTATAAGTGACTTGCTTTCACATTTTTTATCATGTTGTCCTATTGCTTTGGCAAAAAAGTGATAAAATATCCAGAAAAAGAAAGTTACAAATTCATAGATGTAGTATTGTAAGGGAGCAAATGAGCAGTGTCTTCTTGACCATTAAGCCATTTCTATAGGAATGCTCTGATCTATTAAGCTGCGTTGCTTTTATACCCTCTGTGAAAAAAATCCTACCTACAAGATCTCACTGACTCACAATAGCCAATGTGTCTTACATTTCAGACTCGTCTCTTGACTCAACATCAGGGTGATGCACAGTTCCTTAAATGCTTTATTACATAATGGAATTGATAGCCCCCCATTTTGAAGAAGTAAAGACTTTTTGTTACCTATGAATAAAGGAGGCTACAAGGTCTTTGACTTTTTATAATAGTGAATTTGTATTCTTACATTAGGATACCCCAGGTAGCTCTATTTATTTTGAAACAAAAGTACTTTTAATTCACTTAAGGTAAAAATAAATACTTGTCCT
Organism: Panthera onca; assembly: GCF_046562875.1. NCBI lineage: Eukaryota > Metazoa > Chordata > Mammalia > Carnivora > Felidae > Panthera > Panthera onca. The sequence goes on along the minus strand of NC_138355.1, from coordinate 33,454,435 downwards.
ATAGCTTTCCTGAGTTGTTCTCCTGTTATGATAGAATTAGCTAAATTGCCAAAGAGTTAAAATTCCAAAAATACTGGGGATCATAGCAAGATAGCATTTCTTTCATTGATCTTGAGATTTCTATTAATAGGCATTCATTTAGTTAGTCAACAAGTGTTTACTGAGCACCTACTGCATTTCAAGCACTCCTCCAAGCAGCATGGAGTGAAATCCCTCTCGTGGAGGCTAGATTCTAGATAGGGGCAGACAGACCATCAACAATTAGATACGCAAACAGGAAAACTTTAGGTAGCACTTAGTGCTTTAAAGACAATAAAACAAGATTATGTGATAGGGATTGTGGATGCTGGTTTTTAGATTGTAGTCAAGGAAAGCCTCTCTGAGGTGGTGATGTTAGAAATGCAACCTGAATGCTATGAAGGAATTGGCCCTGCAGAGAGAGGCATCCAAGTGTTGTAGGCAAAGGAAACAACCAAGCACGAATGTCCTAAGGTAGGAACAAGAAATAAAGTGCTGATGTGACAACAGTGGTGAGGTCAGAGGGACTGGGCAGGGATCACGTCGTAAGGGCCTTGTCGGATTTCATCAATTCAGTGGGAGATTTAAGACAGGAGCAAAAGAGGAAGACAGAAGGAGCTAGGAGACTATTACAGAGAGAGAGACGGTGGTAGACTGGACCAGAGTGGTAGCAGCAGAGGTGAGAGGAGGTGGGTGGATTTGACATATTCTGGCACAGATGTAGAACTGATAGGACTGTTTAATTTATAAAAGTAGTTAAAATACCAACAATAGATGGGTAATTCTAGATTCTTAAAGCAGATATGAACTTAGGAAATCTCAGGATAGCCCTCTGAAAAACACCACAGATAAGCAGTTATTCCTATTTTACTCCTAGTGTGCTTGTCCATACCCTAGATTCATTTTCCCATATTGATTAAATTAGAAGCCCCTAATATGTGGTACAAAGCTAGGTATGTAGTAAGCATTTATTAAGTTAATTTGGTTTATAAACTTAAAGTGGCCTAGCATCGCTTCCCGGCCCTTTGGCTACGATCAAGTGTAAAGTTGCCTAGATCACACAGATCTTCCAGCACATTACTGAATTAATTCATTCAATATATATTATTACCAGGCAGGGCTTGGACCCTGGAGATGCTTCAGGGAACCAAAATTCACTGTCTGGAATCTAGTGCCCCCTGCAAACAGGGCATGTGCTCTGCAGTTGGCTCTGGTCCCTTCTTGGCCCACTTCGTTCATTTGTGTTACACGCCTGACCTGTTCTAAAGGTTCTGAAGACTAAACATTTTCTTTGATAAAAAATCTTTTGTAATTATTTAAAATCATTCAGAATAAATGTGCTCTCCTTCCCTTTTGCCCTTTGTCCCCTTTTTTCCTTCTCCCTCCTCCTTTTCTCTTTTTTTCTGTCAGCAGCATAGTAGGAACAGCATGGGCTTTGAAGTCAGAAAGGCCTGTCCTACTGGCTTCTGTGATCTGTGGCACTTTGCTAAGTCTTAATTCCCTCTTTTTTTTTTTTTTAAAAGAGGCTTCATGCCCAGCGCAGAGCCCAATATGGGGCTTGAACTCACAACCTTGTGATCAAGACCTGCACTGAGATCAAGAGGTGGTCACTTAACCCACTGAGCCGCCCAGATGCCCCACAATTTCCTCATTTGTAAACCATGAATAATTATACAATAGTAGTCCTAGTCATAGTTATAGAGGTTTAGGATTTTTGAAGCCCCATAATAGAACCATTAGCTATTAAGGAACTTGAGACCTTATGGAGGAAGTTAGAACAAAAATGAAGTCAGAAATAGATTTATGAATGTCTTTATAAAACTTTTTACATCTATTGAAATACTAGAGACCACACACACAAATACACACATGTATTAAGTTAGTAGTATGAATTATATTAATTTCTATTTACTATCCCTGACTTGCCAGAACTTCCAGACTATTTCGTGAGAAGTTGGAACAGTCTTATTATAAATTTGTTTTGTTTTTTTCCACAGATAATACATATTCCAAGAAGCACAATTTTTCCTGTATCTGGTCTTCATCCAAATGTACACCTTCTTTCTAAGACTTTCCAAATATCAGCCATTTCCTGGGTAATCCCCAACTTTTCCAGTGCCTCTGAGCTTTGAGAGACAGAGTAACTTGTATATTTGATATGGAAGAAACTTTGGATGACACTGTTTAACCTCGGCTGTTGTCAGACGCCTTCTCTGGTGTCTAAGGTTTTATACTCTTAGCTCCTACAACAGTGTTAATTCCTCTTCGTTGAGTCTACTAGAATGTATTTCTAAGGCCTTGATCTACTCTCTCCCTCATCCTTTCTGTCTCTAGAGGTAGAATTGTAAAATCTCCTGTTCCTTTACCTACTGTTTCACCTCCCTCTTCTTAATTCTTCTTTGTCCTGATTATCTTCAGTAGAATTCCTTTGCAATTTACATAGCCTGAGACTAAAACTCTCAAAGTAGTTTATAAGATATCTAGAAGCAAATTTTCCATATATGTATTTATTTGTCTTTCCCTTTTCTTACAAGGGAACTCTCACAGGGTGAATTCTCTTTAAGTGGAAATAGTAATATCATGGAAACTAATACTATACAGTTATTTCAGTAGTTGACAAAGAAGCATATGTGTGATATTTAGTGTTTATGCTATTGAATCTTTAGGGAAAAAATAGGCTAGGCATGACTGTAAAGACAGAAGAAATCAGTGAAAACAGTGCAGGAGGATGTATAGGATTATCACTATGAAAAAACTAAAAAAACATCCTCAGAGGTGGACATACCACAGTGCACTCCCAAAAGCTCAATTACAAGGGTGACTACCTGTCGGCTTTCTTCTCTCTTGCTCAGCTATTCCAGGAGGAAATCCAAATCAGTCTTAAATGCCAGGGAATACCTCTTAAATATTAGGAAGTGTTCTGGTGGAACGTTTCATTGAAAGTCTTGTTCTTGTAACCTGACTGGGTGTGGGATGTTTCTACTCAAATTTCCAAATAGTAGTATGTACCATTGTAGGATGACTATTAATACTTCTTCACTGGTTAAAGGTATTGAATGTATGTAAAGGATCCAGTATAGTACAGTGCCTGGCATATAAAATGTTTTTTCTAAAGTATCAGTTCCCTTCCTCTTTATTTAAGCAAATTTACTTTTTTTTCTCCCAGGATTTGGATGTAGCTTTGCCCATTATGGAGAATTACAAGGATCGATTATTGGCAATTGGAGAGGTAACACCAAATAGCCGATCAAATGACTTCCAATCCAGACTTAAATATGATATATGAATATAATCTTTAATTCACTGTTGGTGGTTACGACTGACTTAGATAATTATCTTCACCCTATTTAGCTGAATGATAATTTGTCAGTACTTCCTCAAAAAGCAAAATAGCTTGCGGATAAAACAATAGAAAACTTCACCATAGGCTTATGTTAATGAAAGAAAACTACTTTGTTAGCGTTTCTAATTATTTTCTTTTCCTTTTCTTAAATAGGGTCATCTCTGTGGTAGTTAACTTGGTGTATACTGACATTAACTAGGCTAGAGTTTGTAATTAAAAAACATTTTTATTATACAATTTACAATTGTGAAACATTTTTATCACTTGGTAATAAACTCCACTTCTAATCAAAGATAAAAGATAAGAGTAACACTTAAATTTAGAATATAGCAATGCGTGCCAGAATAGTGTCAAGGGAAACAGGCATTATAATCTTCCCTGTCCAATGTAGTAACCACATACAACTGTTAAGCACTTGAAATGTGACTGGTCCAAACTAGATGTGCTATAAATGTAAAATGCACAGCATTTCAAAGTCTTAGTACCCAAAACAAGAATGTAAAATAACAATGATTTTTTTATATTGATTTTGTATTGAAATAATAATATTACTATATAATAATGATGTTTTTGACATATTGTATTAATAGGATTAAAGTATATTATTAAAATTAATTTCACCTGATTCTTGTTAGTGTTTTTATTTTATTTTTTAAAAAATGTTTATTTATTTTTGAGAGAGAGAGAGAGGGAGCATAAGCAAGGGAGAGGCAGAGAAAGAGAGGGAAACACAGTCTGACGCAGGCTCTAGTCCCTGAGCTGTCTGCACAGAGCCTGATGCAGGTCTTAAACCCATGAACTGTGACATCATGACCTGAGCCGAAGTCAGACACTTAACCGACTGAGCCAGCCTAGGTGCTCCTTGTTAGTGTTTTTAACAAGGCTACTAGAAACTGTGAAGTTACGCATGTGGCTTGCATGTATGGCTCCCGTCATGTTTCTTGGACAGCATGGCTCCATGGCATGTCTTTTAGGTTCATTAAACCATAAACGTGTAAATCTGTTGTATTTTTCCATTACAGGTGGGACTAGATTTCTCCCCCAGATTTGCTGGCACTGATGAACAGAAGGAAGAGCAGCGACAAGTCCTAATCCGACAGGTCCAATTAGCCAAAAGATTAAATTTGCCTCTGTAGGTTAATTAATCATCTTTCTGTATTAATAGCTATGGAGCAAATTAAATAATGATTCTCCTGAGATGGAGCTTTGCATTTCTTTTTCTCTGAATTGCTTTAATAGAACAAAATAATACTTACAGATTAAGTACCTAAAAAGAATTTTTTGTTGTTAAACAGAAATGTTCACTCACGCTCAGCTGGAAGACCCACCATCAGCCTCTTAAATGAGCAAGGTATTTAGGTTCCTGAGAGAAATGTGCCTAATATTTCAGTTTGACAGTTCCAGTCCATGTTCTCACGGAATAAACCGTGTTTCACTTTGATTTCTTAAAGGGAATGAAATGGGGCAAGGGTGGAGGTGGAAACCAACTAAGGTGATTTTGCAAGTCAGTCTACTTCCAGGTGTGACTATGCCATTTAAAAGGCCAGCATAAAGCAAGTGAAAACTTGGATCAAGTAATTTATATTCCCTAATTTAAAAATTGGCAGTTCCAATTTTTTAATCAGCTTAACCAGCTGATTAAAGACAGGAAAAAACAGAGCAAAGATGTGTTACTGTTTTGCATGTTTTCTGGCTGCTGCTTCAGAAAATGGTAATTATACAGGCTGAGGCCATGATACATAAAATGCACTGTCAACTTCAGCTGCTTCTAAAGTAAAAGTATATCTTACAGAATTACTTTTCAGACTTTATAAAGTGTTATACACAGTAAGAAATATACTTTATTTTGAGTCGCAATATATACACATGTATACTTTTTTTGTAGTATGACTTTATTTCGAGACTTCGTATATGTGCATAAAGAAACCTGAGAAACGTTTAAGGAGCAGTATATTTATATGGTATATATAAATATGTGTGCATATATATATGCAGACACACACATACATATAAGCACATGCTGGTCAGTCGTGACTCACTAAATTGATTTCATAGTTCACTTAATAGTCGCAATCCACAAATGATCACACCTACTATTTGAAAAAAAACAGTATCAAATAGTAAAGTAAATGTAATTGCCTGCAGCTAGAAAGTATTGTATTTCTCAGTGATGAGAATCACTGGGATTAGTAAAAATTACTGGGATTTTTAGGCAGGCTGAGTGGCCATCCTTTAAGAACTAAAGGTGATCTTGTGAAGCCAGCCCTGACTACAGAATCTCTCAGTCACTGATTCCCTGTCTCTTTCACAAGCATTCTTGCGAAGGATAATTTCACTGCTTAAAGACGTAGTAGGAACAATAATTGTTCCTACTAGAATAATTTCCAAATGTCTAGAAAAGGTTTGATGATAAAGGATGTTTAGAAATGTGTTTAAAAAATTGTATTTCAATTTTATTCTGAAGATTAACAACGTGCTGTATTTTTTATTGTACTGTTTGAACACTGTACATTTACCCGTTAGAAGTCATAGAACCTCATCCTTATGTCCTTGTGATCAACATTTACTTAAAATTTACAATCTATGTTGCCCAATTTGATTAGTGGAAAAACTTCTCATTAAGGAAATGAAAGGAAACTCTAGCTTCTCATTAACCTTTGACAGGTGCTGACAAAGTGCTTCTGCATGCATTTGATGGCCGGCCATCTGTAGCCATGGAAGGAGTAAGAGCTGGGTACTTCTTCTCAATTCCTCCTTCTATCATAAGAAGTGGACAGGTAAGTTCTTTCATTAAGCCTCAATTTATGCTTTGTGAAATACACTTTAAAATACTAGCTTTTATTACACACTTGTAATAACTTACTCTGGTTACATTACAAAAACTAATCATAGGTCCCTACCGCACACTGACATGAAAATTAACTCAAAAATGGATCAAAGACATAAACACAAGAGCTAAATCTATAAAATTATTAGAAGAAAACAGATCAAAATCTTTATAACCTTGGAATTGGCAATGGTTTCTTAGATATGACACCAAAAGCACAAGCAGTCAAAGAAAAAATAGACTTCACCAAAATTTAAAACTTCCACAGTAAAACAATTCTTGTACTTTTTATACTAGAAGAGATACTATGGAGAAAGTGAAAAGATAACCTACAGAATAAGTATTTGCAAATTATATCTAATAAGGGTTTAGTGTCCAGAGTATATAAAACACCATTACTACTCACCAATTAGAAACAAAATAGGTGTGCCTGGGTGCTCAGTCCGTTGAGCGTCCAACCCTTGATTTCAGCTCAGGTCATGAACCCAGGGTTGTGGGACCGAGCCCTGTGTCAGGTTCTGCACTGGGCACAGAGCCTGCTTGGGATTCTCTCTTTCCCTCTTTCTCTGCCCCTTTCCTGTTCATACTCTTGCTCTCACTCTCTCTCAAAAAAAAAAAAAAATAATAATAAATAATAAACAGGCAAATAACCCAGTTTAAAAATGGATGAAGGATTTAAGTAGATTTTCTCCAGAAGACATACAAATGGTCATAAGGACATGAAAAGACATTAGCCAAAAAGAAAGCACAAATCAAGGGTACGATGCAGTACCACTTCACACCCACTCGGTTTGACAGTTTCTCAAAAAATTAAACACAGTTAACATATGACCCAGCAATTCCACTCCTTGGTAGATACCCAAGAGAAATAAAAACATATATCCACACACAAACTTGTACATGAATGTTCACAGCAGCAGGATTCATAATTGCCAAAAACTAGAAACAACCCAAATGTCCATCAGCCGATGAGTGGATAAACAAAATGTGGTGTGCCCGTATAATGGAATATTATTCAATCATAAAAAGAATTGAAGTGCTCATTCCTGCTAAAACATGGATAAACCTTGAAAACATTATGCTAAGAAAAAAGCCAGACACAAAAGAACACATATCATTCCATTTATATGAACTGTCCAGACTAGGCAAATTTCACAGAGGCTGAAAGTAGACTAATGATTGCTACTAATCATTAGTGACTACTAATGGGTAAAGGGTGTCTTTCTGGGGTGATGAAAAGTTCTGGAATTACATACTGCTGATGGTTGTACCACCTTGTGAATATAGTAAAAATCATTAAAATGTATACTTTTATTTTATTAAAAAAAATTTTTTTAATGTTTATTTATTTGTGAGAGAGGCAGAGAGTGAGCAGGGGAGGGGCAGAGAGAGGGAGACACAGAATCTGAAGCAGACTCCAGGCTCTGAGCTGTGAGCACAGAGCCTGACGCGGGACTCGAACTCACAGACCACGAGATTGTGATCTGAGCCGAAGTCGGACACTCAACTGACAGAGCTACCCAGGTGCCCCTGAAATGTATACTTTTAAAGAATGAATATCATGGTATGTGAATTCTATCAATTAAAAATGCAACAAAAACTAATTTAGGTAATTTACCATATTTTTAGACACTCTTTTTTTTTATATTTTATTGTCTTTGATACTGAGGTGCATGTTACAGTCAATGGCACCTTAAATTCTGTGAAATACAGTAAATTGTCTACCAGTATTCAGAACTAATGTAAGTAAAGAGTACAGAATTGAGGTATAGCCAAGATTTTTTACAAATGTCTCCAAGGGGCATTTGGATGGCTAATTGGTTAAGCATCCAACTCTTGACTTCAGCTCAGGTCATGATCCCAGTGTTGTGGGATCAAGCCCCACATCAGGCTCCACACTGCCTGCATGGAGCCTGCTTACGATTCTCTCTCTCCTTCTGCTCCCTCCCTTGTTCCCTCTCTCTCTAAAATAAAATAAAATTTTAAAAAAAATCTCCAGTAACAATTATTTATGTTTTATTATTTTTTGAATTGTAGTTTTTAAAATCAGGTTTATTGAGAAATATACCTATTGTGATTTGCCTTTTTTACATACACAATTCTAATGGTTTTAACAAAGGTGTACTACCACCACATTCAAGATACAGAGTATTTCCATCATCCCAAAAAGTTGCTTCATGTACCTTTCTAGTAAATTCCTCCTTCCACCCCCAATCCCTGGCAACCACTGATTTCTGTCCCTATGGTTTTACCTATTCTAGAATGTGATCTAAATGAAATAATTCATGTAAGCTTTTGGATCTGGCTTCTTTTACTTAATGCTTTTGGATTCATCCGTGTTGTTGCATATATGAGTAGTCTATTTTGTATACGTAGTTTATTTTGATTGCATGTGGATTTTCCAGATTACCCATTTACCAGTTGATAAACATTTAGATTGTCTCCAGTTTCACACTATTATGGATAGAGCTGATATAGACATTAACATACAGATCTTTGTTTGGACATATATTTTCATTTCTTCTGTGTTAAAACCTAGAGGTTCTATTGCTGAGTCATAAGGTTAAGTGTATGTTTAACTTATTAAGAAACTGTCAAACTGACTTCCAATTGGGTGTCCCATTTTGGATTCTCAACAGCAGTAAGCCAAAGTCTTGGTTCTGCATCCTTACTAGTACTTGGTGTTGTCATTTTTTTAGCTATTCTGATACGTGCATAACCATCTCTCATTGTGGTTTCCATTGCATTTCCTCGGTTAATGATGTTTCAAATTTATGTTCCATGCTGACAGTGCAGAGCCTGCTTGGGATTCTCTCTCACTCCCTCTCCCTCAGTCTCCTTCTCTTTGTGTCCCTCCCTCACTCGTGCTCTCTCTCAAATAAAAAGTTTTAAAAAATTTAAAAGCACATCTTTGCAGGGGTGCCTAGGTGGCCCAGTCAGTACAGCATGTGACTCTTCATCTCAGAGTTGTGAGCCCCACATTGGGTGTAAAGATTACTTAGAAATAAAATGTTTTTAAAAATTTAAAATAAAAGCACATCATTTCATGTGCTTATTTGACATCCATACATCCACGTCTCTTCTTTGGTAAAATTTCATTCACATATTTTGCACCTTTTTATTTGGTTTGTTTTTTATTGTTGAGTTGGCGAAGGTCTTTATATATTCTGGATGCAAGTCCTTTATCTGCTAAGTGTTTTGCAAATGTCTTCTCTCATTTTCTCGCAAATATATTCTTTTATTTTCTCTAGTGTCTTTCAAAGGGAAGTTCGTTATTTTGATGAGCTTCAGTTACTATTTTTCTTCTAGGATTTGTGCTCTTAGTATCATATCTAAGAAATCTATCTAACCCAAGGTCAAAAAGATTTTCTCTTATGTTTTCTTCTAGAAGACTTACAGATTTAGTTTTACATTTAGATTTGTGATCTATTTTGTATATGTTGTGAAGTATGAGGCAAGAGTCACTATTTTGCCTATAGATATCTGGTTCTGGTATAATTTGCTGGAAAGATGATCCTTTCTCCCTAAAACTACTTTGGCACTGTAAAAAAATTAATTGACTGTATATCTGGATCTACTTCTCATTTTTCAATTCTGTCCCATTGATGTATATGTCTGTTCATATGCCAATATCACACAACCGTGATTATGTTAGATTTATAGTAAGTTTTGAAATCAGGCAGTGTGAGTATGCTGCAATAAAGCAAATATCACAATAAAGCTGCGTCTCAACAGTGGGCTTAGTAATTATTAAATCCCATTGTAAACAGATGTGCCGTCATCCAAGCTTTGTTGTTCCATTTATAGAGCACAAGCAGAATAAATTTAGCATTATTCTTAAGGGCTCTAGGATTTTTAGAATGGTAAGTAAACATTAAAGTCACCAGCTGCATTAGCACCTAACAAGAAAGTCAGCCTGTCCTTTGAATTTTGGGAGCCAGGCATTGACTTTTTCTCTTTAGCTATGAAGGTCCTAGATGGCATCTTCTTCCAGTAGAAGGCTGTTCTGTCTACACTGAAAATCTGTTTTATAGCGTAGCCACCTTCCTGAATTCTCTGAGCTGGATCTTCTGGAGAACTTGCTGCAGCTTCCATGTCAGCCCTTGCTGCTCCGCCTTGTACTGTCATGTTTTGGAGACGGTGTCTTTCCTTAAACTTCATGGACCAACCTCTGCTGGTTTCAGAATTTACTTCTGCAGCTTCCTCGCCTCTTTCAGCTTTCATAGAATTAAAGGGCTTTGCTCTGGATTGGGCTTTGGCATAAGGGAATGTTGTGGCTGGTTTCGTCTCCTTTCCAGGACACTCAAACTTTCTCCATATCAGCAATAAGGTGTTTCACTTTCTTATCACTTGTGTGTTCACGGGAGCAGCACTTTTCATTTCCTCCAAGAACTTTTTCTTTGCATTCGCAACGGCTAACTGGCACAAGAGACCTCACTTTCTGCCTGTCTCGGCTTTCCTCACCAAGCTTAATCGTATCTAGCTTTTGATTTAAAATGAGAGCTATGTGATTCTTCCTTTCCCTTGAACACTTAAAGACCATTGTAGGGTGATTAATTGGCCTAATTTCAGTATTGTGTGTCTCAGGGAGTAGGGAGGCCTGGGGAGAGGGAGAGAGAGACAAGGGAATGGCTGGTGGGTGGACATACACATTTATCAGTTACGTGTACCGTCTTGTATAGGCACAGTTCGCGGTGCCACAAAGCAGTTACAATAGTAACATCAGAGGTCTCTGGTCACATATCAGCATAACAGATACAATAACAATGAAGATGTTTGGAATATTGCAAGAATCACCAAAATGTGAGACAGTGACACAAACTGAGTAAATGCTTTTGGAAAAACGGCGCTGATAGACTTGCTAGATACAGGGTTGCTGTAAACCTTCAATTTGTAAAAAGAAAAAAACAAAAACAAAGCCTTGACATCTGTGAAACACAGTAAAGCAAGGTTGCCTATATATTATCCTTTTTACAGTTAAAGTATAGTTTATAGTTCAGTTTCAGATTATTTATTTAAAATCTTCCCTGTTTTCTAATATAAACCTTTAATGCTATAGTTGCACTAGCACTAACCAGTTCTTATAGTTACAATCCACAAATTTTGATGGATGCTGTATTTTCACTTTCTTTCAGCTTGAAATATTTTCTAATTTACCTTGTGACTTCCTCTTTGACCATATTGATTATTTCAAAGTGTGTGAAATTGATTATTTCAAAGTATTAATTTCCAAATACTTAGGAATTTTCCTGATAACTTTGTTATTAGGATCTGATCACTAATTCTGTTGTGTTCAGGAAACATACAGTATGTAATTTTAATTCTTCCAAATTAGTTGAGGGGGCGCCTGGGTGCCTCAGTCAGTTAAATGTCTGACTTCAGCTCAGGTCATGATATCACAGTTTGAGAGTTTGAGCCCCACATCAGGCTCTGTGCTGAAGACTTGGAGCCTGGAGGCTGCTTTGGATTCTGTGTCTCCTCTCTCTGCCCCTCCCCTCACCCCCGTCTCTCTCAAAAATCAACAAACATTGAAAAAAAATTTTTTAATAAAATAAATTAATTGAGGCTTAGTGGCCCAGAATATGGTCGGTCTTGGTAAATAGAACATACATAACTTGAAAAGAATGTGTATTCTGCTACTGGGGGATGGAGTGTTCTAAAATGTCAGGTCAAGTTAATTGATAGTTCAAGATTATTTTTATTTCTCCTATTTTTATCAAGTGTGGAAAAATTTCCTATTTGGTAATAATTTTTAGCTGTATCATTTCTTTTCCAAAACAAAAATACTATTTTTTCTAATTTTAAAGACAGTATATGTACATTATAGAAAATTGAAAGACTTCAGAAAAGAACAAATTTCAAGTCGGCCTAAATCCTACCACTCAAAGATAATCATTGATAAAATTGATTCAGATCAATTCTTAGTCTTCTTGTTTTGAGTCAGCTTCATGGATATTAGTGTCTATAAATATTGATCTACTTCATCTTTAAAGTGATTGCATAATATTTCACACTATGGATGTACCATAATTTATTTAATCATTACTGTAAGTAAAGATTAGGTCATTTCTAGTTCTTCACTGTTAATAAACAGTGCTTCAGTACTCAGCTATAAAAAAGAATGCATTCTTGCCATTTGCAACAATATGGATGGACCTACAGGGTATTATGCTAAGGGAAATAAATCAGACAGAAAAAGATAAATACCATATGATTTTACTTCTGTGTGGAATCTAAAAAAAGAAAGAAATGAACAAATAAAACCAAACAGACTCATAAGAGAACTAGTGGTTGCCAGAGAGGAAGGGAGTGGGGAAATGGGCAAAGTAGTTGAAGGAGATTAAGAGGTACAGACTTTCAGTTACAAAATAAGTCATGGAGTTGAAAAGTACAGCACAAGGAATATAGTCAATACTATTGTAATAATCTTGTATGGTGACAGTATTAGGGTAACACTTAGTAATGTAAGTATCAAATCACTATGTTGTACACCTGAAACTAATATAATATTACATGTCAACTATACTTCAATTTAAAGTACTTCAGTGGATGGGGCACCTGAGTGGCTCAGTCGGTTAAGCATCCGACTTCTACTCAGGTCGTGATCTCACAGTCATGAGTTTGAGCCCCGTATCGGGCTCTGTGCTGACAGCTTGGAGCCTGGAGCCTGCTTTGGATTCTGTGTCTCCCTTTCTGTCTCTCTGCCCCTACCCCACTCATGCTCTGTCTGTCTGTGTCTCTCAAAAGTAATAAATGAACGTTAAAAAACATTTTAAGGTACTTCAGTGGACACCTTTGTACATCCACAAATACACGTGCACATTTGTGCAGTATTTCCTATAAACGGAACCATTGAGGAAAAGGGATACATTTTTAAATTTTTGGTTAGATTGTCACATTTCCTTAAAGGAAGTTTATGACAGTTTAGCGTTTATCTACCAATAGTGCATAATATTTCAATGCTTTTTGCAATTTTAATCTTAAAATACTTTATTTTAACCATGTTTCATTTTGTATCATCTGTCGCCCATCTTTTACTTTTTTTACTCTTTTTCGTTTGGGTATAGTTGACACACAACGTTACATTAGTTTCAGGTGTACAACATAGTGATTCACTTCCCATTTTTACTTTCAAAGTGCAGTGGCAGCAAGAGAATTCTGTTCTTGCTTTAAAACTCATGAAGTTCATTACAATCCTTGTAATCCAGACAGAAAATCATAAACAGGAAAATAAAGCCATCTCCTACCCAATCTGAAACTTTAAATGTGCACATGAATCGAATTGGTAAACGCAAAGCCTTGAGTGACTCACAGCGAATAGTAGGAGCAAACACTGAGCGTGGTGGGTGGTGGTGGTGGAGACACCACAGAAGTCTCTTCCTTGGGTCTCCCTTGGGCATGTGATACCAGATGTTTGGCTTTCTTGCTGGGTGTGCTTCATCTTTGGCTACTGGTTACTACTGCTCGGGTCCCTGGAGGCTTTGGATAATTTGGGGCAATGAATGTTTCTGTTTAAATCTATCAGTTGGTAGTAGAAGGATGAGAACACAGTGAACAATTATTGATTGAATAGGAAAGCATGAATTTTAGGTTCCTGGAGAGTAGGATGCATTGGTATATGGGTTTAGTGCACATTTTTTATCTTTATGGCTCATGTTTTAAACTGGTTCTCTCTTTTCTCCAAGAAGCAGAAACTTGTGAAACAGTTGCCTTTAACTTCAATTTGCTTAGAAACAGATTCACCTGCACTAGGACCAGAAAAACAGGTAAATGGTTATCTAAAATCTACATTATTTAGATTGTCTCTTTCTTTTGAACTGTTTTCAGTTTAGCCGTGTGTCTCATTACAGTGTAAATACAGTGGAATCCTATTTTAATGCTAGGTTGAGAGATTTTATTAATTATATAGCTCTTGTGCTCCAGCACATATTAATGGATATCAGCCATGTCTTAATTTATGTAATAATGAGAGCCAGACAAGTACAGTAAAAAGTTCAGTATCTAGAGTCAGAAAGACCTGGATTCAAGTCCTGTCTCTGCTACCCACTAGCTGTGTGACTTTGGGCAAGTTGCTTAATCTCTTTGAAAGTGTGTCCTCATTTACAGAATGTGGGCAAAATAGTAATAAAATACTTGAGAATATTACAGTGAGTATTAAATGAAATAATGTATATGAATGTCCAGCAGCGCCTGGTTTATAGTAGATGTTCAAGAAATGTTTCTTTTTCTTCTATCAATTAGCGTGTTACAATGAGGCTCTGTTTCTTTCAGTACAAATGTTGATGTAATCATAGATTTATTGATGTGATCTTTGCTGTACATTTTATTATTGTAGGCCACAAAATGTCATATTTTAAGTATTGCTACCTTTTAAAATTATAACTGAAAGGAAGCCAGAGTATCTGCTCTGTTTGCTTTGGACACCGCCTATTACATTGACCTCCCAGTGTGGCTTACTGAGTGCCCTTGACTGCCCATCAGATCTGTGTCTCTGTGCCTACCAGGTTCAGAGGACCGGCACTCAAGACTCAGAAGTTTGGGAGCAGTAGTGATGTGATTTTTAATAAACTATGATTATTTACGATTGCAATGTGACTTTTGCTAATTAAAGTCCAATTAGTTACATATCTGTGTAAGTTGCAAGACAGAGGAATGAGGAAATAGACGATCACAACTCCAGTTATGTTTTTGTTTGGGTATAGGACAAGATGGTACAGAATTGCTTTCCTGGTTAGTGTATACTAGAAGGAACAGAACGTAGCATTTTCCCCCTAAACAGAAATGAATTTCAAATGCTGTTCTAACTCAGTGTATATTTGCCTCTAGCTGATTTGACAAAAACTCTGGGTTTCCGGCATAGAGCCTTGTGCATAGCAGGTATTCAGAAATATTTGTTGAATAAATGAATTTTGTAGCTGGATATACTTTTTGTTAAGTAAAGTGCATTTGTTTAGAAAATCAGAAAGCACAGAAAATCATAAACAAGAAAATAGAACCATGTACTACTGAAAAGTTATCACTAGAGAGCAGTGGCTACGAGCATAAACCCTGATACCAGATTTCTCAGGTTTAAACCTCAACCAGCCTACAAACCAGCCATTTAGGATTCCTTCTTATCTACAAAAAAAAAAAGTGACGCTAATAAAGCAGATAATAATAGTACCTATCTCATAGAGTTACTTTGAGGAATAAATGAGAAATCCTATGAAAAGTTTACAACAAAATCTTGCCTACAATAAGCACTAAATAAATGTTAGTTTTTATGTCCTTCCAGCCTTCTTAATATCCATATATGTACATATATATTTTTCATAAAAATAAGAATAGCCTGAACAAATTTCATAACTTGCTTTATCTGGTAAACATCTCTATATGTCAATATGCTTTTCCTCATCATGTTTAATAACTGTGTAATCTTCCAGTATGTGAACATACCATAATATCTGTAACTTGATATTGTTATTTACATTGTTTCCAACACAGCATGATAAACAACATGATGAACATCCTTGAGCAAAAATCTTGGTACATAGTTTTCATTGTTTTTTTAGGCTAATTATCAAGGTGGTTTGTTTTTTTTTTAATTTTAACAGTTATCTTATTCCCCTGAGTATTAACAACCTGAGTAGAAAACATAATAATAATAATAATAATAATATAATTTGTAAAATCTGAGTGCTACTGATTATAGATACACCACTGTTTTGTAACAACTAAGAAAGAAAAATCACTGACAATTATGCTATGACATGCCATCGAATGTAAGTAAAACCAGTATCAATTTCAGAGATATTGAACATCTTAGAATCAGTGAAATACCAGTACGTAATCTATTTATTCTTCCAGACACACAATAGCAATTCTTGAATCCAACTGTAGTAAACCTGTGAGGTGAAGAGGCCAGGCAGCAGAGCAGTGACCTTTACAAGCCAGTCACTTATACAACAGACCAAAGCACAGTTAATTCATCAGACAGGCAGGTCACCAAGTGTTCACCACCTGCAGACTGCTTTATGTGCTGGGCCCTGGGCCTCAGTGTTAATACCCGAGGACTCTTTTCAAGAACGACATCGACTTACAGTCAACATTGTACAGGCCAATGTTGTGGCTATAGCTTTTAAGCTGAGGTTCAGGGCCTTCTCCCCAGCCTTGCCTCCCCTCCCCTGCCATTAAGAAAAGAAAAAAAAAAAAAAAAAAAAAAAAACCTCACTGGCTTTTACCAACTCACTTTGTTCTGCTCTATCTATGGTCTCTAAGATTGCTTCCCTTGAGTGTCATGTCTGATTCACTGTCTGCTTTGTTCTGTTTCAGGTACGAAATGAACCCCAAAACATTTCCATTTCAGCAGAATATATTGCCCAGGTGAAGGGGATCTCAGTAGAAGAAGTTATAGAAGTGACAACACAGAATGCATTGAAACTATTCCCCAAGCTTCGGCAGCTGCTCCAGAAGTAGCTTCAAAACCAAATCTGCTGCAGGGAGCAGCATCCGAGAGAAAGAAATGTTCCGATTAAGAGTCTGAACTAGGGGCACCCAGGTGGACACCCAGTCAATTAAGCATCTGACTTCGGCTCAGGTCGTGATCTCACAGTTCGTGGCTTCGAGTCCTGTGTCGGGCTCTGTGATGACATCTCAGAGCCTGGAACCTGCTTCAGATTCTGTGTCTCCTTCTCTCTGTTCCTCTCTACTCATGCTCTGTCTGTCTTTGTCTCTCAAAAATAAATAAACGTTAAAAAAAAAAAAAAAGAGTCTGAACTGAAGAAGCCATTATATAAAGGTATAGAAGATTATAATTGGAGAAGATATTTCTCCTAAAACTGGGCTTGGATCCTGAAACCCTGGGTTCTGATTCCACTTTGTACTTCTTTTTAATTTTGGGGGACCTAGCAGGAGATTGGGAAACATCACTGCTTCTTACCTTCCCCATTAAGTAGAACCACGAGATGAACCGAAACCATTTCTTCTGGCAAGGGTGGTTCCCACAGGTAAGATGTGAGTGCTACCGTGGTGGCTAAAGTTTGATCCTTCACCACCTGTTATATTTCCCATAGGATTTATCTGGTGAAAGGAGATCTAGTTTTTTATACTGTCAGAAATCTCTTTTTTCTGGGTTTGTAAAATTGAATTGTCAGGACTTTGAATTACTTCTTTTTAAGAAAGAAATGTATAGGTTCTTATATTGATCTTAGACTTTGACGTGTGAGGCGAATGG
Organism: Panthera onca; assembly: GCF_046562875.1. NCBI lineage: Eukaryota > Metazoa > Chordata > Mammalia > Carnivora > Felidae > Panthera > Panthera onca. The sequence goes on along the minus strand of NC_138355.1, from coordinate 33,437,035 downwards.
TGTGTCTAATCACCATTAAATACTAAGCCCCAAAGGTTAGGTAGTAACTAAGTTTAAGATCCAATCTGAATTTTGTCACATGTATAAAATGTACATAGGTTTGTGAAAAATGTATCTATTTTTGCATGTAGTGATATTTTATATTTTTAAGTTTTAAAAATCGTGTCTGCAAAGAGTTTTGTGGATGGATTGGTGGGGATGTATGCAATGTCCCCACCATCATACATAATGAATGTACATAATGTCACTAAACTGTACACTTAGAAGTTATTAAAGTGGTAGATTTTAACCACAGTGTGTATTTTAACCACATTTTTTTTAAAATCTTATATGTAGTTGACTAGGTGTTATGACCATACCAAAACCTCATTATTGAATTTTACTAAATTATACAATCAGCAAATACTGGAAAAAGTACCTATCATAGAAAAAAATTGACTTCCTACAAACTAGGTGATTTTACATAATCTTTAATATTTTGAAATTATTTATGTAGGAATCGAAACTAGTTCTAGGGCAGATGGCCCAAAGTGAACTAGACTAGCTAAGAAACCAAAGAGGGTGGGGCGCCTGGGTGGCGCAGTCGGTTAAGCGTCCGACTTCAGCCAGGTCACGATCTCGCGGTCCGTGAGTTCGAGCCCCGCGTCAGGCTCTGGGCTGATGGCTCAGAGCCTGGAGCCTGTTTCCGATTCTGTGTCTCCCTCTCTCTCTGCCCCTCCCCCGTTCATGCTCTGTCTCTCTCTGTCCCAAAAATAAATTAAAAAATGTTGAAAAAAAAAATTAAAAAAAAAAAAAGAAACCAAAGAGGGTGCTTCATGAGGAGTTTAACAGCCCATCAGCATCACAAGAGATGAAATTCCTACATGTAGTGGGAGGTTCCACTAAAATCGGACTGACTGAAATTCCTACATGTAGTGGGAGGTTCCACTAAAATCGGACTTCGGAGCTCTCTTTCACCTCTGTATTTCTTCTGCCTATTTCCCACCCCTTCTGCCCACACCCCCTTTGTATTTCTTCTGCCTATTTCCCACCCCTTCTGCCCACACCCCCTTTGTCCATATCTCACCTTTAAATCCTTTAAGACCCGGCTTACATGACTTTCCCTTGCCTGGTCATCCCAGCCAGACATGACCCCTCCCTCCAAATTGGGTAGCCACTTTCTTCATTTACTCCTCAATTTATTTGTTTCATTGATTACACAAACAGTTCTTGAGCCCCTCCTTGTGTGTTTCCCACTAATCTAGGCCCATAGGCTACAGAGAGGAATGAGACAAGGTCTTTGCCTTCAGTTCAAAATTTATAAAGTGGAAAAGTAATTTCAAAACTATGTTGAGAAGCACTATAATATAGGAGGAATAGAGTTCTATAAAACCAGTCTGATGACAACATGCATTACCTTTTACCTTTTTTTAAAGTTTATTCATTTATTTTTGAGGGAACGCAAGTGCAGGAGGGGCAGGGAGAGAGGAAGACAGAATTGCAAGCAGGCTCCATTCTGTGCAAAGCCCAAAGCAGGGCCGGAATCCGTGACCCATGAGATCATGACCTGAGCCAAGATCAAGATTAAGGACACTTCACCGACTGAGCCACCAAGGTGCTTCAACACACATTCCTTTTTACTAGGCTTACTTTGTGCATGTCTTTCAAATCTAGAGGTTGCGGATCATGTGAGAACTACTTTCTTTTTGCATCTTCTCTGTGGCCTGAAACGAGGTTTGCAATATCATATACTCTCACTTATCTTTTAAATGTGCAAATGGAGGCAGTAAGTCCAACTGACTGCAGCTGACAAGTCAGGTATGTTATCTTTCAATCTACTCTTTGAAATGGAGATCTCTTTTTTTTTTTTTAATGTTTATTTTTGAGAGAGAGACAGAGTGCAAGCAGGGGAGGGGCAGAGAGAGAGGGAGACACAGAATCCAAAACAGGCTCCAGGCTCTGAGCTGTCAGCACAGAGCCCTACATGGGGCTTGAACTCAACGAGCTGTGAGATCATGACCCGAGTCAAAGTCAGACACCCAAAGGACTGAGCCACCCAAGCGTCCCAAAATGGAGATTTAATACTGTGTACCTTTTAGCTGGTTGGGTTTGTTTGTTTGTTGTTTTGTAGATGCATATTTTTCTCCTCCAGCCTATAAATGTATTTAATACTATTCAAAGATTTTCAAAGGTTAAACATTCTGAAAAATAGGAATAAACCCTTATGGTCTGGAAAAGCAAATCTTTTGTTCCTATAGGAACGCCCACCCCCAGGTGAAAAGCAAAGAGGACTTTTCTTCTTCCCACACCCCAGCCCAAGCACATGGTGACTTTCCTTACTAAAAGAAACCTTTCTTATTCCAACTTTTGTCTTTTATTATTCTGGTAAGAATCAGATGAATATGTATCATTTTTTAAATTAAAAAAGAAGACTCAATGCCAGCTCTTTTCTTTCATTATTATGCAACTAAATGTTCATTTGATCACTTTGCTGCTTGCTCTCGATCTCCCACCCCCTTTTGGTCATAATCCTCCAGCCTATAGCTGTTGTGTGTTTCCTTTTCCTCTCCCAGATCCCTCTTCCAAACTAAACATAAGGGTCTTGGAGAACCTGAGTGGCTCAGTCAGTTAAGCGTCCCACTTGAGCCCCACATCAGGCTGTGTTGACAGTGGGAAGCCTGCTTGGGATTCTCTCTCCCTCTCTCCCTCTCCACTGTCTCTCTCTCAAAAGTAAATAAATAAACATTAAAAATGAAAAGTAGCATGTAGCTCTATTAAAAAAAAAAGTCTTTTTGCGTACTTGAGCTACACTCCTACTTCAGAGTTTAATTTTTTTATTTGCCCTTTCTTGCCCCTTTCATGCTTTTGATTGAATACTTCAGCATAGCAGATGTGAAGTGACATTTCATTTACAGGCTCTGAGTAACTTAGAAAGGATTTCCAGAGATTGTTCTGTGCTTTTTTAGAGCTTAGCTTTTCAAGCATAAGTAAATCTCACTGTCCTTTTTATTCCCCCCCCACTGGGGGGGGATGGGCTAAATTTGTAAGGGGCATTAAGGAAGACACTTGTTGGGATGAGCACTGGGTGTTAAACATAGGAATGATAATGTATAATTTCTCAAATCTACTCCTAAAATCATTATTGTACTATTTGCTAACTAACTTGGATGTAAATTAAAAAAATAAATAATCGGGGTGCCTGGGTGGCTCAGTCGGTTAAGTGTCCGACTTTGGCTCAGGGCATGATCTCACGGTCCGTGAGTTCGAGCCCCGCGTCGGGCTCTGTGCTGACAGCTCAGAGACTGGAGCCTGCTTCAGATTCTGTGTCTCCCTCTCTCTCTGACCCTACCCTGTTCATGCTCTGTCTCTGTCTCAAAAAAATAAAAAATAAAAAAAAACATTAAAAAAAATAAATAATCTTTAAAAACCGGTTCAAATAACATTTCTCAAGTTAATAGTTTAGTATAATAAATATGGAGAACCACGTATAGCATATAAGAGCAAACAAAAAGTGTTAAAAGTTTAATGTCCTCCGTGGAGGACCTTTCTGTGGATTGCTCTGAAGCCCAAGTCATTTAAACAAATTGTATTAATGCTCACGGCTAATGTAGGATACATTTAGAATTATAATCCCCTGACTTCCATTCCAGCACTTTTTTCCAAATATCCCAGTACCTCCCAATTTGATCTCTGCATGAGTTTAACATCTTTCAAAAGCCATTCTCCAGGTATTACAAATTAAGAGCTCTGAAACTGAGTGGATAGGCAGTGACTAAAGGAAGCAGTAGAAGAGAGAAGGGGTCTTCAGGTTCATATGGATGGACATCTATCTTTTTTTGGCCATCGCACATGTGAATTCCTTTCTGTAGAGTATCTCTCACCTTAATATGCAGAGACTGCTTCCCACTATAGAGGTCCAAAATGCCAAGCAGTCACTTGGAAAGTGACCTTCTTTGCCACCAAGACACTGATACTCTTACCCACCCTAGATTAAAATGATGCTAGGGACGTGAAGAGGCCAGGACTGATCCGACTCCGTTCTGGTGACAGTGGGCAGTATAGCAGCAAATTTAGAGTCCAGTTTGGCAAGGTTGACAGTGTTCACTGCAGGGTCTGTGGCAGTGGTCTTTATGCTTTTAGTTCAGTGGCATGAATTTGGTTTTTTCAGCCTTCTTGGAGATTTTATGAACCATCCAGTATCCTTTGGTAAGTTCATTTCCTTAAATTAGCCAAATTCAGTATCCATTGCTTGTATTTTTAAAAACCCTGATTGAGAGAACATTGACGCCCAGAAGTTGTTGTCACCAAGAGACCCTTGGGGAAATGAAGGAAAAAAAGAAGAAGAGAAGGAAATCTGGGACTCATTACAGAGTCTGGAGAGCTTTCCAGGCAGCACATGTCCTGTTCATGCTAAGGGGTGAGACACTGGCAGTCCATAGCAGATGGTGGTTGATCTTGTGGAAGAATTTTAAAAAGACATTCTTAGGGCAAGAAGGATATATGTTGATTTGGGGGATAACACAAAGATATACTGCAGTAAACATTTTCTTTTCATCCACTTTTCCTGTACTTGTGAAATCTCTTACCTTTATGAGGCATAGCCCATCTTCCACCCTAGAAACTGAAAATGCACACTTGCTTTCCCAAATTTTCTTACAACTATGACAGTTACATGACCTAAGTTCCTCCAATAAGTTGCACCCAACCCAGACTTGGAAGCTGGATGGATGTAAAGAAATTCAGGCCTTGTGGACGCCACACTGCTGTGGGAGGTGACCTCTGTACCCAGATGAGGCAATGGTGCCATCGATTGTACTGCAGTATCCAGTATCCAAAGGCAGTGAGTCTTCATGTGCCTTGTGGCCCAATTTGGACATTGTTTCTACAGAAACCTGGTTCTCTGGACTTCTTGCAGCTTGTGCGAGCTACCCAACATATTTAATAAATTCCTTGTTCACTCAAATTATTCCAAGTTGGTTCTGTTTCTCGAAACTGAGGAATCTGACTGCTATAGTAGGCAGTGAGTCCACAAAACTCCACCATCTCCAAGTCCAAAACTTAACTTCCTTTCCTTGGTGTTTATGACTTCTTGCCCTTCTTGGCACTTTGCAGTTCATTTTGGACCTGATTCCCAGTTTTAAAATGTCAGGATGGGGAAGAAGCACATTGAATTTAGCAGGACCCCCTTAACCTTAACCCCAGAGATGATCTTGAGTCATTAGCCCTGAGGGTTGGTCATGCCTTGCAGTTAGTTCATCGGTAGCCACAATTCAGTGCCTATTTATTAGTCCTTTTAAAATGAAAGGACTCTTGTTAGGGATTCAGAAGAAAAGGCAGGAATTTATTTGGCTAGAAAGCATATACCCTTTGGAATCAGACAGAGGATTGAACCTATAAAGTTGTGTCCCCAAACCCTCCACAGAACAAGTCCTAACAGCAATTTTCCCCAATCTTCAAAGTTCACAAGAGATCTCCCTTCAGGCTCGCTTCTCAAGGCTCCTCTCTGGACTGAGGGTGTCTCACATGGCTACCCTCACCACCACAACAAAGGTCATCAATGCAGTACTGTCACCAAACAAATTTCAAGTCCATCTTAACAGGTACTTTCTGAAATCAGTAGCTCCCTATAGTGGAATTCTACATGTAAATCCATTTTCATCCGCTTCTTCTGACTTTCTTATCTTGGGCCCAACTGGAGGTATTTATTATGAATAGAAGGTAAGGAGTCTAGAATTGTCATTGAAATATCTAAAAGTTTAAAAACTATAGGTGTGTCTGGATGGCTCAGTTGGTTAAGCATCCGACTTAGGCTCAGGTCATGATCTAGCAGTTTTGTGAGTTCGAGCCCCACATCGGGCTCTGTGCTGACAGCTCAGAGCCTGGAGCCTGCTTCAGATTCTGTGTCTCCCTCTCTCTCTGCCCCTCCCCCACTCATGCTCTGTCTCTCTCTCTCTCTCTCTCTCTCTCTCTCAAAAATAAATACACATTAAAAAAATTTTTAAATGTAGAGAGAAAACTTTTCATTGGTGAAATAAGTGAGGCTCAGATATTTGGATTAGCTAGATATACAATTATTGCATGAGTTAGATTTTTAAATGGCTGAAAAAAAAGAATAATATTTCATAATATGTGAATATTATATGAAATTCGATTTCAGTGTCCATAAAGATTTACTGAAACACAGTTACACGCTCACTCATTTCCAATGTCTGTGTTCATTCTACAGTAACAGAATTGGGTAGTTGCATCAGAGATCACATGGATGTAAAGACTAAAATACCTTTTAACTTTTTACAGAAAATGGTTTGCTGCCCCCTGGCCTATACTTTTCAGAATGATGCCTGAGTCCTGGGATTTCTTCTAGTCTGGAATTCAGCCTCTAAAGAGGATCCTGTCACCTGAATTTAACTGCAAGTCTCACTCAGTCCCAGCTACACTGGTGGTTCTCATTCCTGCCTGGCAGAGGGGCTTTTAAAAAGTTCCCATGACCCAGGTCATTTAAGCGACAACTGCTGGAATCAAGGTCTAGGGAAATGAATTTTTGAAAAGCTCACTAGATGCTTCTGAGGTGCAGCCAAAGTTGAGAACCAGGTGCTAAAAAGTGGAGTGACTCCAAGAAAGGCATTTGTGGGCGTGCCTTAAACTGCAGTGCTTTTCAAACTTTAATGTATATAGAAGTCAACTGAGGATCTGGTTAAAGGACAGATTCCATTTCAGGAGAGCTGGGGTGATGGGGTCTAGGGCACGCCCCCTAAAATATGCCACTCTGCAAGATCGATTATTTGGGTTATTTTGAATTCAAGTGACGTACGAAGCAGTGGTGCAGGAAGGACACTCTGAGCCCCCTGTGTCCCCCTGCAAGCAGGAAGTCAGTCTCCTGTGTGAAAGGTACCCTCCTGTACCAGGAAGTAAAGAGAACTCCTTATCACCAGAGCCTGGGAATGCAGCACAGAGAGGCTGTATAAACAGCACTTGTTTTTCCTTCACCAATTTACTACCCCAAGCCCAGACTTGTCTTGTCAATTCCTCACAAATTTCTTGTATCTGGTATAAAGGTATACACACTGACTGCTTCGCTCACTTCCTTTGAGTTTCATATTTTTGTGAACTCCCATATGAAATTAAATGTGTTTCCTGTTAACCTGTCTTAATTCATAATTATATTAATTATTAATAATAAACTGATTAATAATATCAATTATCTAATGCATAGTTTAATAATTATTTAATAAAAATAATTTAGTGGATAAACAATAATCTATTTAGTAAATAAATCAATAGTATTAATATTGTTTATTAATGTTACTAAATATTGTTAATAATTGATTAATATATCATTTAATTATTAAGCCAGCCAAAGTACCTAGAAAGGAAGAAAGGAAAGTTTTTCTCCCCTACACCTGAGATTTTGTATTTCAAAAAACTTCCAGATGTTACTGGTGCTGCTGGCCTATGGACCACACTTTGAGTAGTAAGGCAAGGGCAAGGACTTCACGAACTTATAGAACATGTTCCATGACTTATTTTTGCCTGCTTAGTAATATATAGTTGCATAACAGAGTTCTTTCTACTTTAGTTGACGCCTCTGAGGAGGCGGCATGCTAGTTGAGTTGCTGAAGGTGACAAGGGGCCAGATCTGAGAAGAATGGGGAAAGAACTTCCCAGGCAGAGAGGAGCCAATGTGAAGTCTCTAAAGCAAGAAGGACTCACTTTTGAATGGCCTGTGTGAATATAGAGTGACAAATGTGATGCTCAGTTTGTTTCATTTTAGGGGAAGATAACATTTAAAAAGGGGATGCATCAGTTCATCCTTGAAATCAGTTCTTGAGATAGAAAATCAGAGGATATTACTCACCCTGTGCTCAAGGCAAAAAGAGAGGTGAGTCCCACGACTCAAATTTTGGGTGATTCTTTTTTTGTTTGTTTTAATGTTATTCATTTGAGAGAGAGAGAGAGTGAGAGAGCGAGCAGAGGAGGGGCACCGAGAGACTGAAGCAGGCTCCCCGTTGACAGCCGAGAGTCTGATGCGGGGATTGAACTCATGAACCGTGAGATCATGACCTTAGCTGAAGTTGGACTGTTAACGAATTGAGCCACTCAAGTGCCCCCATTTTTTGGGTGATTCTAACTCCAGTGTGATATCTGTCATTCATATTTTTCTCTAGAACAGCTCCACAAACTTATGCATGAGGAAGAGGTGCCTGCAGTAAAAGAGGAATGATTTAAAAGAAATTTTCCACTAAAACCCCCAGGGAAACTTCCTTGGATTCTCTAGTCTCTGCTTCTCCTCTGGCACTGTAAGTGGAGTTGTTCACACTGTAGAAAGAAGAGTGAAGGTTTGGGCAATATTTTCATAACTGAGTGTCCTCAAACCTGTCCATCCACACCTCTTCATTCCCTGGGTTCACCATCCAACCCTTCTTGTTCCGAGGTCTTATTTAGCTGAGAGTCCTGGTTGGTGCTGCCTGGCTTCTGGTTCTGCCTGGCCCCTCTCTTTGGACGCATCTGCAGTGCCAGAAAAGAGATGTGGCTCCCTTACTGTGGCCTGCAAGACCCTCTCCAGGGAAGAGGCATTGGATGTTGGCAGTGTTGGGATGCAAGAATTTTATTGTACCCTTCAAGATTCTTCTGGCTGGTCTAAGAATCAAATTGACATGAGACAGATTAATAGGAGAATATCAAATTTAATTATGTATGTACAGGGAATCCACATAAACATGAGAGATTCCAAAGACCAGCAAAATGAGGTATATATGTCATCCTATACTAAGGAGAAAGGGGTGGGGGACTGGGACTTCAAAGAGAAGGAAAGCAATTCACGGGAAGATGAATTGGGCCATACAGAAATAATGAGACACAAAGAGGAATTGTAGCAGACTTTTCTAGGTTCCTCCCTGTTCCAAACCTAGTTCATATTACACAGTAGCTATTGATGGTGATAGCTCTCTTCCTGGAGCAGGTCATCTGTCTAAATTCTTTCAGGTAGTTAGGGGGAGGGTCAAAGTTTCTTGAGTCTTTTGGGCCTTGATGGTTTTCAGCTCAGAATAATCTACGTGCCAAAATGGCACATCTTAGGACAACTCATTCTGAACCCCAATAGCAGCTTCAACAGCAATAGTGGGCCATACCAATGTCTTTTCTGGAGTCTTGGAGGTGCCACAGGAAGACTTCCTGCACAAACATTAGTGGCCTTGACTTGGAAACTTCTTGACTTCTCTCGAGAGGAAGAGAGGGAGGGAGAGTGAGAGGGAGAATCTGCAGACAGCTCTACAGGGAGCCAGAGGATAAAGGGAGGAAAATGCTGGTCCCCACGTGTTTATTAGGGAACACGTGCATCAACAGATATGAAACATTCCTGGGAGGGGGAAGAGGAGGTGGCTGGACTTCTTGTGATTTCAGGTAAGGCCAGAGTCCAAGATATATATGGTCTTGTGACATTTCGGTTTTTGGTTTTAGCCCTTGGCTGTTGTATAGAGGGTGTATAGACGAGGAGGCTGTGGAAACACCTATTAGGGAAAGAGGCTGGGGTAGGGATGGCTTCCAGGAGACAGTGGTGATTCCAGGAATCAGGTGAAGGAGGGACAACAGAATAAAGCAAAGAACCACTAATAATTCCTTAAAACCAGAGGTGCCTAGGAGAGAAGGTAGGACAGGACGACAGAGGAATGAGGTGAGAAAGGTTGTTAATTGTATAATTCATAACCTGACACTCCTTTACGATGTGTTTATTCCCCAGGATTCATCTTAGATTGGACCCAAGGAATAATGTTTTACCTGATGGTCTTTATTTGGGCTGCTACGTGCTGGGAGATAATTCTCCATAGGTCTCTCACATTTCTGCATGTCTTGGGAGCAGAGGCACTGATAGCTTTTGTTCTAGAGTATCTCTTCAAGGATGTTTGTAGTCAAGGACCTTGGATGACAGAAATAATGTCTCTCACTGTAACAGAGGGCAGGTTCATTTACCGTGCAGTATAATAAAGGTTGGGTTTCTTAAGCGCAGGGGTCCTTGGGTGTGAGGCAAAACCTCTGTGTGTGGCATTATCTGAACAGTTTCCCATCGCCTTGAAGGGGGTGGGGAAGCGCAAGGGGGGACCAACCTAAACATGAGGCTTGTGCTACTTGCTGTGCTCTGCGTAAGAGAGTCTTTTGCCTCAGAGCCAGGAGTCTTCTGTCCTCTGTCAACGCTCATGAAGCTTGGTAGGCTAACCCTTCATAGCTCGTGACACTAGGTGTTTGCTTTTTGAGAAGCAAAAAATTAGTTTTGAGTCTGGCTTTTTACTGCACTCTCAGAGGTAATGAATCCTGTCCGCTGCGCCCTTGCGTAGCCCCAGCTGAGGTAGGATTTAGGCCGGTAAGATCCATATCCCTTCCAATATTAAAACGCCTTGGCTTATGAATCTGAGCTTTCTGTGGAGGCAAAGGGCCACCAAATACAAGGCGAATATTTCACTGATGTAGAGACAAATGCCAAGAAGCCAGGCAGTGCTTGGCTTACCAAATAGAATAAAAGAGGCTGTTACCTCAAACTACCACAAGGAACACAAGCCAGGTTAAAATTTAAAAATTAGTCTGCTATGCAGGAAATAATGACACAAAGGTGACAGTAGCCAAATAGGATTTGGCCACGAGATGACTCTAGCTGTGCCCACTTTGGGGATGGGCAATGAAATAGGACAAATTCTCTATAGGTACCTAATATTACCTTCTCAAGTAGGTACTTATTCAAATTACCAAAATGGTAGCTTTAACAGAGTAAGTTAATGCAATTTAGCAATAGAAGCAAGCATTGACTTTAGCCTTCAACTTGATTAGTAGAATTGGTCAACATATTCTACTAATTTCAGAAACAAACTATTTAAACATTTTAGGTTAGGGGCACCTGGCTGGCTCAGTTGGAAGAGCATGCGACTCTTGATCTTGGGTCATGGGTTTGAGTCCCATGTTAGGTGTAGAGATTACTTGGATAATAAATAAACTTCTAAAAATTTAAAAGAGAAGATCACTGTAAACTATCTTCATCTTTGAAACTATCTTTAATCACTTAAAACCTCTTCAAAACATCTAAGTCTAAATAATGGGATGGAATGAATAAAAATATGTTTTATGTGGAGTGCTTGGTGGCTCAGGTGGTTGGGCATCCGCTTTGCTCAGGTCATGATCTCACAGACTGTGAGTTCAAGCCCCACATCAGGCTCTGTGCTGACAGCTCGGAGCCTGGAGCCTGCTTCAGATTCTGTGCCTTCCTCTCTCTCTGCCCCTCCCCCACCCATGCTCTGTCTCTCTCCTTCAGAAATAAACATTTAAAAATTTTTTAAAAATATATATGTGTTTTATGTGACAATAAAATGTTTTCTTGGTGATCTGGTTAATGATTTTTTGTTTCTTTTATAATTAATGTTTGTAAATAAGACAGACATTGAAGAAGGATCAAAGAGGTTGTATTTCTGTGTGTCTCTGGAGATGCACTTTATCCAAATATGGCATTATCTGAAAAATAAAAAATCAGAAGTATTTGTTATACCACGTATGCTACATTTTATAGTTCCAAAATAACCCTGAGGGCAGACAGGATGAGTACTGCTTCACAGGTAAAGAAAGTAAGGCTTAGAAACACTAAGTGACTAAAAGCGTGAGACTAGTCAATGGCAGAAGCAGAACTTGAATCCAAATGCAATGTACTGAATGTCTTTGTCCTCCTGCCCAAATTCCTATGTTGAAGCCCTAATCACAATGTGATGGAGTCAAGACATGGGGGCTTTGGGAGGTAATTAAGTCACATGAGTGGAGTCCTCATAAATGGGATTAGCACTCTTAGAAGTAGAAATCAAAGAGCCAGCTAGCTCCTTCTGCCATGTGACAACACAGCAAGAAAACAGCCCCCCGTGAGCCAGAGAGAGGGCATTTGTCAAGAACCCCACTGTGCTGGCATCCCGAAATCAGGCTTCCAGCCTCCAGAACTGTGAGAAATGAACGTTTGCTGTTTAAGCCACCCTGTCTGTTGTAACTGGTTATAACAGCCTGAACCAAAATACCTGCATCTTCTGTTTTGAAGGCTTGTATGTTTACGTAAGACTGTCCCTCTTTCGGCCTCCACATCTCCAACTAGAAGACTGAAAAGAGTTTGGAGATCTCTGGCTAAGAAAACTCATTCCCTGGTCTATCATTCACTATTGATAGAAGCAAAGAGGAGTCCCCAGAAGTCCCAAGTGCTCTTAGCAAAATCCCCAACACTTCTCATCCTTAACACTCATGGCCTGACCACTGCTTGAGACCATTAAGACCAATCTCATTCTGTTCCTTTTCCCTGTTTACTTTGGCTACCTCAAGAAGCCAGGAGTTCTGAGAGAGAGAGAAACCAAGAAAAAGACTGTTCACTGTAAAGAACAAACTGACGGTTACCAGCTGGGAGGTGAGTGGGGGATGGGTCAAATAGGTGATGGGGATTAAAAAGCACACTTAGCACGATGAAAATAATAAGAATAAGAATAACAAAATAAAAACAAAGGGGAAACAAAGAAGCCAGGAGTTCTGGGTTGTCCCACGTGCCCCGGATGCCAACCCCATGCTCTGGGAGCCCATGCATCCCTTCCCTAGCACTTCCCATCCTCCTGCTTTATGTTTCCCCATAGCACTTACCCACTTATAATACGTGCATCTATCCACTCAAATACCTACTGAAATCTAAGTTTTATAAGGCAGAGGTTTTCTCTATCGCTGTATTGCCAAGCACATAGAGTAGTGCCTGACAGAAAGTAGATACTCCTAAAAATTTGCTGAATGAATGTGTTTCTTCCTCTAACACAGGTATGTATAAAGGAAAAGAGTAAAGTGCTTTCTAATTCTTACTGTATACATCCTGGGGCGCCTGGGTGGCTCAGTCGCTTAAGCATCTGACTTTAGCTCAGGTCATGATGTCGCGGTTCATGGGTTCGAGCATCACGTCAGGCTCTGTGCTGACAGCTCGGAGTCTGCTTCAGATTCTGTGTCTCCCTCTCTCTCTGCCCCTCCCCCACTCATGCTCTGTCTCTCTCTCTCTCTCTCTCTCTCTCTCTCCCTCTCTCTCTCAAAATTAAAATAAAACATTAAAAATTTTTAATTATTGTATAGGTCCAGCAAAACGTACCTTCTTATTATCTTCTTCCATTTCTAAAGATTATTCTACAGCAACAAATGTGCCCCGGGAGACTCTAAGTTTGTGAGCCATTGCCCAAGAGCACGACTACGGGTCTCAAGAGGAACGAGGTTAAGATTTACCATGACTTCTGGAAAAATACATACTATCTCCTAATATTTATTCGACTACCAAATGAATATTTTCTATGTGCCTAATTTATGTCTGACACCATTCTTGGAATAGAATGGACAAAGCAGTGAAAAAACAGACATCATCTCTGCTTAACCCTACGGAGGAAAAGAAAGCCAGGTATGGTATTGCAGGATATTGGAGAGTTCTTTTAAAGTGTGTTTTGGTTTTTTTTTTTTTTAATTTGAGAGAGAGAGAATGAGCAGGGGAGGAGTAGAGAGAGAGGGGGACAGAGGACCCAAAGCGGACTCTTGTGTTGACAGCAGAGAGCCTAATGTGAGGCTCGAATTCCTGAACTGGGATATTGTGACCTGAGCCACAGTCAGAAGCTTAACTGACTGAGCCACCCAGGTGCCCCAGGATATTGGAGAGTTCTATTTATATAGGATGGTTCCTGATTAATTGGATTTTGAACAAAGATCTCAATAAAGTGAGGGAAAGAGAGAGAACTCCAGGCAGAGGGAATGGCATGTGCCAAGTCCCTGAGATGGGAACCAGAATGTTATGCACCAGGAACAGGAAGAAAGCCATGGTAGTTAAGTGAAATGAGGCCAGGGACAGTGGAGAGATAAGGATGAAAAGATAATTAGGGGCTTGTTCATTGAGAGCCTATAAGCACAGGAGAAGGTGTGTGGATTTCACCTAAGTGTGCTGTGAGACCATAGACCAGTTTTGAGCAATGAATAATGTATCTAATACATGTTTTAAAAAGATCACTCAGGCTGTTGTGTAAAGAAGTGTGGGAGGCAGCAAGCACAGAGGCGGGAGGACAGCTGGCAGGCTCTACTTTGGGAGAGAGATGATTATGGATTGAATCAGGGTGATAGTGGTCAGATTCAGGACTGATTTTGAAGGAACAATTGATAGGACTTCCAGACAGATTGGATGTGGAATGTGGGACAAAGAAGAGTGTCAGACGTACTCCTAGATTTTTGACCATTTTCTGAAATGAGGAGGGGGAAGGGGTGAGTATGTATGTTTGGGGGCGGAGGATAGGAATTCTTTTTGGCAATGGTAAATTTGAGATATCAAGTAGAGGGGAAGTCCTCATGGATGCGTTTCAAACTCAGGAGAAAGGTCAAGGCCAGAAATAGAAATGTGGGAGTCATCAGAATTAGGATGGTATTTTTAAGTCCTGTAACAGGTTGAAGACCAGCAAACTGTCGCGTTGAGATCACCTAAAAACTAAGTGTAGTTGATCAGAAGCAGGTAATCTTATCTAAAAAGGATGTTATTTTACAGTTAATGGTGTTTATCATTTAATTGAGTACATATTTGTGAATGGTTTACTGCAGTAATATGTTCATCATGTTTTATAAGTAATGTCCCATCTCCTTATTTTACAAATGAGGATTTTCTCTTTGCATCTGTTGGCTTCCTGGGGGAGAGGGTACTCTCTGATATATATCTGTGTTCTCAGTTTAGTGTGGCAGGGCCAAACTTCTGGTTTGGAATGGGGCAAGTTCTCTCTTGGGGTGAGTTCACCGTTCACTGCTTTTAAGCCAGTTTCTCCAATATAAATAGTTTTCCAGTAACAAAGCCAACATTTTAACCTCCAACTATCTGTCAGTTGATATAAACTCAGGAACAGAAGGGTCTTATTGTTGACCTTTTCAAACCTTAACAGTATTCAGAATAAAGTATACACTCAAAAAAATGTTAGCGCCCTTCTCTATATCCATGCACTTTCTACTTGTGGAAATAAAAAATAAATAAGCCCCAATATCCCTTATTTATCCTTGACGAAAATTAAAGTTGAAGCCAAAGACCTTGATTTTTAATTAGAGATTAATGAGAAAACCATGGGAAAAAATTCTAATAAGCTTGAGAATAAACAGCACCGGGTCAGTAATTACCTACCATTTGTTCAAACAAGTGTTTCTCAACCTTTTTGGTCTCAAGATCCATTATATTCCTACAAATTATTGAAGATTTTATCAAGGTTTTGTTCATGGGTGTTGTACCTCTCAATATTTACATTAGAAATGTAAACTGAGGGAAAAAAATTAAAACTTAAGAATACAAGCCCACATTCCATTTAATGGTCAGAAGAATGATGTGATTGCACATCACATTGCTTCTGGAAAACTCCAATGTATTCCCATGAGAGTAAAAAAGGCAAATAATATCTCGGCATCCTCATGAAAACTTTGACCCTGTGGGGTCCTGAAAAAGACCTGAATACTCAGAGGTTCCCACACCACCATTTAAGAATGAATAGTTTAGACTAAAAAAGAAAAAGCATGAATTTACATGCTAATTACCAGAACATTTCAATTAACTCCATGCTTATTCTGTATCTTGTCATCATAATGCTGAATTTCTATTTAAGCCTGTTTATTTAAAAGAACAAAGAGCTTTTCTGCAAGATTTAATGTTCCAGAATTATTGGCTTATAACTTTGGTATCATTAATATTGGTTATGGAAATTATATTTGTTAGACTCTGTTTTGTAGAAAACCATGTGTATTCGTGTAAAATGGTAAACTGTGTTTATTATAGAAGGTGGATATTACCCTCCACTATTAAGCTTGTGAGCCTAACCAATTCTATGTGGTTTAACTCACCTAGTACTGAGTAATTCAAGCAGAATAAAAGATTATGCAGATCCACTTAGAATTAGGAACACTAAAGGCCCTTGTAAAGAGTTATTTTTTGAGTAAAATTAACACATGGCTGTTACAGATTAACTTTAAAGCACAATGGAGAATCTCGGTTTTTTTTTTTTAATTTTTTAATGTTTTTATTTATTTTTGAGAGAGAGAGAGAGAGAGAGAGCACAAGTGGGGAAGGGGCAGAGAGAGACAGAGGGAGACACAGAATCTGAAGCAGGCTCCAGGCTCTGAGCTGTCAGCACAGAGCCCGACGCGGGGCTCGAACCCACGAACCGCGAGATCACGACCTGAGCTGAAGTCAGATGCTTAATCAGCTGAGCCACCCAGGTACCCCAAGAACGTCAGTTTTCAATGCCACACTGTATCACCCTCTTTACACCACTTACCAAGAGCATGGGGGTAAATGTAAAGTCACAACCCCCTCATCAAAGAAGTTAAATCTCCAAAATACTGATTTTTCTTGTTGCAGATCTAACTTAATCGCGTGTTGTTTGTATTTAATACAATTACACTCTACTTTATTTTTTTTTAAACATGAAAAAAATGCCATCAGATGCTTGTCTTGACTTGGAAACAAGTATTCACAATCAAAAATGGTTACTCTTTCTCTTCCTCCTCCTGAGAAATAATACTACCACCACCATCAACCCCCACACCAACCTCCCTCCACATTGTACTATTGTTAATCAGGGCTTTTTGTTTGATATTTGTCATCAAAATCACTTCCACTGTATCTCAATTTTGTACATGAAATTTTTGCACAGGCAACAAATTGGTGAGATAGGTAGTCTCTGGAGCTTTTGTGGGCTATTATAATTATCTATAACAACTTCTCTCAAAATATGGCTCTCGGGCCTTCAGCATCAAAATTCCCTTAGCCTGATGAAAACACGGATTCTAGGACCAAAGGAGGGCCTACGGAATGAGTCAGTCGAGAGGTGGAGCTCAGGATTCTGGAAGCACAAGAAAAAGAAAATCTCTGGTCTACAGCAGATCTTATATCCACTAACCTAGTTTACTGATGCTTTTCACCTCAGACAGACCTCCTTTAAACTGTCCCAGAGCGATACTTACTGAACCTCTCTCAACCCCAGAAATTCTCCTCAAGTTTATTTATAAATCCCTCCTGTCAGTTGGGGATGGAATCCTACCATACATAACAACTTACTTTTTGCAGGAAAGTGCTTCTTCTCGGTGTGAACCAGGAGACTCAGTGTGACCCAGGAGCTCCTGCCACTGTCAGGAACGGGTTCTTTGATTTGGGTGTGAGTAAAGGACTGGTAGGCACCACTGAAATGCCTCTTTTGAACTCTCAATAAACTGACTTGATTGCTTCTTTCCACAAAGCAGTTGGAGTCACGCTTTTCGTTTATCTCCTCCAGGAGATGTTTTTTGCTAGCTTTAAGTTTTTTAATGATTTCATTGGTTCTGTTTTTAGAGGTCATTATGGTGACAAACTAATCGTCAAGTGATTCTTAGTATCTGAAACAAATGAAAAAATACAATCAGTTGCTGCTTGACCTAGCAGCCAGTATTCACCATCAGGTTTTTACCAGTTCTTTCTTCTCCTCCTGTAAAATACCACCACCACTGTGCCCCTGACCCCACATCTCACTCCATTTTTATTATTGTTTCCTAAGGTCTTTTTGTTTTTTGATGTTTCTTCGGAGAAAAAAAAAATCATAAAAAGAGGATTGTAGTAAGAAAAGATATTTTGTTTTTGAAATTGATACTATGTATTGATTCTTGCTTTTAGGAACTCTCATTGTTTATTTTGATTATAAAAATAATACATAGTCATTGTAGACAATTAAGAAAATACAGAAAAGCATAAGGTAGCATTGTCTAGAGACAATGAAATTAACATTTTGGATGTTTCTTTCCCAATAAATATCTAAAGGGATTTTATTATAAAAAGTGCGGGGAGGGGCGCCTGGGTGGCGCAGTCGGTTAAGCGTCTGACTTCAGCCAGGTCACGATCTTGCAGTCTGTGAGTTCGAGCCCCGCGTCAGGCTTTGGGCTGATGGCTCGGAGCCTGGAGCCTGTTTCCGATTCTGTGTCTCCCTCTCTCTCTGCCCCTCCCCCGTTCATGCTCTGTCTCTCTCTGTCCCAAAAAAAAAAAAAAAAAAAAAAAAGTTGAAAAATAAAAATTAAAAAAAAAAAATAAAAAGTGCCGGGATGGGGCCCTGGGTGGCTCGGTCGGTTAAGTGTCCAACTTTGGCTTAGGCCATAATCTCATGGTTCATGGGTTCGAGCCCTGTGTCAGGTTCTTTGCTGACAACTCAGAGCCTGGACCCTGCTTCACATTCTGTGTCTCCCTCTTCTCTACACCTCCCCTGCTTGTGCTTTGTCTCTCTCTCTCAAGAATAAATAAACATTAAAAAAAAAAGTACAGGGGCACCTGGGTGGTTCAGTCAGTTAAGCATCTGACTCTTAATTTCAGCTCAGGGTTGTGAGATTCAGCCCTGTGTTAGGCTCTGCACTGGGCATGGAACGTGCTAAAAATTTTCTCTCTCTCCTTCTCCCTCTGCCCCTTTCCTGCTCATTCTCTCTCTCTCTTTCTCCTACTCTCAAAATAAATCAATATTTATTTTAAAAAGTACAGAAAAAAGACATTAAATTGGCTATGGCAGGACATGAACTTAAAAACATAAAGTGTTGTTAAGTATTTACGAAGAATTTGCTTGTTAGGGCTATAAATTTGTCTTTTCAGGCATGTGAAGTACTTAAAAAATCAAATATGTTAAATTTATGGAAGAAGTTTAAAATATTTAAAGTATTAACTAAGTTTGTCAATGGACTACTTAGAGGTGTTTAGTATTTTCAACTTGAATTAACTGAACATTAATTTCAGAGAAAGTGAGGGTGATCAGAATTTAAACTTTTTAAATTATATCTCCTCTAACACTTTGATTCTTTATCCTGCCTAGGAGATGTACAAATGAAATCAAATTGGGACATGACTAAAGAAAAAGAAAAGAAAACAAGGTAATTGTCTCTTAGGTACTTTCGAGCTAAATTTATATTCTGTTAAAAGCCCATTACATATGTTTACTGCAAATGAAATCTAGACATGTTAGTTAAAAGCTCACTGAGGAGATCACAAAATTTAAACTCTCATTACAAATTACCTGGAAACTGGAGCCAACTAAAATTAGACACAGTAAGAGTCTAACAGCAAGAGCATGAATTTTTGAGTCCGATTTGGTCCCTATTCAAGCTATGCTAACTGTATGACTGCAGTTAAGTTACCTTCTCTGGGCCCTCAGTTTCCTTGCTCCGTGCTGTCAGTGCAGAGCCAGATGTGGGGCTAGAATTCACGAACCCGTGAGATCGTGACCTGAGCAGAAATCAAGAGTTGGAAGCTTAACCCCTGAGTCTCCAGGTGCCTCTCCTTGTATGTTAAGTGGAAATAATACCCAACTCACAGAGTGTCATAAGGATTAAATAACTTAATACATACAAGAGCCTAATATAGCCAATCCTCAATAAATGGTAACTTTAATATATCAGGCACAATGAAATAAGGGATTTGTTCAGCTGGATGTACAATATTTTTTCATTTGGGTTTGTTTGTTTGTCCCTCCAGTTATTAATCTGTTTACTTGCCATGCAGCCAGAACCAGCTACATAATTTGTGGGGCCCAGTGAAAAATGAAATTGCAGGGCCCTGTTGAAAATTCATGGGCCCTTTTGAACATGGGGGCCTTGTGTTAGTGCAGAGGTCACATGCCTATGAAACTGACTCTGTGTATGACATAGTAACAGGATGGTTTCTATGGTTACTTCACCCAGTTTTACAGTCTCTTAAGTGGAGATAAATAAGGTGTATAACATATGACTTTTTAGGGGCACCTGGGTGACTCAGTTGGTTAAACATCCAACTTCAGCTCAGGTCATGATCTCACGGTTTGTGAGTTTGAGCCCCGCATCGGGCTGTGCACTGACAGCTCAGAGCCTGGAGCCTGCTTCAAATTCTGTGTTTACCTCTCTCTCTGCCCCTCCCCCTCTTGTGCTGTGTGTGTGTCTCTCTCTCTCTCAAAAATAAATAAAAATTTTTTAAAAATTAAAAAAAACATATGACTTTTTAAAGAGCTTTGAGTGGCACCTCGCTGACTCAGTTGGTGGAGCATGTGACTCTTGGTCTCAGTTTGGAAGTTTGAGCCCTTGTTGGGTGTAGAGATTACTTTTTAAAAATCAAAACACACACACACACACACACACACACACACACACACGTGTGTGTGTACCTCGATACTTATAGCCTTATTACCAACAATAGCCAAACTATGGAAACAGCCCAAATGTCCATCAACTGATGAATGGATAAAGATGTGGTATATATATTTATAATGAAATATTACTCAGCCATCAAAAAGAATGAAATTTTGCCATTTGCAATGACATGGATGGAGCTTGAGTGTACTATGCTCATTGAAACGAGACAGGCAGAGAAAGACAAATACCATATGACTTCACTCATATGTGGAATTTAAGAAACAAAACAGATTAACATATGGGAAGGGAAAAGAAAAACAGAGAGAGAGAGAGAGGGAAACAAACAATAAAAGACTCTTAGTGATAGAGAACAAACCAAGGGTTGGTGGGTGGGTGATGGGTATTAAGGAGGGCACTTGTTATGGAGTACTGGGCGTTATATGTAAGCGATGAATCACTAAATTCTACTCCTGAAACCAATATTACACTGTATGTTAACTAACTAGAATTTAAATAAAACTTTGAAATAAATAAATACAAATAGGCAAAAAAAACCCAAAAATAAAAAATAAAGGACTTTGAAAATATTAAGCATGTATATACAGTACATCCTCATTATTCATGAATTCCACCTTTGCAAATTTGCCTACTCATAAACACTTATTTGTTGTCTCAAAATCAATACTTGTGGCATTTTAATAGTCATTCCCAGAAATGCACAGAGTAGCAAAAATCTGAGTCTCCTTGATGTGCATATTCCCAGCTAAGGTCAAACAAGGGGACATTCCGCCTTCCTGATTCAGCTTTCATCCTATAAACAAGTGTCCTTTTCCTGATCTGTTTAGTATTACTAGGGTTTTTTGTTTGTTTGTTTTTCTTTTTTTTTAGAATGCTCCCCAAGTATAGTGCTAAAGTGCTGGCTAGTGCTCCTAAGCAGCAAGAAGGCTGTAATGTGCCTTATGTGTGTTAGATAAGCTTTGTTCAAGCATGTATAGTGCTGTTGGTTGTGAGTTCAATGTTAATGAATCAACAGTATGTATTAAATAATTATACATACAGATACATACATGAAATAAGGTTATATATTGATTGGTTGACAAAAATCTTATTACCAGAGACTCACAAGGACCTATCCCTGTATTTCCCCTAAGAGCAATTGACTGAGTATTTGCTAATTCAATACTTGGGGCCACTTTATAGAACATAACTATAAACATAACTATAAACATAACTATAAACATAACTGCAAAAACAAGAATCAACTGCATAGATGTAGAAAATATACTCCTGTTTCTACAGGTATGTTATTATAAATTACCTTTAATGTACAGCAACCCAAAGCCTATTTGAAGTCCACTGGTTTGGATCAGCCCACTGAGATATTACCTTGGTGATGGGACATTATGAGCTAAGCCATTCCAACTTTGTTGTATTCCTAGAACCCTAATTAAGAGAAGTTTTGGAGTTAGAGAGACCATTTACTTATCAGCCATGTATCCTCTAATAAATTACTCAATCTCTCAATATCAATCTCTTCATCTGGGATAAAGATACCTATTTCATTAAGTTGTAGGTTTGTGTGTATACTGTAGGAGGTAGGGAAGAAGTTGGAATTCAATGAGATGTGCATGGAAAGCTCTTTACATTGTGCCTGGCATCAATTTATTACACATACTGATATTTGTTGAACACCTACTCTGTGCCTGGTGTTGTTCTGGGTACTGGGGACAAATGGATACCTATCCCAATGGAGCTTATAGTCTAAAGGTTTAAGGTAGGTACTTAGTAAACCATAGCTATTTTTATTGGTTTTATTAAAACTTCTTATTTCACTTGGGGAATTATTTTATTCATACGTCTTTTTTTTTTTTTTTTTATCAGAAGAGGAAGCCTCCCTGTAAAAAAAATCTTCAGAAATCCAAAAGTAATCATTTCTTTTTCTTTTTACAGGAATACAGGATAGTAGAAATAAGACTGGTATTGAAGAGAGCAGTTCACAATGCCAGAGAAATGAATTCCCTAAAGAAGTATATGAAGGGTCAGCAAAAGAAGACCACCCAACTCTGATGAGTTTGGTGTCTCTGATGAGACCAGTGCAGGGCGGCTGCTGAAGATAAGAAGGTATTTTGCTGTTGGTTTTGTTTTTTTCGTAAAGCTCCCAGATAATCCAAAAGGCTTATCAAGAGATCTAATTAGTTGGGCACAACCCTGGCACCTGTGGGCCAGGGGCTAAATCCTCCCTCGCCAGAGTGCAACCTGGAAGAATATTTCCGCATCTGTGAGCTTCCGCGTCCTTAGCTGAAATGGGCTGATATCAGTACTGAGGTATTGTGAGGATGAAATGAGACAACAGATGAAGGGACTTGTAAACTATAAAGTATATAAAGCAAGTGTTGGGGAGGGAAAATTTTCCTCTAACTTCAAGATCCTTCTGGCTGGTCTAAGAATTGAATTGACATAAGACAGATAACAGGAAAGAATCAAAGTTAATTTGTACGTACAGAGGTCCTACAGATACGACCAAGGCTGGCAGCTTGTTTTATACAAAGAAACAATAAATTAGTGAGGAGTTGACAGGATAAAGAAAACTTATGTTTGGGAACTTTAACTAGTAAGAATTTCGAAACAGAATTTGGACTGGGGCAGTAAGTTAGTAAAAGTAAGAAGGTTTGTTTATAAAGGCTTCTTCACCCTGAATTCTCTCTCTCTGATGATAAGGATGTCTCTCTACCTCCTGGTACAGGGAGGGTACCTTTCACATGGGAGATTAATTTCTTGCTTTCTGGAGACAAAGGAGTGTCAGGGTCTCCTTTTTGCACTGGCTGTTTCTTAAGTAACTTTAACTCAAAATAATCAAGATGCCAAAGTGGCATATTTTGGGGTAGCCTGCCCTGAGCCCCAACACAAGCATTATAAGTTTTTTCTAAAATGTACATTGGTTAGATTAGTTTATCAATTCAGAAAGTTATGTGTGTTGTATCTCAGAGTAATGCTCTATCATTATTTTACAAGGCAATCATTTGTCACATAAGAGAGCCAATTTGAATAATTCTTAAGCCAACAATTTTTTCTCGCTCAAAGGTTACTCTTCCAATAAAGATTTTAGGCTACATTCTAAGGTATCCTATCCCCATTTTCCTAGATTTACTCTTATTTGCTATGATGGGTAGGCCACCACAGGATGTGATGCTTAAGCATGAGCATTATTTTGAGCCAAAAACAATCAAGGCCCAAACGGTTCAGGAAGAAACTTTGACTTTCCCCTTGGCTGCCTAAAAGAATTCAAATAGAGGACCTGGTCCAGAAAGGGAGCAATCACCGCAGATAACTACAGTATAATATGAACTACGTTGGTGGACAGGGAGGAACCAAGTTTGTTAAAATTTCTCTATATCTCATTGTTTCTATATGGCCCTGCAAACATTTACTTACTGAAAATTTATCTTTTTCATCTTCCTGGGATTTTCTTTACTTCCCTTTGAAGTCTCAAACCCCTACTTTCATCTCCATTGTTCAGGATGACATATATATCCCCACTTTCCTGACTGTCTTTGGAATCTCTCATGTTTATGTGGATTTCCTGTACATTCATAATTAAATTGGATTCTGTCCTGACATAATCTATCTCATGTCAATTTAATTCTTAGACCAGTTAGATGAATCTTGAATGGGAGAGGAAAATTTTTCCTTCCCAACAATTGTTTTCATCTTGAAATAATCTGCATGCCAAATGGTACATCTTGGGGCCACTGTTCTGAATCCTTACAGTTCTCTCCTCTGAAACTTCCCTGGAATTTTTACATATTAAAAGCTAAGTTGGTGACTGTGGAAAGAGAAAATGGGTTAGGAGCCAAGAGATCTGCAAAGGGAGAGAAAAACAGAGTAGAATGAGGAGCAAACAGAAAAGAACAAATCAAAGCACATGTCCCATACAACATTAAACCAGTTCCCCAATTCTGGAAATAGGTCGGTGCAACAAAATGTCTGAACTTCATTTACCTGATGAAAAATATTAATCCTTTCTTTTAACAGATATAAGCTAGATGCTATTTGCAGTATTTGATTTACATGGAAGTAGCATTTTTCACTGATGATTGCACAAACTTCTCCTTGCTGGGCAGTGTATCTAGGGTACATTGGTTTTGGAGTGCCATGCAGGCTAAGCTGTTAACTTCTGACTCGAGTATTTTCAAAGTTTGCATAGTGATATCAAACTCTTGTTCCATTACCACAGAGAGATTTCGGATTGCTTTTCCCAATTCATAACCTCCAAAGTTTGGAAATACGACCCTCAATGCTGATAAAAAACCTTGGAGTTGTGATGTACAAGCAGATTTTTTGACTTCCCGAGTGATACATTTACATAGCACGCGTTTAAGAACAGAGGAGCCCACGTTTGTAATTTGCCTGGCATTTAGGGTGGAGTATTCAGTGACAGAAGAGGCCAAGTATCCAAGTTCACATCATTCTGACCATTTAGGTGGGAACGCTTTACATACTTTGTTGCCACATAAAGTAGAAAGACCAGTGTGGTTTACAGACAAGGTTGGAGTTGAACCAACTCCAGGACCTGTAATTTCCAGGACCTGGAGTATTCCATGACTTTTGCCATCGGTAAAGTGAACTTTCATACATTTCCATGATCCATGAGTTCCTGTCAATCTGTAAGATTGCAGACTACTATAGTTGTTCTAGGAAGCCTATAGTCTGGTTTGGGCAGCTGTAAAACTTGGTTCTGGCAGTCAGGAATAAAGGCGGGTTTTAAAATTGGGTGGAGAAAGGATAAAGAGGTCTGTTTGGGGGCTGCATATTTAGTAGCTCTGTCAGTCCTATCATTTCCGAAAGATATAGCATCAGTTTTCTTAGTAGGGGCTGAACAGTGAACACTGACAGTTCTAAAAGGGAGATGAAGAGCTTGTGGTAGGCAGCAGTTATATGCCCATTAGCAATGGGAGTACCTGCAGAATTGAAGAATCCAGAGGATTTCCAAATGGTGCCAACAGCATATTTGGACTCTGTGTAAATAGTAGCAGTTTTCCCTATGTCAAACTATAATCTCTAGTAAGAGCTGTGAGTTCAGCTGCTTGGGCTGACTTTACAGTGGGCAAAGAACATGCCTCCATTGTTTCCTATGGGGAAACTATGGCATAACTAGTTATGTTTCCCCATAAATGTCATTAACAGGAGCCATCAAAAACTAGAAGTTAAGTCTGGGTTGTCTAAAGGGATGTCTGAGAAATCCTCTCATGGCTTTGAGACCATTTCTATAGTTGTAAGGCAATCACCGGGAATAGCGTGGGCTCTCCATTGTCAGGGAGGGGTAGTAAGGTAGCTGGATTTAAAGTGTTACAACGATGTGAGATGATGGGAGGGCTAGTCAAAAGAGCTTGTTTGTAAGTGGTCTGTCACTGTGTAGAGAGGTGCCGTGTCTTATGAACTCGTAAGTGAGCAGACACAGCATGGGGAACGCACAGGTGAATGGGGGAACCTAACGTAAGAGTACTGGCTTTGTCAACCAAGGTGGCAGCTGTGGTCACCACAAATAAATAAACATGGGGGTCAAGCCAATGCCACAGGGTCTAACTGGCATGAGAAATATGCTATTGGTTGTATCTGAGAGCAAAAGATTGTCCTGGAATGCTTGCAGCAATGCCATTATTTTCATGGCAGTATAGATGAAAAGGTTTGTTAAAATTAGGTAAACCAAGAGCTGGGGGTGTTGACAATGTTAGTTTCCAGGCTTGAAAGGAGGTTAATGTCTCTGAAAGCCAGGAAATGGGCTCTGGCTGGTGTCTGGGAGAAGGGCATACAGAGGTTTAACAAGGTCTACAAAATTAGGAATCCTTTGGCTGCAATAGTCAGCTGCCTCCCACCCCCCCCCCCCAATTTACATAACCGTTGATTTGTTTCAGGGAGATAGATGGACAAAATTGATGGATGGTGTTGTGGAGTAAGCTTCTGATGCCCTGAGATGTCTCATGTCCTAAGTAGTTAGTGGTTGTTTGCAACCATTCAAGTTTAGATCTGGAGGCTTTATGGTCTCACTCAGCCAGTGCCTTTAAGGGGATGAGGGAGTCTATACAAGTTCCCTACTTAGTTTGATTACCCCCTGATTAAAATCAGAGGTGACAGGTTGAGATAAATCCTCGGAGCAGATGGTAGAGAAAGTCACATGAGTGTCAATTAAGAAATCCAATTCCTGATCCTCATTTTAAGGTTAATGGTGGGCTCTGGGGTGTGACTGAGGACCGGCTGGCACTGTCATTCAAGGGGGAATTGTCCCTCAGGAGAAAAACACACTCTCTGAGGGTGATAGGGTTTAGGGAAATTGCTTCTTAAATTTTCCTCTTTCTTAATACAGGACAATTTCTCTTCTGGTGACCTGGATTCTTGCAATATCTGTGCTTGTCTGGAGGCGAATAGGGGGAGATCTGAATGGGCCTTGAATTACTCTGAGTCCTGCTTTTGCCTTTCCAAAGATTCAGGTTGCAAAGCAGGAATTGTTGCTATCAGTTCTTTTTCTCCTGCTTTCCTGCAAGCTATTTTCAAAGAATTAAGTAGCTGCCTTCAGGGGCAGCTGGGTGGCTCAGTCGGTTAAGCGGTTAAGCGTCCAACATCGGCTCAGGTCACAATCTCATGGCTTGTGAGTTCGAGCCCCACATCAGGCTCTGTGCTGACGGCTCGGAACCTGGAGCCTGCTTTGAGTTCTGTGTCTCCCTCTCTCTGCCTCTCTCCTGCTCATGCACACACACACTCTCTCTCTCAGAAAATAAACATTAAAAAAATTTTTTTTTAAAGTAGCTGTCTCCATTATTATGCTTAGTGGTTGCCCTCACCAACAGAGCAGGTGGATTTGTTATTTAACATCCGGGAGAAAATTTCCCACTAAAGCAGAAATTAAAAGATTGCTATGTTCCAGGGCTTCTGGATTTAATGCAGTTTGTCTTTGAAAAGTATGTACAGAACATTCAACAAAGGCTTTTATGTGCTCAAAGAAGAGCTAAGTACATAGTTCATAGTACTATGTAGAGTGCTCAAAGGAGAGCTCAAAGAAGAGCTATTATGTGCTCAAAGAACAACTAAGTACATAGTTCAACCTCAGACCAATTTACTCTGAGGGGGAACACCTCGAACATTGCTCCTATGAAGCCTTAGATATCAGCCTCCAACTGAACTGTTTCCTGGTCATGTGCAGGAGGGGCTGGGAATAGCTAGGGCCATCTGTTTCCTTAGTGAGGGCGGTATTCTCCAGGGGACCATCTAGCTTGTCTCATAACCATCATATTGATGTGAAAATGTTGGGGATTATAGCCAATGACCAAGATAGAATTTTTGAGACATGTTCAATGTCTCAAAACAACATGTGAGAAGGTGGTTTTATTAAAACATGGGGACAGGATGGTGGGCAGAAAGAGCTGCACTGGGGTTGTGACGGGTGACTGATTATACCAGGGAGTTAGGGAAAATGTAAGTCTCTAAGGAATTTTGGAAGCAAGGTTTCCAGGACCTCGAGGGGGCTAGCTATGGTTAGGAAAGGGCCATTTATTACTGTCTAATAAAACCTTAGTTATGAGACCCTTTAGATATCTTTCAGGGGGCCATATGCTTAGAGTATATTTGCCAACATATATCTTGGGGGGTAGAGATAAAGGCATTTCAAAAAGAGTTTTTACACGTTTAAGTAGACTTACAGGATCCTGGGGGGTTGGCTAAGAGTGCCTTTTGCCCTCAGCGAAGTGTCATCATCCAGGCAGCTGACTTCCTAGAGGAAGGTCACTTTGCCTGTCTCAAGGACTTGTCAGTGGACTGTAAATTGTAAGGAAATTTAATTGTTTTCTTTTGCCTTTCTTTCCCACATCAATATAATCATGGGTGGGAAGAACAGTCCTTAATAGCCAGTCTAGGCCCGTGTGAGTGGGGTTGTAAATAGCCACTAATCTTTCTAATTTTTCTGTAAATTTGGTAGGATCCTCCCA
Source organism: Panthera onca (assembly GCF_046562875.1). Taxonomy (NCBI): domain Eukaryota; kingdom Metazoa; phylum Chordata; class Mammalia; order Carnivora; family Felidae; genus Panthera; species Panthera onca. The sequence continues at coordinate 33,408,941 of NC_138355.1, read as the reverse complement.
GAGCATAGGTTAAGGGGTTTTATTTTTATTTTTTTAATGTTTTTTAAAAATTTATTTTGAGAGAGAGAGAGAGCAGGGGAGGGATATAAAGAGAGGGAGAGAGAGAGAGAACACCGAGCAGGCTCTTCATTTTTCAGCACAGAGCCCGACGTGGGGCTTGATCTCAGGAACCGTGAGATCATGACCTGAGCCGAAATCAAGAGTTGGAAGCTTAACTGCCTGAGCCACCCAGGTGCTCCTAGGGGCTTTATAATTTAAAAGATCTGCTGCTGTCCTGGGGACATGAATTCTTTGCCAGGATACATCCACAAAGGACATGGCACAGGAATGCCTGCAACTGGCAGAACTTGATTACAGAGCCCTAGAAAGTGGGAAGAGTCGAATAATAAGAGCAAAGCCCTGTTGCTCTTCCTGGGTGCTTTTGCTCAGTTCACTTGCTGACATTCAGTATTTACCTAAGTAAGTTGTTTTCCCTAGGATTAGAGGTCAGGCAGAAGTGCTCTGCAAATATTGTCAGGAAAGGGAAATTGTAACAGGCAGCTGGTTGTTAAAATGTTTTTTTTCCTGGGGAAGTTGGAGTTTTAAGATTCAAGGAGATGGGGCTGGGCTTTGAGAAGGGGAGTTTATTTTATTTTATTTTATTTAAAAAAATTTTTTTAATGTTTATTTTTGAAACAGAGAGAGACAGAGCATGAACGGGGGAGGGTCAGAGGGAGAGGGAGACACAGAATCCGAAGAAGGCTCCAGGCTCTGAGCTGTCAGCAAAGAGCCTGACGCGGGGCTCCAACTCACAGACCATGAGATCATGACCTGAGCCGAAGTCAGAAGCTCAACCAACTGAGCCACCCAGGTGCCCCAGAGAAGGGGAGTTTAGACCAAGGGTCCAGATCCAAAACTTTGCTTTCACAGTCTGTCTTTGCAAATGAACTCTCTAGATCTTTGTGAGAGCTGCATATTTTACACTGTCTTGTGGGATGCCTCTTGTGTCCTTGGTTAAGGCATAAGAAGGCTTAAGCTTGACTCACTACTGAGATGAATAGATCCTACTCATCAGTGGCCAGACAACAGATCTTCTAAATTAGAAAAACTACTGTATTTGAAAAATTTTAGAGAGCTCTCATCCTAAAGAATTGTCTTATTAAAATTAAAAAGTAGATACAAAAGAATGTAACAGCAAACCTCAGAGAATCCTTTTTCCAATATGAAAAAACAGAAATTAGTCCTTAGACCAAAAATTAAAACTCCGCATCCAACATAAGTTCTTCCTTCTTAAGATCCAAACAATTAAGCAGACCATCTTCTGGCACACCTGTTTATTTTATGTCTAAGAGCTGTGGTCCTGGAAACTGTAGGTATCTAAAAAGTAGGAAAAAAATAGTAAAATCTTACTAAGCTTGTTTTGTGTCCTGGGAGCTTGGCTTGGCTTTCTGCCTGCCTGGGACATGCTGGCTGTCAGTTCTTTCTTTTGGCTATCTTTGAGAATGATTCTGGATCTTGAGAAGGTAATAATCTTTGCACCCTCTTTGAAGACCCTTTGAAGGGTCCATAAAGTTGTTTAATACTGCCAGAAACATTTAGTATCCATCCCAGCTAAAAATTGACAGGATATTTAAAAAAAAACACATTTTTTAAGTAGCTATATGGTTAAAAATTGATCAGAAAGTGGAAGCTGATAGTCAAAGCCTGATAGGAATTTTTTTTTAGGTCTCCTCCCCTATGCTAAAATAAAACTATATACCCTGTTAAATAACAAAAATTCAACTGAGGACATTTTAATGGTCTAATTGGCTTTATTAGTTGATTCATGAATTGGGTAGCATCCTACCTAGGAAGTAGAGGGGAGCTCCAACGGGCTACAGAAAAGCAAAGGTTTTTAAAGGTAGACAGAAAATGGAAAAAAGAAAATTATTTGCAAAGAATCCATTGTTTCAGGCAAAGTTACCTTCTTAAAGGGAATGGGAAGGGCCCATGAGTAAATTTCCTAGTGCTGACCAGGAACTTTTCATGTTGACTACGTAAAGCTTGCACTCCTGGGGGGTTGAAACTGCAGTAAGGTTAGGTACTAAGCCTTTGGGTTACGGAATTGAGACTTTAACCTAATTGATGCCATTTTGGGCCTGTGGTTTTCTTTTTAACAATTTCCCCCCCTTTTGATCAAGCTCTCTGCTGTCAGCACAGAGCCCGCTTGGGATCCTCTGTCCCACTCTCTCTTTCTCAAAAATGTATAAACATTTTTTTTAAATGCAGCTCTAGAGGCAATGCAAAGTCTATCTATTGCTTTCACCAATCCTAAAACTTCCCCATTTTTCTCATAAGGCTTGTAAATTATTGACCTTAAAAAACCAAAGTTCTTACATTCTTTCTCTGTCCTTTCGAGATATAAATCTTACGTTTGTTGCCTTTGCAATATAAACACCCCAGGGGGTATCTAAAACAATGGCCACACTTGCCTAAGACTAAACGGGGTAGGAGCAGGAAAAATGACCTTTTAAAAAATACAAAGTGCTCCACAGCTTCCATAAGATTACTTGTCAAGAGCAAATACAAATCATGTGCCTTCTCCACAAATACTACTGGTAAAAAGCTTTAGCCATCCAAGTAGATAAACTTAACTTATATACTAGTGAGTTTTATATTGCTATACTTGATTCGTAGCTAACAATTTTTAATGGAAAGCTATAAAAACTCTGTTTTCTACATTACAAATATGGTGTTTTTCTACCTCCAGATGGTATTACCAGAATTAACTTGTAAAAAGAGCACTATATAACTGGCTTAAAATTAAGCACTTATAACTCGAGCAGTTCTAAATCTCAAAAATATAGTAGAAACTAAGCTAAATGTTTTTCAGGTTCATGTGATCTAGGAAATTTTTCAGTTAATAAAAGCAAAGTTTAAATTTGTTGGTTTAATAAATATAAGAAATACAGATGGCCAATAGACACATGAAGAGATGTTCAACATCACTCATCACCAGGGAAATGCAAATCAAAGCTCTAAGGACATACCACCTCACACCTGTCAGAATGGCTAACATCAAAAACAAGAAACAACAGGGGCGCCTGGGTGGCTCAGTCGGTTAAGCGTCCGACTTCGGCTCAGGCCATGATCTTGTGGTTCGTGAGTTCAAGCCCCACGTCGGGCTCTGTGCTGACAGCTCAGAGCCTGGAGCCTGCTTCAGATTCTGTGTCTCCCTCTCTCTCTCGGACCCTCCCCCGTTCGTGCTCTGTCTCTCTCTGTCTCAAAAAAAAAATAATAAACGTTAAAAACAAAACAAAACAAGAAACAACAAATGTTGGCGGGGATGTGGAGAAAATGGACTCCTCATGCACTGTTGGTGGGAACACAAACTGATGTAGCTACTGTGGAAAACAGTATGGAAGTTTGTCAAAAAATTAAAAATAGAACACTATATGATCCAGGAATCACACTACTGGGTGTGTACCCAAAGAAAATGAAAACACTAACTCAAAAAAATATATGCACCCCTATGTTTTTTGCAATATTATTGACAACAGCCAAGATATGGAAGCGGCCCAAGTGTCTATCCATAGATGAATGGATAAAGAAGATGTGATATATATGTAACATATACAATGAACTATTACATAACATATAATATATGAATGGAATATTCCTCAGCCATAAAAGGAATGAGACCTTGCCATTTGCCACGACATGGATGGACCTAGAGGGTATAACACTAAGTGAAATAAGTCAGTCAGAGAAAGACAAATATCATATTTCATTCATATGTGTAATTTAAGAAACAAAACAAGTGAACAAATAAAGGAAAAAAGAGACAAAAAACCACAGACCCTTAACTACAGAGAAGAAACTGGTGGTTACCAGAGGGGAGATCAATAGGGGGATGAGTGAAATAGGTGAAGGGGATTAAGAGTATACTTATCGTGATGAGCACTGAGTAAAGCATAGAATTGTTGACTCAGGGTGCCTGGGTAGCTCAGCCAGTTAAGCCTCTGACTCTGGCTCAGGTCATGATCTCACAGTTTGTGGGTTTGAGCCCCACATCAGCCTCTGTGCTGACAGCTCAGAGCCTGGAACCTGCTTCAGATTCTGTCTCCATCTCTCTCTGTCCCTCCCCCACTCATGCTCTGTCTCTCTCAAAAATAAATAAACATTAAAAGAATTGTTGACTCACTATATTGTACTCTTGAAACTAGTATTACATATGTTACTTACATTTCAATTTAAAAAAGAGAAAAAATGTATGATACAGATGCTGAAAAAAATAAGTCTTTAGAGTTATCAGCATTAAGTATGATACTTTTCCACCTTGGTTTACTAAAAGTCAAACAAGCTCATGTTATCTTTGTTACCAAAATTGTCAGCCTAAATAAATAAATAAATAAATAAATAAATAAATAAATAACTTAAGATGGTGGCTAACTGCTTTAATGTTTCATAAATTTTTCATGAGTAATCTTGGTATGATTATTTTTTTAAATGTTTTACTTATTTTTGAGACAGAGACAGAGCATGAGCAGGGGAGGGGCAGAGAGAGAGGGAGACACAGAATCTGAAGCAGGCTCCAGGCTCTGAGCTGTCAGCACAGAGCCTGACGCGGGGCTCGAACTCATGGACCATGAGATCATGACCTGAGCTGAAGTCAGAAGCTTAACCAACTGAGCCACCCAGGCGCCCCTCTCGGTATGATTATTAATAAATGAATTAAATAGATGTAAATATGCATCAAACTGGGTAAATTTCTGGAACTAATGAAAAAACTGAATTCAAGCCGAACAAGAATTAATTATATGGTACCAAGTGAACTGATGAGGATGATTTTAATTTTATGACTTGTTGTTTAAAATATAGTTGGTTCTTTAATCTTCTGTTTTATAGATAGAAGGAAGCCTTTCCTCTTAAGCTATGACTTATAGCAATTTGATAAATTATACCTTTGTAACCAGAATTGAAATATCTTTTTCTCCCTATCTGATCTCTCCAGAATTCAGAAACTCTCAGTGATATTCTTATATTTTCGTGGCAATATAGTTATTTGCCCAAGTTCATAAGAATCTGCTCTCCTTGTAACATGACACAGTTGGAAGATGGTTATATTACAAAGGGTTTGACTGGAATGTCATATTTGAAAGAGACATGCATAGATTTAGGTGTGACCAGACTGCTTTAAGGAACTAAGGTTGACTTTATGGAGTCAATAAAACTCCTTGGAAATATCAGCGTGGTACCTTCCTTGCAGGATTCCTAACAGCCTTACCAGTTGAGTAAGGAAGGTCACTTCCTGGCAGGTACAAGCCTCTCAGGATATTCGGGGGACCCCAAGAAGAGAGTAACTAATCCAAATCTATAGGTATTACAAAGTTTGATTGCAAGTATTTGGTTTGACTTCTTCACCCTGAGAAGCTGTTAAAAGGAGATTCCTTATGAAAAGTTCCAGCAAGCAAACCGAAAGGAGCATATATAATCAATCATCACTCCTGCTGTATTTATATAATCAAGCCAAGCTTATTGAAAGTAGATTTATTTTGCAAACAAATTAGTCTTAGCTTTGCTATCTTTGGTAGAAATCACAGTATTTATAAAGAAAAATTATGTTTCAATAACATACCTTTGTGGATATTAGAAGCTAATACTATTCATCGTAAATTGGACTGGATCCTAAACTCTTCTAGCTATAAATCTTCAAACTATCATTTCCAATTTTTCCCTACCATTGTCTTTAAATCATTAAGAACTAAAACTGCCCTTTTTCCGAAGCCATGCAAACTAAAGTTGGACAACTTGGTATATAAAATTCAGAGAAATCACCACAAGAGCTCATGTGTGGACGATCCTTGTTGACTATTACTATGGGCACCACTCAGAAAAATCACAGAGACACTCAAACTGCAAACTAGGAAAGTCTATCAGATTGCTACTATCTGCCCTCAGTCCATCTAGAAATACTTCAAATCTAACATCTAGAAATCTCAAGTGGCTACCCTCAGAACTCAGAAACTTGTTTACAACTTGTTCCAATCATTAACCATTATTTTTCTTTTGTTTCCACAGAAATGCCTCTGATTAAATACCTGATTGTTTGCATAATATAGGCCTAACTTTGGCAGCCTACCTGAAAGATGGCCTTCTGAAATGAATTTAACTGAACTGACCTGTCGTCAGGACTGAGTCTAGTTCGATGAGACTAAACAATCTACTGGCTCAACTTCTGGACGATGAAATTTCTCGAGGAAATTTCAAAGGCAGGACTGTGGAGGAGCAAAATGTGCCACCCCAAAATGTGTTTCTCTGGCTCAACAAGGAGGAATTTGTGTACTCATGGGGGGAAAATGTTGCTTCTATGAATAAAATCTGTTAAAATATTAGTATTTTTCAGCAAATAAACTAATTTTACCCATTATATGAGACTGACCTATTCCCAGAGTAGGAGACTGATCTAACGGGGTGTGGGGTAACGTGCTTCAATCTGTTCTTTTCTGTTTGTTCATCCTCATTTTCACCTGCATTGTGTTCTCCTTTTATGGATCTCTTGCCACTCAGTTACTAACTCTCCACAGCCACCAGCTCAACTTAAAAAAAAATGTTTGTTTGTTTATTTATTGAGAGAGAGAGAGAGAGAGAGAGAGAGAGGAAGGGACAGAGAAAGGAGAGAGACCAAGAAGGCACCAAGCTCAGCACAGAGCCGAAGATGGGGCTCAATCTCATGAGATCTCACTATGAGATCATGACCTGAGCCGAAATCAAGAGTCGGACGCTTACCTGGCTGAGCCACCCAGGCGCCCCATCAACTTTTAATACGTGAAACATCTAAGGAAGTGTCAGAGGAAGAAACTGCTGAGGTTTAGGACAGGCCACCCCAGGATGTGCTGCTTTGGCATGGGGATTATTTTGAGTTAAAAACAATGAAGGCCCGAAAGGCTCAGGAAGAACCTAAGACCTTTCCCCTGTCAATCTTACAAATAAAATTGCCAGTTACTTTATTTGGGAATAGCAGAGGAATTGCAATTCAGGACAGGCAAACTATGGTGAACATAGGCAAGTCCAAAGAGACAAAGGGAAGGTCAGCTTTTAGTAGGTTTTAGAAGAAAATGGCAGAGGGTTGTTTTGAACAAAAGTTCGTTGGAGGAGCGCCTGGATGGGTCAGTTGCTTAAGCGTCTGACTTCAGCTTAGGTCATGATCTCTTGGTTCGTGGGTTCAAGCCCCACGTAGGGTTCTGTGCTGACAGCTTGGAGCCTGCTTGGGATTCTCTCTCTCTCCTTCTCTCTTTCTCTGCCCCTCCCCCACTTGCATTTTTTCTCTCTGTCTCTCAAAATAAATAAATAAACAACAAAAAAAGAGTTCATTGGAGAAGAACAAGAGTTTGGGGTTGTGGAAATTTCTCACCAGCTGTAAGCAGTGATTAGTGCTTTGTTGCTGGGGCTGGGAGGGAAATTCCTTCTTTTTCTTAAAAGCAAGAGATAAATACCTCTGTGAAAAATGTCCTCCCTTGTCAAGAGAATTCTTGTCTTCCTTCTCCCTGCTGCAAGGAGGGGTACAGGTGCGAGAGCTCCCCTGTCAGGGCTTTGAGACTCCATTTGAAATGAGGTTTCCTTTACTCATTCTTACACCTCAAACTTCCTAGAATAATTTAGATAGGGGACCTGCTCCAGGAAGGGAGCTATCACCACAGACAACTAACTACATTATAATATGAACTAGGTGTGGTAGGCGGGGGGAGGGGGGGAGCTAGCCAAGTCAGTTTGCTAAAATTCCTCTTTGGGTCTCATTGTTTCTGTAAGGCCCAGAAAACATCTGTTCACCAGACGTGCACCCGGTTTCACCTCCCTCTGAATCGCTTCCTTTCTTTTGAAGTACCAGACCCTTACTCCCTTCTCCTTAGTTCAGGATGACATATATACCTCATTTTGCCTGTCTTTGGAATCTCTTATGTTTTGGATTCCCTGTGCGTATGTAATTAAACTTGCTTTCTCCTATTAATCTGACTTACATTGTTTTAATTATTTAACCAGCCAAAATAGCTAAGAGGGTGAGGGAGGAAATTTCCCCCTTCCTGACAGCTACTCACTCACTTCAGACATTACCAAGGTCTCATTTCGTTCCTACTCTAAGGTTGTAGGATACAACACCAGGCATGCACAGTCATGGCCAAATATGTAAAACTGAATTTAAAGTGTGTTTAGTTACGTTTCAGAGGGAGACAGGCCTGGTTTAACCTCTGATATAATTTCATTTTTAAAATTTTGCAATAATGGGGCTGGCCATTTTCCTAGTACTAGTCACTGCCACCTAAAAACATTTGTTGAGTTAGATACCAGTGACTCTGTATGAAATGAACTGCTCTCCGGGAGTAAAAAATTCCCTGTACCCTTCAAGCTTCTTTTATCTGGTCTAAGGGTTAAGTTAACATGAGGCAGATTAACAGAAGAGGAAAAAAAAAACCCCAAAAACCCCAAAATTTAATTATGTGCACACACAGGCCCAATAATGAAATTCAGACCTAAGGCAATGACAAGGCAGGCAGTTTTTAAACTTTTTCATCAAAGAGACAATAAACTTGTGAGGAGTAGACAGGAAAAAGAAAACTTATGTTCAGGAGCTTCAATTAGTAAGAAATTCTAAACAGCATGTGGGCTGAGGTAGTAAATTAGTCAAAAGTAACAGAGTTTGGGGCGCCTGGGTGGCTCCGTCGGTTAAGCGTCCGACTTCAGCTCAGGTCACGATCTCGCGGTCCGTGAGTTCGAGCCCCGCGTCGGGCTCTGGGCTGATGGCTCAGAGCCTGGAGCCTGCTTCCGATTCTGTGTCTCCCTCTCTCTCTGCCCCTCCCCCATTCATGCTCTGTCTCTCTCTGTCCCAAAAATAAATAAACGTTAAAAAAAAAAAAAATTAAAAAAAAAAAAAAAAAAGTAACAGAGTTTGTTTATATGGCCTTCTTGGCTTTAAATTCCCTGTTTCTGCTGATAAGGATTCCCTATCTCTCTACCTCCTGGCACAGGGAGGGTGCCTTCCACATGGGAGATTTATTTCCCCTTTTCGCAGGACAGAGTTAGGTCAGAGTGTCCTTGCACTGGCTGTTTCTTCAGCAGCTTTAATGCAAAGTTATCAGGAAGCCATGGTGGCCCCTTTTGGGGTGACCTGCCCTGGGCCCCTACATTGCCAACTAAAGAAATTGTTTAGGTACTGAGGGTGTTATAATAAGATATAAAATCCAGTCCCCAGCTTCAAGATGCTCAAATCTAGATAAGGGATAAAATATGCAAAGGAAAAGCTAAGTAACCACCAGGAAATGTTCAGTGAGTAGCTCCAAAGGTGTTACTAGTCAGAAGAGGATGACATCTCTAGGGGCTCCAATCATGGAGACAGACTAACAAAGGAGGTAGGAATGGAACTGACCTGGGTACCCATAAAGGATGGGTAGGATTTGGCTAAGTTAAGGGAAGATGGAGAGCATTTCTTACCAGATCAGGAGGCAGACTGCAAGATAAACACAAACATGGCATACTAGAGTCACTGAGTGGCCCGATACGGTGTGATTTCTGCTCTGCTGTGCCAATCCTTCTCTGCTGTTGGTTTTGTCCCCAGTCTGCATACTCAGCCACATCCAGCTCCTTCTGTGATCCAGACCTAAGGCAGAGGTGGCAGGGAGGGCGGGATGGATATTAGCAACCTCCCAAGCCTGAGATCAGGAATTAGTCTTGCTAATATATACCTACTACCATGCTAATGTGTTTTAGTGATTTATAATAAGAACAATAGATTTGGTCTTCACCCCAAAGTGTCTGGCACAGAACTTCTCAAATCTTGGGACTTTCCTGTGCTGAGTTCTTTGTCATGTTAAGGAAGTGACTTTTGGAAAGAACCTAGGGATGGGGCCTGGTTGCCAAGGGAACCAACCTAGTGACTAAAGGATTGGAACTTTCAGTCCCCTCCCCCTTCCATTTGGTTTCTCTGTAAGAACCCAACTGGCATCATGGGCCAAAAGGAACTAAGACAAAAATACACAGAAGGGAAAATCCTGGGATTCTTTTCTATGAATGTTTTACACACACACACACACACACACACACACACACACACACACACACAATGCCTCAAGGGGAAAAAAAGGTACATGATAGGAGGATTCAGGTTTCCAGCCTCTTCCACCCCTCCTTTCCCAACTTAATCTTTCCACAGACTACAATAGCATAAATTCAGCCACTCGGGTGGATAGAGCACGGTAATGGTGATGTAAACTGAAGGTAAGGCTGCTGAAATCTACCCGCTTCCTCATGAAACATAGTGGATTTTACATCTAATAGCCTTGTTCTGGTTTGCATCTTAACCTCTTAGACTGCAGGAGACCTTTGCTCAGGAACAGCCACATCACTCTTGATAGCATCTTGGACCTTGGTTCCTGGATGCCATTCACATCTCAGATTGCTCAACTGCTACTTATTCAAATCTCTCTCAGACTTGGCATTCCACACCCATAATGTAGCTCAATCTCCTCTTGACTCCCAGCCAAGTGATGCTCCCAATACTGTCCTCTCTGGCAGAGAGTAAGGTTTATGCTGTTATTCATCCAAATTTATGATACAAAGTATGATTCATGCCTAACTGGTTAATAAGTATTCAGAGAGAGGAGGCAAGGTTAAGAGACTGGGCTGATACTACAAAGAGATACTGCTGAGTTTTCCCTTTTCTGTAGCCCATTCTTTACTTACGGAACTTTGTTGAACTAAGCATATGAATTTTGTCTAATCCTTTCTTTGGAAGTATTTTACTTTTCATACGTCATAGAAACCGAGAGTCAGAAGAAATCTTAGATCTCATATAGTTCAATTTTCTATGGAATTCAGGAATCCTATCCACAGCACGCCTCGTCCAATACAGGTACCATCTGTTGTCTAGATATGTCGCATAGTGGCCCATTCAACTGTTGACCACCTCTAATAAGAAATCTACCACTTGTTAGGCCAAGAGTAGTTGGTATACTCCATTGTGTGCTGCCCTTTCAGGGCATTCTCAGAGCACCCTCCGGGGAGGAGCTCTACAATTAGGAATTCAGTCTGAGAGAGGTTGGAGGAACTCCAGGGCAATCCAAGCAGGCTTCAATAGGCAAGATGGGATCAAATCTAAGATAACATGAGAACAAGATATAACTCTGAGGAAAGACATGAGTTGATAATAATGGCTTTGGGTAACATTTCCTGGGTATAGTACTGATTACTATAGATCAGAGGTCAGGCACTATTTAAGCACTTCATATTTATCAGCCATTTATTTCTCACAACAATTTCATGAATATTGTCTTCATATTCCAGTTGCAGAAACTGAGGTACGCTGTAACTAGTCCAAAGCCATGCAGCTGAAAGAGCTAGAATTTGAATCCAGGCCAATGGGATCTGGAGCCTGGACCCTAACCACTATATAAACTACCTTAATAACTGTAACTAAGAATGCCTAAACCATGTGCCAGCCATCATTCACTCATTTATTCCTCATAATAACAATCCTATGAAGCATATGCTATCATAAAACAGCTAAGTAACTTGCCCAAGGGTGTGCAGTTAGTGAGTACTGACGTTGGGATTCAAATCCAGGTAGGCTGGCTCTAGATCTGCTTTTCTCCACTCCTCTAAACCCTCTTGATGCGACGCTCCATGTAGATGGTGACAGGGTCAGATACAGAGCTTTGCCACGGGCAGGGAAGGCAAATGACAAAGTGGGCAAGAGCAGAATAGGTGCCAGGTGGTAACAATGTGGAGGGAAATTAGATACTGACTGTGATCCGGGATGCCCAGAGGACTCTCAACACAGTCCTTCTTGCCAAGGACATAGAGAAGCCAAATCATCTCTAAATAGAAAAAGCCTATGTACAATCAGAAAGAATGCCCCCTTACAGAAGTACATTCAGGAAGCTGCCTCCGTGCAGAGAAGGAAGTTACTGTTCCAATCTGGCAGAAGACAAGCTCCAACACACACTGGATAATGGGGAAATGAGGCCTAATATAATCTGCCATTTTCTGGTTTCAGGAAGGGGGTGGGACATTTGCAGATATCTGAATGTTTACTGTGAACATCGGGAATGAAGGTATGACTGGGACAAGTAAAGAAAGGTCCATTTAAAATTCTACCCGTTGCATTCCCTTTCTAAACAGCTTTGCCATGAGCTATTTAGAAACTTTCATGGTACATGAAGGTATTTAAAAAATGCCTCTGAGTATTGAATAATAAGTCGTGCGGAATGTTAAGCAGTGAAATTTGTTTTTTGTTTTTTCCAGAAATCCATAAAATAAACTTCTTAATTAAGACTGAAGTCCTTTGGAGTCCATATTTGGTTATTTGTTTGTTCATTCAGAGAACACAGCTCTATAATTTGAAATATTATCTAAATCAATGTTTAGAAAATCATATTTGCAGGGAAATTTGCAATTCTAAAAAACAGGTTCATTTACAAAGCAAGTAATTATTTAAAATATTAAATAGTAATTCGATGCTTGTTAGCTGCAGTCATTCAGGAAATAGCAATACATTTTCAGACTTGCCCTCATGGAGCTTACCTTCTAGTGCGGAGGGAGAAAATAACCAGAAAAAAAAAAGTAAAATATAGGACATTTTAGACAGTGGTAAGCTCTAAGAAGAAAAATTAAGTAGGGAAGAGGACAGAGGAGGATGAGGGGGAGGAGGAAGAGGAGGAGGAGGGTGGTGACATGTGGCAATTTATATAGCATGGCCAAAAACGATATTAAAATGCACACAGTATTTCTTAAAGTTTAGGATTACATAGTATTTCTTTTTTTTATAATTTTTTTAATGTTTTTATTTATTTTTGACAGAAGGACAGAACATGAGCAGGGGAAGGGGCAGAGAGAGAGGGAGACACAGAATCCAAAGTGGGCACTGGGCTGTCAGCACAGAGCCCAACGCGGGGCTTGAACTCACAGACAGAGAGATCATGACCTGAGCTGAAGTCAGATGCTCAACCGACTGACCAACCCAGGCGCCTCAGGATTACACAGTATTTCACCTGTACTGAGAGGTAATCTGATGTATATCTGAGGCATAGATCTGATATACACCACCAAAATAACGTTAAGAGGCAAGAGAAGATGTCCAGGGTTTTAGGCTTCTAGATAGCAGGACCTTTCAAGATTAAACCCATAGTGAGACACCTCGGATTTAAATTTCACTTTAATAATGAATATTTGGAGTCTTTCTATTTGTTTTATTGCAAAATTAGTTTCCTAAACTAGCAGCAGGGCTAACATTTTCTCTAGAAGACTCTCAAGGCTACGAACGCGTGCTCTTGAGAGCAGGAACTATGTTTCTTTTTTGTTTTTAATTCCCCAGGGCCTCACAGTGTCTGGAACATACCGTTCAAAACAAGTTCGGTACCTGGAACCCACTGAACCCACTGAATGTGCATGTCCAGTAAGTGCTAACTACAGGAGGTGGTCCAAGGGAGAATGCCGAGTCACGAGGTCTGCTCAGGCACAGCACCTGCCACCAGCCTCAGTCATCAGCAGGCTGTGTGTGTGTGTGGTGGTGGGGGGGGGGGGGGGGTGCGGTTCCAACTTCACAAGGGCAGATTTCTGACGAAATCTCTTACTTGGATTGAAACCCTTTCTGGTGTTTTCCCTCTGCCGAGGTGGCACGAACATCTGAAACGTGGTCCTGTCTGCTCTAAAGGAAGGGTCCGATCTTGACAGCTGTGCTGGGGCGAGGCCAAATTCGTCCTCTGACTGTGGACCTGGCCGTAGGGGAGCCCCTCTTCGTCTGCCTCTTTGTCTCCGGCGTTTCTGCCTACCCCTTGCTCCCAGTCCCGAGTGGCCGAGTTGCCCAGGCCGCCTCTCACCCTCCCGCCCACCCTTTGCACCTCCTCCCCACCTCCTTCCTCCCTCTCCCCAGTCTGTTACTCGGGGTTACAGCATCCTTCCGGGGAGGAGGACGCCCAGACTTACCTTCCAGCCCCGCCTTCCGGCTTTCCTCCGGGCAAATTTGCTCCCGCCTCCTCCCTCACGGAAGCTCCCCGATTGGCTTACGCGCCGGGAGGAGACTCCCACTGATTGGTCAGTAGCCGTCACCCGCGGTGACATGACGTTGTTGGGGCGGGGCCTGGTGCAGGGTGCCGCGGGCCTGGAGGCGCTCGAGTACATCTGCTTCGCCTGCGGACTCCGACTGCTCGGGCTGAGGTTCGCGGCTCACACTCGGGCTCACTCTGCCGGGGAAAGGGTCGCATGAGCGGTGGGCCAAGGGGTTGGGGTTGGGGTGCAGGGAGGGCCTCGGGTCCTGGGCCCGGGGTGCGGAGGGGGGAGGAGGGCCGGGGGCTCGAGGCGGCGCGGGGGACCCCAGGGACATGGTGAAGCTGAACGATGAGGAGGGGGCAGCGATGGCACCCGGGCACCAGCCCACGAATGGATACCTCCTGGTGCCGGGAGGCGAGCCTCCCGGAAAGGTGAGCGCCGAGCTGCAGAACGGGCCCAAAGCCGGCTGCCTGACCCTGAATGGAGTGTCTCGGGACAGCCTCGCTGCCGCGGCGGAAGCCCTATGCAGGCCGCAGACTCCGTTGGCTCCAGAGGAGGAGACCCAGACTCGGCTGCTGCCCACGAGCCCCGGGGAAGAGACCCCGGGGACCGAGGGCTCCCCGGCGCCCCAGACCGCGCTGTCTGCGCGGCGCTTTGTGGTGCTCCTGATCTTCAGCCTGTACTCGCTGGTGAACGCCTTTCAGTGGATCCAGTACAGTGTCATCAGCAACGTCTTCGAGGGCTTCTACGGCGTCTCCTCCCTGCACATTGACTGGCTGTCCATGGTGTACATGCTGGCCTACGTGCCCCTCATCTTCCCGGCCACGTGGCTGCTGGACACCAGAGGCCTACGGCTCACCGCCTTGCTGGGCTCAGGCCTCAACTGCCTGGGCGCCTGGGTCAAGTGCGCCAGCGTGCAGCAGCATCTCTTCTGGGTCACCATGCTGGGCCAGTGCCTCTGCTCCGTGGCCCAGGTGTTCATTCTCGGCTTGCCTTCCCGCATCGCCTCAGTGTGGTTTGGGCCCAAGGAGGTATCCACGGCTTGTGCCACCGCCGTGCTAGGCAATCAGGTAAGGACTAGGGTGATAGATGAAAATCGGATCCTTAAAGAACAACATAAAGTACTAGGCTGTATGAGCTGAGCATATGGATAGACCCTCAGGAGGCAGTTGTGTATAAATGAAGGAAAGGAGATGTGTAGTCATAAGATAGGAGGCAGTCTTGGATTAAAGAGGACGTTCGATTTATTTGTAAGGACAGAACGTTGAAAAGCGGTTTAAAGTGACCGCCTTATCATCTTGCTTTGAGAATGACCTATAAAATAATGAACTGAACTGGCCCATATAACCCTAACATCATAGAAAACTTGTCAGCGTAGTAAGGAATGAGACTCACCCCCAGTGTTTTCTTTGTAAAAGGAAGGTGTTGGATTCTGGGAAGTTTGTTCTCATTTTGAGTGAGCAGCTCCTGTTTTATTTTCATTCATTCATTCATTCATTCATTCATTTTAAAAGTTTATTTATCTTTTTTAGTAATCTCTACACCCAACGGGGGCCGGAACTCATGACTCCGAGATCGAGAGTTGCATGCTCTTCCCACAAAGCCAGCCAGGCGCCCCTCCTGTTTAATTTTATATATTAGCAGTCAGCAGAGTGCCTGGCACATGACACTTATAAATGACAGCTAAATAAATGTTCTGGTGGTAAAGACCTCACAACATTCCTGAATCCACTTAGCGATTGTTAACAGTAAGAAAATGCAAGACAGATCACAGATCATGGAACCCGTTGTAAAAGGGTGGCTTATTTTGTCAATTGTTCCTTAAAGTGCTTCCTAGTCCTTCTAACACAATAGGTTCAAATTCCAGCAGCATTCCAGTAGCATTACTAAGTGGAATGGTGTGTGTGTGTGTGTGTGTGTGTGTGTGTTGTAGTTGAAGACTGTTTCTTTTATTGTTAATACATTTTGCAAGTGGAGTTCTGTGATACTTTCTGTACATTGTATTGAGTGTTCATTCAGCTTGAGTAGAACGTAGTTAAAAGTCTGTAAACCAAGAACTTCACGCAGTAAGATTTAGCTAAAAATCTATAAAAAGACTAGCTCTACATGCTTCCTACTTTTTCTTTATTTTCTTTGTCTAAAAGTACAGAAGAAAGGGTAGCTTGAACTGTAGTTGTTGTGTATTCAAAATAATTTATATAACTGATATTTTAGTTGATTGCTTTCATGTGTTTAGATAGGAACTGTTTTCTTAAAGTATTTTTCATTTACAAAATTATATTCAATATTAATACTTCATTGAGCATGACAGAAATATTAACTCCATATCTATGGATTATCTGTTTATAAACAATAAATGGAAATGTTTTCCCATAGGCAGATTTTCCCTCTAACATTTAGCACACCTCTGCCTTCTTCCTATAAGGAAGGTGTTCTCGTCCCTCCTGTGGCTCTAGAAGCTGTGAACTTGCTCATGGCCCCCATCTTCAGCCTAAATTGTGGAGTGATCATTCATAATAATATTCAACATTATTGAATAAGAACCTGGCACCATGCTAAGTATTTTACATGCATTGTGTCCTTGAATTTAATAATGTTAAGGTAGGAACCATTAGTCTCACCATTTTATAGATAAAGAAACTGAGACTTGAAGGGGTAAAATTATTTTCCAAAAGTCACACAGCTAATCGGTGGCAGCATTTATACCTAAGTCCATCTGATTCCAGCATCCTAACTTTTCATTCTCCCATCTCTACTGCCAGGTCTGTAACCTGAGAGACCCTTCAAAAAAAAAAAATCCTTATTTATTTATTTTTGAGAGAGAGAGCACAAGTAGGGGAGGGGCGGAGAGAGAGAGGGAGACACAGAATCCTAAGCATGCTCCAGGCTCTGAGCTGTTGGCACAAAGCCCGATGCAGGGCTTGAACTCATGAGCTGTGAGATCATGACCTGAGCCAAAATCGGATGCTTAAACTAGTCCAAGGTGCCCCTTGAGAGACTCTTTTTATTTTGTATTTTTATTTAAAAAAAAAATTAAGTTTATTTATTTATTTTTGAGAGTGGGGGCAGAGAGAGAGGGAGAGAGCAAGAATCCCAAGCAGGCTCCACACTGTCAGCACAGAGCCCGATGTGGGGCTTGAACTCACAAACCGGGAGATCATGACCTGAGCCAAAAACAGGAGTCGGACACTTAACCGACCAAGCCCCCCAGGCACCCCAAGAGACCCTTTTTAAAACATAGATCAGGGGTGCCTGGGCGGCTCAGTCGGTTGGGCATCTGACTTTGGCTCAGGTCATGATCTTGTGGTTTGTAGGTTCAAGCCCCACACCTGGCTCTGTGCTGATACCTCAGAGTCTGGAGCCTGCTTCGGATTCTGTGTCTCCCTCTCTCTCTGTGCTCCAACCCCTCTCGTGCTCTGTCTCTCTCTGTCTCTCAAAGATGAATAAATGTTAAAAAAAAAAAAAATTAAAAAAAAAGAACATAGATCAGATCCTGTCATTGCTCTGCTTTGAACTTGCCAGTGATTTCCCATAATACCTAAAATCTAAACTCTACTCGAAAATGTCTTCTTCTGTTCCTTAAACAACACTAATTTTGGATTTTGTGTAAGGGCCTTTGCAGAAACATTCTCTCTGCCTGGAATGTTCTTCCTCTTAGGGTCACATTATTACATCCTTACTCTCACTTAACTTTCAGTTTAAATTCATTTTAAATATCATTTAGTGGCGTTTCTTGAAGATCCCCTTTAGAGTTGCCCAGTCACTCATTACATCATTATACTGTCTCCATATAGCGCTTATCACATCTGATATATTTATATGTTTATGTATTCATTGTTATTATTCATTTCCCAAACCCGCCATTAGATTCTAAGTGTCATGAAAATAGGCGTGTGGTCTGAACGCATACAGTTGTATCTCCAGCCTTTAATGCAGTTCCTGGCACATTGTCGATTTTCTATAAAATTTTGTTGAATAAATGAATGAGCTTCAGACTCATATAGATACTGTGGGGCCGAATATTTCCATATGATTCCACCCATCAAAATTTACCTTGTCTTTTAGTTCATTTCTCTTCCCTTCTACTGCTACTGTCTTAGCTTTGGCCACCTGCAGCCCTTACCTAGAGCTTGCTGACTGATTTTCCTATCTGCAACCCTTGCTCTTTTCCTGCTACTCTGCACATTTATCCCCTGTGGTCTTCATAACGTGCACATCTGTTCAGGGTACTCCCTTGCCCTCTGCAGTGGCTTCCTTTGCCTTTAGGATAAAATTCAAGCTCTGTAATGTGACAATGTGAGACCCTCCGGATCTGCCTCCTGCCAGCTCCTCTGCTTCGCCTCTGCACACCCACCATTCCTCACATCCACATTCCGTCACTGCTCTGAGGGGAATTGTCCACAACTTGCAGCCTCTCACAAGGTCATGGTCTTTTCCTTCCTCTGTACATGATGGCCCCTTGGCTGGGAACACTCCGGTTTCACTTGGCTAATCCAATTTCTTCTTCAGATCTTAGCTCCTGCAGAAATCTTTCCTGAACCCTAAGTATATACAAGGTGCTCCTTCAAAGTAGTGTCTTAGCTAGAGTGTATACCCCAGCTTGTATACCCAAACTGTATACCCCAGTTTGCCTGGGATGGTCCAGGTATACAGTTGTTCATTAGGCTAATTACTCATGTAGTCCCTTTCACTCTGAATAGTCTCCTTTTTCAGATGATAGATCACATGATCATCCAGGTTTAGCACCCTCCACCTCTCCATCACTGTACTTACCACATTCTATTGTAATTGTTTAATGTCTCTATCGAGCTTTTTGTAAGGGAGCAAATGAAGTATTTGGTGACTATTAGTGTCTGCCTCAGGTGCCTTTTGGAAACCTGTCTTTGGCCCTTCCTCCTCACCTTCATCCCTGAAAGAATCTATCTTTCTCTATTGAGCTCCCTTAATACTTTGATTTTATTTGTTTCATTGTGATTATCATATTCAACCTTACGTTTTTCTTACTGAAGTGAAATTCACATTACATAAAATTAACCATCTTAAATTATAGCTCAATGGTATTTAGTACATTCCTAGTGTTGTATAACCATCACCTCCCTCTAGTTCCAAAACATTTTTATCTCCCCTCAAAGAAGACCCAATACCCACTTAGCAGTCACTCCTCCCTCCCTGCTGCTTCTTTCCCCTGGTAACCACTAATTTGCTTTTTCTCTCTATAGATTCACCTGTCCTAGACATAGCATGTAAATGGAATCATACAATATGTGACCTTTTATTTCTGGCTTCTTTCACTTAGGATGTTTTCAAAGTTCATCCATATTGTAGCATATATTAGTACTTCATTCTTTTTATGGCCAAATAATCTTTCACTGTATGGACATACCACATTTTGTTTATCCATTCATCTGCTGATAGACATATGGGTTGTTTCCACCTTCTGACTATTGCAGTAGGGTGCTATGAATATTCATGTATAATATTTGATATTTGTTTGAATACCTGTTTTCAGTTTTTTCCACACTGGCGGCACTATTTTACAATCCTACTAACAGTGTACAAGGGTTGTAATTTTTCCATGTCTTGCCAATGTTTGTTATTTTCCAATTTTTTGTTTGTTTGTTTATTACAGCCATCCTTGTGGGTAAGAAATGGTATCTTGTTATGGTGTTGATTTGCATTTGCCTACTAATTAACTTACGTTGAACATTTTTCTTCCCATGTTTTGAACATTTATATAGATCTTCTTTGGAAAAATGTGTATTCAAGTCCTTTGCCCATTTTTGAATTGGTTATCTGTCTTTTTGTTGTCGAGTTGTGAGAGTTCTCTATGTATTCTGGATAGTAGACCCTTCTTAGGTATACAATTTGCAAATATTTTGTCCTATTCTATACATCATCTTTTCTCAGCCTTATGTTGCATATTCTTATTCCCCTTTTTGATTGTAAGCATCTAACGGGTAAGGACTGTACCTTATACATCTTTACAGCAGACTCATTCAGATAGTAGGAGTTTGTTGAATAGGAAAGACATTTGTCAGCACTTACCCTTTAACATTAGAACATGGTGCTTTAGGGTTTACACCTTACACCTCAAATACTGGGTGTCTTCTCTATGTTGTAATAATTGCCAGTTTGTCCTTTTTTTCTCTTATACTAATGGCTATTAACAGGGTTATTTATTTTACAGCTTGGAGCTGCCATTGGCTTTTTGCTGCCACCAGTTTTAGTGCCCAACACGCAGAATAACACAGATCTTCTGGCCTGTAATATCAGCACCATGTTTTATGGAACATCATCTGTTGCCACGTTTTTATGTTTTTTAACAGTAATTGGTGAGTGAATTTTTTCCCCTATTGCTTAAATAGATAAATGCATGACAAACACATGAAAATAAAAATAGCTAACCCTCAACATTTTTATGCTAATATCTCCAGTGCCATTTGCTTGTTTCATTCTTGCTGTTGCCCTTGTTCAGATAACGAATGCTACAACCCTAGGGATATGTTATGGTCGGCTACATCTATTTAAATATTGTAAAGGTTTGAACACTAATTCATCTAATTTACCTCCCTACTAACTTTTCTTCCCTGATGACTGTTGTTGCAAACATATTAGCTGCCTCCTCTTTGCATACTCCTCTACGTGTTCTGCATCTTATGCTAACATAGCCAGGAACAAGTTCTTCTCATGCTTTAAATGACGCAAATAGGCTACAACTTTTTTTTTTTTTTAACAATAAATCCCTCCAAGGATCCCCATTTTAACAATTAACTGGATCTGAAAATGTTGACCGGTGCACGATCCTGGGCAGCAGCAAGCTGTTCAGCAGAATCTCAGACCGGCAACTGTCTGCTTGTTAGGCCACTCCAGCAAAGCCCTGCTGCCTCCAGTCGTCACTGAGTCCTCTCGTCTGGGCCTGTCTCTTGAAGCAGTCAGTCAAAATCAGCTGCAAGCAGCCATCAGCAGTTTGGAAGAAGGTTTGGGAAGGTCTGCTTTTTAAAATTTATTTTTTTTTTTTTAATTAAACTTTTAAATTTTAATTTAATATTTTTTAGAGAGAGAGAGGGAAAGAGAATGAGCAGGGGAGGGGCAGAGAGAGAGAGAGAGAGAGAGAGAGAGAAGGAGAGAGAGAGAGAGAGAGAGAGGGAGAGAGAATCCCAAGCAGGCTCCACACTCAGCATGGAGCCCAATGCGGGGCTTGATCCCACGACCCTTGGATCATGACCTGAGCCGAAATCAAGAGTCAATGCTTAACTGGCTGAGCCACCCAGGTGCTCCTAAAGTTTATTTTTAATGGGAAACAATTTTGATTTCAGGCAAAAGGATAGGTTTTTTAAGTAATATGTTTGCTAATATAACTATAATATTGCCCTTTGGGCACTCAGTATTGTTTAAGACTCAGTATGTCTTAAATTGATTTGAAGAAGAAAGCAACTTTAAAGTAAAAAGGCCATCTTTTAGTCATTAACATTTACATCAAGTTGCATTATAGCTGGAGTTTAAAAATTTATAGATTAATTTTTACCACGGCTATAATAGTAATGAAAAATTCAAATTTTGTGATCTCCAGATATGAAATCTTTAGTTTTCAAAGAAATGTAGGCTGAAGACAGTTTTGATAGAGACTGCCTCTATAGGTGAACTGCCCATATATTTAATCTCCCAAAGATAATGAACAAAATACTCTCTTGGTAGCATATAAAGTATGCTGACACGTCCCACCTACTTACGGTTGGTTTTTATGTTTCAATTAGGGAGTGACACATTTGCCTGTACAGACTACTGAAAAAGGACAAATTATCCCTGTACTATTTTAGCAATTTAACAAAGATATAAACAAAATCTACAGTTGGCCCTCCAACAACATGGGTTTGAACTTCACAGGCCCACTTATACATGGGTTTTTTACAGTCCTGTAAATGTATTTTTTCTTCCTTATGATTTTCTTAGTAACATTTTCTTTTCTCTAGCTTGCTTTATTTTAAGAATACCAGGGGTGCCTGGGTGGCTCAGCTGGTTGAGCGTCCAGCTCTTGATGTTGGCTCAGGTCATGATCTCGTGGTCGTGCGATGGAGCCTTACATCGGGCTCTGCACTGAGCATGGAGCCTTCTTGGAACTCTCTCTCTCCCTCTGCCCCTCTCCCCTACTTGTTCTCTGGTCAACAGTAGGCTATTAGTTATTAAGTTTGGGGGGAGTCAGAAGTCATTCATGAATTTTCAACTGTGTAGGGGATTGGTGCCCCAAACCCCCACATTGTTCGGGGTTAACTGTTTATTTTTTAAAAGCAAACTCTTAAGTCTACTTTTCTGGTAGCTGTATTTGATTTGCTAAATGAAATGTAGTTTATATACATTGTGCATAAATAGATCCTCTGTTAGCACTAGGGATTATTAAAAATGTAAAACCCTCTTTCCTTTGATTGCTTGTGTTATCTTCACATCAGTTCTGGTTTTCCTTTTTCTATTGTCTTCAGTTGCTTGTCTCTTCGGAAGAAGTGAGAGAACAGGTTCTATATGTGATATCTATACATATGAAATTATGTGTATGACGCATATATGTTTAAGCATATCTATATGAGATGCTACAAAGATAAGATACCTATTTGTCAAGGAAGGGGACAAAAAGGCAATAATAATAGGTGTGACCGTTGACATAGCACCCTGTGTTATTTGAGAAATTAAGAGACCTATTCATGTACATTATTGCTTATTTATGTACTCATGGTCTGAATAGACAGTGGAAATGGAGCAGGGAAAAAAGGACTCACTGTCAAATTTTGCTTGGTGACCTGTAATCTTAATGTTATGATGCCAAGCATAGTATAAAAGCAAGATAATTTACAGTTGTGACCTGAAAGTCTCAGGTTGAAATTGTGATATTTAAACAAAAAATGTACTTGTTTTTCTTATTCCCAAATATTTGTGATTGAGGGAGATATGGGCTATTTTTAAAATCCCTACTCAAATGTCCTTAATCACTAAGGGACAGTCCTACTTCCCTCGAAATTCTACCCATAAATACTTTGGAAGCCCAACCAAATCTGGCAAAGTAATTTGGCTTTGCTGATGCTTTTCAGCAACGTGTCATATACTAAATTGGTATTCAGCAGTCTTTCAAAAATGCTATCTTGAGGCTTCATGCCATGTAACCCTCCTGCCTTCTTCCCTCATGGAACTTACATGTGAATGTAATCCGTCTAGCATTTCTAGGAATTAACCCAAGCCTTCCACTGAATTGCACACTAATACCTCATTCTTCACACCCCACATGATTATACCCTCTGACACGTGGTTGTTTGGTAAGTACTGAACATGTTTAAAGGCACGTTACATGCTGTATCCTTCAGTCTTCACAGCCGTATGAGGACGGTAGTATTATCATTCCCATTTTATAGATGAGGAAAGTGAGGCACAGAACGTAAGTGAATTTAACCTATCCATGGTCACAGTAAATACTGAAGGTGAAATTTGCACCCAGGTACCCTAAGTCCATATTTAAAATGTTATGTATAAAAATAGGTCATTTTAATTTTTATTTAGTTTTGTTTTTGCTCCACTTCAAATTGCTCTTGTATAAGTGGTGATGCTGTTGTATTTGAAAGCTGTTCTTGTGCAGCACAGCAGTAAACTATATCACTTCACTCAAGTGTGCATGTTAAAATGCTTACCATCCTGATTCACTAACATGAGTGAATGAGAGAAACCAAAAGTAATGGCAATCAGCATATTTAATGTTACGGCACTTAAACACATGAATAAAGAACATGTTTGCGTAATTTTACTTTTGATTCTTATGTTCAGGATATTTATATATAGGCTGCTATTGTAAACTTTTAACAGAAATATGTTTCACCCAGGCTATGAGAATTTCAAGCCCTGAGATAAAGTCTCTGACTTCTTAAAAATAAATATTCCTCAAAAAGACGATGTATTTTGTGTGGCATTCAATAATTACAAAATTAGTTTGCAAATGTCACATAATCCTCATAACAGCTTGTTGTTATTTCCATTTTATGAATGAGAAATCTATAGTTGAGAGATAGGAATTGACTTCTTCAGAGTTCTACAAAATATGAGGCAGAGCCAGTATTCAAACCTTTACATGTCTTATAATAAGTTAATATGTGTAATGTCTGCTTGAATCAAACAAGGACAAATAATGAAATCAAAAGGTAATGTTACCTAATTCCAAAAAGTAGAAGTACTCCTAAACACAATAGATATGCTTATTCATCATGGGAGAAAAAGTTTGACTGTGGTGCCCCCCAAATCCTTTGGCTACTTTGGAAAATAACTGCTTTAATAGTTTATTACTATCACTATTATTTATTATTATTATTAATTATTATTATTATTTTGTAAGCTCTGTGCCCAGTGTGGGGCTTGAACTCACGACCCTAAGATCAAGAGTCGCATGTTCTACCAACTGAGCCAGCCAGGTGCCCCGATAGTTAATCATTTTATTGGCTCACGCTTTTGGTGGGAGAAGAAAGTAGAAGACTATTGCTTTTTAGTTTTCAAGGGAGAAAGAAAAGCCATATTTCATCATTTGAGAGAATCACTGCCAAGTGAACAGGGGCAGAGACCCTGTTTTCTGTTCCTCTGTTTCCCTTTCTTCGTATAGAATTAAACCTGACTTTAGTATATTGTGTAGCTAATACAGGCCTGATTTTATCCAACAGGGCAGTTAATTACCTGAAACTAAACGATAACACGTGTATTCAGGAAATAAATTTAGTAGCGTTGAAGATTAATAAGAATTGTTTTCATTTTGAATTGGAGTTCAAAGCTGAGCCTTTTATACTTACTTTACCAGAGTAAATAAAAAAGTAAGAGGCTTAAGACTCACTCAATCCCCATGACTCCTTGTAAGCATGGTTTTTACATTCTGAAGCTTTGTTTTACAACTGTGTGAGTTGTGTATTACCAATATTAATGAAAAGAGATATCTCCTATCTTAACTAGGACACAAAGAGACTTTCAGGAAAGGACAACAGACGCCCTCCACAGTGCAAGGAGCAGATAGGGTGAACGGAAGAGGAGGGATTGCAACAATTTAAACATTTTATGTCTACCAGTCCAGTCCTCCGATGTAAGCATATTAACCAGTGAATATTCATGAGTATGTCTCCTCTTGAATTAGTTGTGACACCTGTAAAAATAGAAGTCTGTTTTAGTTTGATAAGTTTTCAGTATATCATAATTAACTGATGTTTTGGTGAGCTCTGCTGCCATGAATCCACCTGGACCTGTTTCAATTCTAGAGGTGTAATTAGATCAGTTGATAAATTTCATATCAAAACTTAAAAGGAAATAGTTAACTAACTCAAGATAATCTTCTAAGAGTTCAATAACAGGGGTACCTGGGTGGCTCAGTCGGTTAAGCGGCCGACTTCGACTCAGGTCACGATCCTGCGGTCCGTGAGTTTGAGCCCCGCGTCGGGCTCTGTGCTGACAGCTCAGAGCCTGGAGCCTGCTTCAGATTCTGTCTCCCTCTCTCTCTGCCCCTCCCCCGTTCAGGCTCTATCTCTCTCTGTCTCAAAAATAAATAAATGTTAAAAAAAAAAAAAGTTCAATAAACACATTGGTTTGCTTATTTCTGATGTTACCTCCAATTACAAATTGAACTAAATTTAGAAATGGAATTGTTGACTACCTACTATAATAAAAATTAATCTTGCTTAACTGAAAATGGAATAATCAGTGGGCAAGGTTGTGGCGTGTTATTGATGGTTTTGCAGTTAAGTCATGTGAACTGGCCAAATCTCTGAGTTGTAGTCAGTTTCGGGGGACCAGGAGGACGTGCCTCACTTAAAAATCAATGAAACTGAAAGCCTCACTGTAAGACTCTCACTACCTCTTTAAATTTAAACCGATTTAGTCCACTCACTAAACACGTGTATTTAATTTCCTTTTCATGTCTGTTTCCAGCATTCAAAGAAAAGCCTCAGTATCCACCAAGTCAGGCTCAAGCAGCTCTTCAAAACAGCCCCCCTGCTGAGTACTCCTATAAGAAATCAATAAGGAACCTATTTAGAAACGTTCCCTTTGTCCTTCTATTGATCACTTATGGTAAGTGGTTTTCTTTTATTTTCTGCGACGTCTCTGTAAACCTTTGAGCACTGTAGATTATTTTCACTTGATCTAGTGGTTTGAGCTTTAATGAGCTAGGTTTGTTAACTGTAAAAATAATGACGGCACAGTCATAAATTTTGAACTAAAAGTGAAAACTTCAGGATGGATTTTCTTACACGTTTTTAAAACAAAAACAAGTAATAGATCTCAAATAGACAAATTCTGTCAACCTTTTTGAGTTTTCACAGAGTATTTTAAGTCCTTTATAAATTACCGTAAGCTTATGGGAAATGTCACCAACAGCTCCCTTCTCTGACCCTGTGCAAACTGGCGTCTGTTTGGACCTACCCAGTCAGGACTAGACACTAATGCGATCACCTTAGCCAGTTCTAACTTGAAAAAGAATTCTCACCTTTCTAGATATTTCAGGACAGCTGACAGATACTCCTCTGACACTGTGGCCTTGACTGCAGGCACCAACATATTTGCCTCCCTTCAGAGTTTGCTGACAGTTCATTCTTTGTTTTTCTTAAAAACATTTTTTTAATGTTTATTTTTGAAGGAGAGAGAGACAGAGAGTGAGTGGGGGAGGGACAGAGAGAGAGGGAGAGAGAGAGAGACACAGAATCCGAAGCAGGCTCCAGGCTCTGAGCTGTCAGCACAGAGCCCGACGCGGGGCTCGAACTCAGGAGCCGTGAGATCATGACCTGAGCCAAAGTGGGACACTTAACTGACCGAGCCACCCAGGTGCCCCTGTTCTTTGTTTTTCATGTTAACTCTGTTTGTATCAACTGCCAACACCCCTTATTTCTGTCTTGTCTTCAGAAGTCACTCACTGCTGTTCTCTTTTTTACATCTTTTTGGGAGTGCACACCCTAGTACATAACTGTTTTACAAGTGGTTAAAAATTATGCCCTCATCTAAACACTCACCCTTTTACCAGGATTACTTCATCTTTTTTTCTTTTTTTTTAGTACAAATTGTTCAACACCAAAGTAGAGCGTTTAGTATGGTGAGTCCCTGTGTACCCATCATCACCCAGCTTCAATGATCAGCATTTCACCATTCTTGCTTTATTTCTTTCCTCTACTTTTTTCCTGGAATATTTTTTAAGCAGATCCCCAGATGTTATGTCATATCATCATTAATACTTTAGCATGTCATAGTTCCTTTTCTTAATTTTGCTGGTTACTTCTGTTGGTTAGCTTAACCCTAAAACACATAACTGGGAAGTAGAGTAAATACAGTGGGTCATTTTTATCTATAAGAACAAATTCGTTTCTGTAGCCTATCATTTTTTTTTTTTAATGTATGAAATTGATTGTCAAATTGGTTTCCATACAACACCCAGTGCTCATCCCAAAAGATGCCCTCTTCAATGCCCATCACCTACCTTCCCCTCCCTCCCACCCCCCATCAACCCTCAGTTTGTTCTTTTAAGAGTCTCTTATGCTTTGGCTCTCTCCCAACTCTAACCTCTTTTTTTTTTTTTTCCTTCCCCTCCCCCATGGGTTTCTGTTAAGTTTCTCAGGATCCACATAAGAGTGAAAACATATGGCATCTGTCTTTCTCTGTATTGTAGCCTATCACTTAAGGAAGAAAGATTCCTACCTTCTTTTGTCTCTCACTGTTTCCCAAGACAAAACTTTCTTTCAGTCCATTTATAACCAACCCCTTGTCACAGACACACACATACACAAACATGCCTCCACGTGCATATACACTGTTAATACTAGTCTCTGTAATTTTGTGCCATTACTCCTTTTACCTGAAATGTGCTCCTTTTTTCCACTAAGTGATCCTACAAGAGCAAACTTAATGTTTGCCTCACTTATTGTTCATTTTGTTACTCATTCATTTATTTGTTTATTCCATCAGTAATTATCAACAATGACTGTAGAGTAGTGCTCTAGATACTGTGTGGGCTAAAAAGAAGCATAGTATGTGATTTCTTCCCTGAAGAAATTAGAATCCAACTGGGGACATAATATAAACATCTAAAAAGCGAACAACAGTTTAAGAGTCATTTCTTTTGTAACACATCATTTAGTACTTCCTTGATTATACATAAGTGATAAGGTGAAAATTTTTTATTTTTTTTTGAAATTTATAAAGGACTTCCCTATATATTATTTTATCTAACTTTTTTGAGATAGAAATATTATACCTATTTTATAAAGGATCAGAGTTCTCTTTTCTTAATTCTAAATTTTATTTATTTGTACAAAATTTAGTAGGTTACAAAGGATGCATAGTGCACACAGTATAAAATTCACAAGGTACAAAGGGTGTACAATGAAAAACCAGTCTTCCCCCATCTCTGTCCCCAGGTTACCTCTCTGTTTCCAGGGAGTTCCCCTCCCTGGAGACAATCACTGGTATCATCTGCTTCCTTGTGAGGCTGGTATAACCTTGATACCAAAATCAGACAGGAACAGTGCAAGAAAAGAATTATAGGTCAATTTCACTTATGAAAAAAATGTAAAAATGCAAAATAAAATATTAGCTAAGCTACGTTAGCAATTTATAAAAATGACAATACATCCTGGCCGAGTTTGGTTTAAGAAATGATGTTGTACTAAACTGATTTAACACTAGAAATTCATGAATATAATTTATTGCAGTAAAAGATCAAAGAGGAAAATTTGCCCAATAGCTGAAGGAAAAGCATTTGATAGAATTCAATACCCATTGATTAAAGACTTAGCAAACTGCAAAGAAAAATGAACTTTATGAATCTGATAAAGTTTACCTACAAAAACTCTCTACTAGACATCATTCTAAAGGCAGAACCTTAGGAGCAGCACTATGCTTTAAAACAAGGATGTCTGTGTCATCGCTTTTATTCATTATCCAGATGGAAGTTCTGGCTGGCTCACTAACACAAAATTTAAAAGTAGATGAGTTGAAAAGAAGAAAGTTGCTATTATTCATAGATAATATGATTATATACACTATAATCAACTATGTTGATTATCAAAAGTCATCAAACTATGGCCTATGAGTCAACTCTGTTGCCTGTTTTTATAAATAAAGTTTTGTTTGTTTACATATTGTCTATTGCTGCTTTTGAGCTGCAAGGGTAGCACTGAGTAGTTGCATCAGAGACCCCAGCACCTGCAAAGCTAAAGATATTTACTGTCTGGCCCTTTGCAGAGAATGTTTACTGACCCCCTGATCTATAAAAATAATGCAAGAGAACCTACAGATAACTATTAAAACTAATAAGAATGAGTTCAGCAAGATTAGTAGATAATCTGACAATGTGAAAATATCAACTACATTCCTATGTATTTATAGGAATTGTATTCCTTTTTAAAAAGATGTTTATTTCTTTATTTTGGTGGGTAGAGGGGCAGAGAGAGAGGGAGGGAGAGAATCCCAAGCAGGCTCCACACTCAGGGCGGAGCCCAACCTAGGGCTCTATTCCATGAACCATGAGATCATGACCTGAGCCCAAATCAGGAATCAGATGCTTAAATGAATGCGTCACCAAGGCACCCTGATAAGAATTGTATTCCTATAAAAAGATATTTTTATAACAGCAGCCAACACTATAAGATGTCTAGGAAAAAAATCCAACAAAAGAACTTTGTAAATTAGAAAATTAGAACACATTAAAAGACAAGAGAAGACCTCAATTAAATGGAGAGCTATGTTTATAGAAGACTTGAGACTATAGTGATGGCAGTTAACGTTACAGAACCACTGTATTAATAAATGACAGTTGCAGATTTGGATTGACAGAAAAGCCAGATACAGGCACTAATTAGGACACTAAACAGAATTTTCTTGTTGAAGGAATTAGAAAGAAGGGGTTGGGAAAAACCGTGGAGAGTTTAATAATAATCCCCAGGACAGTTGGAAAACTTTCTTGACCTCATAGTCTTCACCAGAGGAGTAAGAGTTAGGGATCATAATTTTGAATGAGTGAGTCACATCCCACCTTTTAGCAGTGCACCTGTCTCCCTCAATGTCTAGTATTATATATTGAAAGTTGGAGCAGAGTTGCACATGGGATGGTCTGGATAGGGACTATACTCCTGAGATAGGTTTTCAGGATTATATACAATATCCAAAACTTAGGAACCAAATAGTCCAAGCTAACATTGTTTTTGAGGTAGGGCTATTTGGAGAAAAATTGTATCCCTTACTATGCCAACTATTGCTACTTGCTATCTGAAACTCAGAAAAATAATATATTCTAGGCTCAGATAACACTATCTCTTGCTATTATAATTCTTATCCAGACTCTTGCTCTCCTTACTCCGGTCTGGAATAGATTCAAGATCCCATAGGATACAGCGCAGTAGAGGACCCCCAGGCCAGAGCACAGACCTTCTTTGTTTTCCTTGGCCTCTCCAGGCTAACCTAGCTGGGTCCCTATATATTCCTGAACTCAATGGGACATGAGCAACACAGGCCAGTTACTCAGGGTTTTTTGATATGATCTTTAGATAGCTATAGGTCTCCTTTTGCAATCTTCTGTATACACAGGGTTTGTAATGGAACTTGACTACTTCTAAAATTCCTGTGAGAGAAGTAAGGGCCAAGAGCAAAGATAATTTTGTTGAAGACCAAGTTGAGGGCGCATTCTTATATCAGGATATATAAAACAATGATTATTAAGATGCCATGTAGGGGTGCCTGGGTGGCTCAGTCGGTTAAGCGGCCGACTTCGGCTCAGGTCACGATCTCACGGTCCGTGAGTTCGAGCCCCGCATCGGGCTCTGTGCTGACAGCTCAGAGCCTGGAGCCTGTTTCAGATTCTGTGTCTCCCTCTCTCTGACCCTCCCCCGTTCATGCTCTGTCTCTCTCTGTCTCAAAAATAAATAAACGTTGAAAAAAAATTAAAAAAAAAAAAAAAAAGATGCCATGTAAAATCAAAGGACAGACCATTAGGTTACCGCAACAGAGTAGAGATCCCAGCGATCTACCCCTGTGTCTGTTTGCAGGCTAGGTTGTATTGTAGCAATGAAATTCTGCCAAAAAAACCTCAGTGGCCTAACACATCAAAAATGTATTTATTGCCAATACTACATGTCCATTGTGAATCGGCAGCAAGGCTCTGCTCGTCAGTTAACTCAGGGATCCAGGATGACATCTTGGCACAGGCTGTTGTGATTACTAGGGCAGCAAATGGGTAACGTCACTTTTGCTCACATTTAAAGTCATATGGCCATGGCACTAGGTACCTGGAAGGAAAAAAACCACTCTACAGTGATCCTCCCTTGTGCCTAGTTACCTCTTCTGTGGTTTCAGTTACCCGCGATCAACCGCAGTCAGGAAGCAGGGGTAACTCCTTCGGGCCTGTCCACAGAAGCTCAGCGGTAGCCTGACACTCAGTCACACCGTGTCATTCACCTCACTTCATCTCATCACATAGGCACTTTGTCTTTAATCCACAGTAAGACGAAAACAGTACAATAAGATATTGAGAGAGACCACATTCACATAGCTTCTATTACTGTATATTGTTATAATTGTTCTGTTCTTTTATTAGGTACTGTTGTTAATCTCTTACTCTGCCAATGTATAAATTAAACTTTAATATAGGTGTGTATGTATGTATAGGAAAAACAGTATGCATAGGGTTGGTGCCCTCTGCAGTTCCAGGCATCCACCGGGGGACTTGGAACATACCCCCTGCACACAAGAGAGGACTGCTGTATTTGCAGTCATCTCCAATGACTAGAAGGTGCATATATGAAAACTAGATGTTTGGTACAAGAGAAACTATACAGCCAATTGTCCTGGGATAATTGAGCAATAAAGTCAAATTAGCTCTCTATGTCATACCATGAACAAAAAATGAATCACAGTGGATTAAAGACGAAAGGGTAAAAATTAGAACTTTAAAGTTTTAGAAGCACATGTTTTAGAAACTGGCTTTAGTATTCTTAGAAAGAATTTCTCATGTAAAAAACACAAGGGCACCTGGCTGGCTCGCAGAACATGCAGCTTTTGATCTCGAGGTTGTGAGTATCAAGTCCCACATTGGGTATAAAGAGTGCTTAAAAATAAAATCTTGGGGCATCAGGGTGGCTCAGTCAGTTGAGCATCCAACTCTTGACGTCGGCTCAGGTCATGATTCTAGGGTCGTGGGATCAAGCTGCATGTTGAGCTCTGCACTGAGCATGGAGCCTGCTTAAGATTCTCTCTCTCTCTCTCTCTCTCTCTCTCTCTCTCTCTCTCTCTCTCTCTCTCTTTCTCTCCTTCTGCCCCTCTCCCCCACTTAGACTCCCTGTCTCTCTAAAATAAAAAAAATAAATGGGGCACCTGGGTGGCTGAGTCGGTTAACTATTCGACTTCGGTTCAGGTCATGATCTCATGGTTCATGGGTTCGAGCCCCACGTCGGGCTCTGTGCTGACAGCTTAGAGCCTGGAGCCTGTTTTGGATTCTGTGTCTTCCTCTCTCTCTGCCCCTTCCCCACTCACACAATGCTCTCTCTCGCAAAAATAAAAA
Organism: Panthera onca; assembly: GCF_046562875.1. Classification (NCBI taxonomy): domain Eukaryota; kingdom Metazoa; phylum Chordata; class Mammalia; order Carnivora; family Felidae; genus Panthera; species Panthera onca. The sequence goes on along the minus strand of NC_138355.1, from coordinate 33,376,405 downwards.
ATTAAAATTAAAAAAAATTGTAATAAAATAAAATCTTAAAAAATAATAAAACATAAACCCTAAAGAAAAAGATTGATAAGTATGATTACATTAAGATAATGGTCTTTTCTAAAAAGATATCACGGGGGGCCCTGGGTGGCTCAGTCTGTTGAGCATCTGACTTCAGCTCAGGTCACAATCTTGCAGTTCATGAGTTCAAGCCCCGCGTCGGGCTCTGTGCTGACAGCTCAGAGTTTGGAGCCTGCTTCAGATTCTGTGTCTCCCTCTCTCTCTCTGCATCTCCCCTGCTCACACACACACTCTCTCTCTCTCTCTCTCTCTCAGAAATAAGTAAACAGTAGGAAAAAATACAATGAAATGAAAAGACACCATAAAAAGTGAAAAGACAAGACATAAAGCATGAGAAAGTGTCTGTGGTGCATATAACCAACAAAGGATTAACACCTACAATGTAAAAATAGCTCATACCACTCAGTGAGAAGAGAACAAACAATTTAAGGGAACCAGAAGGCCTTTATGTGTTTGTGTATTACTCATGTATGATGCTAAACCTTATTACTTATCAAAGCAATGCAAATCAAGACAGAGTAAGAAATAATATTACATGTATTCAAGTTGGCAAAAAAATAAATATTTTTTAATCTAGAGAAAACAAATATGGCAAGAATATGGAGTAAAGGAACTCTGCGAGTAGTATAAACTGATAAAACTGTTTGAAAGAGCAATTTCGCTCTATCCAGAAAATAGACATTCTGCTCCTAGATATAGACTTAGAGAAATCCTTATATGTAATAACAAAAACATAATATTCATTGCAATATTATTTTAAATAGCGAAAAATAGGGAAAAGCCTTAAGTGTCTATTGACTTTACAAGAGATCATTAAATTGCAGTATTTTTCACACAATGGACTATTAAATAGTAGAGAAAACTAATGAACCAGAATTTAAAGTATTGCCTCAGGTAAATCTCAAAATCATAATATTGAGTGATAAGAGCAAGCTGCAGATGATACACATATAATATCTAAAACGATAAGCGCTGACATCAGGAAAGGAGTTACTTCTGAGAAAGAATAAGAGAGAAGAACAGGATTAGAGAAGATCTAAAAAGTTAATCTAAAGCAAAAATGGCAAAATGTTAAGGGTTTATGAAGCTGGGTGATGAGTAAGGGCATTTGCTAAATTACTATCTGCACTATTTTCTATGCTTGAAATATTTAATAATAAAGAGAAAGAAAGAATTAACCTAAGTCTTGCTAGGTTGAGAGGCTTACCTAAAGTCATGCAAGATATGCCAGGAATCCTCAAGATTCAAACGTAGCCATGTGCTTTCTGATAACCAGCTGTTTTTATTTTTCCCTTTTTACATATTCTGTAATTAATATTATTTTACTAATTGCCTTGAAGTCTTTGATGCAGGGGTGACATCTCTGAAGTAGGGGTTCTGTCTTCTGTTTGAACATTCATTAGCTCGAGTACACCGTAGGTGCTCAATAAGCAATCTGTTCAGTGCTTGATAGCTATATACAGTGTTATGCATGGAGACATTATTTATGGTTGGCATATCTGAGTCTCAGTAATAATAAATGATGTAATGACAGAATTTTACTATTGTAATCTCTAGTAAGTTTAGGTATTAAATTGATCACTCCATATCCTGAAAGGGAATGGCAAGAGATTTTAGTTTTCTGTCAGCTGTCTAGGAAATACATGCTATTTTCACAATTGCCCCAGAGTGCTCATATCACATTATGAGCTAGTAAGTGGTGCATTTACAATTTTCTGTTTGTTATTGTAGGTATCATAACTGGAGCATTTTATTCAGTCTCAACATTATTGAATCAAATGATATTGACATATTACAAGGTAAGTGTCTGTCTGTGCCGTGTCACATGCCTGGCCAAGAATGTTTCTTAAGCAGTGTGATTCCTGTTAGTATGATCATAAGATTAAAGATTTATAGGGTAACCGGCTGGCTCATTCAATGGAGTGTGCGACTCTTCATCTCGGGGATGTAGGTTCGAGCCCCACATAGGGTATAGAGATTACTCAAAAATAAAATCTTGAAAAAAAAAAGGTTTATGACCTTATTGCTTTTAAGAGATTTATATTTGTTTTAATTGAGAATACATTTAATCTAATTTATAAAGCACACAAAATGGAAAGCAGAGGTTATTATTACAGTGATAATACCTAAGTCTTTTTTTGATACTTTTTTTTTTAATTTAATGTTTGTTTATTTTTGAGAGAGAGAGAGAGAGAGAGAGAGAGAGAGAGAGAGAATGAGTGGGGGAGGGGCAGAGAGAGAGGGAGACACAGAATCTAATGTAGGCTCCAGGCTCTGAGCTGTCAGCACCGAGCTCGACGTGGGGCTCAAACCCGCTGATCGCGAGATCATGACCTGAGCTGAAGTCAGATGTTTAACCAACTGAGACACCCAGGCACTCAATACTTTTTTTAAAAAATGTGACTGGTTATATGGGAAAAGACAAAGAGACAATTTTAAAGGAAACCAATCCAAATATAAAGAAGTAAATATCAAGCTGTGACCTCTCTTTCCTTTTGAAAGGAGAAAGCAGTTGTAATATATAAAAACAGATTAATCTCCTCAGACTTCTGTGAATTCTAACAAAGATCATTGCATTTTCTAACCATGGAGGAATGAGAAAAATTTCTTTTGATTTCTCCCACATTTTAGGTTTTCTTTTTTTCTGGTTTGAAAATAGAATGCCCTTCCCATGTTCGTTACCTGCCCCCTAACCCACTCACCTAACAGATATACTAAATTTCCCACTATATTCTATGCTTAATTTTATCTGATTATTTCCATTGACTGTGGAATGTATGGGGATGTGAAAGATCTATTTGAATTAGAAGTATCTGATTAACTTCTTTTGATTTTTGTTTTTTAATTAATTTATTTAAATTCAAATTAACATACAATGTAGTATTGGTTTCAGGAGCAGAATCCCATGATTCATCACTCACATGTAACACCCAGTGCTCATCCCAACAAGTGCCCTCACTAATGCCTATCAGCCCTCCAGCGACCCTCAATTTGTTTTCTGTATTTAAGAGTCTCTTATGGTTTGCCTCCCTTTCCATTTTACCTTATTTTTCCTTCCCTTCCCCTATGTTCATCATCTGTTTTGTTTCTTAAATTCTACATATAAGTGAAATCATGATATTTCTTTTTCTCTGATTTATTTTGCCTAGCATAATACATTCTAGTTCCATCCACACTGTTGCAAATGACAAGATGTTCTTTTTGATTGCTGAGTAGTATTCCATTGTGTATATATATATACCACATTTTCTTGATCCATTCAAGAAGTATCTGATTAACTTCTTATGAAAATTTTTTTAAGGGAGAAGAAGTGAATGCTGGAAAGATTGGGCTAACATTGGTAGTGGCTGGAATGGTGGGCTCTATTCTTTGTGGCTTTTGGCTTGATTATACCAAAATATACAAGTAAGTGATGGTAGATAAATGTACGGTGTACAACCTAAGGTATTTTGGGTTTAATGGAGGCTGTGATTTTTATTTTCAGAAATTTAAGAAGTGTTATTATTACTGAAAGACTTGGATTTTAGACGTTCTTAGATTCCCTTCTCTTCTAAGTGAAGTCTATCTATCTATCTATCTATCTACCTCCCCTCTGGTAACCATCAGTTTGTTCTCTATACTGAAGAGTCTGTTTCTTGGTTTGTCTCTCTCTCTCACTCTTTTTTTTCCTTTGTTTGGTTTCTTTCTTACATTCCACATATGAGTGAAATCATATGGTATTAGTCTTTCTCTGACTGACTGATTTCACTTAGCATTATACTCTCTAGCTCCATCCATGTCGTGGCAAATGCCAAGAGTTCATTCATATTTTTATGGCTGAATAATATGCCATTGTGTGTATATACTTTACCCATTCATCTATCGATGGACTTGGGCTGCTTCCATAGTTTGGCTATTGTAAATAATGCTGCAGTAAACATAGGGGAACAATTATTTTCATTACTAAATGCTCCCCATGATAAATGTAGTTATCATCTGTCACTATACAAAGTTCTTATATTATTGACTATATTCCCTATTCTCTACTTTCCATTCCCATGGCCTATTTATTTTATTACTGGAGGTTGTATCTCTTGATTCCTTCACCTCTTTTGCCCACACCCCCCTACTCCTACAATCACCAGTTTGTTCTCTGTATTTATGAGTCTGTTTCTGTTTGTTTGTTCATTCATTTTGTTTTTTAGATTCCACATGTAAGTGAAATCATATGGTATTTCTGTATTCCCGTCTGACTTATTTCACTTAGCATAATGCCTTCAAGGTCCATCCATGTTGTCGCAAATGACAAGATTTCATTCTTTTTTTACAGCTAATGTTCCATTGTATGTGTGTGTATTCTTTATTCATTTATGTATGTAAGTACATACATATTCTTTATTCATTCATCTATCAGTGGACACTTAGGTTGCTTCAATATCTTGGCTGTTATAAATAATGCTGCAGTAAACATAGGAGTGCACATATCTTTTTTTTTCTCATTTTCTAGCTTTTATTATTATTTTTTCAAACATAATTTATTGTCAAGTTAGGTAACATACAGTGTATACACTGTGCTCTTGGTTTTGGGGGTAGATTCCCATGATTCACTGCTTACATACAACACCCAATGCTCATCCCAAGAGGAATGCACATATCTTTTTGAATTAGTGTTTTTATTTTCCTGGGGGAAAGCCCAGAAGTAGAATTACTGGATCATGTAGTATTTCAATTTTTAATTTTTTGAGGAACTTCCATACTGTTTTCCATGGTGGCTGCATCAAGCTACATTTACCAACAGTGCACAAGGATTCCCTTTTCTCCACATCCTCACCAACACTTGTTATTTCTTGTGTTTGTGATACTAGCCGTTCTGAAAAGTATGTGGTGACATTTCATTATGGTTTTGATTTGCATTTCATTGATGATTAGTGATGTTGAGCATCTTTTTGTGTGTCTGCTGGCCATCTATATGCCTTTGGGAAAATGTCTATTCTGGTCCTCAATTTTCAATTGAATTATTTGGTTTTTTGGTGTTGAGTTGTATTAGTTCTTTATATAATTTTGGATATTAATCCTTTATTGTATATATCATTTGCAAATCTCTCCCCCATTCAGTAAGTTGCCTTTTCCTTTTCTTGATTAGTTTCATTTGCTATAGAAGAGCTTTTTAGTTTGATATAGTTCTAATAGTTTATTTTTGCTTTTGTTTCCTTTGTCTGAGGAAACAAATACAGAAAAATATTGCTAAGGAGAATGTCTAAGAGGTTACTATGTGTCTTCTTTTAGGAGTTTTATGACTTCAGGTCTTACATTTAGGTCTTTAATTCATTTTGATTTTATGTTTGTGTATGGTGTGAGGAACTTTTCTAGTTTCATTCTTTTGCATGTGGGTGTCCAGTTTTCCCAGCACCCAGTTACTGAAGAGACTATGTTTCTTGCCTCCTTTCTTATAGATTAATTCACTGTGTAAGCGTGGGTTTATTTCTGACTCTCTATTCTGTTTTATTGGTCTTTGTGTCTATTTTTGGGCCGGTACCATACCGTTCTGATTATTATAAATTTGTAGTATAATTTGAAATATGGGATTATGATACTTTCAGTTTTATTCTTTCTCAAGGTTGCTTTGGCTATTTGGGGTTTTTGTAGTTTCATTTTCTTTTTAATACAGTTGTGAATGGGATTGTTTCCTCAATTTCTTTTCGTGGTACTTTGTTATTATTGTATAAGAACACAACAGAGTCTGTATATTAATTTCATATCCTGCAACTTTACTGAATTCATTCATTTGTTCTAATAGTTTTTGGTGGAGTCTTTAGGCATATATATTATCATATCATCTGCAAATAGGGACAGTTTTACTTCTTTCTTACCAATTTGGATGCCTTTTATTTCTTTTTCTTGTCTGATTGTTGTGACTAAGACTTCCAGTACTATGTTGAATAAAGGAGGTGAGAATGGCCATCCTTGTCTTGTTCCTCATCTAAAGAAAAGTTTTCAGCTTTTTATCATTATGATGTTAACTGTATTTTTGTCACATATGGGCTTTATTAAGTTGAAGTATGTTCTCTCTAAACCTACTTTGTTGAAAGCTTTTATCATGAATGAATGTTGAACTTTGTCAAATGCTTTTTCTGCATCTGTTGAGTTGATCATATGATTTTTATTGTTGATTTTGTTAATGTGGTGCATCACATTGATTTATTTGCAGCTATTGAATCATCCTTGCATCCCTGGAAAAAATCCTACCTGATCCTTTTAATGTATTGTTGAATTCAGTTTGCTAATATTTTTGTTGAGGATTGCAGCTATGTTCATCAGGGATATTAGTCTGTAATTTTCTTTTTTGTAAGGTCTTTGTCTGGTTTCAGTAGCATTGTAATGCTGGCCTCATAAAATGAATTTGGAAATGTTCCTTCTTATTATATTTTTTGGAATAGTTTGAGAAGTATAGATATTAGCTCTTTAAATGTTTGGTAGAATTCACCTGTGAATTCATCTGGTTCTAGACTTTTGCCCTTGGGAGGTTTTTGATTAGTGATTCATTTTTGTTACTAACAACCAGTCTTTAGATTTTTCTACTTCTTCCTGAATCAGTCTTAGAAAATTACATGTTTCTAGGAATTTATCCATTTCTTCTGAGTTGTCCAATTTTTTGGCATACAATTTTTCATGGTATTCTCTTATAATCCTTTGTATTCCTCTGGTGTCAGTTGTAATTTCTTTCATTTCTGACTTTATTTATTTGGGTCTCCTCTTTTTTCTTGATGAGCATGGCTAAAGGTATGTAAATTTTGCTTACTTTTCAAAGAACTGGCTCTTAGTGTCATAATCTTTTATAGTCTCTATGTCATTTATTTATGCTCTGTTCTTTATTATTTCTTTCCTTCAACTGACTTTGGACTTTCTTTGTTCTTATTCTAGTTCCTTTAGGTATAAGTTTAGATCATTTATTTGAGATTTTTCTTGCTTTTTGAAGGCCTGTATCACTATAAACTTCCCTTTTAGAACTGCTTTTGCTTTGTCCCAAAAATTGTGAGCTACTGTGTTTCCATTTTCATTTGTTTCCAGGTATGTTAATTTTCTCTTTGATTTCTTCATTGTCCCTTTGGTTATTTGGTAGCATATTGCTTAACTTCCATGTGTTTGTGTTTTTTCCAGTTTCTTCTTGTATTTTTTAAAAATGTTTACTTTTGAGAGAGAGAGAGAGAGAGAGAGAGAGAGAGAGCGCATGAGCAAGCAGGGTAGGAGCAGAGAGGGAGAAACAGAGGATCCGAAGCAGATTCTGTGCTGATAGCAGAGAGCCTGATGTGGTGCTTGAATTCACGAACCGTGAGATCACGACCTGAGCCAAAGTCGGACGCTTAAATGACTGAGCCACCCAGGCATCATTATAATTTTTAAATTTATTCTTGATTTCTGGTTTCATACCATTGTGGTCAAAAAGATACTTGATATGATTTCAGTCTTCTTGAATTGATTGAGACTTGTTTCGTGGCCTAACATGTGATATATCTTAGAGAATTTTCCATGTGCACTTGAAAAGAATGTGTATTCTACTGTTTTTAGATGGCATGCTTTGTATGTATGTTCAGTTTATCTGGTTTTAATGGATCGTTCAAAGCCACTGTTTACTTATTTTCTGTTTGAGTGATTTATCCATTAATGTAAGTATGGGGGGGGGGCGTGTTAAAGTCCCCTACTGTTACTGTATTACTCAATTTCTCCCTTTATGTTTGTTAATATTTGCTTTATATAATTAGGACTTCTATGTTGAGTGCATAGTTATTTACAATTATTATACCTTTTTGTTGGATTGATTCCTTTATCATTATGCAATGCCCTTGTTTGTCTCCTTTTATAATCTTTGTTTTGAAGTATTTTGTCTAGGGTCGCCTGGGTGGCTCAGTCAGTTAAGCATCCGACTTTGGCTCAGGTCATGATCTCACGGTTTGCAAATCCAATCCCTGCATCAGGCTCTGTGCTGACAGCTCAGAGCCTGGAGCCTGCTTCAGATTCTGTGTCTTCTTCTCTCTCTGCCCCCCCTCACTCATGCTCTGTCTCTCTCTCTCTCTCTCTCCCTCAACAATAAATGTTAGGGGTGCCTGGGTGGCTCAGTCAGTTAAGCATCCGACTTCAGCTCAGGTCACGATCTCGCAGTCCGTGAGTTCGAGCCCTGCCTCGGGCTCTGGGCTGATGGCTCAGAGCCTGGAGCCTGCTTCCCATTCTGTGTCTCCCTGTCTCTCTGCCCCGCCCCCGTTCATGCTCTGTCTCTCTCTGTGTCAAAAATAAATAAACGTTAAAAACAAAAACAAAAACAAAAAAAACCACACACAAAAAACAATAAATGTTAAAAAAAATTTTTTTTAAGTAAAGTATTTTGCCTAACCTAAATATTGCTACCCCAGCATTTTTTTTTTTTTTGCTTCCATTTGCATGAAATGTCTTTTTCCATCCCTTCACATCTGTATGTGTCATTAGGTCTGAAATGAATCTCTTGGTGGCAGCATATAGATGGGTCTTGTTGTTTTCATCCATTCTGTCACCTTATGTCTTTTGATTGGAGCAGTTAGTCCATTTACATTTAAAGTAATTATTGATGCGGGGTGTCTAGGGGGCTCAGTCAGTTAAGTGTTCAGCTTCAGCTCAGGTTGTGATCTCACAGTTTGTGGGTTTGAGCCCCATGTCGGGCTCTGTGTGCTGACAGCTCAGAGCCTGGAGCCTATTTCAGATTCTGTGTCTCTCTGTCTCTCTCTGCCCCTCCCCCACTCATGTTCCATCTCTGGCTCTCAAGAATAAAATAAAACATTAAAAAAAAAGATATTTTTAGACCTTTTTTTAAATGTTTACTTATTTTTTGAGAGAGACAGAGCACAAGCAGGGGAGGGGCAGAGAGAGAAGAGGAAACAGAATCTGAGGCAGGCTCCAGGCTCTGAGCTGTCAGCACAGAGCCCAGTGCAGAGCTTGACCTCACAAGCTGTGAGATCACAACCTGTGCTGAAGTCAGATGCTTAACCAACTGAGCCACCCAGGCGCCCCCCTCCCAAAAAAAAATATTTAAAGTAATTATTGATGTATATATACTTACTGCCATTTTAATTGTTTTATGATTGTTTTTGTAGTTCTTCTCTGTTCCTTTCTTGCTCTCTTCCTTTGTGATTTGATGACTTTCTTTAGTGTTATGCTTGGATTTCTTTCTCTTTATTTTTTGTGTATCTATTCTAGGTTTTGGGTTTGTTACCATGAGATTCATATATAACATCCCATGTATATAGCAGCCTATTTGAAGTTGATGGTTGCTTAAGTTGAAATGCATTTTGAAAGCACTATTTTTTTACTCCCCCCTCCACTTTTTAGGTATATGATGTTATATTTGCATCTTTTAATTTTTATCCTTCAGCTAATTTTGTAGATATAATTGATTTTGCTACTTTTGTCTTTTAATCTTTATAGTAGCTTTATAAGTGATTGATCTTCTTCCTTTACTATATGTTTGCCTTTGCTAATGAAATTTTTTCCTTTCATAGTTATCTTACTTCTATTTATGGCCTTTTTTTTTTTTTTTTTTTTCTGCTTACAGTAGTCCTTTTAGAGGCACCTGGGTGGCTCACTTGGTTAAGCGCCTGACTCTTGATTTCGGCTCAGGTCATGATCTCACAGTTTATTGCTTCGAGCCCTGTGTTGGGCTTCATTAGTCCCTTTAACATTTCTTGTAAGGCCGGTGTAGTGGTGATGAACTCCTTTAACTTTTATTTGTCTTGGAAACTCTTTATCTCTCCTCGAATTCTGAATGATAATCTTACCCGGTAGAGTATTCTTCATTGTGGGTTTTTTCCTTTCAGCATTTTGAATATATCCTGCTACTCCCTTTTGCCCTGCAAAGTTTTTGCTGAGAAATCAGCTGATAGCCTTATGGAGCTCCCCATGTACATAAGTATTTACTTTTCTGTTGCTGCCTTTAAGATTCTTTAACTTGTTGACGTTTTAATTATTATGTGCCTTGGTGTGGTCCTCCTTGGGTTCATCTTCTTTGGGGCTGTCTTTGTTTCCTGGAATTGGATGTCTGTTTTTTTTCTCCAGGTTGTGGAAGTTTTCAGCTATTATTTCTTCAAGTAAGTTTTCTGCTCTTTTCTTTTTCTGGGACCTCTCTAATGCAAATGTTAGTATGCTTGATGTTGTCCCAGAGGTCCCTTAACTTCCTTATTTTTAAAAATCCTTTTTTCTTTTTTGTTGTTCAGCTTGAGTATCTTCCAGATCGCTGATTCATTCTTCTGCATTCTCTAATCTGCTTATTGATTCCCTATGGTTTGTTTTTCATTTCAGTCATTATATTCTTCACCTCTGTCTCTTTTTTGAAGTTCTCAGTGAGTTCATCCACTCTTCTCTCAAGTCCTGTGAGTATCTTTCTGACCATTACTTTGAACTCTGTCAGGTACATTACTTACTTATCCCTGTCTTGTTTAGTTCTTTTTCTGAGATTTCTCTTTTATGCTTTTCTTTGAGACATATTCCTCTCCCTTCTTTTGTCTGACCTTCTGTGTTTGTTTCTGTGAGTTAGATGGAAAGCTACCTCTCCTGGTCTTAAAGGAGTGGACTTATGTAATAACATCCCCTGTGTAGAATTTGTGTGCCTGGCTGCTTTGGCTGATTAGCTGGAGCTGCATTTGGTCCAGGCCAAAGATCCTGGGGTGCTCCGTGCCAAAGGCCAGCCTGGTGGGACAAGTAGAGTTGGAGCAGATAGTCTGGGAGGGTTCCCCTTGCAGGACAGATTGCTAGGGGCCTGGACTCTGTTCCCATCTGTGCTCTCCAGGGGGAGGAGGAATGTAAACAGTGGTGCTCACTGGCATCTCCAAACCCAAAGTGAGTTCCAGCAGTTTCCCCATTGTTCGGTAGATGTTCTAGTAGTAAAAGTTGCCCTTTAAACCACTGTTTTGTTTTTTTACTTTGCTGTGCCCCAGGCCAGACGAATCTGCATGGGGGACAGTTCTGTGATATCTCTCCTACTGCAAATCATAGGGTCTGCAGTGGGGTTCCCATTGTTACCCTGTCTCTGTCTCTCTTGCTGTTCTCTACATGGTCCCTCTATATTCTATTATGCAGAAACTGTTCAATCAGCCCTAAGGTCTTCTTCAGGAGGAATTGCTCTATGCATGGATTCTACGTGTCTGCGGGAGGACATGAGTTCAGGGTCTTCCTAGCCTTCCATCTTGGGCCCCTAGGCCAATAGTAGCTACACTTTTTAACAGGCAGAAACTCCCCATATGCTTGGGAGAAATGAATGAATGTAACTTTGCATAAATGAATAGAAGGAAATAAAATGAATGAATGAAATACGGAACGGTCACCTATATATCTTCTGTACCTTTCAAGGCCCAAGATCTGTTTGATATCATTATGTAAGCCCTTCCAAAGACCTTCAATGTTGAAATTCTCCAAGATAGTTTTCCCATAATTTAAGATAGTACTTGCTGTGGCTTCATTATTATGAAATGTTAGCTTACAGTGAAACCCATTCAATCTGTAGATGAAGGGAACATATGTAAAGAATTAAATTTATTTATAGTCTTTGGCCCACTTTACAATTAGAAAACTTGCTAGGCATAGGAATATGTTCTTTTTGGCCTTGATTTTGTTCTCAGAGTAACTGCCATTCATTCACCAAACTTCTGTTGTGGGCATAATTCGTCTAGGAATTATGACAAGCAATATATGATCCCTGTCTTTAAGACACTTGTAGTCTAAAAGGGGAAAATAAGGCATGCATATATGAAAAAATAATAATATAACAGACTAAAATCAATGTCATAAGTCCAATAGGTGTCTGTCATGTGACAGTTATGTAGCTACTAAAATGATAAGGGAACTTGGAAGAAGAGACAACTTTGTAAGCTGCAGTGGTTAGGAAAGGTGTTTTGGAAGAGGTAAAATTTGAACTGAATCTTGAGATACAGCTACAGAACTATCCCATTTGGTGGCACAAAAATTATTTTATCCATATGAATATTCCTTCCTGTCTGAACACTGGATGTGGTGTGAGTTTTGTTGATTGCTGCTGTTGAATCTTAAATGTAAGCTTTATAAACGTGAGCTTTAAAGTCAATGCTTTGGGGCGCCTGGGTGGCTCCGTCGGTTAAGCGTCGACTTCGGCTCAGGTCATGATCTCACGGTCCGTGAGTTCGAGCCCCGCGTCGGGCTCTGTGCTGACAGCTCAGAGCCTGGAGCCTGTTTCAGATTCTGTGTCTCCCTCTCTCTCTGCCCCTCCCCTGTTCATGCTCTGTCTCTCTCTGTCTCAAAAATAAATAAACGTTAAAAAAAAAAAATTTTAAGTCCATGCTTTGTGCTATCAACAATAGCCAAAGTATGGAAAGAGCCCAAGGGTCCATGGAGTATTACTCGGCAATGGAGTATTACTCGGCAATCAAAAAGGATGAAATTTTGCCATTTGCAACTATGTGCATGGAACTAGAGGATATTATGCTAAGCGAAATTAATCAGTCAGAGGAAGACAAATATCATATGACTGCACTCATATGAGGACTTTAAGATACAAAACAGATGAGCATAAGGGAAGGGAAGCAAAAATAATATAAAAACAGGGAGGGGGATAAAACATAAGAGACTCTTAAATACAGAGAACAAACAGGGGGTAGCTGGAGGGGTTGTGGGAGGTGGGGTGGGCTAAATGGGTAAGGGGCATTAAGGAATCTACTCCTGAAATCATTGTTGCACTATATGCTAACTAACTTGGATGTAAATTAAAAAATAAATTATAAAAAAAATAAAAGTAAATAAAGTCAATGCTTTGGTGGAAACATTTTTCCATATAAGGGAAACCTGATTTTGAAAACCAAGGAATTTATTACTGTATGGACGGAGCAATGCTTAGTAACATGATTTTTATATGCCTAGGAAAATCAGACAAAATACTAACAATTTTGTTTTTTGTTTTAGACAGACTACTCTGATAGTTTACATTTTATCTTTTCTTGGAATGGTTATATTTACTTTCACATTGGACCTTGGATACAGTATCGTTGTGTTTGTTACTGGAGGGGTGCTTGGGTAAGCATCAAATGTGTTTAGGGGGAATGATAGCATGCTGTTATAATTGTGAAATATTGCTACTATGGTTTTAAATTTTTAGTTCATCCAAATGTCCTTAAAAATATTTTGAACTTTAAAGAATCTGTGCTGTGCATATAAATTTGTAATTCTTTACAATACAAAAAGTTTGAAAATGTTTTTTGGTATATATGACAGGTGAAAAATGATAAGCCTTACTTAGTCCAGGTAACATTATTTAGTTAGAAAAACAACTGACTTAGCAAATCAGAGGTAATTTTTTTTCAGAAAAAGGAAAACTTAGGAGCTGCTTTGCTTTTCAGTTCTTCTGTCCTTGGACTGATTGGTGAATAATAATAGGGGCTTGCTTTCACACATCAAGTTCAAAATCTTTAGTTATTTGATCACTAGAATAGGGCTGAGAAGTAGAATGATTGCCACAGTGTATGCTATTGTCCTTCAGTTAATTGTTTCTGTAATTCTGGATTTATTTTCGTAGTTTCTTCATGACTGGTTACCTCCCATTGGGTTTTGAATTTGCTGTTGAAATCACTTACCCTGAATCTGAAGGCACCTCATCTGGTCTTCTTAATGCTGCCGCACAGGTAAACCCCTGACCTCTCTTAAATCTGAGATGAGTAGTTTACAGACTATTCTAAATTTTTTTTTTTTATGTTTATTTATTTTTGAGAGAGAGAGAGAGAGAGAGAGAGACAGAGCATAGTGGGGGAGGGGCAGAGAGAAACAGAGACGCAGAATCCAAAGCAGGCTCCAGGCTCCGAGCTGTCAGCACAGAACCCGATGCAGGGCTCAAACTCATGAACTGCGAGATCATGACCTGAGCCAAAGTTGGTCGCCCAACCAACTGAGCCACCCAGGCGCCCCAGTTTACTGGGTATTCTAGTGAATAAGAAGTTTAAACTTTCTGCCTTTCCAAATCATATGAATAAAATAGTTAAGAAAAGTTCTCAGGAAAACATTACACTTATTTCAAAGAAGCAAATTCAACAACAATTATTTCCTCTTATTTTATTTTAGATATTTGGAATTCTGTTCACATTGGCTCAAGGAAAACTCACAACAGACTATAGTCCTAAAGCAGGAAACATTTTCCTCTGTGTTTGGATGTTTCTAGGCATCATTTTAACAGGTAAATGAGGGTATTTTCCTGACAAAAGTACTTGTGTCATATCGTCTTTATATTTTTCACGTATATTGATTCTCAGTGGCTTCCAGAACTCAAAGGGAGAAAGGAAATAAAAAGCGGGATTACTACTTATTTTTTCCCAAGGATATGAATCTATTAATTAATTTTTCAGATTTTAACTTCAATACCATTACTATGCATAAAAACCAAAGCCAGCGTGTGAAGAGTCGGGAAAGATCTGGAATCGGCAGACCTGGACCCGAGTTCTGACTCTGCTGCTCACCTGCTGTGTGACTTTAGACAAATTGCTTAAACTCTCATACCCTCCTTTTCTCATTCACGTAATAGGGTATTAAAAAGCCTGCCATGGAGGGTTGCTATGAGGATTAACTGAAGTTCAGGTTCATGAAAAGCTCCTAGCATGGTGTCTGGCACTCAGGACGTGCCCAGTCACGTCAGCTGTTACCAGAATGAGTGGTGGTGGAAACGGCACAAGGGATGGTTAGTCAGTTCTTACACTTCTCAGGTGTCATCGGAATAGACTTGGGCAGGAACGATGGCGGTGCCCAACTTTGAGAGAAGGAGCATGGAAAAGGACTCTAATCCGTAGTTTGTCCGGGTGCATGAGCATAAAAGTGGATTTAGAAGCAAGGCTTAACGTCCACAGTGTTTCCACACCCACGCTGGCTTCTCCTGTTATCTCACTCTGTTAACTTCTCTCTGCAGTCCTTTTCCCTACTCAGACGGCAGCGTAAACTCTTATACAGTGTACGGATACCTGCCAAGCAAACCACACTTCCTGCCTCCTCCCCCTTGGCCTTGATGCTCCAATGGTCCCAAACTCCCTCTGGTGCCAAATTCTTGGCTGTTCTATTCCTGTCTCACATTCTTTGCATATCCTGTTTGCTGCCTGCCTAGAATGCCTTCCTGTCTCTTCTTATCTGCTTGACAAGTTCCTACTCATTTTTCAAGTTTCAATGCAAATATGTGTTCTCTGGCAAGCCTTCCCTGATTTTTCTCTGGACTGACATGGGCTTTTTTTTCTCCCATGTTCCCACTGTACCTTGTACATATCTGCACTATTGCAGTTATCCTACAGTGTTATAATTGTTTGCATGGTAATATTTCCCTAGATGGGCGAGTGCTCTATGGAAAGAATTGTGCTTTTCATCTTTGGTTCCTAGCATCCTGTATTTATTCATTAATGAATGATTTGCTAATTAAGTTAATGGCTTAGAGAGGCCCTGGTATTATTTCATGCTACAAGGATGCTATTGGATATTATGGTACTACAGTGTGCTAAATTTGGCAATATCAAAAAAGACTTTGTGCCGCTTAGAGAAAAGCATATCTATATACGCTCTTTGGTAACATCACCTCTTTGGGGTTTTTCTGTTTCAGCATTAATCAAGTCTGATCTCAGAAGACACAATATAAATATAGGAATTGCAAATGGTGATATTAAAGCTGTAAGTAATGAATATTTTTATGACTAAACTATTAAGAAATGTGTGAAACCTGTCTGTCTAGTCAGCTATTTTGTATTCCTGAGCCAATCATTGATCTGTCATAATGGCAGATGCCAGATGCTGTAAGTTGTTTTTATTTCCTGATTCTTTCTGCAGGTACCAGTTGAAGATACAGTTGAAGATAGTCCCACAGACCAAGAATCAAAAACTATTGTGATGTCCAAGCAGTCAGAATCGGCAATTTGAGGTGAAAGAAAAAGTTAACATCATGCGATACTTGAGCAGTAAGGCTTGGTTTAAACGTTATGGGATATGGATACTTACTTGAAAATTATTACGTGACCCATAATTATTATCTTGCTTAATTGTAACCTTAAGCAATATTTTGCTTAGCAGACTTTGGCTCATCTCATATTAACACTACCATTTATCAACTGAGCCTTCCATTCATAGTCCTCTCTTGTCAACCTGAAAGTAAGCTTCTTGATGTGTATTTTCCAAAAGTGGTTTTGTTGTGTTTTGTTTCGTTTTGTTTCTTTGTAGAAAATGGAAGGTTGGAAGGCTTTCTGAAGTGATAATGTGGAGGCCTAATCCCCATAAATCACATAGGACTTCATGCAATTTAGAACCAAGTGACCAATATATTCCTAATTGGCTCCTTTCCATTGTTCTGATCTATTGTCCAGTGACCCTCAGTAGGAGTACATTACACCAACACGACACTCCTGGCCCATCAAAGGACAGCACTGGGATGACACCTGCACGGAACCTCTAAGATTTTTCCCATTTCTTATATTCTTGTTAAACAGTGCTTTGTAACGTGTACTGTCAGTGGCCATCAAAACTATCGTGGGAACAGGTTGAACCCATGACTTTGGTCTTAGACTTGAATTCTAATGAAGCTAAGGGGCCCAGACGGACTCATTATCTTGAGTTCTCTGCACTGCCTTCCTACCATGCTATAAATGCTAATACTATTTTCTCACTTCAACTTGACAGTAATTTTGTACCCACTGCCTTGCTTACTCTTTTTTCAACACGGGCAAGATTGGAGATATTGTCACTTCAGCTCCATACCACTCAGAGTAAAGCAAATATCACAGTAAAGTGACTCAAATGAATTCTTTGGTTTCCCAATACACATAAAAGTCATGTTTACACTGTTCTGTAGTCTAGTAAGTGTGCAATAGACTGAAGGAACAATGGACATACCTTCAGTGAAAAAAGACTTATTGCTAAAAAATGCTAACCATCAGCTGAGCTTTCAGTAAGTCATAATCACCACCATTGGTCACCACAACAAATATAATAATAATGAAAAAGGTTGAAATATTGCATGAATTACAAAATGTGACACAGACACAAAATGAGCAAATGCTTGGAAAATTGGCACCAATATACTTGCTCGATTCAGGGTTGCCCCAAACCTTCAAGTTGTTGGAAAAAAACAAACAAACCCACAATATCTGTGAAGTGCAGTAAATCAAAGCACAATAAAATGAGGTATGCCTGTATATTTAACTTTGTAGTAAGAAAATGTCATCCAATGTGTTTCATGTTTTCTTGTATCATCCCTAATACTTGTGCTTCAGTATTACAAAGAAATCTAAGGTGACTTAGCCTAGGAGTTCTCATTTAGTGAAGACCTCTTAAGATGCTTTAATTCTCTACTAACATCTGTATGACCATTCTCCTTTGAGGAATACTGTGCCCAGGTATGTGCTCCTGCAGTGTATTGTGGGAGTGTATCCTTTCTTCACCCGACTGTACATACTGTTCCAAAAGTCTGCTCTTTCACATGCTCAGGGTAAGGAGAATAGGACCAAATGTGCTTCTACAGTGCCTACCACTGCGTTTTGTTTACAATGAGAATTTACATGTTGTTCACGACCTGACTCTCTAAGCTCATAGGGAATATCTTTAGAATACTAACATCTAAACAGCCATAATATTTACATTATGTCCACATAAACAACAACAACAAAAAGCCAATCAGGTGTGCCCTTGAAGTAAATTAGCAATTCTGATTTGGGCAGATTATATGCATTGCTTTATGTTGATATTATAACATTCTCTGTAATCAAATGACAGTAAATGATGTAGAATCTTTCCTGGAGAATGTGTCACCAGAAGAACTTAGCTGGGAATCAGAAGCTCTGGGTCTGTGACTGTCTGGGTCACAGACCTGGCTCTGTGTCCCTGTCACTCTCTGGGCAGCGTTTTCCTTATCCATATAATGAATGTATTCACTTTGATCTCAAAGACCTTTTTTGCATCTTCAATGCCGTTCATCATGGGGTAGACCAAATCGGGTACCGTGGGAACTTAAATCTAGCTAGAGAAAAATCCCCTAGAGAATTGGATTAACAGCTGTGATTGTTACTTTGTGCATCTGGGGGATTTAAAATCTTTTTTTTTTTTTTTTTTTTTTTTTTAGCTTTTTTATTCAGTTGGTGATAGCTCAGGCAGAATATGCTGAATCATTAACTTCCTTAGATATTCACATTATAGGTTTTATGACCAAAAAGATATCCTAAGATCCCTCCTAAATAATTATTTTTATTTTTGAACTATCAGTGTTGTTTTAAACAATCATGTACTTGTTGAGTTCCCTAGCTTTTGAAAAAAAATTACAGATCAAGGTTGGAATACTTTATTTCCAAAAAGCATATGCGTATATGTCATGTGTATCTTTCTTTGTTGATTAGAAAAAGGATGAAATAGGATGTGACAAAACGCAAAATGAATTGATAATTTTTCCGTATTTTGAGTTAAAGTTGCCTGTAATTTGTGAAACAAGAAATGTCATATAATTCTATGTCTGATCTTTGGAAAATAGAGTTGGGTAACCATCACTTCTGTAAATTTTAACAAAATAATTTTAGAAAGAAATTGGATGCTTTCAAAAGCTGTTGCATTTATAAATTATGCAGAAAAGAAAAATACTAGCTTTTGCCTTTTGTGAATGTTGGAGAAATGTCTTTAAAATATTGTTTATATGTAAACTCAGAATATGCCAGAAGAATTCCTGTCTGTATGAAGTCATCTTTCATGTTTGAAATTTTGCTTTTTGTACTATTTGTCTGTATGCTTGTTCTTCAGTGTTTCAGACCTGAAATAAATTTATTTTTTTAATGTTAATTTTGTATGGCTTTTTGAAAAAAATTTTAAGCTGTTAATTTATTTTTTGAGAGAGAGTGTGAGCCAGGTGGGAGATGGGTGGGGCAGAGAGAAGGAGACAGAATGTGAAGCAGGTTCCTCACTGTCAGCACGGAGCCCAACGCAGGCCTCGAACCCATGAACCTTGAGATCATGACCTGAGCCGAAGTCAGACACTTAACCGACTGAGCCGCCCAGGCACCCCTAAGTTCTGATACTTAGGTACACATGGGGAGTGGAAAGGGACTGTTAAGATTTCAGAATGAGCCAAGGAGGGAGCAAGTGTTTTGTGGAGCACAACAAGGAGACCAAGTTCACCAGGGTCAGTGCTCAAACAGCACAGCAGTGAGGGATTAATCTCCTCCCCTTGGTTTTTGGTGCCTGACCCCTCCTTGGGCAGATAGGTGCCTACAAGGAGCCATCTGGGACACTACACCTAAGCTTCAGACTTTACCTGTTTCTCCTGGGAGCATGTGCCTGTGTGGTACCTTATATCTATAGCAGGTGTTAATTTTTTCTCAAGACCTTGCTGATTAACATAATAAAACCAAACTCTAATTTTCTTCATTAAAAAATAGATATGATGGACGTACATTCTTCATAAGAGTCAGTGAGATAATACATGAAAAAACATTTAGCTGAAAGCTTGACATAGCCAACACTCAAACGTTTTGGCTACTATTTTTATGCATTAATGATTGGTAACTAGCAACATATTACCACTTAAAAGTATTTGGATTTGAAGAGAAAAGTTCAAGTGACTTACATCAAAAGAATACCAATGAGGAGTGCCTGGGTGGCTCAGTCAGTTAAGCGTCTGATTCTTGACTTCAGCTCAGGTCAAGATCTCATTGTTCATGGGTTCAAGCCCCTTGTCAGGCTCTGCACTGACAATGTGGAGCCTGCTTGGGACTCTCCCCCTCTCCTCTCTCTCTGCCCCTCCCTTGCTCGCTCTCTCTCTCAAAATAAATAAACTTAAAAAAAAAAAAGGATACCACTGAGAAAAATTGAGGTTCTGGGGAGAGAGCATAGAGAAGACACTTAGGGAGGAGGAGAATGACCTGGCAGGGGGCTGCCCCTTCCACATCCTCCTGAAGCTAGTCCTGGAGGACTAATAAACTGGTTGGCAAGGATTAAGGAAATGGTGAGATTGAGAATGGAGGCTGGATGAAAGATTAGCCTACGGCAGTGACTTCCAAAGGTTTTGGTCCCAGAAAACTTTTACATTTAAGAATCATTGAGCAACCTCAGGCGCCTGGGTTGCTCAGTCAGTTAAGTGCCCGACTTTGGCTCAGGTCATGATCTCACAGTTCATGGGTTCGAGCCCCGCATCAGGCTCTGTGCTGACAGCTCGGAGCCTGGAGCCTGCTTCAGATTCTTCTGTATCTCCCTCTCTCTGTCCCTCCCCCACGCATGCTCTAGCTCTCCTTCAAAAATAAATAAACATCAGAAAAAAAAAAATCATTGAGGAACCCCAAAGAACTTTTGTTTTTCTGAGTTATAGCTGTCAATATTTATCATACTAGAAATTAAAACTATTTTATTCATTTAAAAATAACTTCATTACATCATCACATAAATTACATTTTTATGACAAATAACTATTTTCCAAAACAAATATAGTGAGAACAGTGATACTTTTCAATCTCTAAAGACTACAAAAGCCTTCAATGTCTGGCTTCATAGAAGACTGCTGGATTCTCATACCTGATCCTACCTTCAATCTGTAGAGATACGCTACTTTGACGTGTTTGAAGAAAAAACCTTGTGCACGTGTGCAGTTGGAAAAGGACAAGTATTTTAAGTCTTTTCAGGTAATTGTAGGTATTCTGGACACTGTGGCAAGTTGGAACTGGTACTATCTTAAAGGTTAGTTGCTATGTGGAATCTGAAGCCATATCAATAAACTTTTCCTATTTTGTTAACATTAACATCCAATGGTCTGTCTTGTACTTTCAACAGATCTTTAACGGTGCGTGGTTTTGTGACATTATGCACTGGCATTTGGAAAGTATTACTTCACTGAGTTACGCAGCTCTTCAAAAGATTGATATATCTCATTCTATGATGCCAGATAAGTCACATTCGTTAATACCTCTGATCTCATCAGAAAGGCTTTCAAGTGTTGGGAAGCAGTCAAGCTCATGTGAGTTTCCTAAAATTTGTTTTGGCAGATGCAGCTTTTCCTGATGTTAAAGTAGTGAAAAAGGCAAATCACTTCTTTACGGTATTATTAAAGAGTTTGACATGGATTCCCTGAAAAGGGTCTTGGGGACTCCTAAGGTTCTGCCAACCACACTTTGAGAACCACTTTTCTAGAAAAGAGATTGGCTGTCATCAACGCAGTCAATGATTGACAGTGTGAGAAACTAGGGAGAGTGGACAGAACAAGGTCAAAGATCAAAGGCCTCTAATGAGACAGATGGAGGAAGAGTCATTGGAGACAGAAAGGAGCTTGTGGGAAAGAAAGGTAAAAACTGGGCAGCCAAAGAGAAGAGAATAAACTGGAAGCCATAAAAAATGTTACCTATACCTCTTTTCGTACTACTTTAATTATAATTAGTGCGGGATTTCAAGATGAAGTTTCCAGTTTTATTTGGTTTTATAAATAGCTAAATGTTAAGGCGAGACATGAAATATAACGAGTACATAGCATTGTATCTGTTACCATTACCCTCTAGTAAACAGGGCCTTTAAAATCTAAGACCTTTCTCAGTTCCCATTGAGAATCACTAGAATGACATTTAGATTGTCAGTGGAAAAAACGTTCATCCAGGAAAAAAAAAGATACCATTCTTATTTTCCACAGCAGGCAAAGATGTATAGACAAGTAACACATTCTGAAGTCAGTAGTTTCTCCTGTGACCCACCTGCCCAGTCAGCTTTCAGGACCAAGACACCTGCCTATACCACGCTGCCCCTCCCTCTCTGCAAGGGGAGACAGTCATCTGTGTAGGTGACAATCTGCCCCGAAGTGACTTCAGGGTTCTTGATAGGATCCTGTGCCTGGAAAATGCCTTTCTGACATCTCACAGGAGATAAAATACCTTTGTGTCCCCAAAGAGAGGTAAGGTTTCAGAGCACACTGACCACCAAGAGGGGCTATCTTTTCTTAAATCTGTACTAAGGTCTAGAGATGTCCTTGAGCAGGTTTGAATGGAAGGGAGGAGGAGACGTGGTCTGGAGGCCCTCCTTTGATAAAGGAGGAGAACGATATGGGGGGTGGGGGGCATAGGGGAGCGGGAATCATTAAGATAAGGTGTGTGAGCTTCATTTTCCACTTAGACAAATGCCTGATATTGTTTTAAGTATTCATTTGCATTTTCCCTTTCATTTGTTATTTTAAGCCCATGATGAAATGGTCATTGTAAAGAGAACAAACTGTTAGAAGCTGGTAGAAACTGGATTGCTGGGGAGCCTGGGTGGCTCGGTTGAGCGTCAGACTCTTGATTTTCGCTCTGGTCATGATCTCAGGGTGGTGGGATCGAGCCCCAAGTCAGGCTCTGTGCTGAGTGTGGAGCCTGCTTAAGATTTTCTCTCTCTCCCTCTGCCCCTCCTCTGCTGATGTGCGCACACACTCTCTCTCAACTAAAAAAAAAAAATTAAAAAGGAACTTGATTTCTGGTTGGAGCCTCTGGGTCCTGATTGATAAATGCTGCTTGAGCACCTCTCTTTCTCTGGGAAATGTCTGGTTCTTCCGGGGACTGAAATGGCTCCTAATCCCTGAGATTAACTGACAGATTAAGCTTTCATAAAGCCTCACGATGCACAAAAACTAAGTTGAAATAAGAGTGAGAGTTATTTCCTTTTCAGCAAAAAGCCTGAATCCTTCAAAACATATTCTTGACCCAAAACTAAGACAGATAAGCTCTGGATCATCCTGTCTAGGGCAGGATCTATGTATGGACAGAGGCTCCCAATGCACCATCAGGAGATTAGTATTAGAAAAGACATCCTTGGAGAAATGTCACATGGGCATAGATTCATTGCCTGCAAACCTATGCAGTCCTCAGTACTATTATTCATAAGACAGTTTAGTTTCCTTGTATGGTTAGATTATGTTATTTACGTACATTATTTTAGTGCCCCATAGGCCCTCTGAAAGCATCCGTCATGGTACGTAGGGTAAAAACATGGCCTTTGGGAACCTGGTCTTAGGTGAGAAACATGACTGTGATCTTGGGAAAGTAATTTAAACTCTGAATTTCTGTTTCTCCCCTTGCCAACTAGAATAATACTTCCTACCTTGCAGGTTTTGAGGTGAGGATTAAATTTAAGTGGAAGGTGGGGCGCCTGGGTGGCTCAGTCGGTTGGGCCTCTGACTTCAGCTCAGGTCATGATCTCACGGTCCGTGAATTCGAGCCCCGCGTCGGGCTCTGGGCTGATGGCTCAGAGCCTGGAGCCTGCTTCCAATTCTGTGTCTCCCTCTCTCTCTGCCCCTCCCGTTCATGCTCTGTCTCTCTCTGTCTCAAAAATAAATAAACGTTAAAAAAAATTTTTTTTTTTAAATAAATTTAAGTGGAAGGCACACAGTAGATCCTTAACAAATCCCATCCACTGTGACTCTCATTGTGAGAAACTGTATAAACAGGGACTGAGTGCTGATAACACTTGAGAGGCAGTAGACTGATTTGGGAGAGCGTGTGTTTAAGTGTTTGAACTTGACATTATTTATAGCAACTGCCATTAAAATCATTGATATCCAAAGTGTTTAACCACTTCCGTGTGCATGTGGGTGGGACACTGGACACTGGGCAAAGAAAATGACACAAAACTTAATTCTGAAGAGATGGTGAGATCTGGACAGACAGGATGGGAATCAAAGGAACTTGGGCACCAAAGAACAAAACTGAGACGCTCTTGGAGGCAGGGAAAAAAATGGTTTCTGTGTTACTGCACAACCCACAACAAAAGAAATTAAGCAACAGGCTGAGAAAGAAGCTACCCACGAGTCCACTACCTTTATGCAACAATTTCTCCTTGTTCCCTTTTCGTTCACATGCATGCGTAATCTCACGTAGGTATAAAGCAATTTGCGTGTTTAACAGGCATTTTCTATGTTGTTATACGGGCTTTATAACCATTGTTTTATTCCTATTTTTATTTTTTTCAGTTTCACTGAAAAATAATTGACATATAACATTGTAGTAGTTTAAGGTGGACAATGTAATGATTTGACGTATAAATATTGTGAAACGATTACCATAAATATTGATGTATAAATACTGCAACATGATTCCATAATAAGTTTAGTTAACATCCGACACCTCACGTAATTACACATTTTTTTCCTGTGATGAGAACTTCTAACATCTATTCTCTTAGTACCTTTCAAATAACCATTATTTAAAACAAAACAAGACAAACCAAAACAGCAAATAACCATTATTTAAGATAACTGCATAATATCCCAATAAGGTTGATATACCACAATTTACTTCATGTTTCTCTACTCATGGACATTCATTCATTTACTTATTTGACATTTATTGAGCATTCACAATTTTGTCAGGATTTATGAGAGGAGCTGGAAATATAAAAGTGTCCCTCTCTCAAAATGCTGTAAGACAAGAAAACAAATCAGCTCCTGATCAGGGACTATACACGTGCAAATGAAAAGGGAGCCCCAGAGAATCAGTATCCCCTCCTGGGGGCACCAACATGCCTCTCACTCTTGGAATCAGGCAAGGCTTTTCTCTTCTTTTGAACAGAGGAGGGAGAGAGGATTGTGACGCTTGGGAAGCCCGAATTTTATTGTTTTATGCCCCTTATGCCTCTCTGCCCACCCTCACCTTCTAGTTTGTCCAAACCTCCCAGCTCCTTCCATCTCACTGTGATATTAAAGCTTGAAGTGTAATCCTGGATTATATTCGTATTTTATTTAATTATTATTTTTAAATGTTTGTGGGTTTTGTTTTGTTTTTTTTACAGCTTCTTTAAAAAAATTCAAGTTTATCTATTTTGAGAGAGAGAATGTGCACAAACAGGGGAGGGGCAGCGAGACAGGGAGAGAGAGAATCCCAAGCAGGCCCTGCACTGTCAGCACAGAGCCCAATGCAGCCCTCGAGCCCACAAACCAAACCTTGAGATTAAGACCTGAGCTGAAACCAAGAGTCAGATGCTTAACTGACTGAGCCACTCAGGTGCCTCATATTTTAGTTTATTTTTTAAAGCTTATTTATTTTGTGGTGGGGAAGGGCAGAGAGAGAGAGAGAGAGAGAGAGAGAGAGAGAATCCCAAGCAGGCTCCAAGCTGGTCAGTGCAAAGTCTGAGGCAGAGCTGGATCCCATGAACCATGAGATCATGACTTGAGCCAAAACCAAGAGTCAGAAGCCTTTGGGCTCTGTACTGACAGTGTGGAGCCTAGAGCCTGTTTCAGATTCTGTGTGTGTTTGTCTCTCTCTGTCCCTCCCCCGCTTGCACTCTGTCCCTCTCTCTCAAAAGTAAAAACTGAACATTAAAAAACAACAAAAAAAGAGTCAAACGTTTAACTGACTGAGCCACCCGGATGCCCCTATATTTGTATTTTAAATTGGTCTAGGCTAAATGGATAAAGCTCAGACGGCCTCAGTTGGCCAGGAAGATCATGTGTGGCCTTGCACCTCCTTGTGTCCCTGAAATCATTCTGCTTTGGGCTTGTTGCCTCTTCGACCGACCAGTAAATCCGGCTTTTCCTTATGAGCACTGAAAACAGGGCTGCCCGACCAGGAGACCCACTGCCACTCCAAAATGGGAAGAGCACCCCCTCTACCGGTGGTTTCATGAACCGTTCCGGACTCCTTGCCAAAATTTCACCCGATTGCTATGAGGGAGGATGGGTGTATGTGTTTGGGGGGATGGGTGATAGGGGGATGCCAGTTCATTTTAGCCAAATCTCCAAACCGGGGGGAGTCACTTGCCCCAAAACACACACACACACACACACACACACACACACACACACACACATTAAGCAAGTGTCCTCACATTCCCACTGTCTGGGGTACATAGCATGAGAGACAGTGATGAGCATTAGCCACCAACATGTGTAGTGACACTTTCGAGGCAAATACAGGCATATCTTGTTTCACTGAGCTTTGCAGATGTTGCATTTTTTACGGTTTGAAGGTCTGTGGGAAGCCTGCATCCAGCAAGTCCATCGGTGCCATGTTTCCAATCTCGTTTGCTCACTTCGTGTCTCTGGCTCACCTTTTGGTAAGTCTCACACTTTTCAGGCTCTTTCATTACTATGACATGTGAACTGCTGCGATCTCATGATAAAACCTGAGCGGATGAGGAGCTGCTTCTTCAGAATGAGGATAGAAAGTGGTTTCCTGAGCTGGCATCTACGGGTGAAGATGCTGTGAGGAAGGTCGAAATGACAACAGAGGACTTAGAATATTACATGAGCTTAGGTACTAAAGCGGCAGCAGGGTTTTACAGACTGAGTCTGATTTTTGTTTTTATTTTTTTTAATGTTTGTTTTTGATACAGAGAGAGACAGAGCATGAGTGGGGGAGGGGCATACAGAGGGGGAGACACAGAATCCGAGGCAGGCTCTGGGCTCTCAGCTGTCAGCACACAGCCCGACGCGGGGCTCGAACTCACGAACCGTGAGATCATGACCTGAGCCCAAGTCGGACGCTCAACCGACGGAGCCACCCAGGCGCCCCCTGACTCCCATTTTGAAAGAAGTTCGACTGTGGGTAAAATGCTATCGGTGCTAACAGGGAACTCATCCATGAAAGGAAAAGTCAACCAATGTGGCAAACTTCACTGTTGTCTTATTTTCTTTTTTATGTTTATTTATTTATTTTTGACAGAGATAGAGACAGCATGAGTGGGGTAGGGGCAGGGAGAGAGAGAGAGAGAGAGGGAGAGAGAGGGAGAATCCCAGGCAGGCTCCAAGCTGCCAGCACAGAGCCTGATGTGGGGCTTGAACTCCCGAACTTTGAGATCATGACCTGAGCCGAAACCAAGAATCCGATGCTTAACCGACTGAACCACCCAGGCACCCCACCGTTGTCTTATTTTAAGAAATTGCTAGAGTCGCCCCAGCCTTCAGCAACCACCACCCTGACCAGTCAGTTGCCATCAGCATTGAGGCAACACCCTCCACCAGCAAAAAGATTGTGACTCACTGAAAGCTCAGGTGATGGTTAGCATTTTTTAGCACGATTGTTGTTGTTGTTGTTTTTTAAGTTTTTTAAAATTTATTTTGAGAGAGAGAGAGCACCAGTAGGGGAGGGACAGACAGAGAAAAAGAGACCCAGAGAGAATCCAAACAGGCTCTGCGCTGTCACCACAGAGCCCACAATGGACCGTGAGATCATGACCTGAGCCGACATCGAGAGTTGGATGCTGAACTGACTGAGTCATCCAGGCGCCCAAGCATTAAAGTATTTTTTAATTAAGACAGGTCTTTTTTTAGGCACAAGGTTACTACACACTAGACCGCAGTACAGTGTATACATAACCTTCATACGCACTTGAAAACCAAAACATTCATTTGATTCGCTTTTCTGTGCTGGTCTGGAAGGGAACCCACAGTACCTCCGAGGCAAGCCGGAGCTGGGACGGTTGACAGGTGTGCTGCCTCAGCTCAACTGTCTGGCACAACTTCTGTAAAATGGGGAAGGTCGTGGTGTTTTTTTGCCAGAGACCGCTCCTCAGCGGAATACGTGAACCGCTCCTGTGGCCCCCGGCCGTGTGGCTTCCGGCCACGTTGCCCCAGGGCTGTCCCAGTGGCACCATGGCAGGCTTGGTTCTTCCCACAGGCATCCCACAGCTCAGCTGTGTGCCCCCTCCATTCCCTGTCCCTGCTGACCCCAAATCGAGAAGCAGAGGGCCTGCCTGCGACACGGCAGGCTCATGTTGGGCAAAAGGGTTTGCACATAACGGCCTCCATTGTCAAGTTACTCGGGAATCGGGAAGCGCGCTCTCCACGTCGGAGTAAATACTTATCTGTGCATCCTGCAGTAGGTAACATCCTGCTCAGCACTTCTCCCTGTCACAAGCTTCTCGGGCAGGCTCCCAAACCTCTTTCACCTGCTGGCACACCTAGAAAAGAATATTTGTACACCTCTCTAGGATGGATGGATGAGGCAGCTCTGATGGGAAACCCCTGGCATCACCCACAATCCTCTTAGCCCTGCCTCCCACCCCAGGGCTCAGGACCTACTATCATGGCCAACTTTAGCCAAAGGTTCTCCAACTTGAGTGTCCTCAGAATCACCTGGCTTATCAAGGCGTGCCTGCGTGGCTCAGTCGGTTAAGCATCCCGCTCTTGGTCTCATGGCTTCTTGGGTTCGAGCCCCACGTCGGGCTCTATGCTGACAGCACGGAGCCTGCTTGGGATCTCTCTCTCCCTTCCCCTCTCTCTCTACCCCTCCTCCATTTGCGCTGTCTCTGTCTCTCTCAAAAATAAATAAATAAACTTAAAAAAACATAAAGTGCTGACTGCCAAGCCCAGAGGTTCTGATTCTGCAGGTCTCAGGTGGGGCCCAATAATACATATTCCTGATAAGTCCCCAGGAGATGTGACGCTGCGGGTCCGAGGACCACACTTTGAGAACAGCTTGGCAGCAGCTGCTGACTGGCTTTGCTTCCCCAGGCAGGCTGAGCACACACA
This sequence comes from Panthera onca, assembly GCF_046562875.1. Classification (NCBI taxonomy): domain Eukaryota; kingdom Metazoa; phylum Chordata; class Mammalia; order Carnivora; family Felidae; genus Panthera; species Panthera onca. Next base: position 33,347,913 of record NC_138355.1, on the reverse strand, counting down.
TGGCCTCTTCAGGAGTGTCTACTTGGACCGGGCACCCCTTCCCCCCAGAAGCTCTTCTTGGCTGCCCCAGACATGCTTCCTCTGGCCCGACTGGAAACATGAGCTGGCTCTTGTTGTCACTGTCCGGATGGGAGGCTTTTGTGTGGCCCCAGTGAAGAGGAACAAGGTAGGGATCTGGTTTCGCAGACCCTCGGACAGTTCTGAGCCCAGCAGGTGCGTCTGGATGTCGGTGGAGAAGGAACGCAGGTGGCTCGGCTGGCCCATCTCCAGCCTGCGGGGACCACAGCCATCAGGCATCTGCTTTGGTGGAGAAACAAAGTTCCGCCCACACGGAGCCCCAGGGAGGGCCAGGCTGACTCCTGGAGGGTGTCAGATGTCCCTCCTCCCTGTCAATCCTGTGTCTTTGTCCCCTCCCCTTTCCTTCCGACAGACAGCTTCAGGAAACAGGGTGGGTTACAGGTGGGAGCAGGGGAAAGGGGGCTAGAAGAGTCTGCTTCTAGGAAAGCAGTTTCCTCCCTGGTGAAGACAGCACTGATACCCCATCCCCACAGCCCCTGACTGCCATAGAGTGAGGAAAGCAAGTCACGCCCTTACCTGGTTTGGAGAAAAGGCAGCGAAGGAGAGCCCAGAAACTGGGCAGGAAACCAGGAAACCCACCGCTTCCAACAGGGAAAACTCCCCGGCTTCGAGTGAAGGCTTCTTTCTTCCGGGGGAATAGCCTGGGGAGGACAGACGTGGGGAATTTAACAGGGACAAAGTGTGAGAGGGAGTGTGTGCCTCGTGCTGTGGTACATTAGTGAGGATGGCCTCTGTGGGCAGAGGTGAGGTAAGTGGGAGCGGGGGAGGGAAGGCTGCCGTCAGAGAGGGTGCTGGAGCTGAGTCTCACAGGAGCAGCCCCCTGTGCCCCTATGTTTCTGTCTTTTCCCACAGAGCCAGAAGCAAAAGCCCGAAATGCGGTGAAAACCTGCTCTTTCCCATTCCTCCTTCAGATCTCAAGTTTCCTCCTGCACAGTCTGGACTGACTTTCCAAAAGGACACATGGCTGATATGTTTTGCATGTTCCTGTCACCTTAGAGCACCCTCACGGACAGGTGAGCTCTTCAGAAAGGGGAAGGATTCTCCCAAAATTGAGGGGCTTGTAGGAAGTCTGTCCTGCACAGCAGACCAGATCCCATGACAACTTGTGTCCGAAACTCAAGTGTAGTTTTCACAACAGTAATCAGGGATGCCTTTGATTAAAAACCAAAAGGAAACACCCCACAGACTGTTCAAGCCCACTCCCAGAAACAGATTCCTCAGACCTGGGATCGTGCTGTGGGAGTTTTTGAGCATCTGACATGTTCCTGAAGCAATTGGGCAGTGGCCACCCTTTGCCTTTGGATGCTCTTACCACCTATTTGGGGGACTACCTGGGCTGTCGATGCATGGGGAGATTCCTCCTGAAACAGTGCTTTGGGGGCTTGGAAGATCTAGCCACATCTCTGGGTTAGGAAGGAGCCCCCAGATAAGAAATCGAAGCATCATCCAGAGCCGGGAGACTGCTCACTGGTGGCCTCTGCAGAAGGGTCCGTGGGCAACATCACCGATCCATTAGCAAGCAATGCTGGCCAGTGTCCCAAGTAAAAGGTTAGAGTCCTACTTTAGGAGAGGATACTAATATGTTCCATCTGTTGAGAACAGTTCCCAAAGGGGTTCATCTATATGCTCTCATCTGACCCCGTGAGGGAGGCCCGCTTTGGTTCCTATAACCACAGCGGCACCAAAAGGTGGCTGGGAGGGGCTTCAGCGATGCTGAATTCCCCAGTTCACCCCCCACAAGCCTGTGGTCTAAGTAAAATGGTGTATGTGTGCTTGTGAACAATTTCCCATCACCTCCGCCTCCTTCCTTAGGGCCCACTAAGTGCCTCCTATAAAAAAAATTCTGGAGCCTCACCAATTACAGCCATTTTGCAGAAGAGTAAACTCAGACTCAGCCTTGCCAAAAGTTGCATAGCTAGGAAAGAATGGAGTCAGGGCCTCCCTCCTCACTCACTTGGGCCTCGTTCTTCAGGTGGGAGCAGGGGAAAGGGGGCTAGAAGGTGGCCCAGAGAAGGCCTCTCTCCTAGCCTGTGCTGCCTCCTTTCGAAAAGGAAGGTCAGAACCCCTAAGCCGGTCGTGGCTGGCAGCCTCTGGCAAGGGACTTCTGCCTCTCAGCACCTATGACACAGTTGTCTGGATTGTTCCACGGAGACCCTCAACAAAGAAGGCCTCCCATACCCAACCTGACTGGGGTAGCCACCCCCCCCCCACCCCCCGCCCCGCACCGTTCCCTCGGGGAAGCTCCCTTTCTAAGACAACTCTACCCTCTGGGCCCCAACAGCGAGGATGTGTGTCAGTGACAGAAGTTAGGGAAGGCATTCCTGGCATTTAGAGGTGGACAATCGGGGCTTCTAATGATGATGAGGACAGTAAAAGCCACACTGGTGGTTTGGGGGTGTTTGGAATCTTTCGGCAAGGTCAAAAGTCCAACGAACTAACCCACATACACCTGAGCCAGAGAAGCAGAGACAATTTGAGTTCATCTATGTTAGGTTCTTTCATAATAACTGTATATTGAATAAAGTTTAATAGGTCAATCCCAGGGCGCCAGGGTGGCTCAGTCGGTTAAGCATCTGACTCCTGATTTTGGTTCAGGTCGCGATCTCACGGTTCCTGAGCTGGAGCCCCGCGTCTGGCTCTGTGCTGACAACACGGAGCCTGCTTGGGATTCTCTCTCTTCTCTCTCTGCCCCTCCCCACTTGCTCTCTCTCTCAAAATAAATAAATAAACTTAAAAAAAAAAAACCCACATAAATCTTATCATGCCTTTCTAGTGTTGACTTTAGCGACACTTATGAAGTTTCAGGTCTGCAGCAGAATATTGATCTTAAAAAAGCTACCTTGGGTTTGGGTGACCTGTACCGTGAGGTAAGGCTGTGCCTTACCTGGTGGACTCAAGAGAAGAGCAGACCTTCTGGGAACCACCATCCAGGCTCAGCTCAGGACTCACCTACACTTGAGGCTTGTGGGGGCCAAGCTGCTCTGGGGACCCCCTCTGTCCCTCCTCTGGTTAAATGGAGCAGTGAACTTGCCCCCTCCCCTCCCCTCCCCTCCACTGCCCTCCCCTCCCCCTCTCAGGCTCTGCTCTGTATCCTTGGTTGGAGAGCCCTGAGGGCAGAGATGGGCACCTTCTGGACCCTAGCCTTGCTCTAGGATGGAGAGGCTCTCCCTCCCACCTGGGGACACAGGCCAGTGTCCAGGTTTCTAAGTTGGCTGGAGCTTTCTCCCTTGTCAGAGATGCTACTGAGATACCAGTGAGGGGCCTGGGAGCACAGGGCAGGGCAGCTAAGCAAGGAGAGGCCCTATCGCTGTTGGAACCCACGGGTTTCTGGATGCATGAACTGCCTCGAGTGATAGCCAGCCTAGGGGGATTCTGTGGTGGGGGGTGAGCAGCAGAGAGTGGTGGACAGCAAACATAGGCTTTGGTGTTAGATCTTAGGGTAAATGTTTGCTTTACCTCTTACTGGCTGTGTGACTTTGGACAGGTTACTGAACTCTCTGAGCTGAGTTTTACTGTGTGAGCAGGGTGCCCTACAGACATTGGTTCCTGTACCCTTCCTCCTCCCCCAGAGTCTGCCTCCCCAGCAAGCTGGGCACATCCCCTGGGAGCCCCCCAGCTACCATGTCCTCCCATAAAAATGCAAAATCAGAGTCAGTCCCCAGAGTGCTGAGCCTCCTGCCAAGGGACAAGGGAGAGAGCAAGGGACGAGGGACAAGTGTCTGAGGCCAAGGGACAAGGGAGAGAGCAAGCGGGCTTTGCCTCTGGACATTTCCTCCTCATTAAGCTCAGATGTCACCCCCGTCCCTGCAGTTCCCCATCACACAGGCAGGAGAGGGCCGCATCCTGAGAGGTCTTCACATTTCCTCTTCTCCCTCTAGCCTCTCCCCACCCTCACCTCCAAGATCTGCAAGCCCCTGGCAGAGACAGGGAGTGCCACACCAGCAGAGCCCTGGGGCCACAGGGGCCTAGCTGGCAGGGTCCCAGTGGAGTCCTGGGCCCTGTTGGAGAAGAAGGACCTCTGCTTCTTCTGGTATCCCATGAGGATGATGGAGTCTGCCCCTGATGGGGTTATCAGTCTGATCACAGAAGCCTCTCTCCAGCCAGCTGTGCCAGGTTCCCATGGAATGTAAACGCAGGTGGGTTTGGCCTTCTAGCAAGAGTTTGGGACTGGCTCCGGGCTGGACTCTAGGCTAAATCTTAACAGCTGTCCATGAGGCTAGACTTGGGTGAGTCCCCTGCGATGGCTGTGGATTCCCCTGTGCTTTCCAAAACGTGCTTCCTAATCTAGGTATTAGCACAGCTGTGACCTCAGCATGAGCTTGTTCCAAGCTGGAGGCTGGGCTGTTGTTTGTTGTGCAGCCACTGGGTGGCAGTGTGAAGCACTTTCCTACCCGTAGCCTCTGGCCGCTCCATTCCTTGCAGGAGGTATTCTCACACTTGTGTGTGCACCAGAATCACGTAAAAGACGTGTTAGAACATTTTTGCCCTGCCTCTTACTAGCTGCATGACTTTGGGCGGGTTACCAATCTTTCTGAGCTGATTTTCTGATTCAGCAGGTCGAAGGTAGGGCTGAGAATTTGCATTCCTAACAAATTCCAAGGTGATAGGGCTGCTGCTGTTCAGGGGACAGTAGGAGGGGCTAAGAGCTCTCCCAGATCCCTGGGAGCCCAGTGGCCTGGGATCAGACGCTCTGATTTCAGGAAGCAGGCCACAGCTCTCCTCCCTGGAAGGTTCCTCTGCTGACACGGCTCTCCCCCCACTCCCCCCTCCCCCAACATCTTTTGTCACTGAATCCCTAGAGCACCTCTCCACCACAGCCCTCAGTGGCCAAACAATGAACCTCTCTCCAAAGACAGGAGTTCAATAGAGGGTAGGTGCCATTGGAGAGAGAACAGGAATTGGAGGAAAGTAACTGGAGAAGATCAGAGAGGAAGGAGAAGGAGGAGGGAGTCTGCACACACAGTGGTCCCAGACTCATCTCAGATGGGATAACCACCAGGGGTGCAGGGGGCCTGAGATCAGGAGGCAGACCTGGCTGGTGAAGAAGACCCCTGGAGGCCAGGCCCCAGAGGCTCCCTCACGCACTTCTTCCTGGCCCCTATTCCAGGCTCTTTGCAGCATGTGACTGATTTCTGGCCAGTGGAATGGGGGTAAGTGATCATTCCCCACCTGGCCTACAAAGGGCTTCCTTGTGGTCTCCAGTCTCTCAGTGCGTGTGCCACTTGGAGGTGAAAGCCCTGGGCTTCCTTGAGGGTGACGGAGCCCCTGACATGCCACGTGATTGCATGGAACGGGGCGCCCCGCACCCCCCCACGCCAGTAGACTTTCCATGACCAAAGCATCAACTCCTACTGAAGGAAGGCGCTGAGATTTCAGGATTTCCCTGTTACAACAGCTAGCATTCTCTTGACCAGTGTATCAGAGGCCCGCCCTGATGGGAAATGAGAAAGACAGCAGATGCCGCCACAGCATACAACCTTGCTGGTCTCTCCGTGAGCCTGATCAGAACAAGCACACACAACATCCCCTGCTCTAGGTCAGTAATAGTCACCACCTACTGAAGGTTATCAGGTGCCAGACACTGCTTTGTCTCCACTAACTCATTTACTCCTCACACCAATGTGAAAGGTAGTATTATAATTAATCCCTATTTTGAAGGTGCAGATGTGAGGTGGGCGACTGGGGAGCTGTTAGGTATGCTGTCCAGATCACATCGTGATAGCCTCTGGCAAGAGGCGGGGCCGCGATCCGAACCCAGGATGTCTGTCTATAGCCCACACACTCCAAACTATGCTATCTGCTCCCCCAAAGACTCAAGGCCCAGTCCCCAGCTGTAAGGAGCTTAAGCTGAATCGGAAAGACCTGAGGTATACTTGGGAGTGTGAATCTGGGGTTGGGGAGCAGAAGATTTCTGCCCCTAGGGTTGCTGGCTGTGATACTGTGATCTATAATAGGAAATATGTATCTGGTCTACGTCACTGTCACTGTTTCTGGCACAGGAGTCCTAAAACCCTTGGAATTTCCTGTGATAAGAGTGATAAAGTGTCTTTGGTTATGTTAATGAGAGACTTTTGGAAATTACCGAAGGATGGGGACTGGTTGCCAGGGGAACAGACTGCATGATTAGAAGGCTAGAACTTTTGGTTTCACCAGCCCCCCCCCCCCCCCAACACCTACCTCTGGGAAAGGAAGCGGGGTTTGAGGTTGAATCAGTAGCCAATGGCCAGTGATTTAATCAATCACACCTATGTAATGAAGCTCCATAAAACCCCAAAACCTGTCTGAGAGTTTCAGACACCGTGGAGATTCAGGGAGAGCATCGTCCTTGGAGAAGATGAGGAAGCTCCAAACCCCTCCCCCATACCTTCCCCCAGGCATCTCTTTCATTTGATTGTTCCTGAGTTATGTCCTTTTATAATAAATGGTAATCTAGTAACTAAAATGTTTCTCTGAGTTGTGAACCGCTGTAACAAATTAATCAAACCCAAGCAGGGCATCATGGGAACCTCTGATTTAGAGCCAGTTACTAACTGGTCAGAAGTACAGGGCATGACCTGGACCTACAACTGGTATCCAAAGTGGGGGTGGGAGGGGTAGTCTGTAGGACTGAGCCTTCAACCTCCAGGATCTGACCCTATCTCCAGGTAGGTACTATCAGAGCTGAGTTAAATTGTAGCACACCCCGCTGGTGTCTGAGATGCCTGGTGGTGTTGGTCACCACTGCCCCCACCCCCGCCACCCCCCACCCCCCCGCCACATGTTGGAATTGGGAGCCAGAACTGAGTTGCTAAACGCAGAGGCTGATGACCCCACAGTTGAAGAGGAAGGAGGAAAGGAAGATGAGAATAACGCAACAAGGACAGATCCCCAGTAACCTTAGTTACTCAGTTCAATGACGTAATGAGTCAGTTTGGGGAACTCTGTGTGAAACACCCGATTCCCAAACTTCCCTTCCCTTCTGGCTCTCTGCATCATCCTGCACCCTGCTTTTTAGCTTTGTGGTTTCAGATCCGTCCCAAGAGTTGAACACAGGAAAGGGTCTATTCGCTGTTGTATCTCCAGCACCTAGAACGGAGCCAGGCACATAGTAGGGGCTAGAACCTGGCAGCAAGAGCCTCTCCACTTGGGAGTCTCAAATCATGGAATCTTATGGGCAGGGGAACTCTTAAGAGACAAAGCCTTGCTTCTCCTGAGGACTGCCACAGGAGAATCATTTTCTCTGTCCTTTCCTTAAAGACTTAATGAATGGCAAGGCTGAATGAGACCTTTAGAGACCGTCTAGCCCTGAGGGTCTCAAACTTGGCTGTGTGCAGTATTCCAGGCTGTGGAATACTGATACCTGGACCCATTCCCAAAGATTCCGATTTCACTGGTCTGGGCTGCAGCACCCCCCAGGTGGTTCTCATGTGCAGGGGAGGTTTAGAACTAGGGATCCAGTCCAGCCCCTCATTTTATAAACCAAGCCTCAGAAAGGTGGGGGTTGGGGGGGGGTATGCTTAGGATTACCCAGCCAGTTCTCAGCAGAGCTGAGCCCCAAATCCAATGACTGCTGTTCTCTACTCCAAACGCATTGCCATCGTCTTTACCAAAAATTCATTTAGGACCTCCTGGCTCTTGTGGTGGAACGCTCCTCCCAAGGTCACACCTGTGAAACCCTTGTTCTGGCCAGAGTGGATTTAGATTGGATCCAGAGTTTCAGTGTAGCTCCAAACACAGCTTCACTCTTATCCTCCTTCCCGGCTCTGTGCTGTCCTTCTTTTACAACCACACCCCAGGCTTCCTGGGGAGTCTCCAGCACACCTCCCCTAGACCGCCTCTAATTCCCCTCCCCTTGCCTGGCCAGTTCATTTCTGCTCTTTCTTCCTCCACCTCCACTGTCTTGAACCCACTCATTCTTTTGCTGGCCAAGGCCCTCCCCAGAGCATCCACCCCTACTGAGCTGCTCCCCAGGAAGACCTGAAAGGAAGTGAGTTCTGACTCCTTCTTTTGTATCCTTCTCATTGGAGACTCCCCCCAGCTCTGCAAAGGGAGGCTGCCTTCCCTCCTCCCCAGGATCTGGCTCACAGGCAAATAACTATCTTGAGTCACAGCCTTGGAACACACATAATCTGCTCTCATTTATTTAAAAAAACAAACCGAAACAAACAAAAAACCCAAACACCAGTAGCCAACAAAAAAAAACCCACAAAAAAACATTGATAAAGGCTTTGGTGGAAGATGATCCAGAGTAGACAAACAGTTCCTTAATCAGTGGGGCAGTAAATAAACCCCTTTCTTGGTGTGTGTGTGTGTGTGTGGGGGGGGGGGGGGGGGGTCCTCCCGGAGAGTATTTTGGGCAGTCTGGAGAGTTTTTAACCCTCACTCTCCCCAACTAAAAATGGCCCTACTGGAATTTTTACAGGCGGCTATGAAGCCTGAGTAGAACTTTCAGAGCATTAGTACAAACGCTCTTACTAATTATGCCTCCAAACCGCTGGAGACCTGTTTGGGGAGGCTGTTTTGTTCCTGGCTTCCAGGCACGGAATCTCTGGTTCCTGTCCCTCCCAGCCATGCTCCTGGGCTCTCCAGAAGGCTCTCCAGAGGCCCTCTGCTGCCTTTCACAACTCAGCCAGTTCCATTTCAGGCACCTTACAGCCGCTGAAGCCACCAGACTCCTATCTGTAAGGAGCTCAAACACCTAACATTGAGGCACCTGACAATGTATGGAAAGCACTCAGCACTTCTCTGAGCCCCACGGAAGAATTCACGATTGGCCAGTTGCCTCCTCACGCACAATCTTATTTAATCCTTCCAGAGCTCCTGTGATGTAGGTGTTTTGGGGCCAATTTTCAGAAAAGGGAATGGGACCAGGGTCACATGGCTCAGCCGAGTCTACGTAGTGCTCTTTGCACTGACTATGCCTTAAAACATTTCTGGATCGTGGTGGTACTCACTTTCCTAAAAGCAGGGGGCTAAGAATCTGCACACGGGAGGGAATATTGCCAAAGGCAGAGAGTCATGGCCAAGTGAAGAGGGAGGAGGTGAAAAGTGTGTAGAAAAATCATCCAGTCCAGAGCGGGGCAAACTGGACATTGTATGCCAAATACAGCCCATAGCTATGTCTTAATTAGCCTGCACTCTGTTTCATGATGGAATGTGGGGGAAATTGTATTTCCTAAAGAAGATCCAGATTTCCAAGTCTGTCTTGAAAAACCGTAGATCTGAGGGGCACCTGGGTGGCTTAGTCGGTTGAGCATGCGACTTTGGCTCAGGTCATGATCTCACAGTTCATGAGTTCGAGCCCTTCATCGGGCTCTCTGCTGGCAGCACAGAGCCTGGAACCTGCTTCAGATTCTGGGTCTCCCTTTCTCTCTGTCCCTTCTCCGCTCACACTCTGTCCCTCTCTGTCTCTCTGTCTCTCAAATAAACATCTAAAAAATAGAACAAAGCACCTGTAGATCCGAGCACATCAGCCATTTAGCCAACAAGTTGTTGAAGCTGGCAGGCAGCTGGCCTCTCTAAAGGGCCTGCCCTCTTCAGTTTGTAACGGCCCCTCTCAGCCAGCTTCCCCTCTTTCTGTTCTCTGCCTGAGCTCTGTTGACATTTGAGTTTATGGCCCCTGATCTGTTTCTACCTACTTGCTTCTTACGAGAGAAGCAGGACCCTGAGAGGTGAAGGGACCCAAAGTCAAAGGCAAATGGGGTGACCTTAAGAAAACCACCTAGCTTCCCTATGCTGCAATTTCCTCATCTATAAAGTGAGAATAATACTGACAGTGCCTGTCTCAGGTCAGCTCCGGCTGCCATAATAAAACCCTACAGACCAGGGGACTTAAACCACAGACATCCATTTTCTCACAGTTCTGGAAACGGGAATAACCAAGGTGCCAGCAAATTCGGTTTCTGGTGAGAGTTCCCTTCCTGGTCTTATAGACTGCGGCCCTTTGCTGTGTCCCCTCATGGCCTTTCCTCAGTGTGAGTGCTGGGGGGGGGGGGTGGGGTGGGGCTGGGCAAACTCTGTGGTATCTCTCCTTATGAGGACACTAACCCTATCAGATCAGAGGCCCCCACCCTTATGAGCTCATTTAACCTTAATTACTTCCTTAGAGGCCCCATCTCTGAATAAAGGCACATTGGAGGTAAGGGCTTTAGCCTATGAATTTAGGGTGACACAACCATTCAGTCCCTAACAATACCCACTTCCTAGGGGTGTTGGGTGAGGGTGGAATGAGCACATGCTTGAAAAGCACTCAGAGCAGCGTCTGGCACGTAGTACATTTTCAGTAAATATGAGCAGTCATATGACAATAACATCAAGAGGGTGGGCTTCCTCTAGCTTTCCGTAGTGCTTCTTCTGCCAAAAGATATGTCACCGTGGGCACCCACTGTGCTCCCCAGACAGCTATCATCTTTCATAAGGCCAGGGAGAGTGTTACAATGAAGAAAGGAAGACGTGTTGGCACATTTCTAATGCTGACCCCTTTCCTCAAATGGGATACTCAGGAAGCACCCAGGGAGACGGTCAACGACAGACACCTCAGTGCTCTCTTCAGGGAAAGTCCACCCACCTCCCCACACAGCGCTGGGCTCACATTCTTTCTCCAGCACATCTGGCAAGACGTTAAGCCTCTGGATCCATGAATGCCTGGTTTTCCCATGTGTGTTGTCTTTGTTACATCTTACCTGTCCTTGCCTTTCACCTCCATGAGTGCGAAATTTCCTGGAAAGCACTGGGGCCTCTGCCTGGGTCCCAAAGACGGTCAGCAGTCATCTTCTGTTTGCCCCCAACCCACTTCCGCTCTGCTGTCTGCTCAGGAGGATGCCGTCGGCTCTTCTTTCTGCCTCCTGCTCTCACTGGGCTCCTTCAGGTCCAGGGTAACAGCTCCGGGTTCCTCATCATCCTTGATGGTTCCCCTCATCTTGTCAGTGCCTCGGTTGACAGGGCACTTCTTGAGACTTCCACCTGTGTCCTTCTTGCCCCTGATGGATACAGGAGGAAGCCGATCTGCACGTAGTTTTTCAGGGGACAGAACAGACATCTGAACCCAGAGAAACTGCTCAGTGGCCAGGCGTGATAGGTTATGCGCTCCACCTTTTCAGGGAGGATTGCCCAATTCCAGTTACCAAGAATATTCATAATATATATCTTGAGACATTCACTAAATACCAAGATGTGGCTATGTGCCTCACCCAGGATGTTACCAGCAGAGCTAAGATTAGCAGGTGGGGTGACCTTCATATCACATGGGTTCCTGGACCTTCAGAAGCTCCCTAGTGTAGCTCCTGTATGACCTTAATCATGTGCCTCCATATTCATCAGCTTTAGGTCTCATTTCTCAGCTGGGCAGACCTGGGTCAACGTGTTCCCATTTTCCTTTGGGACAGAAAGCCTCCCTCTCCTTCTCTCTCTCTCTCTCTGTCTCTGTCTCTCTCTCTATATATATGTATATTTAATGTTTACTTACTTTTGAGAGAGAGAAAGAATGCAAGTGGGGCAGACTGAGAGGGAGACACAGAATCCAAAGCAGGCTCCAGGCTCCAAGCTGTTAGCACTGGGCCCAACACGGGGCTTGAACTCATGAACTGTGAGATCATGATCTGCCTGAAGTTGGATGCTTAACTGACTGAGCCCCCCAGGCACCCCAGAAAGGCTATATTGTAAAACTTACTTCATTTTCATCTTCCTGAAGTACCCCAAAATCAAAAAGAGAGCTTTCTCATATAGCCCAACCATCCCACAGCATCGAGCAACTGCTCCTCTCTGTGTGGATCCCGGGAAAACCCCACAAAGGCCAAATCCAAGTATTTGCAAGAGAGCTGCTGCTACAGAGTGAATATTTGTGTCCCTCCAAAATTCATTCATGAAATCCTAGCCCCCAATGTGATGGTATTAGGAGGTGGGGCCTTTGGGAGCTGATGAGGTCATAAGGGTGGAGCCCTCAGCACCCTTATAGAAGAGGTCCCAGGGAGCAGCCTTTTGCTTTGACCACATGAGGACATGGCAAGAAGATGGTCATCGATGAGCCAGGAAGAGGGTCCTCACCAGCGCCTTGATGTTGTACTTCCCAACCTCTGGAACTGTGAGAAATGAATGTTTGTTGTTTAAAAGCAAAGAAGTCTATGGTATTTTTGTTAAGGGGTTGGCACAGAGCCTTCAAATACACTGTTCAGAAGGGGACAACAGGTTTCTTCTCTGAAAGCTGCCATTGTGAGAGAAGACAGTAATTTTACAGCAGATGATTCTCTTATTCTCTGGGTGAAAAGTAGCTGTAATCCAAGAAAGTCTTAAATTTCTGCTCCCTCTGGCCAAATGTCCTCAAAGGACCTTAGAACCGTAAACCTGGCCGGAAGGACCAATGTCCAGGGCTCCCGCTGCTACCAGTGGATTATTTAGGCCCCAGTGTGGTTCTTTCTCTGGTGGCTCCCCTGGTCTCATTCATTCTGTTTCTAATTCTCCTCCATGCTCCCTGCCCTCTGGCACCCCCTCTCCAGGGGACAAGTTAGAAAAATAAATAAGCCTGAAATTCAAAGGACGTCCCTTAGAATTTTGAAGCATCAGGACAGTTAAACTTTTTGGTCATCAGGACATCTACGAATTGTCTGTGATTACCATTTGAATCTATGTTCTTCCTGCTATTAAAAAAAAGAGAGAGAAAAGAAGAGAAGGAAAAAGAAAAGTAGCTGATCAAGTGAAGCAAAGTGTAATTCTCAGTTCTGACACTTACTAATTATATCATCTTGTGCAAGTTCCCCAACCTTTTAAAACTTCAGTTGTTTCCTTTGTAACATGGAAATAATTAACACCTATCTCACAGGCTTATTATAGTAGACATTTATTGTGTTTTCAAGGGTGTTCAGTCCCCCTCCTTCAAAAAATTTTTTAATTGGAAATGATTTCAAACTTAACAGAAAAGTGGCGAGTGTAATAGTGCAAAGAACGTCCATATACCCTCTACCCAGATTCATCTACTGTTAACATCTTGCCTTATTTCCTCTATCATTTTCTCTCTGCACACATGCAAGTGTGCAGTGGTTTTTTTCTGGACCACTTGAAAGTAAGTGGCCCTTCCCCCTCTATACCACAGTGTGTATTTCCTAAGAATAAGAATCAGGATAGTCCCTATTCATCACTGGAGTTTAGTTTATCAACTTTGTAAAGTTAATATAGATGTAATACTTTTATCTAATTGAACATCTATATTACTATTTCGTCACTTGATCCAATAATATCATTTACACTGTTTTTTTCCCTGCAGGTCAAGGTGCAGTTAAAAAAAAAAAAAGTTTATTCATTTATTTTGAGAAAGAGAAAGAGCAGGGGAAGGTCAGAGAGAGAGAGAGGAAGAGAGAGGATCCCAAGTAGGCTCCCGAATGTCAGCAAGCCCCTATGCGGGGCTTGATCTCACTATGACATCATGACCTGAGCCAAAACCAAGAGTCAGGCACTTAACCAACTGAGCCACCCAGGCGCCCCCTCAAGATGTAGTTTGGATCAGGTGTCACATTTGGTTGTCATGTCTCTTTGGTCTTCTTTAATATGGAACATTTCTACTGATTTTCTTTGTCATTTATTACATTGACAGTTTAAAATATATACAGTTTTAAAAACAGCACTTTCCTTATTTTGGATGGGTCCAACACTCTTTCATGATTAGATTCATCTTATGGATTTAGAAAGACTGAGCTCCCATCAATACCTCTAACTCCAATTCTCCCCCCAGGCTCCTTCCTTGTTTCTCCCCATTCCGTGTTTGCATGCTCCCTCTTCATAGTGAAAACACCAATATCAGGGCATTAACTCATTTGCTTAATCCTATCAGACATCTCAAATGGTTTCAGAATTGTGCAGCCTCTTTTGGGCACTCTGGTTACGTCTGGGGAATTTCCCACCATGTGAATCTTCTTTCTCTAAGATAAAATCTGGAAAACTCCCTAATTGTTTTTTGCAGGGAGGGCACAAACAGGTGATCTGAGTTCCACCAGTCAGATTCACTACATTCAATCAACATGAGATATTGATTGCCAACAAGACGGGGAGGACATAGGCTAAACACTAACATCCATTGTTGCACTAAACATCCATTTTGCTGGTGAGAGTGGGTGAATAGTCTGGATTTGAGGATTTTACCCTTTTTCCAAGAAAGATACAAATCCCTTCAGTTATGAAGCTCCCTTCAAGGTTGTGGCCAGTTGCAATCGTTTAGAAGCTCTTAGGGAAGAGAGTCAATGAGCAGAGCTACAGTCTGCTTGATTCAAGCTACTATAGCTGGTCCTAAGGCCGTAGTTGATATCATCATCTTCCTTCTCCATTACCTTTTCTAGACGTCCCTCACTCTTGCCCAACACTTCAGCTGGTTTATCTGGATTGGGTCATCTCCATTTGTGGGAGAAGGTCTTGAAGTTCTTAATGGAACTACCCTTATTGAATTGTAACTGCTATCACTGCAAAATTATTGCTTTACCAGGAGCTGTGAATCCCTTGGGTTCTCTGCAATCCAGGAGAAGCCATCCAAACCTCTCAGGGTAATTCGAATTACTATACTTTAACTCCTTTCTTTGCCTGTGGCCTGAAGTGGCCGGGGAGCAGTCACAGCTTCCAGATCAGTGGAACCTGCACCCTGGCAGAGCCTTCTCCCTGGAAACCAGAACCTCTCACATAACAGAGTCCAAAGTGTCAGGGACAAAGAGCACAAATCTCCTCAAGTGGGTCATTGGCTGCAATGGTGGAAGGTGCCACTTCTATCCTTCGGTTCCTGAATTCATTCTTTTTAGCTCTTAAGGATCAGTACCATATATTGGTCATTAGCTCAAAGCGTATTAGAACCTGGAGGGCTGTGCCATAACTCTGCAAAGTGTTGTACCTTGGCTTTGCCTTAACTGAGTTTCAATGGGCTTTTTCATTATATTATCAGGTCAGCTGTTTCTGGGTATGGGATCCATGGTAAGACCAGTAGGCCATGCTCATGAGCCCATTGTTGCCCCATCTTTCACCATCAGATGGGTCTGTTGTTCTGAGGAAATGTTGGATAAGGTAACATGTCAATGGAGAAGCTATCAGATGGTGATACCATCTGAAGCCCCGTGGGCAGGGAAGGCAAACCCATTTATGGTGTTTATATTGATTGGGGTAAAGTCAAGTCACTGCCTCCTCCAGGGTAGAAGGTCCATATAAATTTACCGGCCCCCAGCTGGCTATCTGAGGAATGCTGTGAGACAGAGCACCTGGTATCAGTCTTTGCAGTTGGCCAGCTGGGCTCACTCAGCAGTGGCAATAGCTTTGAGCCCGATTTGGCTTAGATTTGGAAATCAGGTGAGGGTCTATGATTCTTTGCTATGGTGCCCAGAGTAAGCCTTCTCCCCAGCATTTTCTCTGATTATACAAATCAAGCAATAGCCTAAGTGACAGCTCATCTATCCCCGCCCCCCCCCCCCCTTGGTAGGGTGGTTATCAATTTGGGATGGTCCTGGTGTATACCACTTGTCCCCATGTCATTACTACTAGTGTACCTTTTCACTCTCAAAAATAGCTCGACGTGGAAAATAAATCATATGCATACCCCTCCCTTAGGAACACCATAACCTATTAGCCAGCATTATGAGTCCATGTAGAGGAAGTGACCCTGAGCGCTCCTCTACCTTGCTGTCCGTTGTGGTACGTTCACCTTTTCCTTTATGATTAAGTGCTCCCACCTCACCTCTGCAATTCTGGGATTTTTGTCATCTTCACAAATAGTAGGCAGCCTAGTTACACAGCACCCTCCTCACTACCATCCACCTTGGACCACAAGGACAGCCACCACCAACTGCCTCCGTACCAGTGCATTCTTTATCGCCTTAGTGTGGGGAGTGTCTTCCGGTCTGGCCCAGGAACTAGTCAGGTGGTGGGTTCTGGAGCCGTACTGAATTAACCCTTCTAATATTCCCTCCTTCCTGACTCTTCTGATGCCTTCTTCAACACCACACAAGGAAGTCTGCTTTCTCTACTTTGCTTATTGTTGAGACCAGGCTTCAGAGATCCAGCCAAGCAAACATGGGGATTAGGACAAGCTCTAGGCATCCTTGCTAAAGCATGAAATGTGGAGTTCTTTTTTTTTTTTTTTTTTAACATTTACCTTTGAGAGACAGAGAGAGACACAGAGCACAAGCGGGGGAGGGGCAGAGAGAGAGGGAGACACAGAATCTGAAGCAGGCTCTAGCTTCAGGCTCTGAGCTATCAGTACAGAGCCCGACGTGGGGCTTGAACCCACGAACCGTGAGATCATGACCTGAGCCAAAGTCGGATGCTTAACTGACTGAGCCACCCAGACGCCCCTAAATGCTTAGTTTTGTATGAGTATCCCCAAATCGGTGAGTTCTCCTCATTGAGCTTCTCCCTCCCATCCCCAAATATAATATCTTCAAGATCCACACGTTTCCACAGTTCCTGCCAGTGCACATTAGCCAAGCCCTACAATATCTTTGGCAGGTATGATTTTCATCCCTGGAGCAGGGTTTCTTTTTTTTTTTTTTTTTCTTTTTCTTAAGTTTATTTATTTTTGAGAGAGATAGAGAGAGAGCGCACAGATGTGTGAGCTGGAGAGGGGCAGAGAAAGCAGGAGAGAGAGAGAGAGAGAGAGAGAGAGAGAGAGAGAGAATCCCAAGCATGCTATGTGCTGTCAGCGTGAGATCATGACCTGAGTCAAATCAAGAACTGGATGCTTAACCAACCGAGCCTCCCAGGTGCTCCTGGAACGGGGCTTCTTCTTTCCCCCGTGGGCTGTGCGACCACTTGACTCTGGATATTGGTGGAGGCAATAAGTGGTCTTGAGGCGAACATGCCATGGAGAGCCGCGGGGGCTGGGGGTGGGGTCTTCTTTGGGCAGGAGCATTCACAAGGGACTCGAAGGGTCAAGATACCCATCCACTGAGACATCTCCATTCCAGGATTCTGGGTCCCCCTCTTTCCCTATCAGGGCTCTGACTTTGACGTGGAAGCCTGTGAAGGTCACGTATTAGTACCCTTTGCGGTTCTGCTATCATGTGATCAGGTCCTGGGCTTGATTGGAAGAGTCTATCCTGTGGTTGCAGGAAATAAGACTCTCTCTTAAAGCTGCCATGGAGGCTCTCTGGCTTTCAGAGCATTCCGTGAGTTGGTAATTAACTGCTCTGAGCCTGTCATTTTCTGTTTCCAAGGTCTCTCACACCTTATAATTATCATTGTTTCCAAACTGATTGAGGGCCACAGCTACTTGATCTCCTCATGCTTGCTCTCCATCCAATTGACCACAGTTAAACACAAGTGAGAGCTGTGGAGCTCTTGCATATCGGAGCTATTACCTTCCTTCTCAGCATCAGCAAAGGATTCTAGTGATTTCAGACGGGTAGGCAATTCAACCCCGAAATCCATCCCAAGCATGTGCTTTCTAGAACCACTTGTGGAACCCATTGTTTTAGCTCAGTTTCCCTAGAAAGCAGAACCTAGAAGCAAAGGTAAATCTGACTGAGAAGGCAGCAAGAGCGAGCCAAAAGGGAAATGGAGTAGGAAAGGATGAAACGCAACACAAGGTGGTTTGTTATCCTGCAGGTAATTGCTTCATGACCAGCTGCAGAGAGCCTCGGAAGCTTATTCAATAGGTATGTCTGCTCAATCGCGCGGGACGGACAGCTCCAGACAGGCTATGTTGGAAAATCATGACTCGGAACAGTCCATAGAAGGGAGGAAGGAAAGAGAACTTACCTGCCCGGCTCCCTCCCATCTCCGCTTTCTCATTAATCAAAAGGCTCCCCGCAGGGAATTAATTCCTTAGGATGCATCGATCCTCTTTGATGGCTGCTTAGAAGCCACATCCTGCAGTGTGGCATTTCATCTGAGTCTCGAAGCAGTGGAAGAGTCGGAGACTGCACGTGTGGCTGGCCAGCCCGGCTGTGCGGCAGCAGCCAAGAGGGACTTGCCTGGGGCAAGTGACTAGCCAGGTCCAGGTGGCTGGACTGCACAAGTCTATAGCTGTGGAGGTAGCTGTAGAGCCAGGAGACAGGCAAGGTCTAGCTAACGTGAGGAGGCATATAAGGTGTGTTTGATATGTCCCTTAATAGGCTGTTGACAATGTCAACAAGTGGTGGAGCCAGAAACATGATCTGTCAGGTAGGATTCTGTCTTCAGTGTCTTTGAGACCCCAGCAGCTGGCACTGGGAAAATGAGATACTCTTTGACCCGTTTTTCTGGTTCCAAACCTTCCGCTACACAGCCCTGCTATTCTGGTCATTATGTCAACAAATAGACGAGTAGGTCAACCTCATACTCTCGGAGGTTGAGCAAATAGTCGCCACGTGTCCCTGTTCAAATCACAAGTTGGCTCTGTCCCACTGCGTGTACATATGTAAGGCTATGTCACTCTTACTAACTGCTCGAACTTTCAAAACCCAGCATCTCTCTGGCCTGAGTTCAGAGTTACGTAACCTGAAATACACAAGGACATGAAGCATAGAGGTGGCTGGTCCACACAATAAGCACGATTCTCTAATGCTAAAGAATTCTCAACAAAAGGGCCCTCTGCCTCTCAGTCCTGCACTTGGACAGCACAGTTCACTGCAGAAGCCTTCTTACCACCATTTAGGGAAAGCAGCCAAATCTCATAGCTCTCTTTATACACCGTGTCATGTGGGTCCCTACTGCACCCCACCCCCAGGGAAGAAGAGAACAGACATTTGGAATATTGGAGATGAACAACAAAGGCTTTCCCCCCAGCTGTCAAGGAGTTCTGGGGTGCTGGGGGCAGGAACATGAACTGATAACCCTCTCTGGTCCATAGGATTTGATTCAGGTAAAGCAGGATCCAGGCCCTGGTTTAACAGGGTGATTGTACTTGTTTGGACTTGGCCTGAGTGGGACACCGGGAACTGATGCCAAGGAAGGTGAAACTTGCCAGATATTCTTCGATGTTCGCCAGCTGGTCTGATCACTTGAGCTTTGAGAGCTCAGTTTTCTCCTGAGGGATTGTGAGGTCAAATTTTCACCCTGTGCATACAGGTCTGCATCCTGAAATCCTCACCCCCCTGGATTTGAAACTCAGAGGAAGTAAGGAGAGAGCGATGGATTTGAGAGATGAGGGAGAAAAGAAGAGAGGAAGGATGTTCAAGATGAGAAAACGTCACTCACAGAGGCATGCTTTCTTTTAATCAAGAAATGAAACCTGAGGCAATTATGTGGTGAGAAGATAAGCTTCTTCCAGTTTCCTGATTTTTTTTCAGGAGTGCTATTTCACTTGCATTATTTAGATAATTTCCTGAATTGGCCCATTTCTTGTTGTCCAGATGGACCTAAACTATTATTCTCATTGTCTAGAACCCAGGTCTCCTCCCCCTAGGCCCTGGCTGTCCACGGTACCCCAGGGCCTCTGCCCACGATGCCTCCACCATCAGTGGCTCTTTGACAACCGAATTCTTTAATTTTTTTTAACGTTTATTTATTTCTGAGACAGACAGAGACAGAGCATGAGTGGGGGGAGACACAGAATGTGTCAGACAGAGAGAGAGGGAGACACAGAATGTGAAGCAGGCTCCAGGCTCTGAGCTGTCAGCACAGAGCCCGATGCGGGGCTCCAACTCACAAACCGTGAGATCATGACCTGAGCCAAAGTCAGTCATTCAACCGACTGAGCCACCCAGGCACCCCAACAACAGAATTCTTAATTCCAGGTTAACTTAGAAATCACTATCACAACTGCCTACACTCTCAAAGCTTCCATGGAGTTTAAAGAGAAAGCATATTTGGCTAGGTTCCTAAGTGTCCCCAAAAGAAAAAGTCAGAGAATCACAGAACTTCAGAGCCAGCACAGACCTTACAGAGGGAGATCTGTTCTCTTTTTGGAAAGAGAAGTTAAGGCCCAGAACAAGCAAGTAGCTTGTCCTGGGTCACACAGCTTAGCCAAGTGACAAACCTGGACTTAGAGCCAGTCCCCAGGTCAGCAGTCTGCTGCTCTTCCCATCTCAGTTTGCTTTTCTTTTTCTTAAGAAAAAAAAAAAAAAAAAAAAAAAAAAAGAAGATGCCTTTAAGGCAAAAGTGTTTCTAGGAGAGTGTGGAAAGTCTCCCACTCCCCCATCCCTCTCTCTGACCCCTTCTCTAACTCAGTAGCTATGACAGAATAGTTGGGGTCTGACTGACCTCCTGGGTTTAACTGTCACATATCAGCTTGGGCTTAGAAGGGATTTATTAATCATGACTGATGTCAGAGGGTACATGTTGTGCCCCGTTATTGATTTTGGAAAATTTGATTAATGTGAGATTAAAAAAAAAAAAAAAAGATTTAATTTTGTGCTTCGTGTGACAGCCCAGCCTAAACCATCTGTCACTCCCTGCTAGGGGCAGGTGACTGTGTGCAGCCTTCCTCAGGGAACGAAGTTCTAAGGACAAGCCCTCCTCTACCTCGGGGTCACTTCTTAGGTGGCTTTGTTTCTCCCCTGCTTCCCATAGGTGCGAACTCTCGCAGTGCGACGACCCCTGGGGAAACTTGGTCTTAAGTCCCAAGGGTAACCGCCGCAGCCCCGCGGGGCTCCCAGGACAAGACAGCGATCGGATTTCTCGTGGTGGCCCAGCTCCCCCTGTTCCTCTCCCCTCCTGCCCGGGAACCCCCGGAGCCAATCAGAGCGTCGCGGAGCTCCCGGTTGTAGAGTCCCGAGCCCGGGACCCGCCCCTCTTTGTTGCGGTGGCCAATGGACGCGTTCGGAACATCGGCGGCTGCCCGGGTGACTCGGTTATATGTCACAGAATAACATTCGAGAATGGGACATGGAATGAGGCGACGGCCGCAGCAGCCCCAGCAGCCCCAGGCCCAGGCCCAGCAGCCGCAGCCGCCGCAGCAGCCCCCGCCGTCCCCGCCGCCCGGAGAGGCTCCCCGGCCATGAGGCCGGCCGGCCCGAGGTAGGGTCCCGGGGCTGCGGCGCGCCTGCCTCGCGCCCCGCCCGCAGCCAGTCCCCCGGGGTGCCTGGCGCTGGAACTCGGGGAGAGGGGCGGGTGGGGCCACTTGCACGGGTCCCTGGGACTGCAGCCGCCTTTCGCCCACCGGCCCCGGGAGGGCCCGGGCGGGCCTCCGGGCGGAAACGGGACCGCCTTTGCCAGCCGAGGCTGCTGCTGCGCCCTCGCGGCAGCCCGGGCGCTCACGTGCCGGCACGTTCTGGGCTCGGCTGGCGCTCGGCCACATCTGGCACCAAGGAATGCGTGGAGCCTTGTGGGGACCTCCCGTTCCTTCACGCAGCACGAGCTGTCTTTCTTCTCCCTAGCGTCCACTCCGCACCCTCCGCGCTCCTTGTATCCCCCTCCCGGTGCCTGGGGGTGTGTGTGAAGCTTTGGGACAAAATTCGAGTCGCCTTCCTCGGGAATTGCAGGGCTGGAAGCTCGTGTTCAATTCCTGGAGGGGGTCTGTCGGCGCACGGGGGGAGCGGGGAGTGACGCGGGGACACTCCAAGGCCCCACTGCCGTTGGACACAGCCCCTCCTCGGTTCCTCTGGTGTCCACTTACCCGTGGTGTGTGCTGTGTCTCCACTGATTTCAGGCTCGGCCCGTAAGCGGAGCTCCAGCCGCCGCTCCCGGTTCGCGCGTCCTGCGGCAGCCAGAAGCAATGGAGAAGGCCGTCCCGGCGGGGCGCTGATCCCCGCGCTGCGCCCGCGCGCGCACACGCCTCCCGCCGCCGCCGCCCCCTTTTCCCCCGCGCACCCCCGCCCCGCCCTGGCCCCACCATGACCGGCTCCGCGGCCGACACTCACCGCTGCCCCCACCCCAAAGGCGCCAAAGGCACCCGGTCCCGGAGCAGCCACGCGCGGCCCGTGAGCCTCGCCACCAGCGGGGGCTCGGAGGAGGAGGACAAAGACGGCGGGGTGCTGTTTCACGTTAACAAGAGCGGCTTCCCCATCGACAGCCACACCTGGGAGCGCATGTGGATGCACGTGGCCAAGGTGCACCCCAAGGGGGGAGAAATGGTGGGCGCCATCAGGAACGCCACGTTCTTGGCAAAGGTCAGAAGCTTCGATGGACGCGAGGGGGTGGGCAAGGAGGGGAGCACTTCAGTCTGTACAAAGCAAGCGGAGGCCGTGTCCATTTTCCCGGTCCTGCTAGCGACTCCCTTCCGCTCCCTAGTCTTCCGGCCAGCCCCTGCCCCTTGGCTTCATTGAGATGTTTGTCTTAGAAATGGGGGAGGGAGAGGTAGAGGGCTTGCTGCTCTGGGACTGTGAGGTCTGGTTGTGCCAAGGTTTCTTTAATCTCCAGCCAAACTTTGTTGACTCGCCCCCATGTACATCCTCCTGCAAAAGCTGTGGCCGCCAGGTAACAGCAGCACTGCCAAGAAGGCACAAGCCCCCTAGTGATCCCACTCTACTTTTCCTCTTTGGAAACTGTAGGTCCTCCCCTGTCTCTCCCTAGCAAATGATTTATTAGGCTGTGAATGAATTTTGCAACCAACCAGACTTCTCAGCTTGAATCATTTCTAGACTTCTTGCCAATTTTTTTTTTTTTTTCATGACAGTGACTTTCACCTCTGAAGCTTACAAAGCAGTGAAGTATCTCTTTTCCCAGCTTATCTGAGGTCCCAGAAAAAAAGAAGAGTTTTGGCCATGGCCAAAGGGACTTTCCAGGACACGTGATGCATTAGTCCTACTGGATAGAGAAAGAGGCTCAGGAGTGAAACTCATTCTATCTTGGAGAGAGGCCAGTGAGCCCATCGAGTTTGGTGGCCAAGGCTATCGTAACTTAAGAGGGAGGGAGAGACATGTGCCATGGTCACTATCTAAGACATCAAAATGCAAACTGGGGAGAAATACTGCACAGCCTGGGGGTTAGAGCATGGCAGATGGTTTCCCTTGCCCCCTGGGGACACTGGTGTGGCTGAGAAGATTCCTGGGCTGGTCTAGGAATGCCAGACCTGAGACCTGAAAGGCCATCTGGCTGAGGCCCCAACCTGGAGCATCTGGTGATCTGAGCATCTGAGCCCTGCAGGCCGGAAAGCTGTGTGTGCCCTTGGGGGAAGTGACAGAGCCCTTAAGCTTCCTGCTGCAGTCAGTTAGTGTTTTATTACCAGTAGGTCAAGGAGATCTTCATTATGCCCAACGAGAATCTTTCCTGCTTCAGTGTTAGCTGTAATTACCCTTGCTGAGCTCTCCTTGAGCACAAGAACAAGATTGGTCTTGGCTGGCAGTTCTGACTTCAGATTTTGCCCTTACTTGAGCGAGCCTTGCTTTACTTATGGAGGAGCTGGGAGCCCTTTAAACCTGGAAGAGAGGTGGCCACAGGGGACAGAGGCCTGTTCCTGCTGTCCCATGCTGCCGTTCTAATTCAGCCTCCTTATCACCAGCCCTGCTTCTAACTGTGGCTTCATCGTCCCTCCTGGTCTTGTGTGTGGGGACCCCTTTTCTCTATGGGAATCAGCAACGTTTGTTTTGGTGGAGACCAGGCTCCCCTCTTTCTTCTTTTGCAAGATGTCCTGGGGCTGGGGGGACTCATCACCTTACAGAGCTGTCCCAGCCTGGCCAGATTTGGGTTTTGGTGGCTGGGAAACTCTTAGGTGGAACAGAAATTCGCCTTCTTCACCCTCACACCTCATCACCACTGATTCTTGTTTTGCCCTTTGAGTCAGGGTAACCCATGTCGACTTCCTTTGCGATGATGTTACGACATGGCGTTCCTGGAGTAAGGAAGGGACTTGGGGTAAAAATGAAGGCACTGAATTCTAGTCCTGGTTGTGTTACCTCTGGTTTTTGGCCTCGGTCACTCGTTGAGAATCTCTGGCCTTAGTTTTCTCATCTATGAAATGGGAGTAGACCAGATTTGATGTGAACTTCTTTCCAACTCTTTAATCCCTGCTGATATGACCCAGGTATCTCCAGGTCTCCAGTGATCTGTGTGACAACAGAGTTGCCCTGGAACAGGTCCTCAGAACTGTGACATTTGGTCATTCGGCATCTTCCTTTAGTTCTTTGTCCACAGGTAGCTCCTTTCATTGTTTCTTAGGTGTCACAGTTGCAGTTCAAAACACTTTCCTCATCCTCTTTCCAGGACATTTGCTAGTTTGTCATCAGACAGTCCTCTAAAATAAATACATATGAAACACAATATTCTTTTTTTTTTTTAATGTTTATTTATTTTTGAGAGAGACAGGGGAAGGGCAGAGAGAGAGAGAGAGAGCAAGAGAGAGAATCCCAAGCAAGTTCTGCTCTGTCAGCACAGAGCCCAATGTGGGGCTCGATCCCTGGAACCGTGAGATCATGACCTGAACTGAAATCAAGAGTTGGATGCTTAACCGACTGAACTGCCCAGGATCCCTGAAATACAGTATTCTAAATGTTGTCTGAGCAGTTTAGAGCACAGATTACTAGTCCCTGAGACCTATACCTGTGGCTAAATGTTGTGTTCTTAAAAAGAGCAAAAGAAAACAAGACCCTGTTTTTACATAGCAGCCACACCATATTGTACTTTCACAGTAACCCAGAGTCACAGGAGAACCCCTTCCAAGCCAGGAAAACCTGGGGCCAAACATGGATGGGCCTTGGTGTTTTGAACCTAAATTAAGAACCTAACGTTTCTCTCTCTTACGTTGCATCGTAATAGCTGGTTCTCCACCCGAACTCCATCGTGACATGCCTCCTCTCCCAGGTCCTGACGTTTCCCAAACCCTTACCCCTACCTAGGTCCTCAGATGGGAATGGCTGGCTTCCAAACATCTGTTTCCGGGGGCCACTCCTGTCTGGTACAAGGTTGTTCTTGCACTCAGCTTGGCAGACTTTTTCCTTTGCGTCCTTTGGGCCCTTTTCTCCTTTAACCAGTGTCTTGCTGAGGACTTTGGACAGAAGAGGAGTGGTGGGGGCTGGTAGAAGGGTTGGAGAGTTTCAGAGAGACTAACCTTTTTTGGCAATTGAATATGGACTAAGAAGGTGTGTCTGGGTGGCTCAGTCGGTTAAGCAGCCAACTTTGGCTCAGGTCATGATCTCGTGGTTCATGAGTTCAAGCCCCGCAACAGGCTCTGTGCTGACAGCTCAGGGCCTGGAGCCTGCTTCAGATTCTGTCTGTCTGTCTGTCTCTCTTTCTGCCCTTCCCTGCTTGTGCTCTCTCTCTCTCTCTCTCTCTCTCAAAAATAAATCAAAACATTTTTAAAAAATTAAAAAAAAAAAGAACATGGACCAAGAAGCAAAAGAAAAGGACAGGGGAAGGTGCCAAAGGCTTAAGAGGAGGACTGAATGACCCTTCTTTGCGAGACATTTTGTTAGCAGCCGTGGGAAGTTCTGCTCACAGGTCCAGGTGCCCCCACCTGGGGGGCTCACCTCCCCTGCAATCCTCCTTTTCAATATGTGACTGCAGGCCTCTCCTCTGGTGGTTGTTGGGTCCAAGTCAGCAGCTGACTAGGTGACAGCCAGGGTTTTCAGGGAGAGTACGAGAAAGTAGCAGGGTCACTTGGAGGATGATAGAGGAAGGAAAGGGAGAGGTGGAGAGAGTGGCTGGCCTAGAAAAAACAGCACAGTGTGCTAGGAAACAGCTCCTCCTTTCTTGACTGGCTGGAGCTGGACTCTCCAAGGGGCAACCAGCATGGATTCGACAGGAAACAACAATGGTTTCTTATAGACCCCATGGTTTTGTGCCTCGTTCTCATGTTGTTTCTAAATTGGGAAATAATTCACTTTTATAGGACTCAGCTTTGCCTGAGTGAAGAAGTGTGAGACTATGAGGTGAGAGCATGCAGTCAGGGCCCCCCGCCTGCCCCCCTGCTAGCTCGCTCGGGCAGCTCACTTCCTCCTCTGTCCTGGGTTCAGAACCGTGGTCTGTCTTTCCTGCCTGGCCCAAGGTTGAGACCCTTGGACTTCCATACCAGACCACCATCAACATGTTCCTGTCTGCCCCAGATGCAGGGGCCTGGGGTCCATCCGGGGCTCATGAGTGATGTTCTATGCTTCTCCAAGTTGCCAGAGAAGATTCTTCTTCCTGGTACCTGCACAGGCACTTATATTTTCCAGAACAGGAGCAGCAAAAGGCTTTGCTTTCTTGCTGTTCTTTCTTGTTAAAGATTACTGATGCTAAGCGTTCTGGCTGCCTCCCTGGCTCCTTTTACCCCTTCGCGTGTGTGTGGGGATGCCAGTTACACACCTGTGTCCCTTCACATCACTTCTCCTTGCATTCTTTGGACAGGTAATTATGTTTGCCAAGAATGGGATGAGAGAGAGCCTGACCACAAAAGCCTTGCCTGTGGTTTGTTTCATTATTCTAGAACACCTGTCTTTCCGTCTATGCCACTACTACCCTGTCCGCCACCTCCCAGGACCTCCAACCCCAGACCACAGGCACAGCACCTGTGTGGAAAGGCTGGTTTTGCTCTCTTCCCTCTGGATTCCACCTTCATCAGCTGGGCAGCGGCTTGAAGGGCCGGTTGCAGGAGGCAGGAGACAGGAACCTTGAGGGGAAGGGCCATGGAAAATCTAGGCCAGGGTTTCAGGTGAAATAGGGCTGGAAAATACCGTGAGGAGGGACTCTCAGGATCCGTCAAGGAGGGGGGACAAAAAGGGAGCGTGCCATGGACATTTTATAAAAAGGTTGTACAAATGTATGTTCCCAACGCGCTTTATAAGAGCATCCCATCAGCATTGAGTGTCCGCATTTCAGAAGATCTCTGCTAACTGGAGGTGAAAAGTGACATTCAGCAGTGGCTTTGCTTTGCATTCCTTGAATTATTAGTGAGCTTGGAAATTTTTTCCAAAAATTGATTCACTATTTGCATTTTTTTTGTGCATTGTCTTTTTCATGGCTGTTAAAGAAATCGTGGTAAATATACATAACATATAATTTACCATTTTAACCATTTTTGAGTGTACAGTTCTATGCATTAAGTACATTCACACAGTTGTGCAACAATACCACATTCCCCCTCGGGAACTACTTCCTCCCAGCTGAAACTTTGTACCCATTAAATGCTAACTCCCTGTTCCTTCCTCCCGTCAGTCCCAGGCAATCACCCTGTTCCTTTCTGTGTGTATGAATTTGATTACTGTAAGAACCTCATAGAGTTGTTCCCCCCCCCCCGCCACCATCCACTGTTTCCCTTTCTATGGTTTCAGTCACCCATGGTTACCCGAGATCTGCAAGCAGATGATCCTCTTTCTGACCTACGGTCATAAGGTCAATAGTAGCCTAATGCTACATGACAATGCCTACGTCATTCACCCCATTTCATTTCATTATGTAGGCACTGTATCATCTCATATCTCGAGAAGGGTGAGTACACAGAGAGTTTGAGAGAGATGATATTCACATAATTTTTATTGCAGTATATTGTTATACTTGTTCTATTTTATTGTTGATTGGTGTTGCTAATCTCCTTACTGTGCCCAACTTATAAATTAAACTTTATCATCAGTATGTATGCGTAGGAAAAAATGTAGAATATATATAGGGTTTGGTACTCTGTGCAGTTTTAGGCATCTCTTGGGGTTCTCAGAACGTATGCCCTGTGGATAAAGGGGGACAACTGTAGAAGAGGTATATCATACAGTATTTCTTCTTTTGTGCCTGACTTATTTCACTTAGCATAATATCTTCAGGGTTCATCCATGTTACAGCTTGTGTCAAAATGTCATTTTTTAAGGCCAAATAATACTCCATTTTATGTATATACTACATTTTACATGTTTTTTTTTTTTTTGAGAGAAACAGAGAGTGTGTGTCTGCATGAGTGGGGGAGGGGCAGAGAGAAAGGGAGAGAGTGAATCTTAAGCAAACTGGGTGCCATCAGCACAGAGTCCGACTTGGGGCTTGAACCCACAAACTGTGACAAGCAGGCTCCACACTGTCAGCACAGAGCCCGATGGAGGGCTGGAACTCAGGAACCATGAGCCCATGACCTGAGCTGAAGTCGGATGCTTCACTGACTCAGCCACCCAGGCTCCAGCCTGAAGTTGCCTGCTTTATACATTGGGGCATATAATCCTCACAGTCAGCCCAGAAGGTTTGAAGTAGGTGACACTCCAATTTTATCAGGAAAGAAACAGGCTTAGAGAGGTCGTGCAGCTTGACCAGGGTCCACAGTTAGGTGGCAGAGCAGGGACTGGGGCCTTGTGTCTGTCTCCTAATTACTCACCAAGGCGCCCACCTGGCTTATACTCCTCATCCTGTGGGGGCATCGGTGGCCTGAGATGCTGGCTGGGAGCTGGCCCCCCAGCCCGAGCCCCAGCCAGCCGTCCCAGACAGCAGGGTGAGTTGTAGCCTGATGACATCATCCCCTCAGCTGTCTCGGCTTCTCTCCCCACCACAGCCCTGATCCCCAGCTGGGGCTTGGGGAATGTGGCCGCCACTCCTGCACTCTTTTGGCCAGGGCTGAGGTAACCAGGCAGCTGTTTTTAAAAGCCCTTGGGCGCCACCGGGCTGCTATTCTGAGGACCAGCTGCCACCTGGTCCCACCCCACCATCTGGCTCTCGTGGGTTCTGCTGGGCTTGGGGGAGTTGAAATAATTTGGTGGTTGGCCCGTCTAGCTACCTCTGAACCAAGTCCCTCTGGCTATGGCGGGGCCCCGGCCAACAGACACCCCTCCAAGGATCCCTTAGGTGGCTGGTGATTCTTTGGGACATTTCCCCACACTTACCATCTTTTCTATTAAGTAGGTACAAATAGCACTTTTCTGTATAGAAACATGCTTGTGCCTTCATGCTGGATAACTTCCCTCCTTCCTGTCTCTGTGCTCCCCTGCCACCACCTTGTACTTGGCCTAGAGCTTGGAACGTAGCAGGTGCTAAAGAAATGTTCACATCTCCCCTTCTCTCCTCACTTCCCTGTGAAATCTCTGGCACAGTCTTACACAGAATTCCAGGTATGGGTCGATCCGTAGGTGTTACTGCAAAAAACGACAAGCTTGACTCTAGCGTTTGTAAGGGCAGAAATACAAGGATACATTCCATATTTTGACTCCGTGTGTGTGTGTGTGTGCGCGCACGCGCGCGCGCACGTGTGGGCATGTGGGAGGGTCATGTAAGCAAATGGTCAAATTGGAGCACTTTGCTCGGAAAAATTACTCTCCGAGACGGGAATGTGGCTTGAGTTGATACGTTGTAAACAAAATGCAGTTTGCAGAACAGCTGTGCAAGCATGCGCACGCACCTCCTACATTCCCTCCCGGGGGCGCACTCACACTCAGCACCTTGGCTGTGAAGTAGGGCGTGGGACTAGTTTCCTTTTTGCTGAAGGGGCAGTTGCTGTCGAGTAGGAAGTCAGCTGCAAAGCCAAGAGAGAAGAGAGGCACTGAGAGGAAAAGAATGCCAAGTAGCGTTTTAAGTCAATGAAGCCAAAGGTGTGGACGGTGGAGAAGTATGGCAGAGCCCCCTCCACTCGCACCTGCCGCAGGCCCAGGGGCGGCATCCCTGTGGGGTCTGAGCCTGGAGCACCGCGCCGGGGGAGGGGGCGGGGTGGGAACATCCTTCAGCGGGGTCTGGCTCTGGTGCCCGGCCAGGCTGCCCGGCGCTGTCCCCAAGAAGTTTCTCCACCGGCGGCTCCACCTTCCATCAGCTAAGCACTAAATCCCCAGGGCCTCCCTTTCCCTGTTTTCTTGAGGATGAACTAATCCGCTCTGGGGCCCCTTCTGCTCCTCCCTAAGTGGCTTACGCCTGGAGGAGTCTCCTCTTTCCCTCCTGGCGGTGGCACTGCTCACTGGAGCCTGAGGCCAAGCTTAAGAGCCTAAGAAATGGGGAATAAAGCACGCACTGCATCATCCCTTGCCTCCCAGGAGTGGCTGGATTGGAAGCCCCTGCCCTTTCTTGTTCTGGGCCTCGTTGGCAGGGCTGCTCAGAGCCGCCTGGTGTCTCAGAGCTGGTGTCTTAGCTCTAAATTCCTGTAAAGAGTCACTTACCTCTCCCTTTCCTGTCCTTGCGTGCTGTTGCTCCTTTCTCCTCCCAACAGAGCTTAGAACTGTGTGCCCTCGGTTGTAGACACTGGTGAGTGTTGACCAAGACTAGGAAAGGGAGACTGGCAGCTGTCAGGGGTGAAAGGGTAAGGTGGCTTACGGGTCACAGGGGCTGCACTGAACTGGGAAGAGTCAGGGCGTGAGGGGAATCTTTACTAATCCACGTGGGCCAGACTCAGAGAAGGGCCGTGATGGGCGTGGTGTTGAGGAGAAATGGCGCGTCGGAGCGCCATGTTGCATTTTTTCAGGGTACCATTCATCTTGTGTTCAGTGGTCCCCTTGAGCATAATGGGTCATACCAGCCATGCAGGAAAACATGCAGTCCCTGCAGTAAAACTCTGAGGGTTAACAGAGCACTTCTGTGAACATCCTGGGCCAGGCTCAGTGGGGGACACTATAGGACATAGTCCTTGGCTTCAAGGAGACACTGAGGCTTCCATGGGAAAGCAGGCTGAGGGCCCTAGAGAGCCACAGTGACCCAGGGCAGGTGTGTATGGAGGGAACATACAAGGAAAACTTCGGCAAAGGACCGGCTGGTCTGGGGGGCCCTGTGCAGGTGGCCATCTGCTGTCAGGAGCAGCTCTCTGGTGCCTTCAGTCCTGTGCCTGCCCTCAGAAATTGGGCCCCAGAGTATCTCCTTGATAAACAGTTCTCTCTACTTCTTTGCAGCCTTCAGTGCCCCAGGTTCCAAACTACAGGCTGTCGATGACCATCCCAGACTGGCTCCAGGCAATCCAGAACTACATGAAGACACTACAGTATCCTTCCAACCAGGGACTGGGCAGACCCGGCCAGGGAACGGGCATGGTGAGCTCCAGTCTGGTGGCGGGTCTGTCCCCAGTCGGTCAGCACATGCTCTCTAAGATTGGTGAGGCCGGGCACAAAGGGATGTCCCAGCGTGAGTGTCTAGAAAGCACCATAATAGAGGGTGTAATTGCAGTGGTCAGACCCTTCCCCCTTTAGGCAGGTGCAGGCCAGGACAGCAAGGTGCAGTGAGGCAGCGGTGGCCCCCTGGATCCCCTCTTCTTTCCTTCCCCTCCTGTCTCACCACCTCCCCTCCTCGGTCATCTTTGTTTCCTTCCTTCTGTCTTCCTCTACTGTCTGTCTTCCTCCTTCTTCCCTCCTGGGCTTCTTTCTGCTCTTTTGCTTTCCTTTTCACTTTTTTGTCTTCATCTTGACCACTCATAATCTGGAAGAGGCCCACTTGGCACTGCCTTTGGCAGACTGGTGGCCTTGCCTCCTTCTACAGGAATACGTGGGGCTCTGGGATGAGGGTGAGTTTGAAAAGGTGCCGAGGAGCCCAGTGGGTCCAGGCTGGATTCAGACCAGCCGGACTTGGGTCCTTCTCTCCGCCAGTGTGCTCGGGTTGTTCGTAACCAAGATTAGATCCGTCCTGTGCGCCGTACCAGCAGCATCGTAAGAACAAGGGGGCAGAGGTGGGTGGGCCACTGGCTCCTGCTGATGTTTTTTCAGGGACAGGAATCAGATGGGAGCTGGCTGACAGAGTTGTCTGTGGGAGGGACACACCGTTTGCTCGAGTCAGTGAGCATCTCAGAGCTAAGCCGGCCTCAGACCCCTTAGCCCCTAGCACATTGTCCAGGAAGTCAATTCTTTGATGACCTCTGTCCTTCCTCCCTAAAGACAGAATTCAGCAGAAAAGATTTCATTGGGACACTGCACACGTGTTCCACGTGCCTCGGAAGAGGCCCTTCCTCTCTGGGCTATCGGCAAGAATCGGGGCTGTGGGTTTTTGTGTCTTCTCTGAAGGGAAGAACATACCAGAGGGGAGTAACACCGATTGCTGCTCATTTGGGCAGGCAGATTACTTCATTAGCTTCTCGGGTCCTGTGTCACAGATGAGGAACTCCCCTGCATGACATCTTCCCGGTGGAATCCTGAAGCAATAGGAGAAGGGGACGCGGACACCCCTGAGCAGGGTATCTGGTATTGGTGCTGATCCCCAAACTGGGGCCCCTGGGGAGCTCCATGTGGTCCAGAGCATAAACCCCTACCAGAGTAGACCTGGACCCAAAGAGCTAAGCCTTCCTGGAGGTGACCGGCTCTTCACAGAACATTTCAGAAGGTGACAGAAATTAGAACGGCTCCCCATTTCTTTCTTTTTTTTTTTTTTTAAAGTTTATTTTTGAGAGGGGGAGTGGGTTGGGGATCCAGAGCACAGAGGATCTCTGTGCTGACAGCAGAGAGCCCGATACAGGGCTCAGACTCATGAACCGTGAGACCCTGACCTGAGCCGAAGTCAGACGCTTAACCCAGTCAGCCATGCAGGGGCCCCTGGCTCCCCACTTCTATCTAGGAAGCTGTCTTCACAAGGATCATCCAGCCAGAGATGAAAGAGAATGATCCCGGCTGGGAATGCCCTGACAGGGGCAAATTTGCATGTGCCTTACATATCGTAGGCTCTGTCTCCCTGTAAGCCCTGCAGCACATTCTCAGCCACGTTTTCACTGTTGCCTTGAAAGATCTGCTTTTTCATTCTCTTCTCTGACCCGTGATGCTGGTCACTGACCTGATCGCTGACTGCAGAGAGGGCGGGAAGAGGGAGAGCACCCAACAAGCTGCCGGGATCCTGCGCTCCAGGTCACCTGGCCCTTGGAGCCACCACACAAAGAAGGCAGAGTGTGGCCTCTGTGGTTTCTCTTCTGACCACACTTTCACAGGCAGATCTCGAAGACCTTTGCGGTTTCGGTTCCAGACCACTGCAAAAGAGCGAATGTGGCAGTAAAGCGAATCAAGTGAAGTTTTTGTTTCCCCAGTGCATATAAAACTTATGTTTACACCACCCTATAGTCAGTATATTACGTGTGCAGTAACCTGTCTAAAATAACAATCTACATACCTTAATTAAAAAGTTTTAGGGGCTCCTGGGTGGCTCAGTCGGTTAAGTGTCTGACTCTTGATTTCGGCTCAGGTCCATGATCTCATGGTTCCTGAGTTCAAGCCCTGCATCGTGCTGTGTGCTGACAGTGCAGAATCAGCTTGGGATTCTCTCTCTCTCTCTCTCTCTCTCTCTCTCTCTCTCTCTTTCTGTTTCTCCCCCGATTGTGCTCTCTCTCTCTCTCGGAATAAATAAACTTTAAAGAAATAAAATAAAAAGCCTTTCTTGTTAAGAAATACTGACCATCATCTGAGCTTTCAGTTGAGGCATAATCACTGATTGATTACAGGTCACCATAACAAAATATAATCATAATGAAAAAGTTTGAAATGCTGTGAAAATTACCGAGGTGTAACACAAAGACACAAAGTGAGCAAATGCTGTCGGAAAAATGGTGCCAACAGACTTGCCTGACGCAGGGTTGCCACAAGCCCTCAGTCTGTAAAAAAACAAAAACAAAAACAAAACCCCATCATTTCTATGAAGGGCAGTACAGCAAAGGACAATACGATGCTTGTATTTAGTTCCTTGGGACTTCTTACTGCTTTATCCTGGACACAGGAACACATGATTGGGCACCAGGCCAGCCCTGACTATAGACGGGCTCATTTGGGGATAGGAGAGGACAGATTCTGACAGCTTCAGAATGCTAGCCATAAGTGGATCTTGCATGGGGTTCTGGAAAGACAGGTGCCCCCTAAGCTCTTTGCATGGGGAGAGACCTTGTGAGGATCAGCTCAGGCTCAGTAAGTCTCTCCCTCTGAAGGTGATTTTTACAAGAGGCTCTCTTCTCCAGCTCACTTTCTGGAGCTCATAGCTGTAAGGAACTGAGCAAGGAAGGCCAGGCAATTTTTTATTATTTTATTATGGATTTGTCTCACTTTACATGCTAGATGTATAGATTAGATCTATGAAAAGGAAGAAAGCTAGGCATATAAATAGATTTTTTTACTCACTGAATTCTACTTTAACTACACCAGGAATCTCACTATTTAAAAAAAATTTTTTATGTTTATTTATTTTTGAGAGAGAGAGAGAGAGAGAGAGAATGCACAAGCTTGTGCACGTGGGGGAGGGGCAGAGAGAGAAGGAGACAGAGGATCCAAAACAGGCTCTGCACTGATGGCAGAGAGCCTGATGGGGGGCTCAAACTCCCGAACCCGTGAGATCATGACCTGAGCTGAAGTTGGGAGCTTAGCCTCTCGTTTTTCTCTTTTACCTCTAAGGGTTTTTATATTGCAGTTTTCAATAGCTGGGCAAGCCTGTACTGTTATTGGCCGTTCTTATGGCTCATGCTGATAATTTCCAGCTTGGTGAGCTTGTTAAAATCATCTTTCTGGCTCTCACCCTGGAACCTCCAACAGAACAGTCCCAGACAGGGTGACTTGGAAATGACATCTAGGGTTAAGATCGTAGCCTGGGGGTGCCTGGGTGGCTCAGTCAGGTTAATCAGGTCATGATCTCACAGTTCATGAGTTCAAGCCCCACATCAGGCTCTGTACTGACAGCTCAGAGCCTGGAGCCTGCTTCAGATTCTGTGTCTCCCTCTTTCTCTCTGCCCCTCCCCTGCTCTCACTCTGTCTCTCTCTGCCTCAAAAGTAAACATTTAAATAAATAAATAAATAAAACTGTTAGCCTGAAATTGGAATCTCCAGAGATGGATCCCAGAATCTGCCTATAATGAGCTCCTCCTCCCCCTTCCCCCTGCCTGGTAGTTCTTACGTATGCTTGTGTCTGAATGGTCAGGCATGCCTGTGCTGGGAGGGGAATCCTCACCCTCCTCAGAGAGGGTGTGCAGGGCATTTAGGTGCTTGGTGCCACCTTCTGCCACTGCCTGTACCACTGTAGGGTCACACATCTGATCTCATGCACGCTGCCAGGGTTACAAGTTCATGGTTTGTTAGCATCTTCCCAACGTGCACTTTTTCTATAGGACTTTGTTTGAGACAGGAAAGAGAAATGTGTAAAGCAACTTTTCTTCAGGCTCTGAAGAAAATCAAGATCCAGTGTCAGAGAGCATGACATCAAGGAATCTTTGGTCTCCTTCAGAATGACCTGGTGCAGGCTTGCCGGTCCCTGACACTTTCTGGGCAAGCAGCTAAATCCCAAGTTGTGGGTAATGGTGTCATCTTCTCAGGCTTCATAATCATTGTCTAGTATCAGTCCAGTGAAATTAAAGTGAGGTCTCCACAGTAAGCTTTGCTGCATAGACAGTGCGCTATTGAGAAACCCTACCACCCACCCACCCTTCTATCCATCATCCTTCCATTCCATCCATCCATCTGTCCATCCAGCCACCCACCTACCTATCCATCCATCCATCCATCCATCCATCCATCCATCCACTCCTTCTATCCATCCATCCATCTCTATTATCTGTCCATCCATCCACCCTTCCAATCAGTCACCCTTCCATTCTATTCATTCTTTCCATCTATCCATCCATCCTTCCACCCACCCACCTTTCCATTTCATCAATTTGACCCTTCCTTCCTTCCATTCATCCATCCACCCTTCCACCAATCTGCCCATTTTTCTATCTGTCTGTCTACCCATGTATTCATTTATTCCTCATGCATTTAATAATATTTGCTAACTGGAATATGTTGGGCTTGTGCCAGGCATTACGGGTAATATAAAGATAATAAATAAATGATCCCAACTCTCAGAGTTTGTAGTCTAGTAGGTGAACTAAGACATGTATTCCCCTAAACAGAATACAGAGCAGATTGAAATAGCTATTATAAAGACCCAAGCTGTTTGGGGGCTTGAGTCAGAAACTGGATTTTCAGAGCAGGACATTGAGGAGTAAGAGGCTCTTGGCTACCTTCTGGCTACTGAACACTTTCTGGAAAGCCCCTTACTTCTTTATCCTTTTGAGAAATCAATGTACAGCTTCCTCTGCTGGATTACTGGGGCCTTTGGAGTTTTCTGTCACTTTCCCTTTACATACTTCACACAGATACAATCATACAGGGACCCAGTTCTTTGAAATTAGGAAAATGAGACCGCTGAGTGGGTAAGTGGTGCATGATCTGTGGGCCAGGTGACGTCTCTCCTACTTGAAAGCTGCCCACTCCCTCTCTCACTCTTTATCCCTGTATCCCAGTGCTCAAATATCCAGTCTGTAAGGGACTGGGATTGGGGGGGTGCCCTGGGGCCAGGTTGGAGGTGGGGCTAGGGCTTGGGCCACTCTGACAGCTAAGCTCCATGGTGGAGACTAACTCTTCCAGGGGTGGGGGAGGCGTGTGAAATTAGTTTTATGTGGTCTCCTTTACTTTCTCTTTGTAAAGCCCCTTGTCCTGTGTAATGCCCCTTGCCCTCCCCTTGGGAGGATGCTGGGGAATATAGGCACTAACCTCCAGGAACTAACTCTTGGAGAGAGCAGTGGAGAATTTAAGAATTTAGTTCTGCCAGTGCAGATGTGCTTTGGTTCCATCCTCCACGCTGAGCTCTCCCCTTTTCTCTGCAATCCTGCATGGCACCTAATGTGGAGACAGGCACGCTGACGGATTGACAGACGGACTGACTGCATGATGAAACAAGTCCTGAGATGCTTTGTTGTGTTCTACCCTACAGGTTAATGGAAACAGCAAAAGAAATGACTCGGGAGTCCTTGCCTATCAAATGCCTTGAAGCTGTCATCCTGGGCATGTATCCTTTGAGTTATGTTTGCTTAAGTTTACTCCATAGATGGTGGCCTCAGAGTGAGGCCGATTGTGCCTTCATTGTCTTAGATTCGCAGAGATGATGCCCATTGTCTCCTTGGGGGAAACTGGCAAGCTCCCCTGGTGCCTCTCTTTAACTTTCACCTTCTGGAGTTGAACCAGATCAGAGCTTGATGGGACCATTGTCTATGTAACCTGTTAGCTGAAGCCAGTACCACTAGCTCAGGCCACATCCGCTGGGCACAAGGAGAATTCCAACTTAGAGGGACTAGAGAGAGAGTGTGTATCATTATCTTTTGCATTCATCTGGCTTTATAACAGGATAGACACTCAGGAGAAATAGGATTATCCAAATGCATCTCTGGGGAAGATTCTAAGAGTAGACTGTGGAGGAGACCAAGCAATGGCGTAGAGTCCTGACTCCGCAGAACATAGAGCTGAAACAAGGGTCTGGTCTCTCCCATACGTTCTGTTCCATTTTCCACAGACTCCTGGCCCAGCCTAAGGGGAAGATGGTCCAGAAAAGTTGTGACAGCACTGACTTAGTTAGTGATGATGGCAATAAAACATGATCTGGCACAAGAGCAAAGAAACTTGTGGTCCTTTGGGTTGGACAGCTGGAAGGGGGCAATAACCAAGGAAATGCAAAAAGACGTGAACTTGGTGGATGGTCCCAGGTAAGACTGGTTAGGTCCTTGAGGGCTGTGCTGAGAAGTGGGAACTTTCTTCAGAAGGCAATGGGAAGC
Source organism: Panthera onca (assembly GCF_046562875.1). NCBI lineage: Eukaryota > Metazoa > Chordata > Mammalia > Carnivora > Felidae > Panthera > Panthera onca. The sequence continues at coordinate 33,310,652 of NC_138355.1, read as the reverse complement.
CCACGGGAAAGATCTGGAGCAGAGGCATGACACGCTCAGGCATGTTCTTTAGAGAGGTGGTTCTTAGGGCAGATTGAAAGGCAGACTGAGCTGTTCCCTGAGATAAATGGTGGTGCTTGAACCATGGTCCTGGCCGTGGGAGCGGGTGTGAGGGGACATCAAGGAGACAGGATGTACAGGATTTAGAGGTCAAATGAGGGCAGGAGTTGACGAGGAAGGAATCAACCAATACAGCTTTCTGGATTCCAGATTGGGTGACAGTCTGTGGAGGATGGGCTGGATGGATGAGGGATACAGAGAGGTGAGAGACTTCTGCCCAGGAGCCATAAAGGTGGAGGAAGGAGTTGGGGAGTCATTGGCACCACTTGTGGGCTGGGTAGCTGTAAGAGTTCGAGGAGACAGAGGCAATGAGCCCACATTGCCGGCTTGGAAAATTGGGTGATCGGATAAGTGTGCTGCAGCCCAAGGGAAGGATGTGATGGGGAGAGGCGGATTCAGGGGGAGATGAGCTCGGATTTGAATATGTCCCATCTGAGACACCTGTAGGTTGTTGAGGGAGGGGGTGTTTAGAGTGTGGCACTCAGGACCCGGGTCTGCGCCGGAAATAGAAATTTGGGAGCTGTGAGTATTTAGGGGGTGGTAGCTGCTGTTCAAGGAGTAAGAAGAGAAAAAGATCAAGGATGGATTCTCACTACTTTTTGCTTTGGTTGGACACGGTGAGCCTGTGATAGAAAAGTTAGAGAGGTAGAAGGAAAACCAGGAGAGAAGAAGATTCCAAAGTCAGCAGAAGGACAGGTGACTCCAAATCGGACTGGGGACAATAGGACAGGTGCAGTCTGTTGGTTTGGTCCCCTGGACGTTTTCTAAAATATTTTTTAATGTTTATTTATTTTTGAGAGAGAAAGAGGGGGAGCGCAAGCTGGAGAAGGCCAAAGAGAGAGAGGGAGACAGAGGATCTGAAGCAGGTTCTGTGCTGAGAGCAGAGAACCCGGTACGGGGCTTGAACCCATGTACTGTGAAATCATGACTTGAGCCGAAGTCAGACGCTTAAGCGACTGAGCCACCCAGGCGCCCCGGTCTGCTGGACATTTTCACGGGAAAGGCAGTTTCTGGCCGTCTGCAGCCTGCAGAACACTGGCCAGGCCTCGTCTGAAGTACGATTGTCCACAGGTGCCCAGGCTGACATTTGAAAAATGGAAACTTGAGCCGTATTGAGGCCCTGCCCCACTCTCTTGTCCTACCTCCATCCTGCTCCTCACAAAGGAGATGAAACGTGTGCTGGGGAGCCCAGCAGGAGGGCAGAACGGGGTGGGGACAGCAGATGGCCCAGGGCCCTTTTGTGGCAGGAGTCAGCCACAGCTGTTGGGCACAGCCCCCTGCAAGTTTAATGGGGGTGAACAGTTGTTGGGGATTTGCCGGAGGGATCAGTGAGGGAGAGCACAAGCACGGGCCCTTCCCTAGGTGGCCCAGCTACCCTCAGACTCTGCTGACGGATGTCCGGGTGTACCTGGACAGAGGTCACCTTGCTTTACATAGTAGCCGTGTCCCTGTGCAAATTGTATAAACCCAAACACGATTTTGGCTTACTGGGATTACTTAAATCTTTAGGGACTGTGAGGGATACACCTGTGACCGGCGTCTGGGCCAGCCCAAATGAGGGGACAGTGGCTCTTGGTTTTCCCTCGTTCTTACTGGTGTGACATTTTAGAAAAAGGCAGAGGAGGTGGGAAGGGTGCAGAAACATGGCTCACGCTGCTGAACTCAGGGAAATTTGACTCTTGGACACAAACGAGAAACCCAGACCTGAATTCTAAAAGTTACAGCATCTTTGTCTTTTCCCTTTGCTCTTTGTCAGCACCTCTGTGGCCCACTTTTCTCCCAAGCACAGGGAAGGACATGGCTTGAGTCAGATGTCCGTGTCTCCCACAGGCCCCTCTGCAGGTCCTGGGAGGCAAATGGCACTTCAGCAACTTTGAAACAGGTCAGCTTGGCTGCTGCTTAGAGCCCTGTGTCCCCTGTCTTGTCCTGCCTTGTTTCCTCTCGTCTGACGTGAGGCCACTGTTCAGGATTCGTTCATGGAGAGCCCCTTCTTTCAATCTTGCCTCAGTGCGTGCTCACACTCTCACATGCCTGCCGGAGAGATAGACCTTTGGTTCCAAGTTATCTTCTAATTCCGGCACCGATTTCGGGGGCCTTGCTGACCCTGAAGGGGTTAATCATGGTACCAAAGTTCTGTGCCGGATTCAAGTGGCAGGTGTGTTCTTAGAGGTGGGGTAGGCACATGCCCAGCCGGCTAGATTCCGGGTGGATCTTCCAGGAGCTTGGGCACTGCTGTCTCCCTCTTCCCTAGAAAAGCCCAGACCATTCCTTGCCCTCATCCTTGTCCCCTCCTTCTCCGAGCCCAGGTCCTCTAGGTCCCAAGGCTTTCCTGATTGCCATCAAGATGGAACAAATCCTTGAGACTGGTCTTTCCTGCACCCTCCTCACTCCCTCTTCTCCACGTGGCCGACTCTACTTGTCCCACGAGACTAACTTTGGCATGGTCACCGCATGACCTCTTCTCTGCTCTCCCTGCGCGCTGGGCTTACCTCTCTGACAGTACACATCACACTGGGGTGGTTCCTTTCCATTTTATCGAGATCCCATTGATGTACAGCACTGTGTAAGCTTAAGGGGAACAGCATAATGGCTTGACATACGTATATAGTGAGTGTGGGGGTTTTTAACTGCAGTAAAATATTCATAACACAAATCTACCATTGTAACTGTTTCTAAGTGCACAGTTCAGTGGCATTGAGGACATTCATGCTTTTGTTCAACCGTCAGCACCCTCTGTGTCCAGAACTTCATCTTCTCCAACTGAAACGCCCATTGAACACTAACTCCCCATTTTCTCCCCTCTCCCCTGCCAACCACCGTTCTACTTCTGTCTCTCTGAATTTGATTACTCCAGATACCTCGTAAAGTTCAATCGTACAGTATTTGTCCTTTTGTGGCTGGCTTATTTCACTTAACACAATGTCCCCAAGGTTCATCCATGGAGCATGTGTCAGAATTTCCTAACCTTTTAAAAAGTTTATTTATTTATTTATTTACTTACTTACTTATTTATTTATTTATTTATTTATCTAGAGAGAAAGAGAGAGAGTGCAAGAGAGGGGCAGAGAGAGGAGAGAGAATCTCAAGCAGGCTCTGCACTGTTAGCACAGTGAGTGACACAGGACTCAAACTCACGAACTTTGAGATCATGACCTGAGCCAAAATCAAGAGTCGGATCCTTAACTGACTGAGCCACCCAGGTGCCCCAGAATTTCCTAACTTTTTAAGGCTGAATATTCCATTGTATGTATTCTCCACATTTCCTGGATCCGTTCACCCGCAGACCCTTGGGTTGCTTCCTCCTTGGAGCTGTTGTGAACAAAGCTGCTATGAACATGGGTGTGCAACTATCGGGTTCGAGTCCCTGCTTTTAGTTCTTTGGGGTACATACCCAGAAGTGGAATTGCTGCATCCTATGGCAATGGTATGTTTCATTTTTTTGAGGAACTGCTGTACTGATCATATTGTGTCCACTTTGAGTCTGTCTCCCCGAGAGACTTCCAGAGAAGGGTTGGATTCTTCATCTTCGGCTCCACAGCCCCACCTGTGGGCTGTCTGGCACAGGAGATGTGCACCCAGTAAGTGCTTGTTATACTGACTAAAACAACTAAGGAATGCCCTTATTCCAGCCCCAGAGAGCTCGTCCCAGAAAACAAGCAAGAATTGATGTAAGAGGGCTCAGAAGGATATGATTTCACTCCCTTCCTGCCGGTTAACGTCACATGGGGAAGTGAAAACAGGTAACCATTTTTATAGAGAGGAGCCATCTGTGCCTAAATTGAGGCTGAGGACGAGGCTGACCTCAGGGCTGCGGGCTGGCTTCTATTAGTTCCTGTCTTTCAAGGGAACCTGCGTTGGCCCCCACTGACGCAGTCTTTTGAAGTGTAAGGAATGTATGTTCACAATGGAGGTTTATCCATTCAACAAGCATTAAGCAAGCACCTCCGTGTGCCAGGCCTGCGCTATGCCCCGGGGAACACCAGCATGTGAAACAGAACTCCTTGCAAGAGGCAAACAAATAAACAATTACAATAGTGGGTGATTAAGCACCGGCTACTACAGGGGTTCTTGAGTGGGAGCGGGGGTGGTACTTAACCCACACAGAGGAAGGTCAGAGAAGGGAGAGGAAGGGGGAGGGGATAGCAGTGAGGCTGTTCCCGTTGAGGTGCAGCCTGTGGAAAGAGGATAGGGCCCACAGCATCCTTATCACTCACGATTCCTAGGAGTTCCCAAAGGAATTGAGTCCCCTGCCCTAGAAGGCTGATGTGCAGTGAAGCCATAAGACAAGTTATACCGCAGTTGGGGGCGTCATGCAGTACGAAGAGTGTTTAGTGGCATTTTGTTGAAAGTTTCGTAGGTCGCTTTGGTCTCATAGCTTTGTGCTGTAAAGGCCACTTAAAAGTCATTTAGGAGTTTCAGTTACATTTGACTTCACATTATGAGGGATTATACGTGCTGAGGGCACAGGTGTGGATGCTTTGGGGTCCCAGCGTATCCTTCAAAAAGTCACGGGTCGCCCTTGGGTCCGTGTGCTAGTCCTGGGTGTGGCGGAAAGGAGATTGCACAAAGGAATAATGAGCAGGGTCTGAACCGTGGCAGGACTTTTGTAAGGGATTTGGGCTAAGTCTGGGGAAGATGAGAGACGCTGAAAACTTAAGCAGAAGAGCTGACGTGTACCAAATTTTGGCTTGAATAGACCACTCTGGCCTTTGTGTGGAAAGCACGTTGGTGGGGGGGGGCAAGAAACGGTGAAGAGAAATGCTCAGAGAGTGGAAGACCGTCTCTACTAACTGAGCACTTATCATGCCCTGGCCACCATGTTCAACACCTGGATGATTATTTACCTTAGAAACACTCTGGAGTCACCGAATGTTTTCAGCAGAAAAGTGACGCCAGTGAGTTTTCCGCATCACTCTCCAGAAAACCCAGTCATGGCCAGGGCTATCCTGGGACTTTGAGATGGGCTCGTGGATGTGGCACTTCTTGCCCCTGGCTCCAGCGTGTGGAGGCACGGGGGGTAGATACTTGGAGCTGCGCTCTGTGGGGGTTACTGGTCCCAAACTGAGGCAGCGGTAAGAGGCTGAGTTAGTCCATCCAAATGGGCTGATAAGTGGAGAAAGCCAAGCTGTGATCCCAAGCACGTTGGGGATGAGGGGAGTCTGTGGTTTGTGTGCTGGAGGCAGCTTTCTGTGTGGTACCCAAGGCTGTCAACATGGGTGTGCCGGGGCCCGTGAGAGGAGCAGATGAGGTGCAGGTATGAGCTGTTCTGACACCTTGCCATCCAGCTAATCAACCAGTCTGTTTCTTTTATGTCCGCATTGCCTTGCCTTGATTCTGGTTTTCATTTCTTCTCTGGAGCATTGCAGAGGCTTTCGGTTCCTGGTCTGTCCCACACGTTCCAGCCAGAACTAATGTCCAAGAACATCATTCTGATTACATTAAAAAAGCCTTTAATACTCATCATGCCCTGTAGAAGACTGAGGGAAAGGGAGAGATCATTGTTTCATTTTGCATTTACTTAGTTGCTAAAGTAGAGGGCAAGTTTTTCTCTTTGTCCCATATTAACTTGGCTCTGATATGCACTGTATACTAGGTACTCAAAGATATCAAGTGAATCCTTTCTAAAAGGATCAGTCTCGGGGCGCCTGGGTGACTTAGTCGGTTGAGTGGCCGACTTCGGCTCAGGTCATGATCTCGCGGTCCGTGAGTTTGAGCCCCGTGTCCGGCTCTGTGCTGACAGCTCAGAGCCTGGAGCCTGCTTCGGATTCTGTGTCTCCCTCTCTCTCTGACCCTCCCCCGTTCATGCTCTGTCTCTCTCTGTCTCAGAAATAAATAAATGTTAAAAAAAATTAAAAAAAAAGGATTAGTCTGGAAAGGTAAGGTGTGGGCCCACTCGGAGGCAGAGGGATGGACACTTTGCCCATATGGGCCACTTCCATTACTGAGAGTCCAAGCTCTGTGAATTTTCAAGGTCTCCTTTCTCTTCCTTGACTCAGATGGTCTAAGATACTTAACCAATGGACAGCCTTCCATCGAGCGATTCCCCATCAGCTTTAAAACCTACTTCTCAGGAAACTACTTTCACCATGTTGTGCTGGGGATTTATTGCAATGGCCGCTATGGCTCACTGGGCATGAGCCGAAGGGCTGAGCTGATGGACAAGCCGTTGACCTTTCGGACTTTGAGTGACCTCATCTTTGACTTTGAAGACTCCTACAAGAAGTACCTGCACACAGTCAAGAAGGTCAAGATTGGGCTGTATGTCCCCCATGAGCCTCATAGCTTTCAGCCCATTGAGTGGAAGCAGCTGGTCCTCAATGTCTCAAAGATGTTGAGGGCTGACATAAGGAAGGAGCTGGAGAAATATGCCAGGGACATGAGAATGAAGGTAGGTGCTGGGAAGACAAATGAGCAATGCAAAAGAGTTCTATCCCTGTCTTCTGTCTCTTCCTCTTGCCTCATGCCCCGTGTTTTTGGGACGGTCAAAATCTCCTTGAGGTTGTCTTACTTAGTAGCCACCCTATTAAAACAAAAAATCGAAATCATTCGCTATTTGACACGGATAATTAAAGTTTCTCTTTGCATATGCTACTTCAAACACTGGAGCTAAAGTTGATTTAGATGTTATAATTACAGCAGTGTCTTGGCCTACAATTCCTTCTATGCAATCAAATCTAAAATGTTAGCCATTTATTTTTATTTTTTTAATGTTTGTTTATTTTGGGAGACAGAGAGACAGAGTGGGGGCAGGGGCGGGCAGAGAGAGAGGGAGACACAGAATCCGAAGCAGGCTCCAGGCTCCGAGCTGTCAGCACAGAGCTCGATGCGGGGCTCGAACCCACGAACCTTGGGATCATGACCTGGGCCGAAGTCGGACGCTTATCCGACTGAGCCACCCCGTCGCCCCAAATGTTAGCCATTTTAGATGAAGGTTATAGTTTTGTTGTGTTCTGTCTTTATTATAACAGGGTGATCAATCATCCCAGTTTGTCTGAAACTGAGAGGTTTCCCAGGACGTGAAATTTTTAGTACTTAAAACCAGGAGGGCCTGTGCACAGCAGGATGAGTGGGTCAGCTGGTTTATCATCTCTTGCAGAGTTGCATTATATCTCTGCTTTCTAAGTTGCAACGCGTTTTGGCATAAAATCCTGACCCAGTGTCACAATAGGAAAGAAGCATGTACTGTGCTGGCTTTATATAAACTACACTCGTAAAGCCTTCTTGCTTCTGCCGTGTCACTTCCATGGTGACACGATGCCTGCTTGTCCCTGTCCCTCCAGGGCTTGTGGAGTCACTGAGAGAAAGCCTGTGCCTACACTGAGGACCACAGGGGAAAAGAGACTATGCTAACCTCAGACTTAGTTCTGTTTAGCTCTTGGGGACCTGTCATTTTCACTCTGAGGGACCTGGAAACGAGATTCTTGATAAATTGAAACCACTCTGTGCATGTGTGTGGGGTGGGAGAGTCAGAGGAAAAACAAGCTGGTTCCTGGAGCGATGTAGATGGGACTTGGCTTTCACAAGACAACACCCAGCACCCAGATGCAGCCTCAGGGGAGCTGAGGCCTTGGGCTCTGCTTCTCTGCTGTGGAAAAGGGGGCACGGCATAATCATTTCAGCCTCTGGGAAGTGGTACCTTTGCTCCTTGCCAGTGTAGACTGAGAGAGGAGCATCTGTCAGACCTCCTGTTTGGAAGGCCTTCCAGCTTCAGTGCCTTCTAAGCCACGGGATCTTGGTGGGCTGAGGGCAGGAAGACATGAGGGCGGGGTCCTTCAGGAGCCCATGTGGTAACTCCTTACATCTCCTTCAGATCCTGAAACCTGCAAGTGCCCATTCTCCAACCCAAGTGAGAAGTCGGGGGAAATCCCTGTCCCCCAGAAGGAGACAGGCAAGCCCCCCGAGACGGCTCGGCAGGAGAGACAAGTCGTGAGTAGTATTTCCTCTTTCCCGAAAGCCCAACACACACATCCGTGGGGTTGTCCTAGCCCACGGGGACGAAGCTGTGTCATGGGCCTTGGCATCTAAAGCTGACCGAGATCTCCAAGAGGACCGCCCCTCACGCAGGGGGCATCCCCTGTAGAGAAGGATCCCCCCTGCCCGTCACTCCCATTGCACTGACGCCACCACCTGTCAGCTATAGACTCAGAAGAAGAGCCCAGCCCCAGACTGCAAGAGATGAAGGGTAGCCTGAAATCCTGGCACCATGGGAACAGCACTGGCTTTAGAATTAGGAAGCCTGGGTCTGGGGCCAGCTCAGCTCCTTCTGAGCTACGTGACGTTAGGCATGTCATGTAACCTTCCTGGGCTTCAGTTCTCGCAGCCAGAAGAGCAGACCGTTAGAATCGATGAAACCTTCCTAAAACCCCGCAGCCCTCTGGGCCCAGCAGAAGGCGTGATCATGGTTTGGATCACAGCGTCAGAAATACCCACTTCTTCTTTGCTGACTCTAGCTCCCCTGTTTTAGCTCTGAGGCTAGTGATTCCACACCTACTGCTTAGGTCAAAAGGACCCACTTGAGAAGTGACAGATTGGAGAAGCTGAGGAAGCCCAAAGTAACCAGTGATAATCCACTGGCAAATATTTGGGCCATACTTATACAGGGAAAAAATATTACTTTTATTAATACCAGCAGCGTGCTGGGTCACAGGAGGCTCTCGCCGCACCAGGGATGATGTGGGTACAGCGCACAGTGGTCTAGGCTGAGCCCGGGCTCTGCTGCTCATTAGCCTTGTGGCCTGGGGAAGCCCTTCCCGAGGATAAAAATGCTGTCCCTGCCCATCTCACAAGGAGTCATTAGGATCAACTGAGAAGTTGTAATGAGAGCGGTTTATTCGTGGTGAACTGCTTTCACGCAAGCACGTTATTATTGTCACGTCCACGCTGTAGAGTAAGAAGGGAGAGCTGTAGTTTTCACTTTCAGAGGAAGAAAGCCGAACACTGTGCTGTTTTGTAGCTGGTCAGTGATGGGACTGGGGCTGGAACCCAGGTCGGCCCTGGGACGGTGGCAGAACAGGGAGTGTTGGTTCTGCTTTTGGAAGAACAGGACAGGATGGGGTGTTGTCAGTTTCGAGGAACGTTCCCTATTTGTCCTCATTCCCCATCCCACTGCTGAGCCCAGGGTTCGGCTTCTAAGCCAGAAAGGTGTTGGCTGAAATGATGGGGGTCCTGGCTTTGAAAGGGGAGGGATGATGAGGTGGGTGCGGGTTGGGAGCTCCTGTAACAAGAGAGGTTGGAGAACAGGGGGGCTTCAGCATGGCTTTGTCCTTTTAGGGAGCAGGTTGGCTTCAGATATTTCACACATGCCTCTGACCCTAATCCTGCCTCTGATGCTAATCACGGCCCTTGACTCTTGACCCTGACCTTAAATTAACCCTAACCCTGTCTCTCCCCACTCTGTGATGTGGTCATCCACCCATTGACGTCCCTGAACAAAGTAGCAGTTGTCTCAGGGGACTATGAATAAGTCAGCCGTTCCCAGAGGGTCCTGTAGCAAAGAATTCCAGAAGTAGGAATCTGGTTACTCAAGAAGCAAGGAAGGGGCCCTTTCCTTTGATTTGCTAGCTTTTCTGCCCCTGGAGGGGGCTTCCCTTTGAAGCTCCCAGTATACAGTCCATTGAATAGTCCATAAAACCCTGCTTTGCCCTCTAAAGTCCTGAGCACATGAAGTCCTGAGCACTTGAAACCCTAAGCATTCTATGTCATGGATTGATGCACAGAATGGCAGCTGTGGGTTTTTCAAACGATCCCTGTTGGATCCATTTTGCTTGCACCCACAGGAACTCTGCAGTCCAAGCCATGTTCAGGTTTTAACCTGAAAAAGTTACCATGAGTGTCCAGGAATGGTAAAGCCAGCAAGATATCAGAAACTGGTCGTGGAGACAGTAGTCAGGGTGATGCGCCGGGTGCTGGGCATCTGAGAACAGTGGAGGAAGAAGGTGCATTTGAGTCTGGACTGTGGGATTTGAGGCGCTTCTCAGGCATCCTGGGACAGTGTCCTAGAAGCTGCTGAGAGTGCAGTTCTGGAGTTTGAGGAAGTTGAGGAGTAGAGATAATGACATTAGAGCCGTCTACTGAAAAGTGACCGTTGAAGCGAAAGTTGGATAAGTTGATGAGGAAGGAAGGAAGTGCTGGCAGGCCCTGAGTAGCCCAGAGGAAGAAAAGCCAGAACAGGAGATGGGGAAGGAATAGGCAGAGAGGATGGATCTGGAGTGTTAAGGAGCCTGTCTGCACCTGCAGGAGACAGCTGTTAAGGTTGTCGGAGCAAATGAAGGGGGGAGATGAGGAAGAGTTTAAGGTAGATGAGGAGGTAGAAGTTGACAGACTGTACATTAAATGGCTTTTATCCTGCTGGTGAAGGATGTGCGTCATCGGGTGGGAGTGAGCGGGCGGGTGGGTTACCCGTACAGGGCAGGAGGGTAGGAAGGGCTGCACACAGCATGAGGGCCCAGCTGAAGATGGATGGCAGGATCCACACCCTGTCCTCAAACCTGAGCAAGCACAGGGTCCTCAGAGGGCTTGTTAAAACAGGTTGCCAGGCCCCTTCCCCAGTGCTTGTGATTTAGCTGTTGTTCTGGCAGGTTCCCAGGTGAGGCTGATGCCGCGGGTCCAGGACCACTCTTGGAGATCCATGGTTTGATCAATCAGAATGAGGGAAGTGATCGGGGGGTTGACTTTATTTTTTATTTTTATTTTTTACTCTATTATTATTATTATTGTTATTATTATTATGAGAGAGAGAGGGAGAGAGAGTCTTAAGCAGGCTCCCTGTCCAAGGTGGAACCCAATGCAGGGTTCCATCTCACGACCACGAGATCAAGACCCGAGCCGAAATCAAGAGTCGGATGCTTAACCAACTGAGCCACCCAGGCGCCCCAAGGGGGTTGGTTGACTTTAAAACACAACAGAATGTCAAGATGAAGGTACTGGGTCTGCTGAGGCCCGAGCGTGACTCCAGACCGGCCTGGGCCTCTAGAGATTGAGGTGCTGAGGTGAAACTAGGGGGTGTGTCCCCAGCCTGACCCTCCAGCGTGGGGCTCCACTGAAGACACTCTGGGAGGAGCCCGACTGTTCATCCTCCTAGGGGTCAGATAGAGAAACTGGTTTTCAGTCACCCCCAGGCCATGCCCGTAACCTAATCTCTGGCTACTCTGTCACGCAGCCGAGGCAAGCGACCCTGCCTGCGCCTGCAGAGGACAGCGCTCAGACTGCCGCAGTTGTGAGTGTAAAGCCACCTTGTAGTGTCGGGGCCCCACTCGTCCTCTCCCCTCCTGTCCACCGGAAGCACGGAGCGGGCCTGGGGAGGGGGAGAAAGTCACTAGGGAGAGGGGGGTAGTCATTGGAGGGATCAGGAAGGAAGACCTGCAGGAAGATGGGGATTCAGTTCCTCTCTCTTCCCTCTATGTCCCGAAACTGACCCCAGCCTCAGTAAGACAGGCCCCAGGAGCACAGAGGGGACGGCTCATGGTTCAGTGAAAACATAAACTTTTCCAAAATGGTGGAGGGTAGCTGCAACCAGCCCCTGAGCCCCCAGACCCTTACCCTGCCCCCACAGCCCTTTCTCCTGGGCACAACACTGGTTCCCAGGAGTCTTCCTTCATCAACTTTCCCCAGCGGGTCAGGCTTCAGGCATTTTCTTTTTCACAGCCAGAGCCGGGGCGGTGGGGGAGGGGTGGGGTGGGGGTGGTTGGAAGAGTTTGACCATCAAGAGAGGCCAGGTGGCTTGTGGGATCCTGTGGACCATTTTATATGAGCTGATCTAGGAAGACCATGGCCATCCTTGGGAGTGGAAGCCCTTGCCACTTCTTGTTCCAGTTTGGAGGTCAGGAGGGGAATCTAGAGGGCAGACATCTTGGCTGACGTTTCAAGTGGATCGAGGTGTCACAAGGAGAGAAGATTCTTTCCCTAATTCCTCCTCAACCCTGCTTTCTGAGTTGCAGGGCTGGGTAGGGGCTACCAAGTAGGAAGAGAGGGGACAGAGAGGCAAGAGTTGAAAGTAAAATGAAGGGCTGCGTGAGGCAGGGAGCACAAGAGGGATGGCAGCCCCTCCCTCCCCCTCCAGATCCCAGCTTCCGCCATTGCTGCAGACTAGAACCCAGGGCACCCTGGTTCCTAGAGGTGTGTCTGGAGAGGAGCAGCTTCTCAGCTTCTACCCGTGGCCTTCACCAAGCAGGCTTTTCTCCAGGTAATCTTGATTTGGTGAGGAAACGAAAAAGGGATGCATTTGGTTGTGACCCAATAACTCCACCAAATTCTGGCCGTCCTACCGTCGAATGGCCAGGACTAGGAAGGGTTTGTGACTCTGTCACTGTGTTATTTTTTTAGCATTACGTAAGGCCATCAAATCATTTCTAAATGTGTTGGGTGCCATATGAAGCTTGGGAGGGGCCCAAATGGTGGAATATTACCATAACAGGCAAGAGGCCTGTCAGCTGTGGGGTCCCAGCCCCTTTCTGTGCTGGGATAATTTTAGTGGCTTTATATCCCTGACGGCCTCATCCCTACAGCTGGAGCTACTTCCAGCCCTGCATTCCTCTCCATTTTTGCAGTTGTCTGAATAATCATTCTGGAAAGGAGGTTCAGTGTCCCCGGGGTTGACAGAAGAGTCAGCTGGGTTGGAGGGCGAGTGGTGAAGACTGCATTAGTGTCAGATCAGGCAAGGTTTTGAGAGGGAGACAGGGACCCTCCCCCCTCCCCCCACAAGTCCTTTGTCGCACTCGGCTCCCCTAGGAGCTTTTAAAGCAAACCTTCCGCACAGAACCATCAAGTTGGCTCCTCTGGTTCTAAAAGAGACAGGGAGATAGAAGTTGAGATCCACGTTTGAAAGGCCTGCTGTGCACTTCCACAAACTCCTTCCCCATGCTGGGCCTCCCTCCCCTTTCAGCTCTTCACTGAGGGCCGCCATGGTGCTTCTCAGCAGTAGCCAGACACCCTCGGGATGGGGGGCGTGTTGGGCACAAGGGTTAGACCTGCGGTGGGAAGGGAAGTTTTTGCTTGTCACAGTGATTATTCTCAGGGGTCCGGGATGGTAAACTTCCTGCAAAGCTCATCCTCTTCCATTAAGAAGCTTTCCACCTAAAATGCCAACAGTTGCCCTCCTGAGAACCACGAACGCTCCCGGGGGGGCCCTTCTGTCTCTGACAGTCCGCAGCTCTTGGCTTGTTGCCGATGGGCTGAACCTGGGAGCTTAGGGGGTGAGTGGACAGTGGTTTTCTGCCTGGGCTGCCTGTGTCAGCATGAAAGCAGCTCATTCCAGTTGGAGCAACCGCATGGAACATTCTTCTCAAGTGGGGCAGGAGTCCCTAAGGACCTATGAGAACATCTCTGTTCTGTCTCTGCTGTCTGGCTCCTCTTCCTCCTCCATCCCTCCTCTGCTCTTTTTTGCGGTTTATGGTCCTTTTCCTCCCTTTGTCTTCCCCTTTGGTTTCCCTTCTTGGTCCTCTGTCTCTGTGGCGGTCTGTGGCTCTCCCGGGCTTTGCTCCCCCTGCTGGAGACCCTCAGGCTCACAGAGGGTTACTAAGCTCCATCTTAAGATCTCCCTCCTTTCACTGCTGGCCCCAAGCTCCACAACAGAGTTCCTGCCCCATTCTATCTTGAAGGATCACAACAGTTCCTCCAGGCAATTGCTCAAGTGAGGCCATGATGTCATAACGAAGTCATAGAGAATCACCTTGATTCTAATTGCATTGAAGATACTCTGAATGAGGCCTACGAAGTCATTCTCTTTGGATTCCAAATGAGAAAACGTCCCAAAAGGTGGAAAGGAGAAAATTTTCTTAGCATGGAAATTAGAGGGGACCCCCCCCCCCCAACACACACACACACACACACACACACACACACACACACACACACAAAGAGTAGAAAGGCTGTGGAAGGAGAAGTAGGATCTTCTGGATGATGTGGAGTTTCCTTCTAGAAGCCCAGACAAGGTAGTTTCAATGCAGAGGACTGCCCAGCTTAGCTCCCCTGGGATTTCATAGGGGCCAAGGTCCCTGGGGATGCTTGGAGAAACCGGGATGGATGGGGAGTCTTGACAGGAGAAACCTCCTGAGGCTGAGTGAGCAGGGAGCCTCCTGCAGGTCAGATAGCACCGGGGGTCCTGGCCGGGTTCTCCGGAGCAGCAAGGAGGGGAATCGCAAACAGTGGCTTGTGGTGCTTGGTCTCTGGCCAGAGCCTCCTGCCTCAAGAGGACTTGGAAGAAAGGGCAGATCCTGGAGAGTCTCTTCTGGGCCCAGTCTCTCAGGCTGAGGCCTGTTTGCTTGCATAGCAACTTCAGCTGTCTGCCCTGCAGCTGCCAGAGGGTGCCTGCCATCCTGGGAAGTAGGGCGTGTGAATGAGGAGCGGGACTGGCTTTGAATGAGGGTGACAGGTGGGGAAGAACCAGTACCCCCCCCCCCAGTGCCCCTCCAGCTGAGGCCTACCCAGATAGGTCATAAGTCCTAAATCGGTGCCTGGCCTGACCTGATTCCTGCCAGAGTAGACAAGAGAGGAGGGTCTGGGGTCTCTGCTTGAACTAGTAAACGCTGGGCCAGCACCTTCCCTGGTTTAATCTGTTCCTCACCCTTAACGCTGAGGTCCGAGAAGTCAATGTTAGAGTTGCACCGTTACTGTAGAACCCTCTCTAGAATCCTGAGTCCACAGAGAATACAGCTAAACTGGTCCTGATGGGCATGTTTGTGTGGGAAGGTGAGTAGATGAACATGTGGGCATGTCCACTAAGAGTCCACTAAGGGGCTCTGACCTTGGGGAGACAGGAGTAAGCAGTACGAACAGAGTGGTGGCCTGCGCGTGCCAATCAGGCGGCCCTGAACTGGACATAGAAGGATAGTGTCCCTGAAGTATCCTCATACAACAGAAGCAAGAGGCAGATTTCCCTCAGAAGGAAGGGAATGGACCTTGGCTCCAGGGAAAGCTATTCGTCCTAGTAACCCAAGATCTACGAGGCACTTGGCACAAAGTGCTGCTAAATGAATTCTTGTGGGCTGGGGCGCCTGGGTGGCTCAGTCGGTTAAGTGTCTGACTCTTGATCTCAGCTCAGGTCTTGAGCTCAGGGTCATGAGTTCAAGCCTTGTGTTGGGCTCCGTGCTGGGCCTGAGGCCTACTTAAAAAAAAAAAAAAAAAGAAAAAATCCTGTGGGTGAGAAAGTAGCAAGCAAGCTACAGGAGCCTGTTCTCCCGGCTGCCACCCAGGCCCTCTGACCTTTGCTCCCCATCAACTGCCAAGCAGAGAGGGGGTGGGCGTTGAAAAGTGAGGAGAGGAGGTGCCCCAGACACAGGCCTTACACAGAGTTGCAGAAAGGGGACTGGGGATTCAGGGCGGATCCTGTAGGCTTTCCTTCCACTTCCTGCTTCTTCTCTTAAACCCGGTCTCACACAGACACACGGCCCTAGGGTGTGAGGTCCCCACTTCAGTCCCCGACATGCTGCCATGAACTTTCTGGTTCTGAGCCTCCTTGTGGCTTCACTGACACCAACATCCAATCTAGCCAAGCTCTTCCTGGGCACCGAGGCCGCCTCAGGGTGTGAGAGACTCGAGGTTCGACGTGATGGTTCACTCTCCCCAGATTCTCAAGGTTTAGGTAGCAGTGGCGAACACTCCTAGCATTTTATAGATATATTTGGATTAAGTGAACGAATCACAAGCCATATAAGATTGAGACAAACTGGAAAACTCAAAGTACCGTACCTACTCCCAGCTACCTGGGATGAGAGGTCACGTTGAAAATGTGGGGCCACGTCAGAAGAGCGTGGGGGCACCTGGTTGGCTCAGTTGGTACAGCATGCGACTCTTGACCTCAGGGTTGTCAGTTCAAGCCCCGCGTTAGGCGTGGCTTACTTACAACAGAAAACCAGAATGTGAACTTCCACCGTGTGCCAGACTAAGGTTTCTGTGCTACAGAATACCTTCTCTATGGAACCAGCATAGCATAGAGAGCCTACCTACCTTCTGAACGGCCTCTACTGTTCACACATGGGACCAGGCCATCGAGCAGTCACCCTAAGTCACCCTGGATATGTTTACATGACAACAGATGAGGCTGGGACCATCCATTTGTGTGCTGAGGGAAGGGCCCCCTTCTTCCTTGCACAACGTGTAGTACTGGAAACGTGAAGTCCTCCACCCCATTTTCCCTAAAACAGGAGGCGGGCTGAGAGCCCTTCAAAAGGAAAGGTCTTTGAGATCTTTTCCTTGTCTGGACTGGGGAGGGGTTTGGAGAAATACGTTGTTCAGTCTAAAATAATAGCCGTGGATCTGATGAGAGGTTCTGGGCAAGTGCAGATCCGGCTGAATCATCATCCTGGTGCTTGTGTTTCTTAAAAATATATCCCTTTGCAGAATTCTAATTATAGCCAGGGGAGCACTTGGAAGAGGTCTCTCCACGCACAAGCTCTGGCCCTGAGACGAGCTGGCCAGGAGGGAACTGTATTTCTGGCTGGGCCCCACAGGCACTTCTGCCCTTCTGCCCTTCGCCAGGCCAGGAAATTGCAGCCAGTATCACTGAAAGAAAAGGGTTTCCTCTTTCAGGCAGTTCACTGGGGATCTCAGTTGAACTCCTTTTCTGCCAGTATTAGCCTTTTGTTCTCCCCTGGGTTCTGGATGCCTAGGGGGACATGGTCGGGAAGTGGGATACAGAGGATGGAAACAATCTAGTCCCTTTCTTTTGGAAGCCCTCAAGCTCTCTGTCATTGCAGAACCACATTCCGCTTTCCAAGCAGGCAGGTTCCCCAGGCGGCTTTTAGAGGTAAGGTAAAGCTCTTCCTGCACAGGAAAAAAAAAAAAAAAATTCTTCCTACATGTTAATTCTAAGAATGTTGTTATGGTGACTTGAATTTCTGGCTTAGGACTGTGTTTAAAACATCCCATCATAAAGGTAACATAAATGAAGCCCTATCAGCCATTTACACGTTAGTGAGAACTTGACCCGAGTCTATTGAGAACTACAGGGTATTCAACAGTGGGGATTCCTAGGTGAATTTACTTGATCCCTGCTGTCGATTTGTTCAGTCTCCGAGGCAGGGATAACGATTATGAACCTGCAGGATTCTTTCGCAGAGGTACCAGAGGACATACCCTAGCATATAGGGGCAAGGAATAATGCATCGTGAGGGAAGGAAAGTGAGAAGATGCTTAGGGGAGAAGTGGCATTTGGGCTGGACCTCGAAGGTATGACAAGAAGGCATGGGGGAGGTGCAGAGACGGGGGTGGTTGTGGTATATATCCTTAGGTGCTTGGGAGGATGCTTTGGGTGGCCAGCAGGAGGATGGATCAGTTTTCTTCGTGGTTAAGGGCATGGGCTCTAGATTCTGGGGATGAGCTCTGGCTCCGCCGCTTGCTAAACGTGTGACTTTGCTTTCCGCAAGTTTGCTACCTTTCAGTGCCTCGCTTTCTTCCCCTGTATCAACCCCATCAGGTTATGGTGAGAATTAGTTAATCCCTGTAAACCTCTCAGAGCAATGCCTGGTGCCTAGTTAGTGCTAACTAAATGAAAGCTATTTATAATGGTGATTTCTCAGCACCTGGAAGATGGGGGTGGGGGTGGGGTGGGGAACTGGTGGAGGTGCTAAGGAAAAGTTTAGAAAAAGGAGGCTAAAGACCCCCCCCCCAAAATTAAAGTACATCTGTTTTGGGGGGTGCCTGGCTGGCTCCATAGGTAGAACCTGCGGCTCTTGGTTTCGGGGTTGTGAGTTTGAGCCCCACGTTGGTGTGGAGATTGCTTAAAAATAAAATCTTAACAAAAAAAAAAAAGTACATCTGGTTTCAAGGGAGCCAGGAGTGGACCAAGGGTAAGGGTAAAGTTTTAGGAACACAGACTTTGAAAAATGTGGTGAAAATTGTTTCCTCAGAGCTGATGGGCTCCAAGGTGAGGAAGTCAGGCGAGTGGGCAAAAAATGGCTTCCAGGCGGTGGCGTAGCGGTGGCTACCTGGACCGTGGTCCCCAGCGAGCCCACATTCCAGGGCGGAGCGGCTAGGGTGTGTTGTCTTCTAGACCTCCTTGACCCTGTGGACCAATCCGGCAGGCACTGTTGGTCACAGGACTGAGGGAAAGGACATAGGTCAGTGCAGATCTGTTCCAACACCTGAGAAACCAGGTTAGGCTCCTGTCTTGCTAGCGCTATTCTCACACATGAGGGTCAGCACATTTATTGGAGTTTCAAGAAGGAGAGATGTGACTCGGTGTTGAGAAGGAGGCCAGGTCGGGAAGAAAGCATGGGCAGGAAAGGTGCAGACACTGGGGTGAACCCACTGGGAGGTGCTCAAGGACCCTGGAGTGGGGATTCTCTTGGTAAACACAAGGAACAGACAAGGGGAGATCTAAAGAGCCACTGTGGCTTAGGTCCTACACAGTGTGCGGGGCTCCAGGGAAGAAAACTGACTCTAATTTTTTTTTAATTTCTTAATGTTTATTTATTATTTTGAGGGAGAGAGAGAGAGAGAGAGAGAGCGCAAGAGAGACCATGAACAGGGGAGGGGCAAAGAGAGAGGGAGACAGAATCTGAAGCAGGCTCCAGGCTCTGAGCTGTCAGCACAGAGCCCGACACGGGGCTTGAACTCATGGACTGTGAGATCATGACCTGAGCTGGAGTCGGATGTTCAACCGACTGAGCCACCCAGGCACCCCAGAAGACTGACTCTTCTAAGTGAGTGTCCGGACTTCATGCAGGGTGTGGCCACATCTCCGGAGTGGAATGCTTGAGAACTTTCTAGGCATGTGTTCTGACTCCACATGTGAACCTTCTTCAGGCCAACTCGACTACCATCGTGTCTGGACTGGTGTTGTATTAGTGAGTTAATGGAGGGAAAGAAATGATACCGGTCAGGCTCAGATTTGGCGGCAGGTGAGGTTGGGGTGACTTAATCATGATTCGCCATGATGTGAAAGAAGGTCGGCGGAGGTAGTGGGGGCATCTTACTGCTCTGCCTCTTTATTGTGCTGCCGTGAGGGCCGAGCTCCAGCCATCGCTTCCACAAGACAGAAAGAAAAAATGATGAAGGGCACATGCCGTTGTTCTCTGAACAGGCATCTGGTAACCTCCACTTTAGTCTCATTGGCTGCAACGTAGTCCAACGCCTTGCCCGGCCTCAGGGAGCCTGGGAAATGTAGTTTGTATTCTAGGCGGCTCTGTGCCCGGCGAAAAATCTGGGTTTTGCCAAGGAACAATGGAGGAGTGGAGTGGCTGTTGAGGATGTGGGTGAGTGGATGTGACTCTGCCACACGGAGATGATTAAAAACGTGAGGTTAAAAAAAAAAAACAAACCCATTCAATACAAATGTAATTTATATTTGGATAAGGAATATATGCTTACGTAGTACCACTCCCAGGAAAGACAATGTGGAAATTGTATTTTGATTGCTCTAGGAAATGACCTCCATTTAATGCTTTTGTAAAGCAAGGAATGCATAGGGGTACTTCAGGCTTTTCCATTGGCAGGTGAATTTTTGAGTGCTCAACTTCCTAAAAGTGGAGACCATTGAGGAGGGGAGAAGTAGATTTGCCTTTCTAGGCACCTTTGCCTCACGAGGATGCAACTTATGGGGGAGTCTCTCTGAAGGAGAAAGTCCCATATTCGCTGTCTGAAAAGATGACATACCTCAGGCAAGGAAACCAAACAGAGACTTTATTTCAGGCTGTATGAAAAAATGAACGAGATACAAATGGACTCTGAGCCAGACTTGTCTGCAAGAGCCCTGGTTCTCTCCACGTTAGCGGGCTGAGGGCTAGGGCAGAGACATAAATGTCAGTTTGAACCCTCAGGCAAAAGTGTCAACTCAAGAATGGTCCTGACAGTGGCCCCTGGGGGCTACTCTGCCCGTGGCTCTGTTTATAGGGAATGGCTGATGTCTAGGGCACGTATGGCTGGAGGACACCATCACCCTGCAGCTCAGAAGCTTGAGCTCTTTGATGCGGTGAGCAGGGGTCTACATGTAAGGAAGCATTGAGACTTCTGTCCACTGGCAGCCATATTTATCAGCATCATCTGTGTACGTTGGGCACCATGAGTAGAGACACAAAGAAACAAAAGGCATGATTCCCGATCCATAAAGCAGGACACATGATCACGCTGAGAAATCAGCCCCATGCAACACAGAGACAAGTAAGTTGACAAGTTCTTTAGTAATGCCACATAGTCAGGGAAGGTTTCTTGACCACTTTGAATAATCAGGTTTCAGAAGGGATGTTCGTAGACTGTTGACATGGGATATGTCTGAAAAAAAGACAGAAAGGGAGGGAGGTGAAGAGGAAGAGAGTGAGAGGAGATGGAGGTAGAGGGAGAGACAGAGAGAATGAGAATATGTAGGGGGTAGAACTTGTTGCCAAAATGTGAAGCCTATCCTTAAGCAGCACCCTAGATGGAAGCTAGCTGTTCATTTCTGGCTCTGATAACGTTGAATGAGTTGGACCACGTTCATGCCAGGGGAAAACTGTTTGCTGTTAGGAAGCCTTTCAAAGGATAAAGCAAGAAACTTTTAAACAATTATATTTTCATTTTGGTCTCTTTTCTTCAAACACTTAAAACAAGGTTCACGTGTAGTGTAAAAATGTCTTCAGTCTTCTTATAAACTTTTGAATTAGGACTCACTAGCCACACTGAATATGCTAAAGTTGGTTGTTTTTGTTTTGTTTTGTTTTGTTTTGTTTTGTTTTTTTGTTTTGCTAAACTTGGTTTTTAATCTCAGTTCTCTCTTTTCAAAGAGGGTAGGAGGCTCACTGAGAAATGGGGAAACTGTGAGCTAAGTCGTCGAATGCTTAGGCATAGTTTTATATTGGGAAATCATAGAGGAAATGTCTTTAATGAAGACAGATGATGCGCCCTCTGATTTTCCTTTACCAGCTTGAAGTACTTTCTTACATGACTTCACATAAATGCTTAGTACTTCAGAAAATGTATTTAGAGAGGAGATGATTTGCCACTGAATGAGTTTCCACACCTGACATGCTTTTTCAGATGAATTGTAAAGGATTTGCCCCGACTTTATGCATTCAGGCCTGAACAGTAACCCTCTATCAAAGATAGTAGAGAATCTCTCCCTGCGAATCTGTCACCTGAGAGGTCTTGAAGTTAGTGGCTGGGCTTCCCCCGGGGCACAAACACCAGGAAGCTAAGAATTCAAGGACAATCTGGCTCAGGTTTTTAGTTCTACCGTATTAGATGTAACTTTTTAGACCCTTGCAAGGTTTACGGATAACTGGGTTTCAGAAGTTAGAGTGTGACCGAATTCAGGCTTCAGGTTGGACAAACTCATTTGGCAACCCCCAAATGCTTTTGAACTGTACATCAAAAGCCTGTGAAAACGTTCCCTAGATCCCACAGAAGTGGACCTGAGAACACGAGGTTGAGCTGGGAACTCAGGCTGGTGGGGGGGTGGGGGTGGAGGGGACAAGCACCAGAAGGGTTAGGAGAAAGAAACAGAGTTCCCAGAGTCTAAGTGACCTTTCTCTCTCCCATGCCCTCACTCTACCACCTTTCTTGGTCCCTTAGGCCTGCACTGCCTGAGAAGAAGGTGGCTGACCTCAGCACGCTGAATGAAGTGGGCTACCAAATCCGAATTTAGGCAAGCCATATCAGCCAACAAGGGGGCTTCTCTGGTGCTTCTCTCTGCACTTTACCCCAGCATCTTCAGGAGGAACTGCAACTATTTATGGAGAACCTGTGGATTTTATTTTTACGGATTCACTTGGACGTGGAAGCGGAGTGGGGGGCAACAATTAACTTTGAAAGAAAATTCACGAAGGGGCAACCATGGAAAGGCTGAAGTAAGAAAGCCCACTGCGGTTGGACTGACTCCCTCACTACAGATAGAAAGGGTAATACCATAAACTGTAGTTTTATATTTTCCCATTCACCTGTTTTTGTTTACTTGCTTTTGAACATTATGCCTCACCGGTAGGAAATGTTAATGAAACCCTCCCTCCTACTTTTGATATAGTAAGGTAACTCAGTCAGTATTAATGTCTTTTTCAGCAATAACAGAGGCAAAGATTGGTGGGATTTTTTTTTTTTAAGCAGTCAATATTACCTCAGCATCTTGACATCAGATATGCAAACTTAATGGTGTTTTCATTTTTTTTATATTCTATTTGTATTGCTTCCCCGATATTTCCAATGGGGATCTCCACAAAGTTTGGAATTTTTTCCTGGTGCACACATAATGAGATTTAAGGTTATTATATCAAGTGTTTTACTAAAAAAAAAAAGCACTGAAATTCTTCTGGCAGTATGGGAAACTATTTTCAGGATGTTGGAACTACTTCTTAATCTTTCTTAAAGCATTCACGGACAGCGGTTTCTGTTCTTTCAAAACAAAACAAAAAGCACGTGCAGGAGGTAGTCTATGTTCTGTCACTGACATTTAAACTTTGCAAACTCCAGCAAAAAAGAAAAAAAAAAAAGCACAAGAGGTCATAGCGCCGTGACACAAAGTGAGCAATATTGCAGCGACCTCTGACAGTCACACACTCAGAAAGGCAGAGGCCCGCAGTGGATCAGTAGAGAGCCTGGAGAAGCAGATAACCTTTCTCTTCAACGTTCCATCTGATTTTTGAACTCTGAGTCAGACCTTGATTCTGAAGGACTCACGGCTGGCAGAGACGTGTTCCGATGTCTTATATTAAGACCAAGCGTGGCACGATGTGATCATTTTCCAGTACCTTGCTTTTTAAAGTACCACTTCGTGACATTTAGGAACTAGCAATTGGAAAATGCAGTGAATGAGAGAAGCAGAACCTTTTTTAAAATGGAAAAGTCTCTCAGGTACAGTGTTACACCTTATAGCCTGATGTAGTCCATCAAGGGCAGGAGGAGTATGTGGCCTGCATATGGTGGTCACAGTGGAACTTCCGGCTGCGGGCCACACAGAAGAACTCTAACAGCCAAATCTGTGTTAGCAATATCAGGAGTATGCTTCTGTTGCATCTGTGTTTTCTCAGCCGCCATGCCAACTCGTGAGACCCACAGGCGTATTTAAGTGAAGTCTACTAGTCAACGAAAGTGTTATTTTAGTCTCAGTGCTTCCTCTCTGGCTTTCTTTCACTGAAGGTGATTTCAGAAAGGGAGTAAAAAAAGTAAGAATCTGCTTGATTCTTGACCAGTAAAACCACCGAAGGTGACTTCGTCCTTTGGCCACGTATGCACGCGCTCGCTTTATGCTAAAACTCAATGGCATCAACAGACAGTATTTTCTTGAAAAAGAAGGACATTTAATGTCCTTTACATGAAAAGTACCGAGTAAGCATACATCTCACCTAGGTGAAGATACAGAAGTTAAAAATTCTGAACTTGATCACTTTAAGAATACTATTATCAGAGTTTAAAATGAGGTTTCTTTATACGTCTTCGTAAGGCAAACTCATTTGAATTAGTCAATTCGTTCTTCTTCTAAAACAATCCCGACTTAGCTCCTTTTATGTATGAAAAACAAGATTTACATATCTTATGTTTATCAATGTGAAATCTTGTTAAGTAAGTATTTATACCACTGCACTTACACCACTGCAGTATAAGTAGCTTAGAATAAGGATTTTCTAAGAGCCTGGAATAGGATTTTCCAAGTGTTGCTCAAGTACTGTCCCATCCAAAGTAGAAAAGGTCAGTAGTTGCAGAGCCTTGTTTCCCACAAAAATGGGTAAGAGAACAGGTACACAGACCATTTCTAATATTCTGATGTATAAGCCTTAAAACTGCCAACTGTCTTGATGATTCAATTAGTCACCTGATTTTTTTCCACTCCTTGATTTTAAGATTCATTTCCCCAAAGCAAGTGTTCGTGGCAGAAACAGGAAAATTAATTTAAAATACTCTTAGTTTTCATTCTGTTTTCAATGCCTATGGAATTATGTTAATTTCTAAAAGATTTGAGACAGGCACCAAACTCCTAAATTCTAGTGCAATAATTTAATTAAAATGATACTAAGGTTAAAAAAAAAACAAAAAACAAAAACCATGACATGATTTACCACCCAAAATGGATTTTAAGACTGGCTATAATTCAAAAGATAAAAAGGAAATCTATGAGATGATTTGAATCTAGTATTTAAAGTTATTCATGCAAGAGAAGTTTTGTGCTCAAGCCATTATGGGGATACATGGCAAAGTTTAAATGGATGACAGAAATCTTGATTTTAGACTACATGTTGTGCTGTTTTGAGTACACTTTATTTCAGAAAGTGATATTTAGTATTTTCTATACACTTTGAAATCATGAGCATTTCACTTTTTCTAAGTCAATTATTTCATAAGGATTTTATTAATAGATATTGGTAAATAGAACTTTGGAGATCTTAATTCTGTATTCTTACTATACCCGAGGCTTTTGTAAGCTATAGTTTTATGTACAACCTTGTACAGTTTTTTTGACACACAATTCAGAATCTTGTTTATTCTCCTGGACTTTGTTCTGGCCAATACATTTTTTTTAAATCTTTAAGGAAAACTGTGATTGTTTTAGTGGGTATTTTTCTAAGTAAAGGAAAACTTGTATAATGGTATTTTAGAGAATGCCAGATAAGTGCATGTTTCAAGTTAATGTTTTTCTCATCACTTGTATGTTTATACACAGCATGGGACTTTAATAAAACCATCCTGGAAACTGAAGGATTGTTCTTCTTCCAAGAATGTAAGATGGTGTGATTTATTTTTTTTCTTGTCCTTTGACTACATACTTGTCCTGGCAAACGTGTTTATCACTGTCTCATCCCTGTCTTCTTCCACAATTTTCAGACTCTTTATTAAACACTATTCTGTTTTGCCACATCTTAATTCACTTACATCTCAGCATCACCCTAAGTAATACAGGCTCAGGGTAATGAAATAGTTTAGAAGGGGCAACAGCCCAGCATATGCAGCTTAGCACGCCTGCCACAAAACCTTCAGCCATAGATGCACTAGTGTAGTAATTTATTAGGTGATTCACAGGGACACAGTGCAAATGACTGGACTTTTCTGTTCGTTCAACCCCTTGAACTCTCTGGATCTCTAACTTGGGTTTTTAGGAAAGCAAAGGGTTAAAAGCAGACAGCTGCTAAATTCCAAAAAAAAAAAAAAAAAAAAAAGAAAAAGAAAAAGAAAAAAAGACAAGATTTCAAACATGCATAGTATGTTGATATCAAAAGGTACAGTAAAACCAAAATTCATTACTCAACAGTGTCTCTTTCCATTTTAAAACTTGGATAGTACAGCACTTCAGACTGGGGGGGATCTGGCTTCCGCAATGAACCAGGTTTAAATGCTCTTGGCAGGTAAGTACAAGGCTCCAACAGAGTTTCCAATTCTTCTGACCGTAAAAAGTAAAGACAAGTAGATAATTTTAGTGGAGCTTTAAAAACCTGTAGGAAGGTTATTACATGGACGCTCTGGCCTCCAGTTCACAAAACACTACTACACTTTATAGGTTAAAGTAGAAAGCATTTTTATGGATCAACTCTACAAAGTGAAGCACATGAAAAGGGCCTAAAGTCAATATATTAATCAGGATATAAAACATTAAGTTTTCACAGAGGTTTTCAGGGATGTTAGTTTGCCAACAATGACCTATACACAAAATTATTTGTTAATAAACTCACGTAACACAAAGCGGTACTTAATGAATTTTCTTTTTTCTTTCCCCAATATTAAAAGGGATTAATTACACTATTATTATTTGACAGCAACAATATCTGCTAATTAGAACACTGAATATTCTGCAAACTGTTACTAGAAAATGTGGAAAATCTTAGAACTACAGGTAATACTGTAAGTAAAAACCCAAAAAAGTGAGAAATGAAACATTTAAAAATAATTGCTTATTACAATTTTTACTAGGCAAATCCTTATAACCCACATGCTTTGTTCAGGTAGTCATCTGATTTATTTTGTTAAAAAATAACTGTAGTCAATATACTTTCGTACAAAAACCTTTGAAGTCCAGGACTTGGAGGAACTACTGCTTTCTAATTTCACAGGAGTCATTCTACGAAGAACGCCCATTGTAGAAACTTTTATAATTCAGTGTAATTCAAATATAAAATTACTAAGTAAAAACGCACATAACTCTTTGATCCTAATGCCTCAAAAAAGGGGACATTTTCACTTTTTCGATTTTAAAATTTTTGATTCAAACATTCACATAGTGCCAGCTGTGGGCTAATTAGACCTGCTCTTAACCACTTTACAAAAAAAAAATGTCAGCACCATGCACACTGCGGCCTCATGATAAAGGAAAACAAAGTAGCTAACATCTTAGAAACAAAACCACTAAGCTTAAATTACTACTTGAGAGTATTAGGTCTCCAAGTTGGTATCTCCCCACTAGTTTTGTGGGCTTCCTAAGTATCTGAGGCAAAACCAAAATAATCTTATAGCTGACATTTTGTTCTAAAGACAAGCTTCCTAATAAAATAAATTTCTATAGAACTGGTTCAGAAAAATAAAGTCTCTCCCCCATTCTAGGGATGTCTTCCTGAAATGGAATAGAAAAAAGGAAAAAAAAATTGCTAGGGAAATGAAAGCGTTAAAACCCAGTCTCTGCCTCTCTCTCCAGCATGCTGGAATGGTCTGTCCCACAGGATGGAAAAGAGAGGGCATGTGTAAAACTCCTCTCCTACTACATTTCCCAACAAAATGTAGACACATTACATGGCTCAGGATAGTAATAAGCTGGATTAAGCAATTTGTACAATTTTAGAAAGCATCATTACGCCCCCTCAAAACCAAACTAAAATGGTTGGTTAGACACTTGTGAACGACCCAGTGATTTCTGAGATGAATTAGGACTTGACAAACAGATGGTCCGCACAATGAAATCAAGCCTTCTGGAAGGGAAATGAGTTGTGGTTTGCAAGAACTCAGAGATACTTTGGATCCACTGTAAAGCTTGCCAAAAACATCAACTGAAATTCTTTACTAACACTAGAGGATGCGCTATATTTAAAAATCACTGTCAATTTTACTGGGATTTAGGATAAAAAATATTTACAACTCTTTTACAACAAGGAGGGAGCATTTAGAACTCACTGGTCAGGAAAATACTTTTTCATTATTACAAAGAAAATTGTTGTAAACTTGTTTCTTCCGACATCTGTTTGAAGCCTTGAACAGAACCTCTTCCGAAACTCCACAGCGCAAAAATAAACATGCAAACTCTCAAGAGCTATTTTACACTTTGTGAAAAGAATACAAATTGGACACAAAAGTATATGTGTCATCAAAGAAGAGTCACAGCTCAAGTCTGAACTTAGCCAATAAAGGCAGATGATCCGAAGAGTTATTTTCATTTGGAAGTCCATTAACAGTCCATAAGTCTTGTTCTGTAAGGAGTGATAGTCTGGCCAGAAGTTTCAAGCCACCAACCAGAGCAACTTCAGCTCCTACGTTAAAGAAACACATTAATATTTAGCATAACTGTGTCAACAGGTCACTGTAAATGAATCACACAAGTCTTTATTTTTTTAAAAAATGATGATCAGGAACTTCAGATCCCTCTAGAAGTCTAATAGGAAACAGTTCTTAGAATATGACTAAATTTCATTTAATTTTTTGAAGTTTATTTATTTTGATAGGGAGAGAGAGAGGGAGTGCACGTGTGAGTAGAGGAGGGGCAGGAAGAGGGAGAAAGAGAACCTCAAGCAGGCCCAGTGCTGTCAGTGCAAAGCCCGGTGCGAGGCTTGATCCCACAACCCTGGGATCATGACCTGAGCCAAAATCAAGAGTCAGATGCTTTAACTGACTGAGCCATCCAGCACCGCATGATTAAATTTCATATTGAGTTATAACCTAATTATAATTCTCAGACACACAGCAGTTTCAGATGTTTGTTTTTTTCTAGTTCAGAGTTTTTTGTTTTCAGTTCTACAAATAATCTTATTTTTCTGTTTGTTTTCTTTAGTAATCTCTATACCCAACATGGGGCTTGAACTCATGACCCTGCGATTAAGCTCTGCCAACCAAGCCAGCCAGATACCCCTGCAAGTCATCTTTAAAAAAAGTATCAGTGTAAAGATAATGTTAGAAGTTATTTGGGATTGACAACTACATAAATTCATTCATCAACTATTCTGTAGTTGTATAAAGCAGAAAGATCCAGCCATGGTGGAGTAGGAAGTTTATAAGGGGACTGGAGAGAGAATAAATTAGTAAACCTTGGGGACACCTGGGTGGCTCAGCCAGTTGGGTGGCATTGACAGCTGGCAGCACAGAGCCTGCTTGGGATTCTCTCTCTGCCCCTCCCTGCTCATGCTCTCTCTCTCTCTCAAAAATAAACATTAAAGAAAAATTAGTATACTTTGGTCCCACAGAGTCAGTGCCCACAGCAGAGAAAGAGGACGTATTCTAACAGGATCATTGGAGATGCTGGTCCATGGCACACTCCCGCCACCTAGTGAACACTTACAGCATGACAACTACCCCTACAACAAATTCAAAGCAGGAGGACTATTTCCTAGACTCGCTCTAGTGGGCAGGGTAAACCAAGTCCTGAGTATTACTAATAGTTATCCTCAGTAGGAAGGAAAACACAAATAGGAGACAAAAGGAAAAAAGGAAAAAAGGAAAGTAGTAAAAAAAAAAAAAGGGGGGTGGAAGC
Source organism: Panthera onca (assembly GCF_046562875.1). NCBI lineage: Eukaryota > Metazoa > Chordata > Mammalia > Carnivora > Felidae > Panthera > Panthera onca. The sequence goes on along the minus strand of NC_138355.1, from coordinate 33,281,998 downwards.
AGAAAAGACAAAACATCTGCCCACATTTTGGACTTTCGAAGTTTTCTGAATGGTATTTTTTTGACTGCCAGTCATTTTAAACTGCATTTTCTTCTCCACATCAAATCATTTGGCTAATATTTAAAACCTTACTTTCACTGAATCATACAAGGAAAAGTGTTTTATCACCTTCGCTTTTTGAAACCATGTATTCACATAATGGACTTATCGATCTGGAAAGATCCAGTATTCCAGGGTCGACAGGACAACACTATCTATTGCTGGCAGTATAGGCAAGGTCCTCCAATGAAGGCAGCATGTCTCAGTAAAACTTAAGTACAAAACTATCTGATGTTGCTGTCACAAGAAAAACAGTACACTTATGGCAAGTAAAACCAATAAAATGAAAACCAAGAAGCTGACTGGAACCGGAAGGAGGCACTAAGGACAGACATCGTAGGCAACAACTTGCTTTGAGGTGCATCACTGCCTCTGTGTTTTGCAGGTGATTAGCTGATTAACTCAAATATATTACCAATTTCAAAATATTTTAAACTTTTAAGTCTAGAACTTCACCAGATGTTTAGCTGACCCTCTCAGCCTCAGCCCTGAGGTTTTAGTTACTGTATTCTCAGGCACAATGTAAGATCACACGCATTCTTTACCTGGCTGCCCAGCAACGTCTTCCTTTTCGGCAGAATAGAAAATATAATCCACAGTTATGGCACTTCGGGAATGACAAGTGGTCACTTCTGGAATTCCAGTGTCAGGAAAATAATGTGAATAAACAGACGACAAGCTGAAATGGTGGTGTAAATTTGAAGATAATCTAAAATGAAAAGAAAAAGTGTTTAGCATCCATCAAGTTTTTGATTTTTAGAACTCCTCCTATTTATTTTTATTATTATTTTTAATGTTTATTTTTGAGAGACAGAGGGTGAATGAGGGAGGGGCAGAGAGAGAGAGAGAGAGAGAGAGAGAGAAAGGAGACACAGAATCTGAAGCAGGCTCCAGGCTCTGAGCTGTCAGCACAGAGCCTGATGCGGGACTTGAATCCACAGACCACGAGATCATGACCTGAGCTGACGTCGGAGGCTCAACTGACTGAGCCACCCAGGCACCCCTAGAATTCCTCCTTTTTAAAGCACTTTCTCACTTAATATCCAGACAAAACCAGGCATTCAGACGAGCTTTTTAAAAGAGACAATATCACAATCTGACATTCATTTATTCATGTAGGGATATCCAAAACCCACTAACAAGGCTGTGACACACAGAGGGAAAAAGCTCAATAATCAACATACAAATGTGATTTATTATTAACTGTAACATATTTGAGAGCCCCCACTTACTAATACGTATTCTAAAACAATTTATAAGTTATTTGTTGTTATAAATTTAATTTGATTTAATGACAGCACACAAGTGGGGGAAAGGTGCAGAGGAAGAGGGAGGAGGGGGAGAGACAGGAGAGAGGCTCGGGGGCGGGAAGGGAGAGAGGGAGAGAGAGACAATCTTAAGCAGGATCCATGCTCAGTGCGGAGCTGACGCACGGCTCGATCCTGTGACCCTGAGATCATTACCTGAGATGACAATCAAGAGTTGGATGCTCAACCAACTAAGCCACCCAGGCGCTCCTGTTGTGTTTTTAAGAAAAAGTGGCCTTTATGAATGTTATGTAGAGTTCGCCAGACTTTCATTGTCAGAGGGCCATATTTTTCTATGATTATTCTTGCTGTGATATATCAGATAATTTTGTACTGCATCTTAAAACAGCTTCTGTAACGGTTTATATTTATCCCATGCTACACATACATGTGATGTACTAAATAAAGGGTTTAAAAATCATTTCCTATAAACATATCTTGAAGATTAAAGGTCTTTTATATCATGAAAAAATTTTTTTAACTTTCTAAAATTCAACAAAAATTTAACAAATACCTACTAAGTTCTAAGCACTATCTTAGGTGCTTAAGATACACATATAAAGATGCTGCCCTGCTTTTTAAAAAGCTCAATGTCAGGGGCGCCTGGGTGGCTCAGTTGGTTAAGCATCCAACTTCAGCTCAGGTCATGATTTCACAGTTCCTGAGTTCAAGCCCTGTGTTGGGCTCTGTGCTGACAGCTCAGAGCCTGGAGCCTGCTTCGGATTCTGTGTCTCCCTCTCTCTCTGCCCTTCCCTTGCTCGCGCTCTCTCTCTCTCAAAGATAAACATTAAAAGAATGAAAAAAGCTCAATGTCAAAGAACAAAGGTAACTGTTTCAAAATGCCCTTACTTTCAAGTTTTAGCAACATTTTATGTCTAAGGACTTATATTTACAATACTATTAAATGTACAATGTGCCTCCTGCAAACTGTTCTCTATCAATTTTTTGGTTTATAGATATAAGCTCTGCATATAAGCACACTATATTTATATACAGATACTTAAAAGTATCTTTTCTAATACCCCATTTTGTTATAAAAACATTTTAGAATTACTCAAAACCAAATATTTGTTAGTCATATTAGCCTTTTTATTAATCTTACTCAGGGAAGTTTTTACTATATTTGAAAGGTTTAATCATGAATTTTTCAATATTCTTTTTTAAAATTTCAAAAACTATTACTTCCTATCTTACTAGGTTCTTACATATGAGAGAATATTTTGTCAAAACAAGGTATACAAAATATAGTAAGACTGAGAAGAAGCAGATAAAATGAGTAAGAGGTGATTCTAATTTGGTCCCTAAATATAAATGTTAAAACAAACATTAAAATTAAAATATGAACAAAAGGGCTACGATATAAAATCAAGACATTTCAAGAATCTCCCAAAGAGATAAGAATAAAAGGGCTACGATATAAAATCAAGACATTTCAAGAATCTCCCAAAGAGGTAAGATAAGATCTCCATCCTGTTGTATTAATATTCATCTGTTTCTCAACCATAGCCCCAAATATTCATGCATCTTTGATAACCGGTAATCCAGGCATCTTCACCCCCTCCACCTTTGACAACCCTTTCCTGTAGTTTAAGAGATGTAAATGTCTTCATAAAGTATTTATAAAATTTAAATATAATTATTTATGCTGGTATATCCTTTTTTTGGGTCAATTCCCCTACAAACTGTAAGATCCAGTAAGTCAAAGGAGGCTAAGCATGGTATTTTCCTGTGATCTTGACCTTTGTTAAAGCACGTAATAGCGATCAATTTCTGAGTACTAGCTGGCCCAGGTGCAGGGACAGGCTCTTTGCTTTAAATAACACTGCCTTAAACCCCTCGTAAGAGTCATACATCAAGCTTTCCATGCTTTATCTCATGCTATCCTCACAACTACCCAAATTATAGGTAAGGAAACTGAATCGCAGAGACCTTAATTTTCTTGCTCAAAATTACACAGCTAAAATGTAGCAAAGTTAGGACTGGAACGCAGGTCTATTTGACTCAAGAGCCAGTTTTCTTCATCAGCATGGAATAACATAATTTTCATTTTTTATCCAAAGAGATTTTTTAGAAATGATTTTTTTACCCAACTAAAGTTAGTAAATGTCTATTGTTGGCTTTTCAGAACTCACTTTTCAGCTGTCACTAGGACCTCTGTTTTGTCCAGCTCTGTCTGTGTCAGATCACCATCTGTAAGAACAAAGAGAAATATATTAAACTATCAATATACTCTTTTGTTCTAGTTTGCCACAGAATAGTCCTCTTAGGCTAGGAACAATATTTAAGATATATCTAGTTTAGATAGGATGCCTAGTTAAATGTTTCATCCGGGAATCTATATGTTTTGATGGTCTCCATAATTAGCCAAACTGATTTCCAAAACAACATGCAAGTAATTCATGCAGATAATTCTGGAAGGTCAACTTAAAAATGGTAAATTTAGAGTTCTTTAACAAAGAATTAAACAAGTAAGCATTATGTTTTTATCTATGAATATTCATCCCTGAGATGGCATCCCTTGAAAAATTTAGTTTTAGGTCTTCAAAGGGAACACTACTATCAAGGAGACTGGCAAAATATACTGCAAACACTTACCTGTCTTTTCTACTTTTGGTAACTGCTGTACCTCATACACACAGTTCTGTGAGATACCTAGGTTTGGGGGCCAAATTGGAATAGATAAAATTCTTTGTCCCCGTGAAGACTGTTCCTGGCCAGATACCTAAACAAAATTTCAACAGGTATCTTAAGTGAATAGATTTTAAGTAGTTTATGTATTGAAAAGTTTATGTCTTAAATAAGAAGAGGAAATCCAAGAATGGTAAATATTACCCTTTCTTTATCATAGTAAGTGATTATTTGTGTTTTACAAAATCTTATTCAAATATAGTTCAGAAAAAAGTTACTGTTTACATAAAAATGGCAATCTTTTCCTACACATGTTATTCTAATTTGGACATCTACATGATCTATAGCTTTAGACTAATGCTGCACCCCCGTTTTTGCTCCCTGCAACAGAGCTCCTATTATATAAAATACTTAGAGAGATCAACTCTCACAAAATTTTAAACCATCACTGAAAACTCAGTGGTGGAGAGTTTATTTTGGTTAAAATCCTGAAGATGAAATAAATGATCTGAAGCAACAGAGAGCACAATGAAGAAAAAAACATGGGATAAACATGGGATATAGGCAGCTAAGGAATTAAAATATTTACCATTATGAAAAGGAAGATGTGCATCCTAAAGAAATATTAAATTACTGTTTTGCCAACTACACTGTCCACATCCAGCATTCAAAATTCTGTTCCACCCCCTTATGAATAGTTCCTTATTTATGAAGCATTTTTTTAAAAGCTTTAGTCTTTCAGTATGCTCCGCACCCAATGTGGCTTGAACTCACAACTCTGAGATCAAGAGTCACATGTTCTACTGACTGAGCCGGCCAACCGCCCCTTTACAAAGTACTGTCTGTCAATGCTTTTATTTTTTCTTCTTCTCCCCCACTTAGGATATTTTGCTGCCTGCCAATTCCTCCAAGCAGAATGTTGCCACAGATAGATGGGAAAGCTGAAATTCAACCAAGTGAACACAATTACTCATTAGTAGTTGGGAAAATCATCATAGCTTGGTGAAGTGAGGGTACTGGGTCATCTGAGGTTTTCAATAGCCATATGACAACGATCCTCACGCTACAGGAACAGAGACTACGTCCATCTCCTACTAACCATGAAGCAAGCACTTACCTTTCCGATGGCGAGTCCTTCATAATTCAATTTTCCCTCCTTTATAAAACTATAGAGTGGAGAACCAGGAACAGAATTAAAGTCACCGCACATGACGATAGGGCAGAAGCTGCCGTCTTTCTGATGGGCAACACTGGAAATCTCTGCCAGAAGCATCGCCAGTTGGGTCAGCTTAATATCCCCTCGCCTTGGATTATACAAGAGATGTGTGTTAGCTACACAGATCACAGGAGAGGCAGCACGTGGAAGTTTGGGCTGCAGGAGTAACACTAATCCAACGTTGTCTCTGTCCAACAGAGGGACATCACGGCGGTAGAATTCCACTGGGTTCACTGATAAGAGTGAAAACTTGGAATGTTTGAAGCAAATGGCACAGCCGTCGGGTTTCCTTCCTGTCCGCATCTTGTATTCACAGTGATAACCTATAAGAAAGGAATAAATTTAACACAAGGGACTACCGCTATAAACATACACATGGCAAAACACAGCTCTCCTGATATCTTTGAACAACGTTTATCAAAGTGTATCCTGCAAAACATTAACAATGTAGGATGTTAAGTTTGGGACTGGGTCTAGGTCCTAGGAATGGGTCTCTTGACTTGCGGACTTTAGTCTCCAATATGTTAATGTGCATCGACACGCTGTCATTTCCATCCTAGTAAAAGTTGTGACAGAGACTATATAAGGGCTTACGATAATCTACCACCACCATCCCCACCCCCTGCTATGGCACATCTCTGACCTTTTTGCCTATAACTCTTCCCCGGTTCCACTCAACACGCACCTGCCTCCTCACCTGCTTTGAAGCACTCCTACCTCAGGGTCTTTGCTTTGCTATTTCCGCTGTCTGGAATGCTACAGGCGTGGCTTGTTCCTTCACCTCCTTCAAGTCTTTGCTCGAATGTTACCTACCTTCTCTGATCATTGTTTAAGAGTGAAACCTGACCCATTCTACTTTCCTGCTTGTCTCCAAAATTATCATTACCTAGTGTGCTATTTTAGTATTTATTTGACTTGTTGTCAGCCTTCCTCCACCAGAATGTAGGCTCCACAAGGACAGAGCCTTTTTATCTATTTGCTCACTGCTGTACAGCACACCACAGTGCATAGGATATAGTAGGCATTCAAAAAATATTTGCCGAGGAAGGAATGCAAAGTAGGCAGCATTTCTCAAACAGATGCACTGTTTCTAGAAGTGTTCACTTATCAAGTAGGTTTTTAGCTTCTACCCATTAGCTAATCAGACAGAATGATCTCTGATACAGAACTTAGAATCTGAGAGGTCTAGCTGTGGGTAGAGCAACTACTGGAAAGGAAGCTAATAAGAGATTCTCACATGCTTTTCTGTTTGAATTAAAATGCTATATGAACACAAAAGTTTCCACTTGAAATACCGCAATCTCTTCCTGACTTTTTGAAATGGATATTAAGTTTTTTCAAAATTAAGATTTTTTTGCCCAATATACCACACATCTTTGTTAGCAAGTTATGCTTTCACAGCACGCAAATCTTCCAAAATAAATCTGGCTAAAATAAAAGTTACATTGTACCCAAAGATTCCAAACTGGGTCTGATTTCTGCTCCATAATGATCTTCTTGAACTTCTTGCAAACAAAGTACCTTGGAAGAAAAACATGGTGTGAATTAAAACAGAGACCAAATATGAACTTTCTGGTGCTTTCATCTTTAAAAACAGGCTTTTAAAATTCTAAAAACCTAATGAAACTTGAAATAAAAGACATAATCCTTTTCTTCTTTTTAACTATCAAATTAACGTTTCCAAATTTGATCAGTCCCCCAAACCGTGGCCTTTAAATACACGAAGCTCTCTCTCTTACTATCTGAAACTTGTATTTCCCAAAAGAAATCTTTTTAATTTACATGTTGGAGTCTTTTTCTTGAATTAAAATGTTCCTTTGTACTAAGTCCTTCTTGAATTAAAATGTTCCTTAGTACTATGTCCTTCTAGTACTTTCCGGAGGTCATTTCTTTGAATGCCATCATCTAGATTTTTACAAGAATGATTTACATTTCAAGTCAAAGGAAACCGTTACTAAATAAATACTTCATACACTGCCAGTCCCTGTCTCAAAACTGACGGATAAGTAGAACTTTTTGGATCTTTTTTGAAATTTTAGTGATTATTTATACCAACAACCATTAGCAAACGACTCTTTGGAAGTCATGTTACGTTGTTAAAAACTGTTCCATCACTGTATTTAAAACCTTCTCATACCACAAACGAAAGGGATAAAACCATTCAGTACACAAGTGAACTTTTATGTGAAGAATTTTGATGATATTCTGCACTTACATCTGCATCAAAGTGTTTAATTTCTTTCAAAATATTGGGAAACCTAAAACTCCAGTGTAAAACTGGCTGCCGGCAGTGTCTATAGAGGTGTGAATTGTCTTCCAATAAATCTTGTGAAAGTATATTATAGGACATCACTGAGAAGTCAAACTTGTTATCGCTGTCTTCACATTTGGGGTCAGCATTTTTGTCTCCTAGGATCTTCGTCTTGTCTTTATTATGGTTACATACATATTCCCAATGCCGTTGTATTGTGCCTGTTAAAATATATTGAACAACATATAAAGAGTTAATGAAAAACAAACCATAAATTTTCCTGTATGTCAGTTTTTTCTTGCCTTTTAAAAACTCCTACAGGCAATGAGCAGAACGTTTTCCCCTAGGAAATGGCAACATAGCACTAAGTAACTGGAAGTTGTCATCAAATTGATTACAAAGGCAGTAAAATGATATGATGACTGACCAACAGGTACGAAACAAGTTTAAAAGGATCTGGCAAGTCATTTTGGAGACTTGAGAGTGTGTTAATAAAGCTAAGACTGAACAGGGGTCCTAGTTTCTCACTTACTTATGGTTAACAAGTGGCTCTGCCAGATAAGCTCAGCAACTTCATAACCATAACAATATACAGTTGACCCTTGAACAATGCGGGGGGAGGGGGGGTCAAAAGCACCTCAAAAGCATCTGCATAAAACTTCTGACTCCCCCAAAACTTAACTAGTAATAGCTTACCGTTGACTGGAAGTCTTACTGGTAACATAAATAGTAGATTAGCACATAATTTGTATGTTATATGTATTATATACTGTACTCTTACAATCAAGTAAGCTAGAGAAAAGAAATCCTTATTAAGAAAATCATAAAGAAGAGAAAATACGTTTACAGTGCTGTGTCATACTTATCAGAAAAGCACACGTGTTAAGTGGACCTATGCAGTTTGTGTATTGTTCAAAGGTCAACTGTATTTGAATGTCACAGTTGACTGTTCAATAAGATGATTTTGCACTATATTTTATTTCCTGTGAGTAAGATAAGATCATCAAATGATTAAGTTCTAGCAAGAACTCATCTCAGAATTCTGGTTTAGACATGAATGAAGGGTGTATGATGCCAACATGTGGAAGCAGTATTTAGTGGAATGATGCAAACGAAATGAACACAAGAATTCTTTTTAATGCACACCAAAGCAAAAGTTAGAGAGAACACGGGTGCAGAATGCTAGTAAATGGTAAGGGCTGGCTGAAGAGCCCAGCATGCAGTGAGCGACCAGGAATTGTGATAGTTTACATTCTGCAAAGACACAATACGAGAGGAGAATCAGACAGCACGAGATTTTTCAACTATAGGTAGTCCTCGACTTAGAAACGACCTGCACACACACGCAAATGTACATACACCCCTTTGACCTTGTCTCTCTCACCCCACCATTAAGGAGGATACTCTTACTGCCATGGAAACCATGAAGAAAAATGTGGAAGTTTTAGAGATTCCATGAGCTCAACAGAAGGGGAAAACAAAGGGAAGAACTTGGGAAAACAGGTTTGGAGATGGACTTTCAAGCATGATTAAAATTACATGAAAAACCTCAGTCCTAGAACATCTTCCTTCTCCTACATGAAGGTTTTCGCTTCACTGGATTACAATACCTAGAATTCCACTAATTAAAAATTAAATTGAGGAAAAATATTCCATACATAGGGGAAAAAAAGACCAAAAGGAAACACACCAGTATTTTTAAGAGCGGTTATTTCTGAGTGGAAGGACTGTGGATGATTTTTCTAAATCGTCTACAATGATGATATATTTACAATCAAAGTATCAATAAACTCTGTAGAAATGCCAATAAAGTAAAAAATTTTTAAATATCCTCTGGTAAACATGTTTAATGTCTGCTGCATGGAGGGAATAGAGATTTTGACCAGAGGCTCGAAGAGGAAGATAATTTTTATGAATAGTGAGGTCTGGGTGGAACATGGTGCTGGGAGACATACGATACCATGAAGGTACTAAGCGCCTGAGAAGGGTAAAGAAAAAAAAGGTGGAAGGAAAGAAAACCAAACTCAACAAAAGTCTTCAAGGATTACAGAACTTAGCCTACAACTTGTCCTATACCCAGGAAAGGGATGGAAACCATATTCTTCCCTATCCTTCACTGAATAAAGAGAATCCTACCTGCGAAGGCCCAGAACTACACCTAATTGTACTGACTCCACAGAATTACCCTGAGATTTGTAACATAGTTTGTATGGGGAAAACGGAAACTGATGATCCACAACTGATTCTCAAGAACTAATTATCTAGAACACAATTCATTCGTAAATTGGGGACTGTCTATTGATGGTTTTTAGCCACAAATCATAGTCTTTGTATGTATACGAGATGCAAAGGGCTCTAGTCATGCAAACAAAATGCAAGCCACCATCACAAAGTTACAGCCCTACCCTGGAGCCACCATCATATTAAGATATGAAAAATGAAGGTCTAAAAAAGGTGTTCATATTTTCCTATAAAATATGTATATGTAAGGGCACAGAGATGCACTGAGAATTGTATAGTCCTGGCAAGTGTTTGTAAGCCAACTCTTCTTGCAGTTCCATTTCTGAAGTAACTGAAACCATCAGATTATCTAATTCAAGAGTGGCTTTCAACCTTCTCAAGCTTATATAACTCTTTGGCATTACTTTTAGTGTCATGACCATCAATCCCTAATAGACTGGCGCTGGCTGATGGGGTAAATACATATTTTCTCCTGACCACATTTGCTTTTAATAAACATACAGAAATGTGTTTGAGAGCTAGGGTTCCATGGAAGACAATCGGAAGACGACTGAGAGAGGACAGTCTTTGGCCTTCATCTACTTCACAACATACAGTCACACTACAAAAGCTTATATACCTTCCATGTCAGGAGGAACAAGGTGATCACAGCAGAGAAGACAGATGAATCAAAGAAAGTAAGCAATAGGCCTGATCAGGTTTTTAGGGCGCCTAATTAAAAAGTCATAATTGTGTCACACAATTCCTTCAAATACCAGTTTAAAGTGATAGGCAAGTTAGAAGGCTGTTCTCTTGATTGAAAAGTATTAGTGAATTATCGGAAGTCACAAATATGGCTTAACGAAGAGCATTTTCCTTATTCACAATACCTAGGAAGAATGGACATATAAAGAGTCAGGTCGCAATCAAAGTTTATCAGTATGTAAATGTCATCCCCCATTCATTAAAGGGAAAACACCACCACCACGATTTTCTGAGTACCTACTATGAAGCCAACAGTGTATTAGGCACTTTGATAGGTCTCATTTCATCCTCAACAGGCTTTCAAAGTAGGCATTATTTTACACTTGGAAACCAAGGAGCAGAGAGGCTCCATAACCTGTCCAAGTTGACACAATTAGTGGTGGGACAGAATGAGAGCAGGGAGTGGTTCCTGAGCCCATGCTTATGTCAGTAAGCCACAACTCCACCTGGGAGCACACCAGATTTACAAAGGCTAAGCAAGAGAGCAGTGTGCTGACCTGATCAACAACGAATACATGAATGAAAAGCCATCTCATGTCATCATACAGCCCTAGATTTACAGGCTATGGATTGACTGTTCTTAGGAACCTAACTTTAATGCCTCTACAATACATCTTTCGTTCATTCAAAAGAATATTGGTTTATGAACACATGCTGTGGTTAAATATTATACAAACAGATTTTCACTTTCGGTGCTTACAATTTCTACTCAAATGTGTAGTAGAATTTCTATTTAAAAGAGCACTAATTAATCGTCTAGCTAACCTTCGAGCTCTGACTTCCAAGTGAGACTAACTCTGTACGTCTTCCTTTGACAAACTTATGTCAGCTCTCTACACAGAAACACTTATACGGTCTATTTTCAAATATCTCCAGAGGAATTATCTTCACCGAAAACATAGCCCAGTAAGAAAGACAACTCCAAGTTCCACTTAGATAATTCATACATACTTTGGGGGAGGAGGCAGGGCTGGCAGCACAGAGCGAGTCTAGTGAATTGTAAACAATCTGACAAATCTAGAAATAATCAACATATTTAGAAAAAACTCATTCTCAAAGCTGAAAAAGATGTGGTTCCCTTATTAAAAGATAAGATATCCCACAGACTCAAGATTATATGTATAAACCTCAGTACAATAAATACATTGAGTAAGCTAAAATCTCACTCTGTAAGAAAATATCTTTCAATTAATGATTGTGTGTCTTTAAGAATATCCTTTGGTCTTACATTAAAAAGTTAGCATTAAAAATAAAAACATGAGGGGCACCTGGCTGGGTCAGTCAGTGGAACGTGCGACTCTTGATCTCAGGGTTGTGAGGTCGAGTCCTATGTTGGGTGTGGAGATTACTTAAAAATAAAATCTTTAAAGTAAATAAGCAAATAATAAAAACCTGAAATTTAATTTTTTTATAGATCTGTGGACTCCCAAGAACATACACCAATTTCTAGAAAGTCTAAGGACCTGTTTTTAAATCAATGGATTTGATAATTATTCTTAAACTTAATGTTTTAATCTAGTCCTACATTCTTTCCCAACCTCATTCTCCCCCTCTCTCTGTCTCTCTCCCTCTCTCTTTATATATAGTTTCCTGTATTTTTACTGTCAGAAATACACAAAAGATAAAAATAGATATAAATCAAGACGTCATTTAAAAAAATAATTTCCTTTTTCCTAATAGAAAACTATGGGTTGAAAACAAATACTAAACCCCTCCAAAACCCGGAGGAGGTTTTAAGCATTATCAGATAGGAAAGTTTCCTTCTATGGCTTACATCTATTTCTCCACCAAGATAAACGTCACCTTTACCTTGGTGTTTTCTTCGTTTTGATGAAGGCTCATCTCCCTCAGAGTTCATGATGTAACTAGAGAGATGAATCAAAGAGCTGTGGCTCAGGCTGTCAGGTCTCCAGTTCCAGTACTGAAACGGAGTTCTAGACTCAAACAAACAAGGTGGTCTCCAATGTAGTGAAAAATGCCTACTACTGAAGTATGGGTAAGGAGCACGAGAATAATGTCCAGGCCACCTCATACAACTAGAAATATGTCTGTTCCAGCAACACCTTTGCAGATTCTCCCACGGTGTAGTCCAATCTCTGCCCAGACTCTTCTGGTGATGGGGAAACATGGGGTATCTAAAAGAAATAAATACACTCCTTGAGGTACCACTTTTTGTTCAGCTATAGCACATTAAATCCAAATCTGTCTCCTCAAGGCAAGATAATGCCTGATATTTAAACTTTGGCTTCTAGGGTGGCTGAGTTGGTTAAGCGTCTGTCTCTTGATTTTGGCTCAGGTCATGATCTCATGGTGGTGGGATCGAGCCCCTTGTAGAACTCTGAGCTGAGCATGGAGTCTGCTTAAGATTCTCTCTCTCCCTCTCTCTTTCCCTCTCCCTCTGCCCCTCTCCCTGCTCATGTGCTGTCTCTCTCTAAAAAAAAAAAAAATATATATATATATATATGTATATATATTATATAATATAATTATATTATATATATATATGAATCTGAAAAAAAAATCTTCAAGATCTATGAAGGACAGGCAAAAGCAGCCATGATTTAATTATTAGTAGCAATACCTCAAAGCTGTCCTTCAACACCTATGAATGGTATTCTAAATACTTAACATAGACTCCACCAGGCTCCCAAAACACCACATACACTTCAAAAAGTCCTCAGTTCAACTGAGAGATTAACCATCAAACTGGTTTTCAGAGTAGCCTTCTAGTATCTAATAAACTCTGGATAAATACAATCCACAGCAAACATAAGAGTTAAATCACTATGGAATAGATGAGCTGACTACAATTAAAGCCAATCTCTCCTCCAACTTGGGTTTGTAGTAAAAACAGGCTTCTGAACAGTTGTTTTTAACCAAGATTACATTTTCCAAACATCTGTATAGCTAAGAAAACAAAAACCTATCACAACTTCACCAAACTACCTCTCTTGCTAATCAGCACGTGGATAATTTATTTTTCCATCTTTTTTTTTTTTTTTCATGGCATGCTTCTCCTTGAGGGAAATGAAATGGGATAGAGCTTACTCATTAATAATTCACCAACATTCCAACCAATATACTGATCATCCAAAACATCGCCAAAGTAGTGTTATCATTAACTTGAATAATTTGTTCTCAGGCACTCTTAAGAAACAATACAACTCAAGCACCATCTTCTTACGATACTATTCTGGCAAAAATTTTGGATTCAGAGGACTTCTATCCTTTCCTAGAATTCATTAAAGGTACACTTCCAAGACAGTGTTAATAATGTTCACTTCTACCACCAAAGAAACTTAGTTTAAATAGTATTTACTGTTTCTTTAACTTTTATATGTTCATTTTAAAGGCATTTAAAATTTTTATCATATACTTTTGCTGTTCTATATAATTTATTATAAACTTTTGCATTCTCCAATTGTTCTCTAAATTCAACTTAATTGTAAATCTTTAAAGGCATGACATGGGCATGCTACTCTGCTTTGTGACAACTCTGAAAGCCATAGAGATTTGGGTGCTCGGTCCATGCTAATAAGCTACCATGTTGCCATATAATACTCGTGGCTGCAAAACTTATTCTTCATATTTGTAGTTACTTATAGAGACGTCTTTTGCTCTTAAGACGATAAGCTCCTTCAAGGCCAGCGCTTTCTTACTCATTTTAATCCTGGCCTCTTCCCAAGTGCCTAGCACAGTGCCTGGCACACAGCTGGTACTCAGGAAAACACTGTTGAACTGAATTGTCATCAAGCCCGGACTACAGGAGATTAAAACCGGATCCCCATAATATATAATAATTAATACAGTGCTGTTTCCCAGGTGCGGTATACCAGTCCGTTTCATACGGTACACAAACTTTTCGATTTTTCACATCTAAGTATTTATTAGGAAAAAACCCATAATCAGTACATCAAACCCAAGATTTCATGGGTACTGCTTGGGGCGATGCTAATATAGGCAGCACTACTTAAGTGCTTTTTCAAAAAAATGAGTCAATTTCAAGAAAAATGCAGTAAACACAAGTGTGGAACGAGAATTCGGTAATAGTCGTAAAGGCTGGTACACAAATGACTCAAGTTTGAGAGAGAGACACTAACATCGCAAACACCAAACCCCCGGGCGTGCGTGCGATGCGCGCGCCTCTCCGGGTCAGGCCGCCCCGGGACCTACTGCGGACCGGCGGCCTCCCCGCGGACGCTCAGCTCCCGGCGGGTGCTGAGGCCTGGGAGGAGGCCGGGGACCGGGGCGGGGGTTCGGGCTGGCTCGGGGGCAGGGCTGGGGGAAAGTGGGCCGGGGCTCCAAGGCCCAGCCAGGTCGGGAAGGCACTAGCCCTGCGGGCGATCGATCGCCCCGGGCCCGGCCCGGCCCGCGTCGGCCAGGCGTCCCGCCGGCTCCACGCCGGGTTTACCTATCCCTCGGGGTCTCCGGAGGCTCGTCCCGGCGGCACCGCCGCCCGGACCCTCTTCCTCCTCCTTCCTCCCCCAGCCCGCCCCGCCCCGGGTTTACCCGGGCCGCCCGCCCCCGCCCCTCCCTCCTCCCTCCTGCCACCCAGCCCTACTGACCGGCCTCTTCCCACCACACAGCGGCCGTAGCCCCTCCTCACACAGCGCCACGCTTCCATTTTCTCCTCTGCGGTCGTCCAATTCCCAGGCTCGGGGCTCGACCTCTACACCCGATGCGGCGGCCGAAAGCACCAGGGGCTCCCCATCACTAGACGTCGGGACTCCCGGCCGGGCTGCAAGGCATGCTGGGAGGTTCGGGCTCGCCGGCCGCCAAGTCCCCATCTTGCGCCGCGAAAGTCTGCGAATTACAACTCCGAATTGCGTTCAAGTAGCATGCGCAGAGCGGGGGAAGCATGGGCGGCCATTTCGGAATAGGGCAAAAACCCGACTTCTGTCTTAAAGAAACAAGAACTAAACTAAGAGCCGAACAGCTCTGTGTAGGCCTACGGGAGGGTAGGAGGTGGTGACTTTGTGAGAGATAAGAAGAAAAAAAACGTATTTTAGCGTACTTTTATGATGTCCTTGGGAGATTCAAAAGGCGGACGCCCCAGGTGGGGAACAGTGTACCGTAGAACTGTGATACCAAGGATTTTTGCAGTTAGTTTTGGAACACATCCTCAGGGCTCACTTTTAAGTGTGTGTGTGTGTGTGTGTGTGTGTGTGTGTGTGTGGTGTCTCTCAATATTAGTATAGGACTCTAGATGATTGGAAAACATTCTTTAAGTGGAGACCCTTCTGAAAGGGAGAGGGGGAGAAGGAGGGAGAGGAAAAGAGAAACTGAGGAAGGAAGGAAGAATAAAGTGGGGGAGAGGGAGAGGGAAACTGAGGAAGAAGGAAGAATAGGGAGAGGGAAACTGAAGAAGAAGGAAGAATAAAGTGGGGAGGGGGGAAAGGTTACTGCAATTGTAGGCTCGTTGGGAGAGCAGTGAGTGGAGTAAATTTTTGGGAAGGCTTTTTTGTTGTTCTCTTGTATGTTAATAAGGGAATCGGATGTACTTGAAAAACATTTTTCCTCAGTATAAGTATAGATGATTGCCATCATTTGTGATTGTTAATGTTCTATAAAGTTACTGCCAACGCGGTAATAGTGAATACCGAACAATTGCTTCTAGTGGGGATAGAGGGATAGGTTCCCCTGAGCCTCTGGTCGCATTTTAGCCACCTAATTGATACATAACCTTGGTTTATATGTGTTTCTGCTTAATGCCACTTCATTTAGTATATATTTTTGACTCCTTAATGTTGAATTCGTGGCCGAGCCTGAGTGAAGCTTAGCTAACATATTTATTTTCTCCATAAGGCACATCACAGAATTGTGCTTAGGATCCTAAGCATTTAGGACAGCGCTTCAGCACTACCCTTGGGGACCATTTTAAACAGCAAAATCACCAACAAAAGCACAAAAATGTGGAAAACATAGTATGAAATAGACTGTGAAGAGGACAGTTGTTTATAATGTGAGGGCTGAAACAAGAAGGCAAGCTTTGCTTCCTTCAAGCTCAGCTGGGAGTATGCAACAACAAAAATTTTCACCACTCTGCATATGTCCATGAATGAATGCAAAAGCACTTGCAAGTATTGGTTTTGGAGTTACAGGTAAATTTTAGTAGGTAGGCAAATTCACAAATACATAGCGCATCAATAATGATGGTCAGATGTATTTCTAGTGTATATTGCCCTCTTTTCTGGTTGTACTAAAAATTTTGCAGTTTATTATATTTATTGGCTACTTTTTTGTATGTCTTATTTCCATAATGAGATTGTAAGTTCCTTGTGAGCAAGGACCATGACCCATTATTTTCAAAATTTACCCCACCTAGTGCTGTGCTAAGTACACAGTAGATTGTAGATATTTTTGAATGAATGATAAACACAGGACCAGAAGTAGAGCAGATCTGTGAATGAGCAGAAACTTCTCCCTCTAGTACATCCTATGTCCTCTGGTTTGTAATGTGTTAAGGAGAAATGTAACACTTTGAAATAAGCAAAAAAGATTAATGGATGTCCTTTCAATGGAATGCTGGAGTTTGGAGGATTGTCTGATCCTGAAAGATACTCACCTTTATCTTGAATCAGACTATTTTAGAATTCTGTAGTGATTAAAGTTAACTTGTAGAGAACAGATGGTAATACAAATGATTATTATCTGTGAACATGTGAGTTGAGTTCTATCCAATGGAGAGAGAACTCTCCTTCTCTGGAGAAAAGCCAGTTTTGCATTCATTTGCAAGGTCAATATTCCTGATCTGTAAAGTGTCTGCTGTTTGGATTCTCCTGGAACAAATTGTAACATCTATCAGAGAAGGTTAATAAAAGAGTTAAATAAAATCCTTTTGTATTACTACTTTTTTAATTATTTCTTTTAGAGTTATCCTTTAACAGTTTTGCAGTTCCCACCAAGATGCCCAGTGTATTCGTTGGACAGAACCAGACCAACTTATGACCAGGGAGCTCTAGCTCATGGATTGCCAAGTCTAGGTATTTCGTTTCCTGCTTTCAGAGGTAGATCTGAAGCACAGCAGAATTTTCTTCAATTTCTGTTTTCCTAATTTTAATTTTCTTCTCCACTGGTTTTGTGTTTTGGTTTGTATATGGTCAATAAATTATGCCTCTCCTGTGGCAGCAGTGATTGGCAATTTGGTAGTGTTGGTAGTGTTGGTAGTGTCTGGCCACTTGGTGATCTCTGTAAAAGGATTAATGGCTTACAGAGATCTTTTTTGTATGGAGTGAAAGACAGCAGAGAATCTGGCTTGTTATTCTTGTTCATTTGTCTGTCTATTTTGAGCTCAAGAATTCTGTGCCCACTGGGAAAAACAACTCTTTGGCATCTCGACTAGTGAGATTTTGCGCTTCTGTGTTGACTCTTGACTGAAACTATAGACTCAAAGCCATAAGCTCTCTATTTGCCTGTGTGTCTATGTGTCTGTTATTTACGAAGGGCTTTACCTCTCATTATATGAACGTGAGATGTCCTACATCTGGAAGATATTAATAAGTGAAATTATGAAGTTTATTTTACTAAAGGAGCTGCGCTCTAATTGGTTTATAGAGATAAATTAGCACTTGTATAAATATTTTTAAAACATTTTATTTTTAAGTAATCGTTGCACCCTGTGTGGGGCTTGAACCCACAACCCAGAGATCAAGAGTCATATGCTACACTGACTGAGCCAGCCAGGTACCTTAGCACTTCTATAAGTTTAATTCCTAAAATTACTTGAAAAAAAAGATAAAGAAGACACTTTAAATATGATATACTTAAAAGAAAAATATATTATTATAGAAACTAATAAGAAATGTTGTAAGAATCAAAGTTTACATAATTAAGGTCAATCTCTAGTGAGCAGGTGATTTCCTTCTTGAAGTAGTTTAATGTTAACTAGAAATGGGTAGAGACATTGATTGATGTTTCAAAATACCATCCCATCATAATTGCACAGATAGTCATGGATTGAGGCAGTGAAGAAGGGTGGTCAAGAAAACTTCAGGGTCCAAGGTCTCTACTAAAAGGAAACCAAGTTGTTTGGACAAGCATACAGATACTCATCAGCTACTAGGGGACTCCTTAAGACCTCAGGAACTTGAATTGACTGGACTGGGGTGTGAGTAGCAAATCTGGCCAAAGTGTGAGTTAGTAAACCTCTCCCAGAGGGACTGATGTTTAAAAGAGAGTGCAAGTGCTTGAAATCCCACATTTCTGTGATATGGGGACTCTCAAGAATTCCTAGACTGATGAGTTTTTGTGTTTCTGTGTTTACTCTTGGTCCATGAACGTTTTTCCTGCCCAAACTATAAAGCAGGTAAGACTGCTCTCTTTCACTGAAACTGCCAAGGCTGATTATGAAGAGAGATGAGATGGAGAGATGCAGTGGCATGGAGTCAGAGAGTGTCTCTCCTCCTGAGGAGTAAGTCACTAGTGGAGGCACTTTTCAGGGTGTAACAGAGGTTCAGCGAAGCTCATGAAGGAATTAAGTACTGTACAACTAGAAATAGACATGGCTAGAGCTATGGAAATGTGGCCGAAGAGAAAATAATACTCAGAATACAAATTTTGAACAATAGCAGAGAGACTTAGAATTATTTGAAAATTGTTTTTCCAATCCTTAAGCAGGGAAGTGACCATTTCAGCCTCTGGACTGGGATGTCCAGATTGGATCGGCAAACAAGGCAGAGCCAGGAGAAAGAAGAAAAGTCCAAAACAAACTGAAACAGAAACGTTTCACTTTGACACAACTGGAGAAGGCCTTCGCTAGTTTCTAGAGGACAGAAAGAATCAGAAGGTAATACCATATTCCTCAAAGGTTACAAACTTGCAGTTATAAGATGAAGTTCTGAGACCTACTCTATAGCATGGTGATAGCATAGTTAATAATAATGTATTGTATATTTGAAATTTGCTAAGAGAGTAGATCTTAAATGTCCTCAACACACACACACACACACACACACACACACACACACACACACACACACACAAATAGCTTAACTATGTTAAGCTTGATTGTGATAATCATTTAAAAATGTATACATATATTAAAACATCATGTTGCATACCTTAATATATAGTTTTTAGTTGCCAATCATACCTCAGTAAAGCTAGGGGAAAGAAAATAAGTTGATACCATAACAAATGCATAACATTTGTAGTTTGTTAAGTTCCAATTTAAATAATCTTTCCAGGTTATACCTCTTTATCAGGTATACTCCGATGACATTTGCGGTTAAAATTCATTCACTCATTCGTTTATTCATTTATCCCTACACCCAGCTTAAGAAGTCAAGTGTTACAAGAGCTGCCTGGGTGGATCAGTTGGTTAAGCGTCCCGCTTCAGCTCAGGTTATGATCTCGCGACTCATGAATTCGAGCCCCATGTCAGGCTCTGTGCTGACAGCTCGGAGCCTGGAGCCTGCTTCAGATTCTGTGTCTCCCTCTTTCTCTGCCCCTCCCCTGCTTGTGTTCTCTCTGAAAAGACATAAAATAAACTTAAAAAAAAAGAAAATATTACAAGTATAGTTGAAACCTCTTGGTACCCCATACGCAATGCCATTCCCCTTCATCTTCCCAAAGGTAACTACTATCCTGATTTTGGCTCTTTTCATTCCCATGTACTGTTAAGTTTTCCATTGATTTTAAGTATTATATACAACATATAATCTTTTAAAACTAAATTTTAAACATTTTAAAACTAGAATGTTATACTCTGCATCTTTCTGCGACTTGTTTTTTATTCTCAATGTTATAAGATTTTACTCATGTTTCTACTTCTAATTCTGGTTCATTCACTTTTTCCTACTGCACAGAGTATTCCAAATACAAATCACAATTTACTAATCCTTTATTCTGCTGATACACATTTACGTTGTTTATAGTTTTTTACTATTATTACTAATGCTGTTATGAATATTCTTGTATGTCTCCTTGCTCGCATTTGTGGTTTTTTTAAACATTTTGTTTCTTTATTAATGTTTGTTTATTTTTGAGAGAGAATGAGGCAGACTGCCAGCGCAGGAGGGGCAGAGAAAGGGAGACACAGAATCTGAAGCAGGTTCCAGGCTCTGAGCTGTGAGCCCGATGAGCCCAATGTGGGACATGAACTCACAAACAGAATTGAGAGATCATGACCTGAGCCGAAGTTGGAAGTTCAACTGACTGACTGAGCCACCCAGGCGCCCCTGGGATGTTTTCTTTATATGTTCCTAGAATTGGAATTGCTGGCTGAGAGGGAATAATACATCCTCATCTACTAGAAATTGCTCTCCAAATTGGTTGTACTTCTACTAGGTGTGTATAAAAATTCCCTTTTGCCAAATACTAATTTCATTTCTATTCCTAACAAAATATCTAATAAAAATCTTATTTCTGTCTTCTTCCCAAATAAGACTTTACTAGACGTTAACTTTTCACTAAACATTGCTACCCGTATTTCTTAGTTTATTTTGTTCCCTCAAAATTAGCCTTTTAATAGTAAGCAAATTCATCAACATATTCAAAAAAATTTCTTTGCTCTTTCTTGTTTCTTAGCAAATGTTTGTGATAAGGTCTCTTAGTTTTGTGTCACTGATAATATCTTTACTTTGGTTTCTTTCTTGAATGATATTTAGGGTTTGATATACTTTGAGACCCACAGTTATTTTTCCATAGTATTCTTAATTACTCATTGTGTTCTAACATCTATTGTTGCTGATTAAGTCTGCTGTAAGTCTAAATGTCATTCCATTGCAGCTAACCTGTCCTTTCTCCTGTTGGTTTTTAAGATCTACTTTGTATATGTGGAATTGCTTTTTTCTTTTTTTTTCTTAAAGTTTATTTATTTATTTTGAGAGAGCCAGAGAGAGAGCACAGGTGGTGGAGGGGCAGAGAGAGGGAGACAGAAGATCCAAAGCAGGCTCTGTGCCGAGAGCAGAGAGAGCCTGATGTGGGGCTTGAACTCATAGACCATGAGATCATGACCTGAGCCAAGGTCAGAATCTTAATAGACTGAGCCACCAGGCGCCCTAGAATTGCTTTTTACTAATTAGCATTCAATGTGAACTTTCTTTCTGAAAACTTCTTTGTTCAATTCAGAAATGTTGACCCCATTATCTCTGTGAATATTGTTTTTCCCACCATTTCCTCTATTATCTTTTTCTGGAATTCCTATTAGATCACTATTAAACCCTCTTCATTCTTTTGTCTTCTGACTACGCTTAACCACTCCTCCTGTCCTCCTCCTTCTCTTTCCTCTCCTTTTCATCTTATCTTGCTATGTGGAGATCTGGGTGAATCCTCAGTTCTATTAATTTACTAAACTTTTTCTTCAACTGAGACCAGAGTGTATGTTGTCTATTGAGTGTTTATTTCAACGACTATATTTTGTTATTTCCAGGATATCTAGTAGATGCTTTTCCATGTCAACCTTTTGTTTTTCTCCTTGCTTTTATAATTCCTTGTATTTTTTCTTTTAACTTTCTTAGAGAATACTTAAATATGCTTACATGCTTATTTAAAACTCATTTTCAAATCATTTTCTTATGTTCATTTCATCTGGGATGAACTTATCTCCTCTAATTTTGTTGGTCACTGTTCTAAGTATGAATTTCCTTATATGTTTTGGAATTTTGATATGCAGACATCCTGATTAGGAAATTTGTTTGTTTGTTTGTTTTTCTCACTTTTTGTTAACTCTTAGTTGCCTCCATTTTTCCCCAAGGAACTCCCAGACTAGAATTGGGACTTATATTCCTGGCTTAGGCTTGTCTGGCTATGCTATTAAGAGAAATTACAGATCCAGTCTCTGAACTAGTGGGCAGCTTGGCCCAGGTCCTGGGTGTGGTGCTGTGTCACCTTTCTCCTGGCTCCCTAAGCCATGGCTCTAGAAGGAGTCACTGCAGCCCTTTTTAACTTTTTTTCATGGGTGAAGAAGCCCCTGGTTTCAGCAGTGAACTTGAATCCATCCCTTCCCTTTCTTGGGAGGATTTTTGGTCCCTGTACACAGCAGTACAAAATTCCTAGATGGGGAGCCCAGCAGGCCTCAGCTTTGGTGTTCTGAGCATGATAATGGTTTGTATTGTTTTTAATTTAGTTTGAGAGAGAGAGAGAGAGAGAGAGAGAGAGAGAGAGAGAGAGAGAATATGAATGAATGAATGAATCCCAAGCAGGCTCCAAGCCCAGCATGGAGCCCAGTGTGTGGCTTGATCCCACAACCTGTGAGACCATGACCTGAGCCAAAATCAGGAGTTGGATGCTCAACTGACTGAACCACCCAGGCACCCCTCTTCATTTGTTTCGTAATTTCTTTTTTTATATTTTATGTGTCGTTGATATGTGTTTGGAGCAGAGGATGTCTTCAATGCAAGAAATTACAGGTATCTTAGCTGGAACTATAGATATGTTGGATTATATTGCATTATATATTGCCTTATTGTCCGGAAACTATTTATTTATTTATTTATTTGTAAGTGCAAAGTCTGTGCTTCAAGAATTATGAGGACGTTGAGATTCAATGTAACATAGGAAATGGGAAGACTCTCAGGTGTCAAATAGACCTGGGTTTTAACACAGACCTGACACTTCCCTGTGGAAGTAGCAAATATATCATCTCCTTGATAACAGTTACTTCATCTCTAAAATGGGGATAATAATACCTGTAAAATATTGTGAAGCATGAATAAATGATAGCTGTGAAGTATCTGTTATAAGACACAGAGAGACAAATGTTTTGTTTTATTTTACATCCGCTTTGTAGGCAAAATAACATTGAAAACATACACTTTGTTAAGTAAACTAGCATATACCAGGTAGATAATACACATATAGGAGAACCGTATACAGACTCTTTGGGAAATGGTACAAAGGAAATTAAAAATAGAAGATAAAAATGTTATGAAGTCAAATGAGAAGTAATATAGTATGGATACAATACATGACAGAAATATCTATCTGATACTTTCAGATTTTTAAGCCAAGGATGGGTATGCAAATATATAAACTATTTTGAGCCATTAATTGATACAAATTTCCCCCTGCTTGTCAAGAAACTTTGTATTCTTTGTTAATGAGTGAAGTTACATAAATACACACATGTACCTAATGCTTATATATGAATATGGGATATAAAAATTACTTTTATCCCTTTGCCCTTAAAAAACAAGATTTGGCAACATGTAGATTGCAAGGAAAAGCTGAAAAAAAAGATGAAAATCCAAATTTGAAATGTCTCTCAACTCCCACGCATGTTCTTATATATTACTTTCAGCCTCCAAATTATGAAAAATGTTTCTGTAGAACCTATCAACTCTCTCAATAAAAATATCCCAGGTTGTCATGGTGACATAGTTCTTTCCCCTGCAGAATCCTGTAGTCTGGTACAGTGATTTCCTAATTCTTTATGGTTGTGGAATGTTTCCTTTCTTTTTTTTTTTTTTTTTTCACATGGTTTCTCATTTTTCCAACCTAAGATTACATCTTAGCCTGCTATGGTGGTGGCAAACTAAAGATTTAATTTGAAACAAGGAAGATTTAAATAGTGGTCTTATAATAGTAAATTAATCTGGAAAGCTGATGGAATGTATGTATGAGTGTATGTTCTGCAGTCGTCTTTGATGAAAGCATTACAGCACTCACCCCTTGCTAGAATCTATTTCTTTCCTAACTTGTGTGGGCTGATTAAATTAAGAACTCTCAATGTCCAGGCTTTTAAACCAGAGGTACAATTCTAGGAGTTTGGTAGTCAGAATATGAAATTTAGATTAGCCTTTTTCTCCTCTCTATCCCAAATGCTTTGTTCTTCCCATCTCTCAATCCTGAATGGGGCTTTGCAGATTTGTGAGTCCCTATGGTGCAGAGACTTGTGGATGTTATGGAATAGAGCTCACCTCTGACAAATTATCTTGCTGCCTGGTTTGGTCTGTTTTAGGGCTCCTAGGGTTATCTTTCTGGGAAGATATTAAGGAGTAAGAGCAGCCCTCAGCAGGGGTTCCTTGGACACCGGGGAGAACGAAGAGACTGAGCAATGGAGCGTCAGAGGAAAGCATGAGAAAGCTGCACGTAAGAAAGAGCAAAAACACTCTGTGGTTGTTTAATATCTACTTGAAGAGAGGGACTTCGTCTTTTGTTTGTCTAAATAATGAGTAAGTCAGTGGCTGTTTGGTGGTGACTTTACCAAGTATTTTGACTCTGCCTATGCCACTGGACATTTAGCTGGAAGGATCCTTTGGTGAAGGCTAACATCAAAGTGTAAGGTAGGTATTAACTTTCTTTAATGAATTTTTAGTTCATAAACAGTTACCTTAAGCTTGGGAAATCTGGGGTCATGGATGTCAAAAAAAAAAAAGATTTAAGGGAATCTTTGAGCTATTATAATATTTTGAAAAATCTCATAGGATAATTTTAATGGGACTATGGATGAATTGGAGGCAGGTAGGTAGACCAGGGTAGTTTTTATTTTCTTTGAAAATTTAAAAAACTTACTACTTGGGCACATAAGTACATAAATCTTAAATGTTCAGCTTGATAAATTTTCACGTGTGTACACTTACGTAACTGCTAACCAGAGCATGAACTTTCCGGTGTCCCAGACGTCTCTCAGGTGCTTCTCAGGCGATACCCATTGTACCTTTCACTGCCTGCCCCCTCTCCATCCTCTGTGGATAACCACTATTCTGACTTCTATCACCATAAAATTGTTTTAGTTTCTTGAATTTTCTGTGAATGGGATCATAGGGTATATACTCTTAGGTCTGGCTTCTTTTGCTCAACATTACGTGTGTACATTCATCCTTGTTGATACATGTACCAGTAGTTCTTCCTTTTTAATTGCCGTGTAAATTCCATTGTGTGATTTATACCACATTTAACTTATCCATTTTACTGACAAGTGACACTTGGGTTGTGGCAAATTTTCAGACCTTCTGAATAATAATGCTGTAAACTTGCCTGTGTGTGTCTTTTTAAATGGATATACTCACTCACTTTTCTTGTGTATATCTCCAGGAATGAAATTGCTATTATTATCAGTATTTTTACCTTTAGTCATTCTGGGACCACAATCTGTTAGGTGGATATTTGAGTTGTTTCCATTCGGGGGCCATTATGAATAGAGCTGCTATCAATATTCACATGTAGGTCTTCATATGGATATATATATATATAATATATATATATATTGGATATATATATTATATATATATTCATATGGATTATATATATATATATATATATATATATATATATATATATATATATATATTATTTCTCTGGGGTAAAATACCTACGAGTGAGATTGCTGGGATATATAGTAAGTGTATGTTTAACTTTATAAGAAACTGCCAAATTGTTTTCCAATGTGGCTGAGTCATTTTGAATTCCCACTGGCAACCTATGAAAGTTTCAGTTGCTCCTGTCCCTGTCAACATTGGGTAGCACCAGTCTTTAAAATGTTAGCCATTGATGGGGCGCCTCGGTGGCTCAGTCGGTTGAGCTTCCAACTTTGGCTCAGGTCACGATCTCACGGTTCATGGGTTTGAGCTCCGCGTCGGGCTCTGTGCTGACAGCCTGGAGCCTGCTTTGGATTCTGTGTCCCCCCTCTCTCTGCCCCCCGTCCCTCATGCTCTCTCTCTGTCTCTTAAAAGTGAATAAAGATTTAATTTTTTTTTTTAAATGTTAACCATTGTTTTGGTCGTAAGGTGATATCTCAATGTAGTTTTTTTTTTAATTAAGATAAAATTCACATAACATAAAATTCACCATTTTAACCACATAAAGTATATAACTCAGTGGGTTTTAGAATATTTGCAAGCTTGTGTAATCATCACCACTAATTCCAGAACTTTCCATTATCCTTAAAAGAAACCCCATACCTCCCAATTTCCTCATCCCCTTTCTCCTTCCATCCCTTGTCAACCACTAATCTCCTTTCTGTCTTCACAGATTTTTCAATCTGGACACTTTATATAAATTAAATTATGTACTAGTTAGACTTTTCTGTCTGGCTTCTTTCACATAGCGTAATTTTTTCAAGGTTCATTGATGTTGTAGTATGTATTAGTACTTTACTCCTTTTTATGGCTGAATAGTACTCCATTGTATTGGATAAACCATATTTTGTTTGTCTTTTCATCAGTTTATGGATACTTGGGTTATTCCTACTTTTTAAAAATTTTTTTAATTTTATTTTTTTAATTTACATCCAAATTAGTTAGCATATAGTGCAACAATGATTTCAGGCGTAGATCCCTTAATGCCCCTTACCCATTTAGCCGCATTCCCCCTCCCACAACCCCTCCAGTAACCCTCTATTTGTTCTCCATATTTCAGAGTCTCTTATGTTTTGTCTCCCTCCCTGTTTTTATTATTTTTGCTTCCCTTCCCTTATGTTCATCTGTTCTGTGTTTTAAAGTCCTCATATGAGTGAAGTCATATGATATTTGTCTTTCTCTGACTGACTAATTTCACTTAGCATAATACCCTCTAGTTCCATGCACGTAGTTACAAATGGCAAGATTTCATTCTTTTTGATTGCCAAGTAATACATATATATATATATATATATATATATATATATATATATATACATATATATATACACACACATACCACATCTTCTTTATCCATTCATCCATCCATCAATGGACATTTGGGCTCTTTCCATACTTTGGCTGTTGTTGATAGTGCAGCTATAAACATTGGGGTGCATGTGCCCCTTCGAAATGGCATACCTGTGTCCCTTGTATACATATCTAGTAGTGCAATTGCTGGGTCGTAGGGTAGTTCTATTTTAGTTTTTTGAGGAACCTCCATACTGTTTTCCAGAGTGGCTGCACCAGCTTGCATTCCCACCAACAATGCAAAAGAGATCCTCTTTCTCCACATCCCCGCCAACATCTGTTGTTGCCCGAGTTGTTAATTTAGCCATTCTGACAGGTGTAAGGTGGTATCTCATTGTGGTTTTGACTTGTATTTCCCTGATAATGAGTGACGTGGAGGATTTTTTCATGTGTCGGCCATCTGAATGTCTTTTGGGGGGTTATTCCTACTTTTTGCCTGTTGTATATAATACTGCTAATAACATTCACGTGCAGGTTTTTTGTGGACATATTTTTCAGTTCTCTTGGGCATAGTTAGGTGTGGAATTGCTGGATCATATGGTAACTCTGTGTTTAGTTTTTAAGAAATTGTAAAAATTTTTTCCACATGAGCTGCATCATTTAAAATTCCCATGAGCAATGTATGAGGGTCAAATTACTCCACATCTTCAATAACCAACTTGTTATTGTCTATTTTTAAAAATAGCCCTCTGTATTAGTTTGCTAGGGCTAATGTAACAAACTACCACAGACTGTCCACAGGCTTGGACAATGTATTTTATTACAATTCTGGAGGCTGGAAGTATATCAAAGTGTTGGCAGGGCTAGTTTCTTCTGAAGGTCTCTCTCCTTGTTTTGTAAATGGCCATCTTCTCTCTGCGTCTTCACATGGTCTTTCCTGTGTCTTAATCTTCTCTTATGAAAACATGAGTCATATTAGATTAGGACCCACCCAAACCATCTCATTTTACCTTAATTGCCACTTTAAAGGACCTTCCTCCAAATACAATCGCATTCTGAGGTAACAGAGGTTAGAACTTCAACATATGGATTTTTGGGGGGCACAATTCAGCCCATATCACCATCCTAGTGGGTATGAAGTCTTATCAGATTGTGGTTTTGATATGCATTCCCTGATGACCAATGATGCATCATTTCATGTGCTTATTGGTCATTTATATATCTAATTTGGAGAAATGTATATTCAGATCCTTTTCTTATTATTAAATAGGGTTATTTGTTCTTCATTGTTGAGTTAGATTAATCTGGATACTACACCCTCGCAGATAACATATATTTTCTCCCATTCTGTAGGTTCCCTTTCACTTTCTTCATAGAGTCCTTTGATGTATGAAACATTTAATTTTGATGACATAACTTTATTTTTAGTTTGGTTGCTAGTGCTTTTTGTGTCATAGCTAAGAAACCATTTCCTAATTCAAGGTTAGAAAGGTATACACCTGTTTCTTTCTAAGAGTTTCATAGTTTTAGTTCTTACATTTAAGTCTTTGGTACAATTTTAGTATATGGTGTTAGGTAGGAGTCCAGATTCTTTTTGATGTGGATGTCCAGTTTTTCCAACACCATTTGTTGAAAAGACTATCGGTCCCCACACCATCCACCTCCATCCTGTTGACAAGTATTGGACTATAATGTATGAGAGTATTTCTGAGTTCTCAACTCTATGCCATTTATTTATATGTTTATCTTTATGCCACTATCGCATTGCCTTGATAACTATAGCTTTGTAGTAAGTTTTGAAATCAGGACGTGTGAGTCCTTCAAATTTTTTTTTTTTTTTAAGATTGTTTTGGCTATTCAAAGGCTTTTGCATTTCACGTGAATTTTAGGATCAGCTTGTCCATTTCTGGAAAAAGAGCAGTTGAAATTGCAGTAGGGATTACATTGAATCTATAGATCAATTTGGGGAATATTTCCATCTTAACAATATTCCAGTCCATGAACATGAGATGACTTTGTATTTATTTAGGTCTTAAATTTCTCTCAGCGATGTTTTAGAGCTTTTAGTATACAAGCCTTGCATTTCCTTGGTTAACTTTATTCCCAAATGTTTTATTTTTGATGATAGAATTATTTTCCTAATCTCATTTTCAGATTGTTTATTACTAGTGTATAGAAATAAAATTGGTTTTTGTATAATGATCTTATATCCTGCAATTTTGCTTAACTTTATTAGCTCTAATAAGTTTTTGTTTTGTGTGTATCCTTTAGAATTTTCCAAATATGAGATCATATCACTTGCAAATAAGAGTTTTACTTCTGTCTTTACAATCTGGATTCTTTTAGTTTGTCTTGTCTAATTGCCCTGGCTAGAAATTCCAGTACAGTGTTGAATAGATGTGTAAAGAGTATACATCTTTGTTTTGTTTCTGATCTTAGGGAGAAAAGCTTTCAGTCTTTTACCATTATGATGTTAGCTATGAATTTTCTATCAATGTCCTTTGTTGGGTTGAGGAGTTTACCTTCTACTTCTAGTTTGTTTTGTGCTTTTATCATGAAAGGGTGTGCTTTTATCATGAAAAGGATTTTGTCAAATTCTTTTTCTGCATCTAATGAAATAATCATGTATTTTTCTGCTTTATTTCCATTATTATGGTCTGTCACATTGATTTATTTTCATATGTTAAACTTACCTTGTATTTTTGGGATTTATGCCATTTGGTCATTAGTATTTAATATTTTTAATATGCTGTGGCATTTGATTTGCTAACATTTAGTTGAAGATGTTTGTATATATTCATAAGGGATATTGGTCTGCAATTTTCCTTTTTTTGTGAGGTCTTTGGCTTTGGTATCCAGATAATACTGACCTCATAAAATGAGTTAGTAAGTGTTCACCCATCTTCGATTTTTTTGAAAGAGTTTAAGAAAAATTTGTGTTAATTCTTTTTTAAACAATTGATAGGATTTACCAGTGAAGCCATTTGATCCTGGGTTTTTTCTTCATTGAAGTTTTTTGATTACTGATTCAATATCATTACTTATTATAGGTCTTTTCAGATTTTCTGTTTCTTCTTGAGCCAGTTTTGGTTTTGGCTTTAGTCAGTTTGACATAGTTTTTCTCTAGTAATTTGAACACATTTAAAATAACTGATTTAAGTCTTTGTCTAGTAAAGGACATTTGGGCTTCCTCATAGACATGGTTTTTATTTTTATTGATTGCTTTTTTTCTCCTGTGTGTGGGCCATGCTTTCTTGTTTTTTAGGCTGCCTTATAATTTTTTGTTGAAAATTGGACATTTTGAATATTATAATGTTTCACCTCTGGAAATCACATTCTCTTCCCTCTCCTGAGTTCATTGTTATTGTTTGTTATTGTTATTTGTTTAGTAACTTTTCTGAACTAATTAAAAAAAAATTTTTTTTAATGTTTATTTATTTGTGAGAGAGAGACAGAGCATGAACGGGGGAGGGGTAGAGAGGGAGGGAGACACAGAATCCGAAGCAGGCTCCAGGCTCCGTTAGCACAAAGCCCGACATGGGACTAGTTTTCTGAACTAATTTTATAAAATCTATTAGTTGTTGTGTGTGGCCACTGAAGTCTCTGTTCTATTAGCTTACTGGTCAGCTAATGATTAAACAGAGATTTTCTTAAATGCCTGGAAATAAAAAAATTAAAATATTTAAAAAATTTAAAAATCTCCCAGTCTTTGCAGTATGTTGTATGTTTGTAGGTTGGGGTATACCCTCAATACTCAGGTAATTTACAACTGTCTTAACCTCCGTTTTTTGCTTTTGCAAAGTCAGCCACATATGAAAACTTAGGGCTTTCTTAGGTCTTTCATGAGCTTATGTACAGTCTTGGTTATGTGCGTGATTTTCTAGACTCTCTGGAGCTTTTCAAGGCCCTATTCCCCAAACCTTATTCTCCTGTCTTTCCTCTCAACCTTCTTGGGCAGTCTATTATTGTTTGTTTTCACAAATGTCCCCTGAAAAACAACAACAACAACAACAACAACAACAACAACAAATGTCCCCTGGATAGCGGCTTTAGCACTGGGACAAGTTAGCTGAGATAAAGACAAGCCTTTTGAGGCCATTCTCCAGGGAACCACTAGATAGATCAAAAGAAATAATTACTATTCTGTGAGAATCAGGTGTCTTTTGCTCCCTCTGTACTGGTACCAGGAAAGTAGACCATTATTTAACGGGATACCCTGAGTTGAAAAGTAGGGGATGGAACTAGGGTAAGTTAAAATGTTGGAAAGTGTGGGGCATCTGGCTGGCTTGGTCAGAAGAACATGAGACTATTGATCTTAGGGTCGTGAGTTCGTCTCATGTTGGGTGTAGAGATTACTTAAATAAATAAACTTTAAAAAATGTTAGAAAGCTTGCTGTTCCTAGAGATTTAGCTGTTTTTCTTGAATAAATGCTCCCTGGGTTGCCATAATCTTTTGTTTGGTTTTCAGAGCTCTGAAAGAGTTGATATGGACAATTTTTGCCAGCTTTTTTCATTGCTTATGTGGAATAGTGGACTTTTGGAGTTCCTTACTCCACCATTTTCCCTCATTGTGCTTTTAAAAGCAATTTCCTTACAAATCAAAACCACACTGAGATATCACCTCACACCTCAGAATGGCTAAAATGAACAAATCAGGAGACTATAGATGCCGGAGAGGATGTGGAGAAACGGGAACCTTCTTGCACTGTTGGTGGGAGTGCAAACTGGTGCAGCCACTCTGGAAAACAGTGTGGAGGTTCCTCAAAAAATTAAAAATAGACCTACCCTATAACCCAGCAATAGCACTGCTAGGAATTTACCCAAAGGATATAGGAGTGCTGATGCATAGGGGCACTTGTACCCCAATGTTTATAGCAGCACTTTCAACAATAGCCAAATTATGGAAAGAGCCTAAATATTCATCAACTGATGGATAAAGAAATTGTGGTTTATATATACAATGGAATACTACTTGGCAATGAGAAAGAATGATATCTGGCCTTTTGTAGCAACGTGGATGGAACTGGAGAGTGTTACACTAAGTGAAATAAGCCATACAGAGAAAGATACCGTATGTTTTCACTCTTATGTGGATCCTGAGAAACTTAACAGAAGACCATGGGGGAGGGGAAGGGGAAAAAAAATTAGAGAGGGAAGGAGGCAAACTGTAAGAGACTCTTAAAAACTGAGAATAAACTGAGGATTGATGGGGGGTGGGAAGGAGGGGTAAGTGGGTGATGGGCATTGAGGAGGGCATCTGTTGGGATGAGCACTGGGTGTTGTATGGAAACCAATTTGACAATAAATTTCATATTAAAAAAAATAAAAGAAATTTCCTTAAAGATGAATAAGGTAGTACATGTGCTTATTTGCCCTCATTATATCATTTTTGGTGAAATGGATATTTAGATCTTTTGCGTATTAAAACAGTAGAATTGGTTCTTTTTTACTATTGAATTATAGAAGCTCTTTATATATTTTGGATACAAATCCTTTATCAGATACATGTTTTGTAAATATTTTTCCCAATCTGTGGCTTGTTCTTTAATGGTATCTTTCACAATGAAGAAATTTTTAATTTTGAAGTCCAATTTATTAGTTTTTTTCTCTTGTAATTCACTTTTTGTTTCCTAAGAATCATTTGCCTAATCCAAAGTTACAAAGATTCTTTCCTGTGTTTCCTTCTAGAACTTTTATAGTTTTAGGTTTTACATTTATGGCAATGATTCATGTTAAGTTGCTATTTGTAAATCCCAAGCAGGCTCCACACTCAGCTTGGGGCTGGAGGCAGGGCTCGATCCCACGGCCCTGGGATCATAACCTGAGCTGAAATCAAGAGTTGGATGCTCAACTGACTGAGCCACCCAGGTACTCCAACACTGAACCTTCTTAAAAGGAGAAATCAGCAAAAGAGGCTGAAAAGGAGTGAATGACTCAGAGTGTAAAAGAAAAAGCAAAGAGAATGCTGACTCATATACTAAGGACACAGAGGAGTTTTGAAAAGGTGGAAATGGTCAGAAATGTTCAAACTCTGAAAATATTGGGCAAATGTGGTCATTAGAATTTTTTTTCAAAGCCGTTTCTTAGTAGGAGTATAGTAGTGAAGGCCAATTGAAGTGAATATGGTAATGAACGTGTGATATCCCTGAATGTATAAATGTGGGATGTGTGAATACTGATGCAGATTACTTAAAAAACAACTTAGGCAATTTTTACAATACAGGGAAGGAGAAAGAAGGAGGAAAAGAGGCAACGGTGATGATGTCCTTTTTTCTCATCTCAGCCTGGCTAATTCCTCTCTGTCTTTCAAGATTCAGTCATAGTTTCCCCTCTAACGGAAAACCCTTTACTCTGAGTTTGATGTGCTCTACAGCACTCCACATATACATCTGTCATGGTACTTACAACAATATGTTTTAATTATTCTCTGTTTTTTCCCACTAGATGGTACTTGACAGCAGGGACTCTCTTTGTAACTCCAGTGCCTATCAGCATGATGTCTGGCACAAAGTAGGGGAATTCAGGTTTAATAAATGAATGATAGATAGATTTGGGCATATGTAGGTTGGGACACAGAGGAGCCAGTGGTGAGGAAAAGATTAAAGGTATAGAAAGCAGAGTTGAGATGTCACTGATGGAACGAACAATGTCTTTAGGTCTGCCGAAGGGGATGGGTTTCAGCACACAGGTAGAGTGATTAGTCTTTAAAAGTAAAGGAAGGGAGGGGTGCCTGGGTGGCTCAGTCATTTAAGCCTCCAACCTCAGCTCAGGTCATGATCTCACAGCCCATGAGTTCGAGCCCTGCGTCAGGCTCTGTGCTGACTGCTCAGAGCCTGGAGCCTGCTTCAGAGTCTGCGTCTCCCTCTCTCTCGGCTCCTCCCCTGCTTGCACTCTGTCTCTCTCTCTCTCTCTCAAAAATAAACATAAAATAAAGAAGTAAGTAAATAATGAGGAAGGGATGTGTCCATGTCTCATACCAGAACCGAAATGTGAGAAGATGCAGGGGTTGGTACTGAGGACTCCTCCCCCTTCTTCTGAAAGCAAGGCAGGGACAAACGGTAGATGGGCAAGACTAGGAGGAACAGAGGGTTGAGGTGAATGGCAAAGACCTGGAATGAATGTTATGGGGAATAAGAAAATCCTGATCAAGGCAAGGTAAAGAATTGCCAAGCACTGGATAGCAACCAATTGAATGGGAAACTCTATCTTCATAGTAGCTTTTAGAGGTCGTGTGATTTTTTTTTTTTTTTTTCCAGTTAGACGCAGGTTCCAGGTTTTAGCATCCGAGGGGATGAATTTTAAGATAGACATAGGGTTGCGGGCCGCTGTGGACGTTGACAGGTGCACGGGTGGACGGGATTTGTCTTAGAAAAAAGGCGCAGTTATGTCTGTGACAGTTCAGATGTTGTTGTGGGTGTGCAAAATGATCGGCCGTGAGTAGGGAAGGAAAGAAGACGCTAGGCTGGACTATCCCTCCGTCCCTTTACGACTCCATATAAGTTTGTACACAGGTTGGCCGAGGGTGTGGAGGACCGGGATCTCACCTGTGTGTCGTGGCTCTAACAGCGCTCAGAAAAATCTAGAAGGTGTCAAGAGCTAGCGCACAGAGACTTCGTTGGAGAAGTCTCAGGTATCCACAGTGACAAGAGAGGTAGTGCGACCACCTGATCCCTGATGCCAGGGCCCGGCCGGGACAGGGGCCAGCGTCCTGCGCGGAGTTTCCCCTCCCCCAGGACGCTGGAAAAGGCCTGACCCGGAAGCTTCTCTGCCGAGCCGGAAGCACAAGCCGAGCGGCGGAGGGCAGCCGTGGAGCCGCCGCCCCCTCGCCGCTTCGCGGCTGTTTGGGGATCCCGGACCGCGGCGGCGCCGGGTTGTCCTGATGGTCCCCGGCCGGCGGCGGCGGCAGAGGCGGCGGGAGGATGACCTCTCCCCGGGAGCGGGGTGCCGACCTGGCCCGTTTCTACACTGTCACCGAGCCCCAGCGACATCCAAGGGGCTACACGGTGTATAAGGTCACCGCCCGGGTGAGTGCCGGTGTCAGGCGCGGGTAGAATCCTGAGTTGGGGCGTGAGGGACCAGGGTATGTGCCCTGGTGTGGGGGTACCTGACCCTGGGTCAGAGCCTGGGGTGGGACTGGGGGCTCCTAGTGCCTGGACCCGCGTCGGAGGTGGGGACTTCGGGAAGGCTGGGGTGGGTGCTGAGTGTTGGATGCTCGAGACTGCTGTAGAAGGTCGCGGTAGTGCCCTGGTTCCAGGGTGGGGCAGGCGTTGATGGTTTCAAATGGATGACTCAGACCCTATCCCATTAGGACTTTCTCTTCTGAGGCTGAAATCTGCAGAAGTGGTTTTGCTTGCTTTCCAGGGATAGTGTAGATTGAAAAATTAACTTACATAATAAAATATATTTCTTCTCTTGACCTTTTATACAGTGTCAGGTTTGTACTGAGGCAGACAGATTCTTGAGAAGGATGTCGGTGTTAGGGTTACCAGCCTAGAACCTCTGTATCTGGTTGTGTCATTTTGCATCTGAGTTTTTCATGGTGTTCAGTAGGTGACATACGGGAAATTTTACCGGTGTGTGTGTGTGTGTGTGTGTGTGTGTGTCTTGTGTGAGTTGTTTTGAGGGCTATTTAAAAGTTGTGAGGCTTCTTTACATCAGCTAAGCAATTTTTAGTACCCACTTTGTTCATCATTGCTTTTGCGGTGGGTTTTAAAGAGTTTGCATCTCCCTGCTTGGAAAAGAAGAGTAACAAAAATAAGTCCGAATGTATGTAATGTATGTATGTATGAATGTGTGTGTATATTAGGCATTTTGAACATATTACCCAATGGAATTCTAATTTTAATGAGGAAACTGAGGTTCAAGGAAGTTTCACAACTTGACCAATTTTACATCATAAGGTAGGTGCACATTTGGGATTTCAGTCTAGTTTTGCTTAAGTCCAAGTTATATAAAAAGTTAAGAATTAACTTTATTATTATCATTAGTTGTTAGAAAAGAGAGGTACAGATAGTAGTAATGCTAAATATACATTTGGAGGATGGCATAATCCTCTGTGTTAGCACAGGAAGGAGGATTTGAGAACTGTAAAGGTTAGGTATATTTAGGTAAACAGAGTTTGGCTCATGAGAGTGGTACGTGGTTTATGGAAATGGTGCACAATCCGGACAAATGTGAGAAGATGGGAGGAGCAAATTTGTTTAAAGATAAGACCAGGCCTGGTTATCTCAGAGGGTTATACTGAAGATAGAAGGAAATTTGTTACTTCCAGTTATGCAAGTAAGGTTGTTATATTGGTGGAGTGTTAGTTTCAGGTTAAGAAATTTTTTAAGACTAAAATTAAGGGACCCTTAGAATTACCACTTCTGAGACGTTTCTGGTAATTGGGCCCTTCAAAATCTACTTTCCTAACGTACTTTATGGAATTAGAACAATCTTTAACATACATAGTGGTCCCTTCACAGCACCCTACTCATCCCATATGATAACATGTACCTCGATTATATTGTATTAACCTGGTTACATGTCAGTGTCTCTTAGTAGATCGACAGTAGGTCTCCATCACTGGTATTTGTTTCCTTTTACATCACCTGAGGCAGTGTATGGCACACAGTGTTGAAAAGAAATCGGTGGAATGTTTTCCTCGGCATTCTAGGCAGCACATCCAATCAATACATGTTTGGTTTGAGGCACTAAGTGCTATGAGGAATACAAGACTGAATAAAGCATGTCCCTTCCTTTCAAGGATCTTCATAGAAGAGAGTAAACTGGACTTAAAGTAGTACAAGAGAGAATGTTAGATGCTTTCAGAGACTGCAGAAAAGAGCTGTGGGATTTCAGAAGATAGAGAGGTTGCTCTGGCTCAAGGGAGAAGGAGAAGAATTAAGATAGGTGGTGAAGGATGGGAAGAATCCAGACAGGTGAGAGAAAAGCAGAGGGCGTGGTAGGCAGAGGGGTGAATGGGAGGGATAGAGCCCATAAAGCCCTGAAGCTGTGTATGTGTGTGGAACTCGAGTAGGAAACACTGGGTATGATTATTACTTGTAGTCTTACTTCACAGAAGGAAAGGTTAACCTCATTTACATCTTAAGTATCTTTTCTTAAGCTGTGAACTAATTTTTATGACCAACAGCTAATGTATGACAACATAAATTAGAACACGAAGTAGCACATTTCCTTAGAACTAACCAAATCTCTATGATATGCATGCTGCATATTGCCATGGTTATTTGAACTGGAAATTGCTTACACTGTGTTTTTTTCTCCTTGTAAATGGCCATTTCCTCATTTTTGGCTTCTGTTTTGCTTTTTTCATTTTAAGGCTTGAGGGTCATCATGGAGATATACTTTTTAGAAAAAGTATGTGTAATATTATAAAACAAGTAAAATATTTATTATTTTTTGAGACTTAAGGAGAAAAACATCTTTCCTCAGGAGAATTAACCAAGTAAGTAGTCCTCCCCTGAGACAACTTCGTGAGCTAAAGATTAGGGATGTCTTCTGTGTTTCCAACTATTGATTTTCTCCTAGCTTTAGGAAGCAGTCCCTATATTCTTGATCCTTATAGCGTTCTTTATGTAGAAGTAGAATTAGAATCATGGGAAGTAAGTGCCATTGTTAAGTTTTAGGTAGCATAAGAGCTCTCTCATCTTTTTAAGACTCCTTTGTGCTTAGTTTTGCATTTCTCTGGAACCTAGCAGGCTTGACTAACGTTATAGCCAGTCACACGCTGGCTAACAGATTTCCTAGATAAGTTCTGTGTTGTTTATCAATTTTTATCTAGAATAAATATTTCTATTAAGAATTGGAAAGTTGTTTTATAGATTTCCTTGGTTCTTTACTTAAAGAAAACACAGATCTACAAGAACCATTACCAGTGTTTTTGGTTGTTTCACCATGCTATGTTAACAAAACTCATACTGTAATGCAGATTTCTCAACAGCATTAAATGAATGGCAAATTCTTGCCTGTATTCTTTCTGCAAGTATGGAAAGCAAAAGGTATGCTTTCATTTTAATTTTTAAAAATTATTGTTTTTGTTTATTTGAGAGAGAGAGAGTGCATGCCTGCATGGGGAAGAGCAGAAAGGGAGGGAAAGAGAGAATCCCAAGCAGGCTCCATGTTGAGCATGGAACTGGCCCAGGACTTGATCTCGCAACCATGAGATCCTGACTTGAGCCAAAATCAAGAGCCGGACGCTTAACTGAGCCACCTAGGCATCCTACTATACTTTTATTTTTAAAATGCGTTGTTGAGGTGCCTGGGTGGCTCAGTCGGTTGAGCGGCCAACTTTGGCTCAGGTCATGATCTCGCGGTCCGAGAGTTCGAGCCCCGTGTCGGGCTCTGTGCTGACAGCTCAGAGCCTGGAGCCTGCTTCTGATTCTGTGTCTCCCTCTCTCTCTGACCCTCCCCCGTTCATGCTCTGTCTCTGTCTCAAAAATAAAATAAACGTTAAAAAAAAAAAACAAAAAACGCGTTGTTGCCTTATGTCTATATTTTGAATTGAAGCACAATTTATGTGCAGTCAGATTCACCAGTTTTAATTGTACAATTTGATGAGTTTGGACAAATGTATATAGTTGTGTCACCACTGCCATGGTCATCTCTGCACAAGTTCCCCCAGGCCTCTTTGCATTTGGTTCCCCCCTCCCCACCCCTGTCCCTAGGGAACCACTGGTCATTTTTCTGTCATTGTAGATCAGGTTGTATTTTCTAGAATTTGATATAAATGGAATCATACAGTATGCACTTTGTTTTTTGGTTTGACTTCGTAACTTAGCATGAGTACTTGAGATTCATCTCTGTTGTTTTTACTCTTTTTTTATTGCTGACTGATACTCCATTTTATGGTTATACTACAGTGAATCCATTCTCCTGTTGAGTTGGGTTTCCAATTTTTGGCTATTTATGAGTATAGTTATCACGACCATTTGTATATAAGTCTTTGTATAGACGTATGCTTTCTTTTTTCTTGATGGCATACAACCTTGTTTACTGTGGCTTTAAACTAAGTCTTGAAAGTAGGTTCTCTTTCTCAAAATTGTCTTGGCTGTTCTAGATTGTTTGCATTTCTGTATAAAGTTTAGAATCAGTTTGGCAAATTCTATAAACATGCCTACCCAGATTTTGATTGGCGTACTTTGAGAATGTAAATCAGCTTCTACAGAAGCAGATATCTTAGTGATATTTGATATCTTAGCAATATTGAATCTTCTGATCCATGTATCTTCCATTTATGTAGCCCTTTAAGCGACATTTTCTAATTTTCAGTGTGCAAGTCTTGTGCATACTTAAAGCAATTTAGGTTTGTTTTCAGACTGAGAATATGTAAGTCCTCATTTTATGTTGCTAACATTTGTTGAGTATTAAGAGCAAACACATGATGCTTTCTATGAGTTGAGCACTGTTCTAAGCGTTTTATATAAATTAGGACATTTTCCACAGCAGCCCAATGAGTAGATGCTATTATTATTCTTACGTTATCAATGAGGAAATTGGGGCCCAGGGAGGTTAAGTAACTTGCCCAGGGTCACATGGCTAGCCAGGGGTGGAGTCTAGATTTGAGCCTAGTAGACTGGCCTGAGTCACAGTGCTTTTATCCCAGTGCTGTGCTGTTGACTACCTATGTTACAAAACACATTTCATTAGATTCTATGGGTGTATGTATGGGGAGACCTATGTGTCCCCACAGGGCCTTACTGTAGTTTGGCAAAACTGATGGGTACATGGAAAATACAGTAACTGTGATAATGTGAACAAAAAAGGGGGTAGGGAATGAAGGGAAGAAGTATTTAGCTTGATTTGAGTCTGAAAATTGCCATTTCTAAGGCTTCAAATTGAAACACTAGTTGTATTGCTTGGAAGGAACCTGCTTTCAATTCCTGACCATATTCTTGTATATGGCCTGCTTGTGCTAGGGAAAGGAATTATTTGTAGTTTCCCAAGTATGGTAGTACATTTCCACTGCCCCCCCCCCCCCCCCCCCCCCCCTTGCCCCTTACCTCTCTGTTAGATGCTGTTTCCTCTGTCTGGAAAGTTCTCTTTTGTGTTGGCATCCCTGCTCATCTGAAGTGTCAGCTCTTGCCCTGTGCTCTCCGGGAAGCCTTTCTTAGGTGTAGAACTCCATGTGTGTTATATGTTCCTCCATGAAAGCCTTTGTCATATTGTACTTGTTTGCTTCCTCCCCTGAGGGTGGGCTGCCTTTTTAACTTTGTGTTCTTGCTGCCTAGCTGGGAGATACTGTAGGAACTTCAGAGAGTCCTGGAAAGAGGCATTGTTTTTCTAAGTGTTCCTTTTTAAACTGATATACAGTAAAATTGACTTGTTATATACTTCTGTGAATCTTTACACATATAGATTCAAATATCCACCACCATCATCAGGAAACAGAACAGTTCCACATCCCCAAACACTCCCTCATGCTATCTCTTTTTCACACTTGTCTCCCCACCTCTTAGCCCTTTGGTGACCACTGATGTGCTCTCTACCTCTCTACTTCTGTCTTTCTGAGGGTGTTGTATAAATAGAATCAGCCAGTATTTAACCTTTTGAGGATGTCTTTTCCCATTTTTTCATTGGGTTGTTTGTTTTCTAACTGTTGAATTTTGAGATTCTTTAGTTGTTCTGGATGTAAGTTTGTTGTCAGCTATGTGATTACAAATATTTTCTCCCAGTGTGTAGTGTATCTTTTCACTCTTAACAGTGTCTTTCACAAAGCCAAAAGTTTTAATTTTGGTAAATTCTAGTTTATAATTTTTTTTTTTTCTCGTATGAAGTGTGCTTTTAGTGTTTGATCTAAAAATTCTTTAATACCCCCAGGTCACAATTTTTTCCCCAGTGTTTCATTCTAGAAAATTGTTTTGCATTTTGCATTTAGCTCTATGATTCATTTTGAGTTTATTTTTGTATAAGGTGTGAGGTTTAGGCAGAGGTTCATTTTTGCACACGTATGTTCAATTGCAACAAAACAGTGTTTAAGAGACTAGCCTTTTTTCTTTTTATTCTTTTTTTAAATTGCATCTCTGTCAAAAATGTCAGCATTGTATATGTGGATCTGTTTCTGGATTCTCTATTTTGTTCTATACCACACTGTCTTGATTATGGTAGGTTTATCTTTATAGTAAGTCTTAAAATTAGGGAGTAGAATTCCTCCAACTTTATTGTTTTTCAAAATAGTTTTGACTATTCTAGTTCCTTTGCTTTTCTATATCAATTTTAGATCGGGTTGTCTATATCTATAGGAAATCCTAATGGGATTTTTATTAGAATTCCATTAAATCTATGGGTCAGTTTTTGGGAGAATTGAATCTTTACTCTGTTGAATCTGTAAATTTGCAAATGAACACAGTATGTCGTGCCATTAATTTAGATGTTCTTTGATTTCTTTCAACATTTTATGTTGACCGTATACAGATTCTGGACATTATTGTTAAATATATTCCTCAGTATTTCATCTTTTTGTAGCTGTTGTAAGTAGTATTAAAAATTTGGTTTTCATAAGAGACTCTTTAAGTACTGAGAACAAACTGAGGGTTGAT
This sequence comes from Panthera onca, assembly GCF_046562875.1. NCBI lineage: Eukaryota > Metazoa > Chordata > Mammalia > Carnivora > Felidae > Panthera > Panthera onca. Next base: position 33,240,446 of record NC_138355.1, on the reverse strand, counting down.
GGGTAGTGGGGGAGAGGGGAAAGTGGGTGATGGGCATTGAGGAGGGTACCTATTGGGATGAGCACTGGGTGTTGTATGGAAACCAATTTGACAATAAATTATATTTAATATAAAAAAATAAAATGTGGTTGGAGAAAAAAATAAAAATTTGGTTTTCATTTTTTCATTGCTGGTATAAAGACATTTGAGTTCATTTTTGTGTTGACCTTATATCTATGACCTTTTCAAAGTTACTTATTAGTTTAGGAGTTTTTGGTAGAGTTCTCATCTTTTCCTACATAGACAATACATGTTTGGCAAAAGGGGCAGTTTTATTTTTTCCTTCTAGTCTGTATGTCCTTTATTTCTTTTTCTTGCCTTATTCTTGCGAGGACTTGTAGTACTAGGTCGAATAGGAGTGATGACAGTGGACATCCTTCCCTTGTTCCTGATCTTGGAAAGCATTCAGTCTTTTAATTATGATAGTCACTGTGGAGTTTTTGTATATGGGAGGCAGCAGATTTAATTTTTGGTTTTGTTAGCTTTTTATTTTGAAAGTAATGCATATTCATAAACATTGCAAGTAATAACTGAAGCCACTATAAGGAAATACAAGCCTACGAAATTTTAAACCCTTAATTAACTGTTTACATTATTACAAATGTTTAGTGTTAAAGTGGTGAGAATTACCACTCATTACCAGTTGTTAGATCAGTAGCTCCATGAAAGTTTCTTGAAGAAATACTTGGTGTGGGCTTACTCTGGAAATATTTTCAGTAAATGGAGTAGTCATGGGGCGCCTGGGTGGCTCAGTCGGTTAAGCGTCCGACTTCAGCTCAGGGCACCATCTCGCGGTCCGTGAGTTCGAGCCCCGCATTGGGCTCTGTGCTGACAGCTCAGAGCCTGGAGCCTGCTTCCGATTCTGTGTCTCCCTCTCTCTCTGCCCCTCCCCCGTTCATGCTCTGTCTCTCTCTGTCTCAAAAATAAATAAAAAAAAAGTTAAAAAAAAATTAAAAAAAAAATGGAGTAGTCATGGGGGTGGGGGAAGATTAATTTATTGAAAAATGTATTTATGGTTAGAAATTTTGAAAACTCATGGCTCTTAAGTTGTTCAGTTTTTTCCTAGAGTAATGTTTCATTCTACCTTTGTTTTTGACTCTTAATATTGTTTAATAGAAAACCATCTCACATACCAAAAACTTTAGTAAGCAGGTTTTAAAATTCTGTTTTCATTTTGTTTATTGACAACTTATATGCTTGGGCATTTGAGTTCACATTAAGATTTTATGTTAAACTGCAAACTTTAACAGTAAGCGTTTTGATTTTCCTTGAACTTTGGAAAATAGTTTACCTTAGAGTGGTGCTATAATGGTTGGTAAAATTTGAAGTGAGAAAAACAACTTTAACATTTATTGAGTATCCAAAAGTAACTTGCTGTTGTAGTTTCTTTATTCTCTCTTTAGATTTTGGGATTTTAATGATGTAGAAAGCAATAATTCCTTTCAACATATTACTTTTGTAAAAACTTGTTAGAAAGTGGAATGCCTAAATTTTTTTTCCCATTGACTTCTCTATCTTATATGGGAGTTCTTTCATTCCAGAGAACTAAACAGTGTCTAATTATGGTTTGTGCAGGTGCTGTCTCTTGGGTCCAGACTACCTGGTTGGCAGGTGATTAACCAACCCAAATATTCTTGCCAACCAGTGACACCTGCAGCTCTGCAGGGAAAAGAGGGAGAGAGGAACTGAGATGCAGGTGACGGGGTGGGAGGGAAGGTTGAGTTTGGTAGGAGGACTGCGTGAGCTGGGCACTTTGAGGTATCTCCTTTTCTTGCCAGGGTGGGTGGGTGGGTGGGTGGGTGGGTGTGTGTGTGTGTGTGTGTGTGTGTGTGTGTGTGTGTGTGTGTGTGGTGTGTGTGTGTGTGTGTGTGTATGAAATGCAGTTTAAAGGTGTCAGTATATTTATATGAAAGTATGGATTTTGTGAAACTCAAATGTCTGAAAGTCAGGATTGCGTGCATTACATTGATGAATGTGCCATTTGGTTTACCTAATGGGCACGATGGGAAATGTTCACTATAGTGTAACCTTACATTTTCGTATATCCAATTATTCCCATCCTACATTTGGAGAGTCATATCTTTGAGAAATGGAGAGTGGGCATGTCCCTCTCTCTCTCTTTTTTTTCCATGTTTGATTATTTGTATCTTGACTCTAAGTTTTAAAAAGAATGTTACTTTTGTAAACCCTTTATCTTCTTAGCTCTGCTATTACCAAACTAGTAGCTGAACAGCCATCAGATTTGACTGTAATAAGTTGCTCATAAAAGTAGCTTCTTAAAATTTATATTTGACTCATTCCTACTTGGTTCTAAAGGGACTTATTTTGTGATCATTTTTTTGTAGGCGATATAATATGTTTGAATAATTTTTGTAGCTTTGTTTTCTAGGAACTATCAATCTCATGAAGAAGACAATTCTTTTGTGTAGGTCTGAGTTAAGAGAGTGATTTCAAATCATAATTTTGATGGTAATTAGATAAATGAGTATTTTAGACTTGACTTTTAAGGAAACTTGGTAATACTTATTCAAAAGTAAGATAAAATAAATTTTATATAAAATAATTTATATAAAATAAATTATTTTTATATTTTATATTTATATAAATACATATTTATATTTTTATAAAATTTATATATTTATATTTTATATTTGTATGAAATAACTTGTTATTTATATAAAATAAATTAACACTGTGAAATGGATACAGAGGATCTAATTACTGTATGATCTGTTGATTATTATGGTCCTGAGCTAGGCCAAGCCCTAACCTCAGGTCTTTGTTTTAAAGATAGGCAAGAGGGCTCGTTTTAAAAGGTTTTTTTTTAATGTTTATTTATTTTTGAGACAGGGAGAGACAGAGCATGAATGGGGGAGGGGCAGAGAGAGAGGGAGACACAGAATCGGAAGCAGGCTCCAGGCTCTGAGCCATCAGCCCAGAGCCCGACGCGGGGCTCGAACTCACAGACTGTGAGATCGTGACCTGAGCTGAAGTAGGACGCTTAACCGACTGAGCCACCCAGGCGCCCCAAGAGGGCTCGTTTTAAGGTTGCTTTTTCTTTGGTTTATTACCCAACTGGTAAAAAAGCAGTTAGTGGCTAGTACTAGAGCCTGTATTCAAACCCCTTTCTTAGCGCCTTCTCTTCTGCCAAAGCACTTCTTCGGCTGCTATTTTTTGGTTGACTTACATTTCTCTGTAAAAGACAAAATGGATTTACCTAATAGGCATCAGGAATATTACTTGCATACTTGGAATTTTAATCTTTAGGAGGGCTGATTTGGTTATGTACTGGAAGGACTACTTTGTTTGGAATCATGGCTCTGAGATCCAGTCCTGCCTGTAACTGATTAATATGTTTAGTATTAGTAATGCTCTTGGGCTTGGTTATCTTGTCCTGCCAGGCAGGGTTGTTGTGATGATTAAATGAAGTAAAGGATTTAATATCTTAGCACAGTAGGAGACAGTTACCTTCACTGTAAGCCCTTATTTGTTTTCCTAAATTCAGAATTTGCTGTTGGCATTAACAGGGGCAGATAGACTACAGATATTACAGCGGTATTTCCCAAATGTGTTCCAAATTTAGTGGATGTTGCACTAAGTAAATAAAATAACAACAAATAACATGATAAAAATAAAAAGTGGAGTGGATAGATGACCTGGGGAAATACTGTTTTATTTTCCTTTTGGAGATTTACTAGGCATAATAATATATTAAAGGCCTTTAGAAATTCTGCTGTAAAAAACATTTCTTTTTTAAATTTATTTAAAAAAAAATTTTTTTTTTAACGTTTATTTATTTTTGAGACAGAGAGAGACAGAGCATGAACGGGGGAGGGTCAGAGAGAGGGAGACACAGAATGTGAAACAGGCTCCAGGCTCTGAGCTGTCAGCACAGAGCCCGACGTGGGGCTCGAACTCACGGACCTCGAGATCATGACCCGAGCCGAAGTCGGCCGCTCAACCTACTGAGCCACCCAGGCGCCCCAAAAACATTTCTTTCTTTCTTTCTTTTTTTTTTTTTTAATTTTTTTAACGTTTATTTATTTTTGAGACCGAGAGAGACAGAGCATGAACGGGGGAGGGTCAGAGAGAGGGAGACACAGAATCTGAAACAGGCTCCAGGCTCTGAGCTGTCAGCACAGAGCCCGACGCGGGGCTCGAACTCACGGACCGTGAGATCATGACCTGAGCCGAAGCCGCCCGCTCAACCGACTGAGCCACCCAGGCGCCCCAAAACATTTCTTTTTTAAATAAAGGTAAACTGAAATTGTCATTAAGCTCTTCCTTTAAGAGCACTGATTTTAAAGAATATTGATATTCCGTACAGCACGGTTTGTGAAGCGCTGCTTTAGGGTCATAATTTTGAAGATGACTTGGGGATAGAATTCTCTGTAGCAAGAGGCTTTTCAAGATATATGTCTAGCATCTTACCCATGATAGGTAACGCTTGCAGTGGAAATTTATGAACTTTAAACAGAAGGAATCACCACTTTAAATTCCATCTTCTGTGGAATTTATTGGCTGAATTTTATGACAAAATACTGAAATTCACCCAGAAAAAAGTTACTAAATGCTAGTTAGCAACCTGTATCAGAGAGAATTTACAGTATTTTTTAGAGTTGATACTACTTGTTGAGATAATTGCTAATACAGCATTAAAAGTTATAAAAGTATGGGTCTGAAGGCTCAGTTTGTTCATTTTCCTTTAAAAAAAATTTTTTTTTTTAACATTTATTTATTTTTGAGAGACAGAGAGAGATAGAGCACAAGCAGGGGAGGAGCAGAGAGAGAGGGAGACACAGAATCCAAAGCAGGCTCCAGGCTCTGAGCTGCCAACACATAGCCTGATTCGGGGCTCAAACTCACAGACCGTGAGATCATGACCTGAGCCAAAGTCGGCCGCTCAACCAGCTGAGCCACCCAGGCACCCCTTGTTGTCCTTTTTTTTTTAAAAGTTGGTTTATTTATTTGGAGACTATGAGCCGGGGAGGGCCAGAGAGAGAGGGAAAGAGAGAATCTGTCAGTGCAGAGCTGGTTGCGGGGCTAGATCTCACAAAGTGTGAGATCATGACCTGAGCTGAAATCAAGAGTCAGATACTTAACTGACTGAGCCACCCAGGTGGTAACTGAGCCACCCTGGCTGACTTTAAATAGTATATATATATTTTTTGTTTTGGACCTCAGGAGTAGTGTTGAGTTGATCATCATGTTCAGTTCGTGGTATCGTGACCAGTCATCAAAGACTTTTTTCTTTCTCTCATCCATAGGCAACTGTTTTAATGTGTTTGATGTTTTCTTCTTGTCTTTGCAAGGTGCATATTGTAGCATCAAGTACGTGAATTTTACATTTGCCTAGATGGTATTATGTATCAAATGTCAGTTTTTCCCACTAAAATGCTATTTGATGATTTAAACACCCAGCCTTCTTTTTTTAAGTTTTGTGAGGAAATCTTTTTTTAAATTTATCTATCTATCTATCTATTTATTTATTAATGTTAATTCATTTTTGAGAGACACAGAGAGACAGAGCACAAGCTCTGGTGGGGCAGAGAGAGAGGGAGACACAGAATCCGAAGCAGGCTCCAGGCTCTGAGCTGTCAGCACAGAGCCCTACACGGGGCTCGAACTCAACGAGCTGTGAGATCATGACCTGAGCCAAAGTCAGACACCTGACTGACTGAGCCACTCAGGTGCCCCAGTGAGGAAATCTTTCTAAATGGTGTTAGACTTTTTGGCTTTTATAATTAGAAAAATATGAAAGAATCCTCCCTCTTTCTCTTTGCCCAGGGAATATTGATAGGATTATTTGTCCCTGAAAACCCTGATAGGATTATAATGTTTTATAAGTTACTTTTGTTTTTTTCTTCATCATTATATGGTCAGTGATTACTTCTCACAGATATCGGTGTGTCTGGCCATTGTGGCTGCTTTTTTTTAAAGTGAAATTATTTATTGAGCTAATTGTAGATTCACATACAGTTATAACAAGTAATACAGAGCCGTCTCTTGTACGCTTTGTGTGGGTACTGCTGAATTTTTTGCTTTTACCTTATATGGAGGCTCAGAAGGGGGATGGGCTAGCTTGTTAGAATTATGTCAAGTAAGAGTGAAGCCAGGGCATTCTCTTATGAATGTAATGCATGAACTTTAGTGTGTGGATTTTTTGTTAGCTGCCTTTTTCTTAATTTTGTAGCGTGTTTCAGATGGTGAAGTTATTATATAGCTGAGTGATATAAGTGATATATAGAAGATATATATAGCTAAGTGATAAAATATGGTATTTCTTTTCTTTTAAACAAATTGAATTATTTATACAAATACTGTTGAAAGTAGTTATACAAATTTGAAATCTTAAATTTTGGTAATGATGAGATATTTCTGTGTATGTTTTGTTTTAGGTTGTTTCTCGAAGAAACCCAGAAGATGTCCAGGAGGTAACATGTTTATACATATGAAATTTTATTTTATGTATTTGATACAAATTTAATTAAATGCTTTGTTGAGGAAACTGAATATTGGTATGTCTATATTTATGTTTGTCTGGATCTGTTAAGTACATGTTAAGTTACACGAGGAAGAATTTAAGGAATTATAGAGCTGTTTAATGTGATAATATTTTTTTTGTTTTTAATATTTATTTATTTCTGAGACAGAGACAGGCAGAGCATGAGTGGGGGAGGGGCAGAGAGAGAGGGAGACACAGAATCTGAAGCAGGCTCCAGGCTCCGAGCTGTCACCACAGAGCCTGACGTGGGGCTCGAACCCGAGATCATGACCTGAGCCAAAGTTGGATGCTCAACCGACTGAGCCACCCAGGCACCCCTGTGATAATATTTTTGATAACTAACATAAGGTTTCAATATAAGTTAAGAGCTCTTATTTATTTCAAAGTCATGATAACTAATAAAAAATGAAAAGTATTTGAGTAACTAATATTAATTTTAAAGATCATCATAATAAATTATGGGTTCCTGTCTACTTTGACTTTTTTTAAATGTTCATTTATTTTTGAGAGACAGCATGAGCTGGGGAGGGGCAGAGAGAAGGGGGGACAGAGGATCCAAAGGGGCTCTGTGCTGACAGCTGCAAACCCGATGCAGGGTTGGAACTCCCGGAACAGTGGGATTATGACCTGAGCCGAATTTGGACACTCAACCGACTGAGCCACCCAGGCACCCTTACTTTCACTTTTATATTGAGTTGGCGTGTTGACAGCTTGGAAAACTGCTTTGGGTGTAACTGTTTCTTTTTCAAATTTGTTGTTCTTTTGCTGACTCTTCTCTAAAATGACGCCAGCTTGTTGTGTTTTTGCTTAACGCTATATAATTCTCTATTTGTAATTACTTTGCGCTTGTTATAGACCCTTAGGAATCCTAGCTTAGGAGCTTGTTTCTTTTAACATTTTTTTTGATTTACTTTCATTATTTTATTTACCTGCTCATTTACACTATGATTAGAAGCACGTATGTTGGGGAAATTTTTTTTTTCTTACTGAAGTGTTTAAAAAAGACATTATAAATTGGCATTCTTGATTCTACAGCAGGTTTTTTTTTTTTTTTTCCATTTGAATTTTAATGTGTTTAGGTGGAGTATGTATTTTCTAACAAGTCCCACTGCTCCTTACTTAAGCCTGGCTTGATTCATACATTTAAGTTGATTGTTTGGTACTGGTTGATTTGAGTGTGTGACCATCAGGCTTAGACCATATTTGAACTTTTATACATTATCATTTCTTGCTATATTTGATCCAGTACTTGTTTTTGTCCTGTGGTTAAAAAGAGTTTAAAAGATTTCGTACTATTTTCCTTAGGGATTTTAAGATATCTCACTTTTCCCCCTCAGTAGCCAGGAAGGGAATATTGTAATATTGTTATCTTGGAAGAAAAGGATATGTCAATTTCTATGTCTATATCCTCCCAAAAAGGAAGTGAAAGTAATTTGCACCATTCTTTAAAGTACTCTCTCTACTTAAGTGTCAATTGGTTAGTGTGAACTTTCTTTAAACTTCTTCTAATTATGTTGAATTAATAGTATAGGCTGTTCTGCTTTTGAAATTTTACAACTCTGTTAAAATTAAAAATGGGTTGTATTTCCTTTGAATACATTGTCTGATTGCTATGCTGTAGTTTGTAGCTTGATGTTCCCATTTTCCAGGGAGAATCCTGAACCAACCCATCCATGAACATACTCTCTGCCATTTCCTTAATCCTTTTTTGGGGAAAACTCTTTTATAATAACAACTGTTGGTGAACCATTCATCAGAATACTCTTGTAAGTGTCCTTTAGTTAGATGATTGCATGGTCCTTTGTTAGAAATGATATAAAAATTTTTTAAAATGTCTTCTGTCTGGTTGGCTTCTTAAAATATAAAATGACTTAGAAATTATAACAACACTTTAGCTTCTCATGTATTTCATTTAAACATTGGAATTCTCATTTAGGAGAGAAATTCACTACCCAGAATTTGTTTCCATTTTCTTGCCTTTCACTTTCTCTCTCCTGTTAACAGATTCATTTAGTTAACTGTTTTAGAATTTAATCAGGCTTCCCAAGAGCTATCGAGGATTAGAAGATGTACTGTTAGTCCAACCAAATATAGGGCCAGTAATATGCTATCCTTCTAAAACCAGCGACGTTTTGCTGGTTTCCTCTTCTGGTTTTCTTTGATAGATGTATTCTCACATGCTTGGCACATGCTACCGGGTAGCAGTGTCTTCTAACTAAGAATGCTGAAATACCCACATGGAATAATCTTAAAATTATCCAGGATAGATTAAAAAAAATTGTTTTTTAATCCCTTAAAAATTCCCTCTAAAAGAGCACCTGGGTGGCTCAGTCGATTGAACCACTGACTCTTGATTTCGGCTCAGGTCATGATCTCATGGTTTGGGAGTTCGAGCTGGAGTTGGGCTCCATGCTGATAGTGTGGCGCCTGCTTGGAGCCTGATTTTTCTGCCCCTTCCCTACTCACGCTCTGTCACCCAAAATAAATAAACTTAAAAAAAATTCCCTCTAATTTTTATTTTATATATTTTGAAAATGTTTATTTATTTTGAGAGAAAGACAAGTGGGGGAGGGACAGAGAGAGGGAGAGAGAATCCCAAGCAGGCTCCGTGCTAAGCATGGAGTCCCACTCTCGGCTCAGTCTCACAACTGTGAGATCATGATCTGAGCTGAAATCAAGAGTTGGACACTTAACAACGGAGCCACCCAGGCGCCCTCTAAGTTTTTATTTTTTAATAGCAGCATGGGAAAATCTGAGGGGACAGCAGCAGTTAATGGGGCCTCTCGTTCAGTAGATTCTCAAAAGCATGAACACCTGCAGAAAAGAAAGAACTAGAGATATATTGTGCTCTCCCTCCCCTACCTTTAAAAAAAAAAAGTAACCTATAACTCTGTTTCTCTATAGGTAGTAGATTTCACTGGTGAAATTTGGGAAAGGAGAGCTGAAATAGAACTTTACATTTAGAAATGTGTCAAGGGAAAGAAGAGTCTTGAAAAGGGGAGAAAGAAAATCCATAAGGAAATATAGTAGTGACGTTGGTTGCAAGAAAAGATGATTCAGCAATTTTAAATACTCTATCAGAGGACAGACTTAATTGAATGAGTGGCTTTGTTTATGAGATCTACAGGTTTTTGCTCTCATTAAGTGAAATTATCTGAAAAGATAACATTTATTTTCTGTAAAAATTATTTTAAGGGAATGTTTTAATGAAAGTTAAGCTTTTACTAAAGCGGTAGTCTATATATGATTGTCACTGAAGTAATATTTAATTGAGGAATTTTATGCAAAGTAACTTTCACGAATAAGAAATTTCTGCAGGGTTGGTTCAATAGAGCAATAGCTATTATGCAACTTTTTTTGTAATAGGAAAGAATTATTAGGGAAAGTAATTTTTTGCATGCATCTTTTGGGACTTTGTGTAGTCCAGTTACAAACATCAGTACTTGCTAATGTAATGGAAGTATGCTTTTGTTCACTTCTCCATTTGGAAGATTTCTAGAAATGTCCAAGGTTACAAGGAGTATGAAGAAAAAAAGGCAGTAGATGGTGACACTTTGTGATGCTTTGGTTTCCTTCATTTCTTGAGGGTTTATATTTGCTCTTAGGTATTTTGGTTCTGTAGCTTCAGTGTTGAGAATAAGGAGTATGTGAGTGAATAAATTAGGCATGATGAAGAGTCTCACCTTTGGGGCTCTAATTCTTACTCTGATAGACAATCTGCCAGTTTATAGACCATGTTATTATCATTATTGTGATTAAGTTGTTAACTTTTGCCCCTTAAGTTACTCTGCCTTTATTTAAAAATGGCCCTAACTAGAATAGAAATTTTATCTGCAGATTTAATTTAATTTAATTTAATTGTTTCTAAGAGCTACAGTCTTTCAAATAGCTCTTATATCTCGTTTATAAAGGCTTTGGGGATGGCATTTACCATATGCAAAGCCCATCACCCATTTCTTCCTTAAGCCGTTGGCAACATGGTGCCATTGTAATTTGATATGTTTTAAAAATATAAAAATAACATTGTTGTTTTTCCTATGATAGAATTATTTTCCCGTATCAAAACTAGAGACTACAGAGAAGCAAAAAGTATGAAAATTGAAGTCACTTGTAAGCTCACTGTCCAGAGACTGTTTCCTTTTTGAGTGTTGTTTTGGCTGTCTTAGTTGTTAGCTCCTCTTGCTCTGTCTTTTACTGGGACTCTTGGTTCTTTGCTGTCAGCTTTTGTCCCATTCACTTTTGTTTTAAAATAAAATCTCTTCTTCCATCCGGGTGGACTGTGTCATGGCACAACTAAGCTTCTTTTTTTTTTTTTTTTTAACTTTTTAAAAAAATATTTATTTTTGAGAGAGACAGAGACAGAATGCAAGTGGGTTTGGGGACAGAGAGAGAGACACAGAATCTGAAGCAGGCTCCAGGCTCCGAGCTGTCAGCACAGAGCCCAACGCAGGGCTCGAACTTACAAGCTGTGAGATCATGACCTGAGCCAAAGTCGGATGCTTAACTGACTGAGCCACCCAGGTGCCCCACAGCTAAGCTCCTTAAACACTTACTTTGCACTTGGTTTCCTCTTCCTTACTTCTGGCTGGCCTCTCAGTGTTAGGGTTTGCCATTGTTTTGTTGTTAGATTGCTCACGTTACCGATGCTGAGAAACCTTTCCTGAGTGATTGCCACCTCTCTGCTGATGATTCCCAAATTAATACATCTTGCTTAGTTCTCACTCTTGAACTCCAAATCTGTGTCAAATATGCCTAAAATTGAACTTTGTTCTTATCTTAAAAGTTTCTTCTCCCTTTTTCTTCACTTTAGAGAGTAGGACCATGATTTATTCAGTTGCAAAAGCCCAAATTCTCGTAATTATATTTGACCTCTCACTCTCCTTTACAAACTTCATCCCCAGTCCCTTCTCTCTCTATTTTTGTTGGTCTAATTGCTACTTCCCTTCAGTATGCTTACCTAAGATAAGACCTTCTGTAGGTGCTCCTTCCATAACTCCCTTGGGCTTCCTTGTCTGCATCTATCACACTGTCTTGTGACATCATCACTGTGTTGGCTTATCCTGCCCAACTAGGCTGGGAAGTCTTTGAAGGCAGGTGCTGCGTTCTCATTTCTTCATCCTTTGTGCTTACAGAGAGCCTAGCACAGAATAGGGTCTTGAAAATAATTGTTTTGGTGACTATTTTCGTTGTTGAATAAATAAATAAAAGGAAGCATCCAGAGGAGACAGTTTAGATTAATTCATATTATAGTCTGACTAGTCTCCTAGGATTAATAACTATATTAAAAACAAGAAACTCATCATGGTAGAATTTTAGGCAGTATGATAAAGTTTAGTGAAGAATTTCTTATATGCAGAGAGTCATTTTTTGACAAGAGTCTCTTAAATCACACTTGATTACCTGCATGGCCTAAGATTTGCTTATTAGCGTTACACTCTATTGAGTTCGTTAGAAGTGAGGCAATTAGGTTTTTAAGAAGCAAAGACCCTAGTATACCAGTAATTAAATTTAAAACTCAGTTTTACCCTATTTTGTGGAGACTGAGGGGCTGAATCAGTGATATCAAAGTTGTGTCAAATCTGTTTTCTTTTTACTAATTTAATCTGAATAAGGTTAAATAGTAATTCAAGTTAATGGAAGTAAACTTCATGTGTTTTATAATCTGGATGACTTATTTTCTGTTTTGAAATATACTTGGTTTAATGGTATTGTTTTCAGGATTCATCTTGCCTTAAGAAATCTTTACTATTACTTTTAACTGGGATTTGTGAAATAAGATTTATGAAATGTAAACGTTCATGTTAATTACTTGCTACACAACCATTTCTTTTTCCATGTTAATTAGTTTATCCTTTTAGGCAAATGGTGTGTGGGTACTTGATGTTTAAAAATTGTCTAAATTAACTATTTTGTGTTTATAAACATGCTGTTTTTGAGACAGAATATGTATTTTGACATCTGGCTTGTTTCAGGCCAATAGTAATTGATTTTTGAAGAGGTTAAGTGACATTTTAGATAGTATAGACCTTCTTTGTACCAGGTTGAATATTTTTGCAGTATGAAGAAAACAGTATTTGCTTAAAATGAAATTTAAAAACCAAAGCAGAAAAGTTAGAGAAAGAATTGCTGTTTTGCATGGTGTGTGTGTGTGTGTGTGTATAATTTTATTGTAGAGATAGAGAGTGTGTGTGCGAGTGGGGGAGAGGGGCAGAGGGAGAGAGAGAGAATCTTAAGTAGGCTCCATGCTTAGTGCAGAGCCCCACACAGGGCTCAATCCCACCACCCTGGGGTCATGACCTGAGCTGAAATCAAGAATCGGACACACCCGACTAAGCCGCCCAAGTGCCCCAGCTACTTTATATTTTTAATGAACTATTATTATTTAATTTCAGACAGTTAACCATGTTGGTTCAAACATATATTTGTTTGCCTTTGCATGACAGTTTGAGCTCTTTAATGGAAAAAGATTATTTGTTCAGATATCTGAACCTATGTAGTTTCACTGTGAGGTACACATTTAATTTTCCTTTCTCTTTAGATAATCGTATGGAAGAGATACAGTGACTTTAAGAAACTACACAAAGAACTATGGCAAATTCACAAAAACTTATTCCGACATTCAGAATTGTTTCCTCCATTTGCTAAAGGGATAGTGTTTGGTAAGTGACGATTTTGAAATTGTGACTTTAAAAAGTGATGATTGGCTAATCATGTGTATGTGCTGAACCCTGAAATGCTGTACTGTGAAGTCAAAAGCCCTTTATAAAGATCATTCACATCATGCAGCATGCACTTGAAGTTATTTTTTCACGTTCGTGGTATAGGTTGATTACTCAGAATGCATTTATTCTTCCCTTTTGTGAAACTACACCATACCAACAACTCCAACTCCGGCCCGTCAAGCAAATAAAAAATAAAAACATGTGGGAACACAACAAGAGATGATATTGAATTACAGTTCTGAAATTTGGGGATTTTGAAAAGTTTTTACTTTGTATATTTTTTCTGATACCTTCCTTATAATGTGAATGGTTGCGGTTTGAGGCACCCAACCAGGCCAGATGCGGACATTTTGGGATGGGCTCTGGGTATACTGATTGAGTAACACCTGTTAGGTTCGTGGCTTTGCAAGATGTTAACACAAAACTGAGGCACAGAGAGTCTCAGTCCTCTGTTCCTGCTTGCCCTGCTGCCGGTGGTGTGTGTGTGATAGATACTTCAATGGCGCTCATGCTCTAGCAGATTCTGTTGCCAGTTCCTGCCTGCGGCTCCCTGCCTTCTGCTCTTGACATGCTGACACCACAGCAGAGAGTTTCCTGCTTATCAGTCCCAGCCTGCAGGTTCTTGTCCATCAACTTTGGCCTTCCTGCCATAGGACAGCTCTAGCTGGGGTAACCCAGCTAATTTTCTCATTCAGTGTGCCGCAGCCACACTATCTCCAGTGAGATGTGAACTCCAACTTGAGAAGGAGATGCCCCTTCCAACTCTTGCCTCTGGCTCTCTCCCTGAACTCTAGGGTATTCCTTAGAGTTCTCTGTTCGTCCCTTTTAGTAGTTAATCCTGTGCAAATAGTTAATAATTCTTTGTAAGACTTTCTCTGTTCAAATTGCTGTGTGGACTCCATTTTCGGGGTGGACCCTGGCTGCTGCAGAGGCCATTATTTGGGTAGTAGATATATACTCATTGCAAATCGCTTTTGTGTTCTTTCAGCAGATGGAGTCAGGAAACATGCATTTATGCACATTGCATACATTGTACATACTTGACTCATATGCACGTCTGCATACATATGTGTATGAGCGATGTATACATTTATATACACTACATGTACATATTTTACAATTGTTTGTAATAGCTTTTCCCAACACATTTTTGTATGTTCGCTTCTATTCCTGCCCCCTCCATCCCCTAAGATTTTGGATTTCTGGTCTTGGTTAGAAATGTCTCCCAATTCCTCCATTTGCTCGTGAGATGATTTTTAGAGCTTAAAAAAATTAAAAAAATTTTTTTTAATGTTTATTTATTTTTGAGAGAGGGAGACACAGAATCTGAAGCAGGCTCCAGGCTCTGAGCTGTCGGCACAGAGCCTAATACAGGGCTCAAACCCGCGAACCGCAAGATCGTGACGTGAGCTGAAGTTGGACGCTTAACCAACTGAGCCACCCAGCCGCCCCTAAAAAAATTCTTTTTAATATCCATGTGGAATTTATATTTGAATGGGATGTCAGATAATACTTCATTTTTATGTTTCTTTCAGATGGATAGACATCTAAGGTATTTATTAAATAATAGGTATTTTTCCCAATGAAATGGATGCCATCTTCATTACACATTGACTTTTCACATGCATTGCCACTAATTAAAAGTTTTTTCTCTTGTGGCATTTGCTTATTTTTATAGTAATACCTATTTCTGTACCACGTTGATTTTTGTGCAGTGGCTTTGTAGAGTATATTCTGATACCAGCTGTATTTCTCATTGACATTGGGGAAATTGCTGCCTTTCAAGATAGGCCTGGAATTCCTAGGGTTTTTATATCGGTAATTCTAAGAAGCCATGCCAGTTATCTGTTTATTTCCTCTTAGCTTCAAGTTCCTTCTTTCATTTTCTGTTCTACATGAATGGATTGGACTCTTTCAGAATTTTTCCTTTATAGAGTATGCTGTTCACAGTCGAGGATGCTGGAAGGGGCACTGAAGGAGGGTAAAGGGGCTTCTCTTCCATCTTCCAGTGTGCTATGAATTTTGTTTTTCTTTTTGCTCCCCCTGCACTGTTGCCAGAGGCATTTTGCCTCAGCTGTACACCTAAAGCACAGTCTGCTGATAAGCTTGCATCCCCAGCCAGTTTGGTGGCCACTTAGTTGAGTACACCAAGGCACCCCAGGTCTATTGGAGAGTGGGCATCTGACTCTCTGACTTCCCGAAGGTTGTTTCCTGCAGGCACTGTGAACCCCAGACCTTGTTGCTTTGCAGGTGAGCAGGCTCCTGATTCCCCCCTCTCCTGCATGCCTATCTGCCGGCCTTGGCCTGCCTTTACCCCAGAAACTTGTTTCCCATGACCTTTCCAACACAGACATTGTGTACTCCAGGCCTTGTGTTACTTTGCTTGTAAGTGGGCTCCCGGCATTGTGACTCTTGTGTTGCTCGTCTCCTAGTCTTGTCCCATGTGAACTCTGGAGGTGTCTTTCTTGCTTTCCTGGCACTGTGGCCCACCTCTGGCCCAAGAAATCCAGCTAACTTTAACTTCTCTCCCATTCGGTGACTACAACCACATCTTCTCCAGGAGGATCCCAATCCCAACTTTGGGGAGGGGTTCCCCTTCCAGGTTGTTCCTTCCTTGGATACTTTCCTTTTCCCTGGGGTAGTCTTCAGAGTTTTAATAAGTTAAACTGTTGTCTAATAGTCTTTATATTAAGCTTTCCTTGTTCAAATTACTATGTGGATTTGGTCTCTACACTGACCCTACTGATGCTCTCTTTGATTTAGGAAGAAGTCTGAATGATTTGAAATTATCCAGTTTCCATCGGCTTGTAGTTTACATGGAATAGTGATTTTTTCAGGTTGATTGCAGGACCACAGTATTCACTGAGCTTTATTTACACTTGCTTCTGCAGGATATTTTGCATGTTTCACAACTCCTTGAGATCTGGGGACAAGATACAGAGACACATAATGGTATAGTAACATCAGTGGCATTTATGCCATTATTCCAGAATGGAGTGGCCATCAACAGCTTTTTTGCTACAATTCTTTAATGTTAACAAATCTTAATATTAACAATTCATGATAGGGGTGCCTGGGTGGCTCAGTCGGTTAAGCGTCTGACTTCGGGTCAGGTCATGAGCTCACGGTTTGTGAGTTTGAGCCCTGTGTTGGGCTCTGTGCTGACAGCTCGGAGCCTGGAGCCTGCTTCGGATTCTGTCTCCCTCTCTCTCTGCTCCTCCCCACTCAGATTCTCTCTTGCTTGCTCTCTGTCAAAAATTAATAAACATTAAAAAAAATTTCATGATCCATAATGATATCTTGAAATATAACTAATGTAAAGAGGTATCTGAGGTTCATAATCACAAAGGAAAGCATTTGTATTTTCTTAGGTGAAAAGCAATTGAGGGATGTGGTCAGTAGCAATAGGACCATTAGTTTTGATGACTAACTAACATCGTTTTGTTCCCCTAGGAAGCATTGGGGGATCCATAAACTCTTGTTAATCTTTGCTTGCTTTTGGGTCTTTGAGCCCCAACATTCCACGGTGTTCACATTTTTGGTGCCTTCTGTTCATCGTTATTACCCAGTATCTATGGTTTCTTACTTGTTTTCCTGACAGTTTTCGGATTAAAAGTATAGTTGTGTTTTGCCATTGAGCTGCTACCTCTTTGGACCATGATTTTGCTACTATTAAGAGTCTTCTTTTATTAATATCAACCCAACCATAATTATGTGGAAATTTTAAAAGCACACTTAATTCAAGAAACATTTTAAAAATAGGCACTGTGGGTATGATGACTCAGCTTCTGTCTTCAAACTTAGTCTTCTGTAGCTAAGTGAGCATTATGATCTAGAAGTTCTGAAAGAGAGGTTCTTTAGTATGTGGCATCCTTACCATCAAGTTTTGAAGTTTCGTGGTAGTCTACTTTTTTTAAAGATTTTCTAAAATTGAAGTACAATTGACATATAATATGACATGAATTTCAGGTGTACAACATAGTGATTAAACATTTACATACATTATGAACTCCATGCAATGATAGTACCATCTGTCATCATGCAAAATTATTATGATATTATTGACTGTATTCCCTATGTTATACTTTACATCCCTGTGACTTATTTATTTTATAACTGGAAGTTTATACCTCTTAATCCCCTTCACCAAATATATTTTGCCTCTCTCTAAACTCCTTCCCCTCTGGCAACCACAGTTTTGTTCTCTGTATTTATGAATCTGTTTCTGTTTTGTTTGCTCATCTGTTTTTTAGATTCCATATGTAAGTGAAATTGTACTGTAAATGTCTTTCTCTGACTTATTTCACTTAGCATACTACCCTCTAGGTTCATCTGTATTGTCATAACTGGCAAGATTTCGTTCTTTTTTATGGCTGAGTAATATACCATTGTGTGTGTGTGTGTTTATGTATACCACATCTTTTTTTTTTTTTATAGTTTATTTATTTATTTTGAGAAACAGAGCACAGGAGGGCAGAGAGAGAGAGAGAGAAAGAGAGAGAGAGAATCCCCACTGCCAGTGCAGAGCCAGAAGTGAGGCTTGAGCTTACGAACCACAAGATCATGACCTGAGCTGAAATCAAGAGTTGGACACGTAACTGATGGAGCCACCAGGCGCCCCAGTACTTTATAATTTCCTTTGTTGATAGACACTTAGATTGCTTCCAGATCTTGGCTGTTATAAGTAATATTGAAATAAACATGGGGTGCATATTTCGTTTTGAATTAGTGGTTTCATTTTCTTCCGATAAATACCTAGAATTGGAATTGCTGGATCTTATGGTAGTTCTATTTTTAATGTTTTAAAGAACCTCCACACTGTTTTCCACAGTGGCCGCACCAGTTTACATTTTCACCAGAAGTTGTAAGAGGATTCCCTTTTCTCCACATCTTTGCCAATACCTGTTGTTTCTTGTCTTTTTCATCACAGCCCTGACAGGTGTGAAGTAGATATCTCATTGTGGTTTTGATGTGCATTCCCCTGATGATGACTGATAAGCATCTTTTCATGTATCTGTTGGCTATCTGTGTGTCTTCCTTGGAAATATGTCTACTTAGACCCTCTACCCATTTTTTTAACTGTATCATTTATTTTTTTTGGTGTTGAATTGTATGAATTCTTTATCTATTTGGGATATTAACCCAAGTGACACCCTACTTTAATTATGACGATGCAAATAATTAAAAAAATTCCCCAATCTGAGGAGTTTTAAGAATCATGCTTCTGAACTCACACCAAAAGGTGTTCTTGGTATATTCTAAAAAATAAGAAACCTCCCTCATACTTAGCTGTCTTTTCCTTCCTCTTTCTCTCTGTTTCCCAGACACAACTGTGTGATTAGAGGCTGCTTTATTCTCACTTATGTCGGGACCAAGCCTGACACATAATTGCCTAAAAAATAAGTTGAACAAAAAGAATGAGTTAGGATTTAAGAGACGAAGTAGTTATATGCAGTGAGATCATTGAAAGTCAATCTCAAGGCAAAAATTAAAAAGTTAGGTTATACTTAGTATGGGGATATAAATGCACAACAGGAAGAGTATAAATTTGCACAGTTTTTGGAAGTCAGTTTAAAATACATCTTTTTCGGGGCGCCTGGGTGGCTCATAAGCGTCCGACTTCGGCTCAGGTCATGATCTCACGGCTCGTGAGTTCGAGCCCCGCGTCGGGCTCTGTGCTGACAGCTCAGAGCCTGGAGCCTGTTTCAGATTCTGTGTCTCCCTCTCTCTCTCTCTGACCCTCCCCCATTCATGCTCTGTCTCTCTCTGTCTCAAAAGTAAACATTAAAAAAAAATTTTTTTACAAAAAAAAAAATACATCTTTTTCTAACAAGGCTGTTTTTAGTAAATTTTACTACATATCTGTTCTCACCTCTGCATAAGAGATATTTATTAATGAAAAAAGATATTTATCAATGATTGTTAGATGTTTTAGTCTCAGAAGTCTCCTTAGCAATCTTAAAAATTATTGAACATCTCAAAATACTGTTTATGTAGTTGGACCTGTTAATATTTACTAGAAATTTAAAAATATTATTGTATAAAATGAAAAATAGAGTATATTACATGTTAATATTTTTTTAATTTAAATTAAAAAAAAATTTTTAACCTCTATACCCAACGTGGGGCTCAGACTCATGACCCTGAAATCAGGAGTTGCTGCTCTACCAAGTGAGCCAGCCAGGCCTCCTCTGCATATTAATATTTTTATGAAAAATAGCTTTTCCAAAGGAAAAAAATTGTAAGAATGGCATTAACTTACATTTGTGAGTTAGTGCTTGGATCAAGAAAAGACAGCTAGATTTTCATATTTGCTTCTGGATCCACTTGGTGGTGACACATTGCTTTAATTGAAGTATATGGAGAAAATTCAGGGTCATGCAGATGATGTAGTTGAAAAAGGGAGGAGTATTTTAATAGCTTTTCAGATAATTGAAGATACACCCAAACTTAGTAAGTGGTAATTTCTTAAAAGTTTAGTTGCATTATGGAATCTGAAATCCTATCAACAAACCTTTGGTACTTTGTTATATTAGAATTCATTATTTTGGACTTTGTTGTATTAAAATTCATTAATCTGTCTTAAATTTGAATGCATCTTTTACCTGTGCATGAGCTTGTAATATCATGCGTTGGTCACATGAAAAATATCGGTTCCCTTAGTTATGCAGATGTTGCATATGTTGACCCATTTAATTGTATAATATCCCCAAATGGTTAATAGTACCACAGATCTTTAAAGGAAATATTTTAAGTATTAGAAAGCTGTCAAGCTTGCAGCGACTTAATGCCTTGAATTCCACCACTGACAACAATGCTATTGGTAGTTTTCCTTGAGGATTGGGCCCACTTTATTTATGTGGGTTTTTTTCTAATTTTTATTTTTTCTTAATGTTTATTTATTTTTGAGAGAGACAGAGACAGAATGCAAGTGGGTTAGGGGCAGAGAGAGAGGGAGACGTAGAATCCGAAGCAGGCTCCAGGGACTGAGCTGTCAGCCCAGAGCCCGAGGCAGGGCTCGAACTCACGGACCGCGAGATCGTGACCTGAGCCACCCAGGCACCCTGTTTATGTGGGTTTTGTCTTGTTTTGTTTTGTTTTGAGGAAGTTTCTGCCAGATATCCAAATCTCAATGGTTGTAGTTTTTTTTTTTTTTTCTAGAAATGATCTCAAGAGTTGAAATTTAATAAAGTTAATAATTTTTATTGCTTCATCAAGGTCATTCTTAAGTGAAACTGGCATTTAAAAATTTTTTTAGTCTGAGTGAGTAGCAGTCAGGAGTATGGTGATTACTAGTAAGCATAGCTTGGTGCCGTTGTCTTGATTCATGCTCCGAGGTTTGTGGTTTTACTGCCATTGCTTTTAGTTGATCTGTGCAGATGTCGGTGTGGTGAAAAATGCAACTGTTGTCTTTTTTTTAATTTTTATTATTTTTTTTAATTTTTAATTTTTATTTTTTTTAACATTTATTCATTTTTGAGACAGAGCATGAACGGGGGAAGGTCAGAGGGAGAGGGAGACACAGAATCCAAAACAGGCTCCAGGCTCTGAGCTGTCAGCACAGAGCCCGACGCGGGGCTCGAACTCACAGACCGCGAGATCATGACCTGAGCCGAAGTCGGACGTCCAACCGACTGAGCCACCCAGGCACCCCAAGTGTTGTCTTAATAGTATTATGAAAATGGTTCTGACCTTGTTGATCCCTTGCAAGGCCTTTAGGGAACCCCAGCAGTCTGCAGATCACATTTTGAGAATGTACACACACACAATTGTGTGCACACATAGGTACATGCATATGGGTGTTCTTTGCAGCATTTTCATAGAAGAAAACTGCACATAAGCTGAATTTTCTCATTATGTGATTGTACAGATATGCCATAATGTTTAGCCAATTAATGGACTTATTTAGCTATTTGAAATATACTGGTGTGGAAAGATGTCCAAGCTATATTTTTTTAGACACAGACAACAAATGTTGCACAGCAATACATTTGGTGAGATCCCATCTGTGTTTGAATAGACATACATAATTGTGTGAAGACATAATCTGCACACGTTTGTGTAATGTATGGACCCCCTCAGGGTGTGGGAGGAGGGAAATTTTATTTTATACCTTCTGTACTGTGGAATTTAACTGCATCCGTATATCTTTAATATTGGGAGGTTCACAGCCCTGCTTCTTAAACAAACGCTTGTCACTGAGTAAAAGGGAGTGGTTTCTAAACGGGTCGAGATTTGTGGCTGCTATTGCTGTTGCTAATGGATTAT
Organism: Panthera onca; assembly: GCF_046562875.1. Lineage (NCBI taxonomy): Eukaryota > Metazoa > Chordata > Mammalia > Carnivora > Felidae > Panthera > Panthera onca. The sequence goes on along the minus strand of NC_138355.1, from coordinate 33,218,912 downwards.
CTTCAACTTTTCTCCACATCATTACGTATTGTAGAATGAAAGTTTCTTATTAATCTTAATAAGTAAGCAACTTATCTCTCTTAGTAAATGGTACAGTCCATTTGTAATACTTGATAACTGCAGTGAACCCTGCAGGCAGCAGCTGTGGTTGGGGTGGGGGTGGATTGTTGGTTAATCGTCTATATTTTTAACTCCTCTCACATTTTTACTATGTAAACTTCAGTAGCAAAAGAGAATCCTGTTGCAATTTACACAGCCATCAAAAATGTAGTGACTATTCTCGTGGTATAGTGAAAAAAAGAACATGCCTTTTGGAATCAGATGGCTTTAGGCCCAGATCTTCTAACCATTATTTACTAGCAGTGTGGCTGTATACAAATTAACATCTGAGTCTATTTTCTTACTGTTAAGATCGGGATAATACCTTTGTGTTCTGTGGATTATCTGCCACGTGTCTAGCTCAGTGCTCGACACATACCTGCTATTGTTAGCTATCCTCTGTTGCTCAGTTTACCTCTAATGTACCTCTGGTGCTCAGTTTACCTCTAATGCTCTCTTGTGTCTCTGACTTTAGTGTTGTACTGCTCTGCTGTGAACTTTCTTGTTAGCCTCTCAGACCATAAGATGTCTCCTTACTTAGGAAGTTTTCCATTTCCTTTAGGCTTAGTTGTTTTCCCCTTCCAGTTGTACATCTCACCGGTAGGTATATCACTGGACTTATTTTTTTCAATTGTTTTTAATTTGCAGAATTTTTAAGATTACAGAAAAACCTGCAGAAGAATAGTGTGGTAAATACTTTTATACCTTCAGCCCTAGTCCATTGATTGTTAACAATTTGCCACATTTTTGATAACTCTCTATGTATCTCTTGTTTTCTTTCTGAACCATTCGAGGATAAGTTGCAGATATTGTAACATTTCACTGCTGCGTTTCATGTATCTATCCCCTATAACCATAATCCCATATCACACTCAAGAAATTTAACACTGATACAATGGTATTATCACATATGCAGTCCATATTCATATTTCCTCAGTTGTTCTAAAAATGTCCTTTTTAGGTTTGTTTTTGGATCTAGGATCATGCCTCTAGGATAATCTAGAGTATTCCTGTACATTTTTTTGTCTTTCATGACAATGACATTTTTAAAGTGTGTAAGACATTTGTTTTGTAGGTTTCAAAGTCTCCACCTGTCTGATTGCTTTCTCAGGACTAGATCATTGTTTTGTATGTTTTGTTAGATCTGTTATCACACTTTGATTTCCTATGAGAAAGAGAAAAGCAGTTCCTGACAGCTAAGAGAGAGAATTGGCCTGGTGCTACCTATTCATTTGACCTTGGTGTTTCCTAGAGTTGGTCTGGCATTCACATCTAGGCTGTGGTGTTCTCCTGTTGAACATAAGCAGTTTTACAGAAACATTAGACAGGGCCACTCTGTGTCCTTGGATCAAGACAAAAGCAAGACCATAGACAAGATCATGTCTGAACACAGACAAAAACATCAACATTGGTAAAGTCACAAAAATGATCAAGCATATCTTCATCCTTGCTACCGTGACTATTGCTTCTTTATAAATTATAACCTTAGCTTCTCTTCATTCTTCTTGCCTCATAGTAAGATTTATTAAAATTAGGATTATAGAATTAGATAGAATTCATAGAACCATAGAGTTATCTCTACTTTCCAACAGAATCAGCACCAAAGCCCCTACTTCTTTAAACCTTTCCCAAAAGTACCTAACACAAGCCCGTATCCTGTAAATCCATTCTAACACCCTCTTCATGAAATCCTCCAGGGTTCCCAGTGGCATGCATTTTCCCTCGTTACAAGGAGTAATTAATCCAGCTCATTCATTTACAGGTATATTCTTGGTGCTGTTGACTAGAGAGAATTCACACCCAAGAACCTTGGCCTCTCGGGGTGCCTGGGTAGCTCAGTCGGTTGAGTGTTGGACTCTGATTTTGGCTCCGGTCATAATTCCAGGGTCATGGGATGGAGCCCCGTGTTGGGCTCCGCACTGAGCATAGAGCCTGCTTGAGATATTCTCTCTCTCCCTCCCTCTCTCTCTCTCCCTCCCTCTCTCTCTCTCTCTCCCTCTCTCCCCCTCTCCCCCTCTCCCCCTCTCCCCATCCCCTCTCCCTCCCTCCCCCCTCCCCACTTCCCTTCCTCTCTCCTCTCCCACTAGCATATGTGCTCTTTCTTTCAAAAAAATAATTAAAAATAATATTAAAAAAAAAAAAAGAATCTTGACCTCTCTTTGTTTTTACCCTGAATGAATTTTTGATTCAGTTAAGAATCAGCATCAAGCTTTTCTAGCTAGTTTCTTACTGGTCAAGGACAGCTTTTTGTTCCATATAACCAGTTTTTGATTGTTGACATTTGCATTTTTAAAAAGTTGCAAGCTCTGATATCCAGATGTTGTTCTACATAGAAAAAAAAAGAATATTCCAAAGATAGCTTATAAATCAAAGAGAGACACCCTTATTTCCAGTGATTTACCAGCTTAAATAGAATGTTTGAATCTAATTTTTCCTCCCACAGCTTTTAATAAAGAAAACATTGTTGGGTAATTGGGAGTGGGGGACTGGCTTATATATAATGTATACGTACACACGAATAATATAGTATATAATATTGCACAGGGGCGCCTGGGTGGCTCAGTTGGTTAAGCGTCCGCCTTTGGCTCAGGTCATGATCTTGTGGTCCGTGAGTTCGAGCCCTGCGTCAGGCTCTGTGCTGACAGCTCAGAGCCTGGAGCCTGTTTCAGATTCTGTGTCTCCCTCTCTCTCTGACCCTCCCCCGTTCATGCTGTCTCTCCCTGTCTCAAAAATAAATAAATGTTAAAAAAAATTAAAAAAATATATAATATTGCACAGGAAACCTTCTTATGAAAAGTATGTTTTGCATTTTCTATTGCAAATTACTTATAATTTTTCTACTCTGTTCACAGGAAAATAAACATTGACCCTGTGAATGGAAATAAAAAGTGGTGATAAAGAAGTACCTGTTTATGATTTCTCATTGTTGCTGCTTTCAAGTGCAGTTTAGATGATACTAAAGGACCAACAACTAGAGAATAGCCACTAGGGTGTTGGCTGCCATTAGGATGCCTTTTGGATCTTGCTACTTTTTTTTTTTTTTTAACGTTTTTTTTTTAATTTATTTTTGAGACAGAGAGAGACAGAGCATGAATGGGGAGGGTCAGAGAGAGGAGACACAGAATCCGAAACAGGCTCTAGGCTCTGAGCCATCAGCACAGAGCCTGACGCGGGGGCTGAACTCACGAACTGCGAGATCATGACCTGAGCCAAAGTCGGACACTTAACCGACTGAGCCACCCGGGCGCCCCAAAAATTTTAAAATTAGGTGGCTTTGTTAAATACATTAAGGCCAGTAGTTATTCGATTAAAATTCATCTGCTTCTTTTTTGTTTATGTTACAAATAGTATTTTTTGTTACTGTTATTCTGAAATATCTTAAGAACAAAGAAGTGAGCATGTTCTTTCATCGTATTTGTTCTGATGGTAGGATTCAGTGTAATTGAACCTTGTAATACATAAGCCTTTATTTTTGGTTGTGTTCCATTCTGAAAAATATTTTAATTCATTTCTGCTTGTCCAAGTTTAGTGGAATGGAAATGCATAGATCAATAGAAGTACAACAAAGATGTGCTTTAATCTTTTTGGAAGTTGATACACTCATTGCTTGTATTTTAGTCTAGCTTAATAGGGAGGTTGATTACTCTTAGGATTGAAGCTCCCAAATTCATATGTATTTGTTTTAGCTACTAAATAATTTTTTTAGGATGTCATTAAAAAGTAGCGAGTTTTCTATTAAAATTTCTCAACAAGTACATAGTGCATTTAAAGATAATATCAGGTAGTCTTGTGGATTAAAATATAGTATGATTTTTTTGTACATTTCCTGGATTTTTCTATAGATGTTCACAAAATTATTAATGCTCATAGGCACTGGAATTAACTTTTTTGTTTAAAGCTTAAACATATTGGACTTTAGTCATAAGTACCATTGTATTCTTAGTTTCTTATTTAGACAAGAAGGAATAATGGATATTTAACTGTTATTTTAACCTGTTTGGCCAGTAGATTTTTCCCAAGACTGAATAACCTAGATTTTTTTCAGGCCAGAAAATTTGCTTTACGGGTAGGGGCTCTTGGAAGTTTGTTTCCAGATAATATTATTGATAGATAAGCTAGCACATCATTTTAGATTTTTTATTGGGAGAATTGAGTTTAATTGAATTGTTGCATATGACATGCGAACTAATAGAAACATAGATTTAGCATAACGTATATTAGGTTTGGTTTCTTATGACAAAACTTAAAACCAGATAGAGGTCAATTTCTTTCTCATGGTATGAGATCCAAAGGTAGCTTTAGGCAGGGCAGCTCTACAGTAATCAGGAATCCAAGTTCCTGCCTTGTTGCTCTGTCATTTTTAACCTCCCATGTCATAGTTCTTCCTAGAAAGGGACAAGGAAAAAGAAGAAAAGGCTATCTCTTTTTTTTTTTTTTTTTAATTTATTTTTGGGACAGAGAGACAGAGCATGAACGGGGGAGGGGCAGAGAGAGAGGGAGACACAGAATCGGAAACAGGCTCCAGGCTCCAGGCTCCGAGCCATCAGCCCAGAGCCTGACACGGGGCTCGAACTCACGGACCGCGAGATCGTGACCTGGCTGAAGTCGGACGCTTAACCGACTGCGCCACCCAGGCGCCCCAGAAAAGGCTATCTCTTAAAGAGATTTTCAGGATGCCACAATATAACTTTTTTGTCTGTTATTGGCTAGAACTCAGTCCATGTCCACATATAACCGTTGCAAGGCAAGCTGGCAGTGTAGTGGTTTCTTGAGGGGGTGGGGGTTGCCGTGTCCACTGTTAGAAATTGGGGATTATTTTACTAAGGAAGAAGGTACGAACAGATACTGGGCTGGCAACTGGCAGCCTGTTGTATAGTATAAATAAAGCAGTGTTTTGAATGTTAGAGATCCTCTAATTGACTGCCGCTTGCCTGTTAACCTTTACTGGGCTCTGGGCTCTTTGATGATGCTGATAAAAGTTAGAGACTCGTTCCCTAGGAAGATGTAGCTGTGGACACATGCGTGGAATTTTGTAGGATTGCTGTCTTTGGAACTCATCCATTAAGGCAAGCAGTTTATTTATGGATCACTGTTAAGATTTTTTATTAATGAAAAATGACTATCTTCTAGGAAAGAATGTTCTACTGTTAAAAGACCGTTCTTTCTCACTGACATAGTCAAGTATGAGTTAATTAGCAGGCTCTGTATGCTAGATATTGTGATGATACTTCAACATTCAGAGGCATCGTGATTAATTTCTTAAGTGCTAGCTATGTGCCTGTCATAGGACTGGAAGTCTTAAGTACATTGTTTATTTTCTCCATTTTACAAATGAAGAAATTACCTAAGATTTTATAGCTAGTGAGTGAGAGAGCTGGAATTTACACCCAGGTCTAACTCTAAAACCATTTCTGTTAGTGTTCATGAAGTAGACACTTCCCCATAAGCATGAGACGCATTGAGCTGAGGGTATTTAGCGGTTCAGTGTCAAATTCTTGTCTTGGTTCACATAATGAGGAATCTCTTTGTGCCTCAGTTTTCTGTTCACGTTCTGCAGAGCCACTTAAAATGTGATGGTGCTCCTCTTTTTATTTTGTATTTTTAAGCCTGAATTGCAATCAGTATGATACGTGAGCTATGACAAATGTCAACCGGTATTCTGATCTAAGAGTAGTACAAAATAATCATATTTTAAAATGTCTTATCAGCATTCAAATTGCATATAGCATTGAAAAAAATTCTATGAAAACCACCTCTCGATCACCTTGTAAATCGGAGCTCACTGGTGCTGTGAGTACTGTCTTTCTTTCCATAAGCCTGCTGTCACGCGCACATGGAGTTTGGCTTAAAAGCTTTTTGCTTCAAGCTGAGGGTTTTGACCCCACTGATATACAGATGTTCTCATAATTTCCTCTCTTCAGCTCCTTTATAAATCAAAAAGAGTGGGAAAAGGGAAAATTATATGAGTAATTACAGTATGAAATTACTGTGGAAAACCATTTCATTTCTTTATAATTCTCTTTTCAACTTGAGTTTCAAATCACCAGCTTCTTAAACGTTAAGTTTCTTACATTGACAGGCCTTCGACTATGGCTGCACCACTGATTTATCAGTTGACACTTCTGCCTTTTGTTTTATGAGAAACATTATTTTCTTTCTTAGTGAGAGTACCTCTGACTCCGATTGTGCAGACTTGACTTTAGAAGACTGTGTAGTAAGGCAGTGATAGGCCTGTCACTTCTTTCTGATCTGGGAACGTAAACTTTCACTAACTGGCGTTTGATCCTTCCTTCCTTAAGTCTTGATTCTTATTTCATTCTAGGACGATTTGATGAAACTGTCATCGAAGAGAGAAGACAGTGTGCAGAAGATTTGCTACAGTTCTCTGCCAATATCCCCGCTCTTTATAACAGTAAACAGCTTGAAGATTTTTTCAAGGTTTGACAGTCTTTCTGAAATATTTTGTACTTTATTAAATATTTCTGTTTTCTAATTTGTCGTAAGGCAGGCTTCAAGTTTGGTTTTTTTTTTTTTTTTTTACAAAACGTCACTTACTATTGGATTTCATTACTCACTGAAATAAGTAGAAGTTAGTAGCTAAACAACAATGTCTTTGGCATATCTTCTCATTTTAGTGTAGAAATGGATAAGATTTTTGATTCATAGGTTTTAAAAAATTGGTGCAGAGGGCTTAGAGATTATCTCATTCACTCTATCATAATTGAAATACATTAAAAAAATTTAAGTATCATGAAATTTCAGTTGCTGCCTTCACTTTTCAAGGTGTCTTTCAGTGGTAGACTCTTTGGGATAGAAACCACTATAAGTTGATACTCAATTTGTTTTAATTGTACTACTTTATATTAGAGATAGACCAAAAATGGTCACTATACAATTTTAGAGAAGTAGGTTAGTACAAATTATCTTACCAGAATCATTGGATATGAGTATTTTCAGTTTCTTGACACGTAAGGTTTTCATTCTGAGTTCTTTATCATTTTAATTAAAAATTTTTTTAATGTTTATTTATTTTTGAGAGAGAGAGAGAGAGAGAGAGAAAGCGGGGGAGGTGCACAGAGAGAGGGAGACACAGAGTCAGAAGCATGCTTCAGGTTCCAAGCTAACAGCACAGAGCCTGATGCAGGGCTTCAACCCACAAACTGTGAGGTCGTGACCTGAGCCAAAGTCTGACCCTCAACTGACTGAGCCACCCAGGTGCCCCATGAGTTCTTCATAATTTTATATAATTTTACAGTTTTCTGATTTATTCTGCATTGAACCTGTGCAAGTCGTCAGTTGGTATCAATGTCTTTAATGACCACAGTTTTCCTATTGCCTTTAGACTTCTAGAAAAAAGCTAGGTGATTGTGCCGTACTTGTTTTTTTCCTTCTTTGTGTAAATGTAATTTATTTGTATAAATGCAATTTGTTAGAACATACAGCCAGTGAGGTATATGAGTAGTGGGAGTTTTACATTTCCTGATGGCAGTGGATCTACCAAAGGAAAATATTTTTTATGAAAAATATTTTATGAAAATAAAATATGAAAATATTTTAATTTACTGAAGAGAGTTGATGTTTTGAAAAATATTACAGACTTATGACTTTACGGTAATAGAAATAGTAATAGGAAAGTTTATAGTAACAAGATTTCTAGTGATTGACTTCGTTGCTTAATTTTTCATTACTGTGTGAACTAGGCCAAGATGATGAATGTGGCTTTGTTTATGGTATACTGCAGATCTTTAGGATAGAAGGCCAAATCAAATTGGTACAGTATTTGCCCTTTGTTGTTCTTGGTTACAACCGTATCTATGTGGCAAGGAGTCTATGCTTATAGAAAAAGGCGGCTTTATTAAGCAAGAAGGATATGACTTTATAGAAGTTGTGAAAAGCAGTCATGCAAATTATCACATGCCAAGGGCTAAAAAAAATCAGTCTAGGAAAACAGGAGTCAGATCTTAGACCTTGAAGAATTTAAATAAAAGTTACCTGTTCATTCTGTTTCCTTTGGATCTGGCAATTCCTGATTATAACTGCTGCTGGATGATACTTACTTTTTAGGCTTTGTGCAGTGAGAGACAGAAGAAGAGAAAAGAATACATTGGGCACTTCAAGGGAAGTCAAGCTAGTTTTAGAAAATGTATTAGAAATACTTTAGGTAGTCCGCTGGGCAAGAGAGGGATACTCATTGGGTATTATCACAGCAGTAGTAGTCAGTCTCTAAATAAACAACGAAAAAGCTTAACCGTATTAACTTAAACAAGAAAGGGATGTCTTTGTCTCTTACAACGGGAAGTTGAGTGAGGAAGATAGGATGTCGCTGGCACAGAGCTCAATAATGTCCTCCAGAGCCTTAGCTTTAGCTTCCTTGTTTGGGGCGTGAAAGGAAAAGGGCCAATAAATGAATGCATGCCAGTTTTTAAAAGCTTTCCTAGACATTCTGCCTAGAGGTAGTCCTTCTTACATCCAGTAGGCCAGAACTGGGTTACAGGACTGTCCGTAGCTTCAGAAAAGTCTGGGTGTGTGACTCTTTTGGCTTTCTAGTTCTGATTGTGGATGAAGGTATGAACGGGAGGTTTTTGGGTAGTCAGGTCACAGGGTGTGCTACAATAACGTGTAGGTTTTTTGTTTGTGTGTTTGTTTGTGGAAACCTTGATGGTATTTACTACATTGCAAATGACCACATAGTCAAATGATTTGATTTTTTTTTTTTAACATACACAGGAGTAGAAGGAGTGCTACAAAGTGCTAGAATGAGCCTCTGTTACTCATTACTCATCTTAAAAAATTACCAGTTTATTGCCAAATGTTTTTCATCTATACCTTTCCATGTGTATTCTTTGCTGTTTATGTATATGTATGTATGTATGTATATATGCATTTACAGTTTTATTGACATGCTTTAAAATTTACCAATTGTAAGTGTACCATTCAGTGACTTTCAGTAAATTTATAGCGTTGTACAACTGTCACATTTCTGCCACCTAAGCAAGTTTCTCTGTGCCCCTTTACTGGCAGTCTCCTTTTCCAGCCCCATCCCTAGGTAACTACTTACCTGTTTTCTGACTATAGATTTACCTTTTCAGGACATTTCAATTACACAGAATCACACAGTATGTGGTCTTTTGTTCTGGTTTCTTTCACTTAATGTTTTCACATAATGTTTTGAGTTTTATCCACATTCTATCACGTATCAGTCTTCTGTTCCTTTATGTCGCTGGAAAGTATTCTATTATATAGATCATACTACGTTTTGTTTATCCATTGGCAAATTGACAGACATTTGGTTTGTTTTCAGTTTTTTGGGCCTTTGTCTAGTATTGCTGCCAACAAATCTGTGTGTAGATATACGTTTTCATGTCTCTTGGGTAGATTCTGAAGAGTGGAATTGCTGGGTCTTATGGGAAGTTTATGTTTTTACGAAACTGCCAAACTGTTCTCCAGAGTGACCATACTGTTTTAGATTCCCCAGCAATGTATGAAGGCTCTGGTTCTTACTCAATTTTACCAACACTTAGTATTGTATGATTTTTAAATTTATAGTTTTTCTAGTATGTATATCGTGGTATTTCACTGTAATTTCCATTTCCTAATGGCTAATGATGATGAGCTTGTTTTCAAGCTCAAGTTTACTTCTTCAAGTTCATTCAAGTTTATTTCTTGACTTTTGACGTCTTCTATTGATCTGCGTGCCTGTTTTTATAACAGTACTGTATTGTCTTGATTATTGTAGTTTTATAACAAGTTTTGAAATTGGATAGTATAAGTTGTCTCACTTTATTCATACTTTTTCAGAATTGTTACAGTGATTTTGAATCCTTTGAATTTCCATAAAAATTTTAGCATCAGCTTGTCCATAACAACAAGAAATTCTGGTGGAATTTTGGTCGGAATTGTATTAAGTCTATAGTTTGGGGAAAATTATTATTTTAACAACATTGTCTTCCAACCCCATGAACATGAAATGACTCCATTTATTTAGGAGTTCTTTAATTAGTCTCAGCAGTGTTTTACAGTTTTCAGTGTATAAGTCTGGCCCTTCTTTGGTTAAAATTACTCTAAGCATTTTATGCTGTCGTGAGTGGTTTACAGGTTTAATCCATGTTGCAGCATGTATCAATACTCCATTCCTTTCTGGTGCCTATATAGTATTCCTTTGTATGGCTAGTGGATATGCTACATTTTGTTTTTCCATTCATCAATTGATGCACATTTGGGTTGTCTCTCCCTTTTGGTTATTATGAATGATGTTGTTAATGACTATTGGCATGTAAGTTTTTTGTGTGGACATACCTTTTCATTTCTCTTAGGTATATACATAGTATTGGAATTGATCTGGGAGGATTTCAAATTTTAATTCAGTTTATTTACTTGTTATAGGTCTATCATGATATTCTCTTTCTACTTGAATCAACTTTGGTAACTTGTCCCTTCCCAGGAATTTTTCATCTAAATTGTGTAATTTGTTGGCATAAATTGTTCATAGCATTCCCCCAGAACACCTTTGATTTCTATGGGTATGTTAGTGATGTCCCTCTTTCATTCATGATTTTGGTAATTTGTATCTGGTGTATTTTTTTTCTTGGTCAGTCTACCTAAAAGTTTGATATTTTTGTTGATTTTTTTCAAAAGACCAACTTGGTTTCATTACTTTCTCTCTATTTTCTCTATTTTATTTTGATTTCTGCTCTCTAAACTTTATTTCTTTCCTTTTGCTTGCTTTGGATTTACTTTGTTCTTTATCTAATTCTTTAGTTCCTTAAAGTGGAAGTTTAGATTACTGATTTGAGATGGTTATTCTTATCTAACATGGGTGTTTACAAGTATAAATTTTTCTTTTAGCACTACTTGAGCCTCATCCCATAGCCTTTTTACACTTTGTTTTTATTTTTATTCAGTTTAATGCATTTTCTGCTTTCGTGATTTTTTTCTGTAGACTCTCGTTATTTAGAAAAATGTTCTTTAATTTCCAAGTATTTGTTAATTTTTAAAGTTTCTTTTATTGTTGAATTCTAATTTTGTTTTCTTGTGGTCGTGGTCAGAACGCATGTTTGATTTCAGTTCTTTTAAATATATTTAGACCTGATTTATTTCTTAGCATATGAACTATCCTGGAGAATGTTGCATGTGTGCTTGGAAGGAATATATATTCTGTTGTCAGATGGAATTTTATGTAAATTTTAGTTAGTTCAAGTTAGTTGTTAGTGATCTTTAAGACTTCTGTATCTTTGCTAGTTTTCTGTCTAGTTCTGTCAATTATTAAGAGTAAGATATTGAAACCTCCAGTTAATTGTTGAAGTTTCTTTCTTTTTCCTTTTTCTTTTTTTAATGTTTGTTTATTTTTTTTATTTTTTTTAAATTTTTTATTTTTTTTAACGTTTATTTTTGAGACAGAGAGAGACAGAGCATGAACGGGGGAGGGGCAGGAGAGGGAGACACAGAATCAGAAGCAGGCTCCAGGCTCCGAGCCATCAGCCCAGAGCCCGACGCGGGGCTCGAACTCACGGACCGTGAGATCGTGACCTGAGCCGAACGAAGTCGGACGCTTAACCGAGTGAGCCACCTAGGCGCCCCAATGTTTGTTTATTTTTGAGAGAGAGAGAGAGAGTCGGTTAAACGTCCGACTTCGGCTCAGGTCATGATCTCCCAGTGAGTTCGAGCCCTGTGTCAGTCTCTGTGCTAACAGCTCAGATCCTGGAGCCTGCTTCCGATTCTGTGTCTCCCTCTCTCTCTCTGCCTCTCTCCCACTCACGCCTCTGTCTCTTTCTCTCTCAAAAGGAAATAAACATTAAAAAAATTTTAATTGGCAGTGTGTAACTGCTGATATCTCTTCTCAATTTTAAATTTTTATTGTATTTTTAAACCTCGCTAACTAGGGGTTAGTCCTGTAACAGCATAGCTTAGTGGTCAGCCAGTGATTGGTCTTTGTATTTAAACACTTTGTTCCAGTGTATGCTTCTTCCATATGCTGATGTTTCTTGATATATTTTCAGAGTTCAAGCAGTTTTTAAGTTTGCCCTGGATTTTGCTTATCTTTGAGATCTCTTGCATTTCCTCTGTGTGTGTGCGCACCATTGTGGCTTGTTGGGGGTTTGTAGATAGCTTGATTCTTCTCTAGTCTCTCCTGTATGGGTGAGTAGAGAGCTTGTTAAGAACCCCTATGGTTGTGTACTTTCTGTAACTCCCTGTGAAATGTCTGGCTAATACGCTGGTCCTTTGCTTGCTGGAACCTCATGCTTGCTGAGCCACTGTGCATTGGTGCTGGGATCGCTACTATTACTGATAATAATACTCTTTGGGGTGGACGACTTCTGTGCTTCAGTCCAAATCATGCTTGCCTCCACTGCAAGTGAATCTGCTGAATTTCAAGGCTTGCCTTGCCCTTGTATAATTACCATGGGAACCCAGCTGGGACAGAAGGTGGGAGCAACCCCAGGCAAGAATACCACAGACTCCCACAGTTCTTACCTGTGATTTTGTGGTTTTTTATGGGTAACCACTTCTTCATTCGTTGTATGTTTTTGGTCAATTTCCAGGCACTCAGATGGTCGTTTTGACATTTTTCTCCAGTTATATCTTTGTCTTTTGGGGAGAGCATTTGCTGATCTACTTATTCTGTTATACCTGGACTCCTTCACCCCTAGGTTGACATTTCATTAACAAAAAACTTTGAGATGCTGTGTAATAAATTTCTTTCTACTGCATAGTAAAGAACGCCTAGTGGTTAATGTTTTTGATTGAGAGATTAAAATAGCAATTAATCTAGAGATTTAATGTAGAGATTAAAATACAATTGTGGTGTATTTCTCCACTACTTCCCTTGAGTTCCTATGGAAAGTTTTTTATTATTTTGTTTAATTAAAGATTTATTCTGTATTTGTTGTTTATTAAATGAAGTAAATAAAATTTCTCTAAGATTATGAGCTAAAATAGCTTTTTGTATTCTTTAGTATTGTGTTTTTATTTTATCTTGGAAACAGATCTATATCAGCTAATATTAACAAATAAAAAATGAGTGCTTATGTTGTTCTAAACACTTTACATGTATAAAGTCTTTTAGTCCTGACAACATATTAAGTTATAAATAATAATTCCATTTTATAGATAGGTAACAAAGTCCACATCTCTGATAGTAGAAGAGGTAGTTAATGGTTGAAAGGCACTTTCTGTAAACTGAGATTATAAATAAAATCAGCTTTGTCTGGTAAAATTCTCAGAATATTTGCAGATTTGCTTAAGATTTGGTTTATGGCTTAGTCTAAAATAGAGACTCTTCTTTTTTGGAGAAAAATTCAGATACAAACTGTGATTTGAATATTTTAATTCACAAATAGAATAAAGTGTATAAATTCTTGCTTCTAAAGGGAATAATTGTTTTTAAAGTTTCAGTTCATTTAACACTCTGGGAAGTAAAATTTGGTAATTTTAGAGGAACCATTTCAAATTTCTCTTTCTTAAAGATAAGCTGGTAGGGAGACTTTTGATTATAACTAAAGATAGTTAAGTTCTTTGTGCTGAAGGAGAGAGGAAAAAGGGGTCTTGTATTTTTCGTGGGTTTTACTATCCTGGTAGTAGTGTTTGGGGACTTAGAACTATTGGTGGAAGGTAGAATGAAAGATGTTACAGAGCAAAAGAGCTATTATTTTAGTTACAGTTATTTAAGGATTTTAAGTCCTTATACTCATGATTGAAACAGTCATAAAACCACAGCACAAAACATACCAGCACCACTTTCTTGATAAATAGCATTCTCTAGTTGCACACGGAGTGAGAGAAAACAGTTTTTGAAGGTTGAATTTGCAAACCTAGATACAGAATTAAAATAATGGTCATATAAGGAATCACAATAGTTTTTATATTTTATTAAAATATAGTTATTTTATTGTTATTATAAATGTGTTGCTTTGGGGCACCTGGGTGGCTTAGTCAATTAAGTGTCCGACTTTGGCTCAAGTCATGATGTCATGGTTCGTGGGTTCGAGCCCTGTGTCAGGCTCTGTGCTGACAGCTCAGAGCCTGGAGCCTGCTTCAGATTCTGTGTCTCCCTCTCTCTCTGCCCCTCCCCTGTTCATGCTCTCTCTCTGTCTCTCAAAAATAATAAATAAACATTTAAAAAATGTGTTGCTTTAATACAAATATCTTAGGTTTGTTTAGTTTTATATTATGTCTAAATAGGTTTCAAATTTAGGGTGCTTCTGGAATCACTGAGGTGCTATGTGATATATGTTAGTTTTTAATTTGATAAAATTAAATGACTTCTAATAGAGTCCCATCATTTATCACTAAATAGAATGACCAGACACTAAGGATGTTGAGTAATAGTCTGTAGCTGGTGTGTGTGTGTGTGTGTGTTCTGCATTTTTTAAATGAGTACTTTTGATAGGTTTTTATACATATGCTTTTATAAAAAGGCACATGATATAAACATGATAATATTCCTTTTGAATTCACATTGGTTAATGCTAGATTTTAATAATAGATTTTTTTTAGAATAGTTTAGTTTACAGAAAAACTGTGAGGAAAATATAGTGCTTTTCTGTATACCCCTTTCCCTTTCACAGAGATTCCCCTATTATTAACATCTTGCATTGGTGTGGTACATTTTTACAGTTGATGAATCAATATTGATATTTCTATTGATTTTTTAAAGGCAAATGTAATCTGGTTTAACAGATGAATGGTTTCTGTAATCCTTATACGTACTCAGTTGAGATAACTATTGTTAATTTATTACTCATTTAAAAATAAAACCCTTACTGACAATGATACACAATTATTCTTTTTTTAGGGTGGAATAGTTAATGATGGTTCTGAATTGATTGGACCTGCGGAAGCTTATTCGGATTCCCTTGTTGACAGCTTTCCTGAGTGTAGTACTGAAGGTAGGATATTTTAATTTTTTTTCATTGCAGTGGTTTTGACTGCAGAAGACTATAAATCGTATTTGAATTGCAAAAGAATAGATGGCTGTAGGAATTTGAGAGTATTTTATCAATTCTAAGATGCTTTTTGTTCTTCATGTTTTAATATCACCTAGTATCACTTGATGCGTGATATTGGGTTGATGATACCTTCTTACATTTAATTGACAGCTTTTTTCTTTCTTAGTGATATATAAAATAATGATTTATCCTACAACTAATGGCATATTAGATTTGATGAAATATGGCATAATAAGTGTTCAGAATTTATATTGTCTGGTGTAAGAATACCTTGCTAAAGTTTATTTAGCAGCAACTGACTTTCAGACAATTAATTTCAAAACTGGCTTTAAAAGTTTAGTCATGTTCCTAGAAAGAGTAAACCTAAGGCAGTTCTAGTGTTTTTAGTATGTTTTATAATAACATAAGTCTAAACCAAAGCAGTTTTTTAAATTCTAATCACTTTAGGGGCGCCTGGGTGGCGCAGTCGGTTAAGCGTCCGACTTCAGCCAGGTCACGATCTCACGGTCCATGAGTTCGAGCCCCGCGTCAGGCTCTGGGCTGATGGCTCGGAGCCTGGAGCCTGTTTCCGATTCTGTGTCTCCCTCTCTCTCTGCCCCTCCCCCGTTCATGCTATGTCTCTCTCTGTCCCAAAAATAAATAAAAAACGTTGAAAAAAAAAAATTAAAAAAAAAAAAAATTCTAATCACTTTAATTCAAGAATGCATAATCTCTTGTTTTATTCCTTTGTTAAGCCATCCCTGAATTTTTATGAAGATTTAAAATACATACATTTTGGTCTTTAGATTTCCTTAGCTAGTTTTCATCCAGGGAAGATTTTGGAATGAAAAAAAAAAAAAAAAAAGATTTGGGGATAGGAAGGGAGAGTCTTTAAAAATAGGTAATTAGATTTGTTTGAAGTGGCTTAGGTTTGGTTTATATAAAAGTAAAATCATAGACTAGCTATTTCTTGATCGCTTTCATGAATAACAGTTTGGCTGAGGAGGATGCTTTACGACTCTAATATGGGAGGTAGCCGTAATCTCATTGTAGTGATGTTTTTGTGGGGATATGTACTGATGTCATACATCAACAGACACACTGGTATAGATTTCTTGCTGTACATTGGCATCTTAATTTGGTAGGAACAGCAAATTCCCATTCGATGTGTAGGTGGAATCTTTTGGTGCTACCACACTGAGAAGTGATGAGCTCTTCTTGTTTTTCACGGTGGCTCCCATTGACTTAAAAGCGAAGTCTGTTCACTTACGCCTAGTGTTCTGTGTTTTGTATGGGCACCTTAGGCCCAGCGGTTTCCATTAGATCCTCAATACTTTTGACTCCATACTAAATCATAAATCAGCCAAGGTTGTAGAAAAACATTGCTTACAGTAATTTGTTCACATGTATTTATTTACATTGTACATATTTATAATCCATTATGTTTTTCGGAAAAAACAAATACCTTTTTCCTGTGACCTGTTTTATCTGTGATCCTTGCTAGGCTTTGGAAAACCTACTCCCTGCTGGGGATCCCAATGTGAGTGTTTCTAGAGCTAGTTTCTTGGAAGGTAACTTATTCGGGATAACCAGATCTGGCTGTTGCCTCAGAGATACTCTGTTCCTGAGAAGAGGGAGAAGGTATTTTCTCCCTGTAAATGTGGTGATTTGGTGACATCCAATAGTGGACAAATAGAGTTACAAAGATTCATAGGAGAGTGTTCAATGAGGAGTACAGTTTTTAGAAATTTTAGAATGTTTCTTAGTTTCTCTCCTTTTGTGTTTTGTTGTAGGAATCTAAGGTTACGTGATTTGGGAATTGTTATATTCTTTTAATATTCATAATGATCCTTTTTTACTAGGTGAGAGTCAGCCATGATGGGAGATGTATATCTCAGGAACCTATTCTAGTGTAAGGTCGTCATGGATGGGAACGATACATAGGTCTTTTGTCCTTTTTTATAGTCTGGAAGAGAAGAGAGGAGCATTATTATTAGGAATGAGTTTTCTTGGGATGGTGTTCTAGAATATGGAAGAATGTTCAGAGTTCAAATGTGACTATGGTAAAAATGTGGTAAAAAAAAAAAAAAATAGGATGAGGTTGTAATTTGTTGTCCAGAGTGGGAGAGTTCTGAGAAGTAAAGAGGGTACTTTAATAAGTACAAGACAACAAGCTGAAACTAGGACTGCCTCTGGTACACTGGGGCCATATGGGCCATTCTTCCTAAAACAGTTGTTTTGGAATTTACCTTTTGAAGTTTCAAAAAGATGGGTTTTCCTTGAAAGGATTTATCTTTTTTTTTTTTCCTAGTTTTATTTATTTGAGAGAAAGCGTGGGCGAGCCGAGGTGGGGGAGAGGGACAGAGAGAGAGGGAGAGAGAGAATCCCTTCCCACCCCCATGCAGGGCTTGACCTTACAAACCATGACATCATGACCTGAGCTGAAATCAAGAGTCCGACGCCCCACCTACTGAGCCACCCAGGTGCCCCACGAAAGGATTTATCTTTTAGGAATATGCTTTTATGAGAGAAATTAGGGGCTACCTTTTTGTTAAAAACATCAGAAAAGACTTACGCTACCTAAAAGTAATACTGACATTTTATCCTTTCAGTGCATAGCTTAGTTTCCAGCTGTATTACCATCTCTGAAACACACTGTGATCCATGAAGAATGCAAAACATGGAACTGGAAAGGCAGTTAAAGCTTAGATTTTTTTTAATCCCCCCTCCCTTTAAAAGCCTTTACGCCTGACTAATTAATCCTGCTGAAAGACCTTGTTGACAAATACAGATCGGAGTGTCAAACAGCTTGCAAATTCATTGTTATTTGAGAGGGGAAATGACTTTTAAATATCATGAGATTGTCTGGCATACTGGGTAAGTGGAAGATATACTTTCCTACCAAAAGGTCTGCAAACCCCAGAGACAACCAAGGGAGAGGGCCTGTGCTAGCAAAAGAGCAGGGAAAGCTGGCAGCCCGCCAAGCCCCACAGGTATTCAGTGAAACAGAGGGTTGTAGAGGGATTGTGGTGGCAAGTGCTCAGGGTTTGGATTTAGAGCCAAAATGAGAGGAGGTGATTCACTCCATAACATCTCCTCTGAGTGTAGTATTTTAAACGGTGTTTCAAAGGTGTATTCATTTTTCACACTTGTGATTTAGTTTGCCAGTGAAATGAGCCAGAGGGGCAAATCTTAATATATAGTCTGCTGTTTCAAGGTCCTTCGGTAGAGTTAGAATGACATGGCAAGTATATCACCTCTCAGAGAACAGATGTAGAGGCTAAGTGATCATTATTTTTATTAGTACCATAAAAATGCAATCAACAGGTCTTAATTTACCTTGAAGGAAAGTTTTCTGAGGAAAACATAAAGAGCTGGATTAATGACTTTGAAAAAAATTGTCATTTGATTGTAATGGGATAGTGGAAACCCCTTTAAGGTTCCATAAAACCAATAATTTGGTGATTAACTGGTAAGTGTATTTTATCTAATATGAAATTGAGAATTATAAAATTATTCAGTAGGTTTTTAGATAAAAAGTTTATATTGTTTTATGTTTTTAAAATGAAATGCTGGTTACTTTTCATATCCTTTGTCCAGAGAAATTAAACTATATATATATTTAAAGATGAAAGAAGATTTACTTGATTGTTAACATCTTATTTCCTTTTTAAACTTGCATCTTTTCGTTTGATTAAACTTAGCTATGAAGTTACCATGACATTTGTAGAAACCTGGCCAAAATGGTGCATGGGAATTGAGCTTCTTGACATGTTTCTCTCATCTGTTGGCCCGTTTGAAGGATGTAGGTTGCTTTACTGCCATGATGGCCTTGATATTGGAGC